>NC_042961.1:29629560-30288310 GCF_901001165.1 Salmo trutta
TTAGGACAGCTAAGGCTAGCTTTTTAAAACAGAAATTTGCATCCTGTAGCACTAATTCCCAAAAGTTTTGGGACACTGTAAAGTCCATGGAGAATAAGAGCACCTCCTCCCAGCTGCCCACTGCACTGAGGCTAGGAAACACTGTCACCACCAATAAATCTACAATAATCGATCATTTCAATAACCATTTTTCTATGGCTGGCCATGCCTTCCACCTGGCTACCCCTACCCCAGCCAACAGTTCTGCACCTCCCGCAGCAACTACAAATACCTAGGTGTCTGGTTAGACTGTAAACTCTCCTTCCAGACTCACATTAAGCATCTCCAATCCAAAATTAAATCTATAATTGGCTTCCTATTTCGCAACTAAGCCTCCTTCACTCATGCTGCCAAATATACCCTCGTAAAACTGACTATCCTGCCGATCCTTGGCTTTGGCGATGTCATTTACAAAATAACCTCCAACACTCTACTCAGCAAATTGGATGCAGTCTATCACAGTGCCATCCGTTTTGTCACCAAAGCCCCATATACTACCCACCACTGCGACCTGTATACTCTCGTCGGCTGGACCTCTCTTCATATTCGTCGCCAAACCCACTGACTCCAGGTCATCTATAAGTCTTTGCTAGGTAATGCCCTGCCTTATCTCAGCTCACTGGTCACCATAGCAGCACCCACCTGTAGCACGCACTCCAGCAGGTATATTTCACTGGTCAACCCCAAAGCCAATTCCTCCTACAGCCGCTTTTCCTTCCAGTTCTCTGCTGCCAATGACTGGAATGATCTGCAAAAATCTGAAGTTGGAGACTCATATCTCCCTCACTAGCTTTAAGCACCAGCTGTCAGAGCCGCTCACAGATCACTGCACCTGTACATAGCCTATCTGTAAATAGCCCATCCAACTACCTCATCCCCATACTGTACTATCTATTTTATTTATTTTTGCTCCTTTGCACCCCAGTATCTCTACTTGTACACTCATCTTCTGCACATCTATCACTCCAGTGTTTAATTGCTATATTGTAATTATTTTGCCACTGGCCAATTTATTTCTTTACCTCTGGAATCCTACCTCATTTGATTGACTGTATGTTTGTTTATTCCATGTGTAACTCGGTGTTGTTGTTTGTACTACACTGCTTTACTTTATCTTGGCCAGGTCGCAGTTGTAAATGAGAACTTGTTCTCAACTAGCCTACCTGGTTAAATAAAGGTGAAATAAAATAAAACATTAAAATTTGTTTTCAACAGGACAATGACCCAACACACCTCCAGGCTGTGTAAGGGCTATTTGACCAAATGAGAGTGATGGAGTGCTGCATCAGATGACCTGGCCTCCACAATCACCCGACCTCAACCAAATTGAGATGGTTTGGGATGAGTCGGACCGCAGAGTGAAGACAAATCAGCCAACAAGTGCTCAGCATATGTGGGAACTCCTTCAAGACTGTTGGAAAAGCATTCCAGGTGAAGCTGGTTCAGAGAATGCCAAGAGTGTGCAAAGCTATCATCAAGGCAAAGGGTGGCTACTTTGAAGAATCTGTTTAACACTTGCTTGGTTACTACATGATTCCATATGTGGTATTTTATAGTTTCATGTCTTCACTGTTATTCTACAATGTAGAAAATAGTAAAAATAAAGAAAAACCCTTGAATGAGTAGGTGTGTCCAAACGTTTGACTGGTACTGTACATATTTACAAAAAATATATGGGGGACTGGAAGTGATGTAGACAATGACATTGATGGAAGCAGCTGTCACAGCTGTCATGGAAGAGAGAATGGGACCAAGGCGCAGCGTGTTGCGTGCTCAACATATTTATTAAATAAAATGCGAACACCACGGAAAAACAATAAACAAACTAACGACAGGAACAGAGCCGCAGGCTCAACAAAAGCAGTGCTCTCAAACAACTACCCACAAGTGACAAACAAAACACACACCTATTTATAGGACTCCCAATCAGAGGCAACTAGAAACACCTGCATCCAATTGAGAGTCCAGCACCCAACCTACACATAGAAAAACTACCCTAGAACATACACATAGAAATACAAACATAGACCAGTGACCAAAAAACCCCGTAATACATAAATAAACTACCCTCTGCCACGTCCTGATCAAACTACAATAACAAAATATCCTCTCTACTGGTCAGGACGTGACATGCTGAAAGATCTGATGGAATGGTTGTTTTTTGGGGGGGATTTTTCAAATGAATAATTTTTCATGTTTTACAAATGTTTGTATTGAACTTTTATTTTTAGAGGCAAAAACATGTCTGTTTTGAGTATCTGAAAAAAAGTATTGTAATCACTGTTCTGCAGCATGTGAAATGTAAGCATTTGCTGTGCAAGACCAAAGGGTTAATGTTTGCTTTATAAATGTTTTTTTATGTTCTAAATCTGGAAAAACATGACAAAATGCTAACGTAATTTGCCCTGCAGCATCTAAAAGTGCTATAAAGCAAAACAATATGTTTGGAGATTTGTATTTACATATTTGAATAGTCTAATGTTATTATTAGGTACCTAGTGGCGTAAACTGCGTTACGCCACTGGTTAAATTACACACACACACACGCAAACACACACACACTGGCCAGCAAAGAAATTGGAGACTCGAGCAATGTAGAGCGAAGGTCATTCAGACAGACAGATCTATCCAGTTATGAGAAGAACTTGACAGATTATCCCTAACACATATTCTATATTTGCTGTTCTTAGGGAGCCAAAGCCGTGGGATTTTGGCATTTAGGGAACCTGGAGGCAGTCAGGTTGGAGTTAGAACAGCCCGACAGAAACAATACCTGGGTAAATCTCTACAGGATATTGTGTTGAATGTGTGTGGGCATATCACATGTTGGTACACAGACAAACACACACACATATGCAGACGTACACACAAACACACATAAACACAAAATTCACATATGATATTCTAGTAAAATACACTCTTCTCTCTGCGTCCTCCTCACTCCTCAGAAACCAAAGTTGTAAAAACATGAGAGAAGTGGAGAGAGTAGAGGAAGTGACAAATCTCTGGTCTTTGATGCCTTTTACAGTAAAACATTAAAACTCAATACCACGTGTTCAATTTCTGTTTTCTGTCAATATTATGAAATTGTCATTTTTTGTTTAATCTAGAAAACATGAGGTCCTATAGTGAAGTCAGTGGAGATGTTTTGGGGGGTTTCTCAAACATTTCTGTATTCTTAGTTTGGCTGAGGCAGTCACTCTGGTCCTGTTGTGAAATCCAAATAATTAAAGGATTTAGCCAGTCAATCTCCTGTGTAAATTCTTCCTTCTTGGCTGTAGCCCAATGGGATTTGAGGGTGAAGGTCACGAGCCTATGGGACGAGTTCAGGAAGTGTCTCAGCCTGTAATGAGTATCACGGTCGTCAGTGTCAACGCAATACCACCAGTCACGGAAATGTTTTTGTTTGGGAGTCTGTGGTGTCATTTAACATGAGAAAAAATATGTTTAAAAAAAGTTGAAAACATATTTGTGCTGCATAGCCAAATAATTTGAGATACTAGGCTATGTGTATTGGTTTGTACACCAGAGGTTTTAAGTTACCCCTTAAAGTCCAGCTCACTCAAAACACCTCTACGACTAAAGGTATTTATGAGAGTCGGACAGTCGGAGACATGGAGCACAAGTGTGTGTGTGCGTGCGTACGTGCATTCATGCGTGCATCTGTGTGTGCGCATGTAGCATAAAGCACACTAAGAGTCTTTATTCTTTAACCGGTTTCTGGCCAGGGCCAGAATACCGAATGGGCATCCAGGGCACAAAATGTAGGATTGCAGGAAATTGGCTTTAAAACTGAAACTAAAATGATCTGCCTCTTGACAAAATGTGTAGAGTACCATTATAAAACGACAAATTCTTCTCTCTGCACCATGGGAAAATGTGTTGAAATGCAATAAGCTGATTTCCAGCTCCAGGGGTAGGGTGTCGGAGCCCCAGGGCCCCAAATGCAGTAGTCAGGCCCTGTCTCTGGCCAATATAGACAGAATTGAACCATGATTAAACAGAAACATTACAGACACACCAATTAAGCAAGATAATGTTAAAGGTCAACCTATGTGGAATCAATATGAGTTAGAAACATTCATTGTGGTATCAAAATTGATTACAAAGTGTAAATATATATATTTTTAAAGTCAGTCTCGTCCTGAAACAGAGTTTCGTGAGTTCGCCACGACTTACTGAAGGGTTGGGTATGGATTACAATCATGTCCACTTGCACAGTGCCCACTACCACGAGAAAAGCAGCTGTGCTGATTGCGCTCTATCAGCTTTGCACACTCTAACCAATCATAGCAGCCAGAATCTCCAGACAGTGGGGAAAAACCTGCCCATTACGCAGTGCCTCAGACTTGTGTGAGAACACGTCGCCAATGTTATGTTGAAATAACCCTTGGCCCTAAGGCCTTTTTGGAGTGGCCACTTGATGATGTGTTTGATAGTGTCTGCCACATTTTTGGGCAAAATGAAAATTGAGCAGATCAGAGCGCACTTGTATCCCAACTGCAACTTGTCAATATTCCAAAACCCATTCACGAGCATCTTGTGTCCGCCCAAGACCTGATTTGTAACATGATTCCCTATGTAACACTGCCAGACAGAAGAATACTCTGGTAATAGACAGTGAGAAAGTTATAAAAAATTAAACGACACCGAAGCACACACCTCGCCACTCTCCAGCTGATTGTGGCCTTGCTGTTCAAAGTGCCTGCCAGCTACTACTTGCTAGCTTTATTGACAAACACAGAGTTGAAACTTAGCTAGGAAGCAAGTGATTTTTGGCACTGATAAAGAGTGCAGCATGTGCTTTCTTTAAGATAGTTTGACATCTTGCAAAATAAGTTGTAGACATGTTGTTGTTCTCAGAAATCAGTCCTGAGCGCATTGCCAGACTTTTCCCCGACTCGATAGACTCCAATCAAATAAAATAAAATTGTATTAGTCACATGCACCGAATACAACAGGTGTAGACCTTACAGTGAAATGCTTACTTACGAGCCCCCAACCAGCAATGAATGCAGTTTTAAAAAATACGGACAAGAATAAGAGATAAAAGTAACAAGTAATTAAATAGCAGCAGTAAAACAACAATAGCGAGACTATATACAGGGGAGTACCGGTACAGAGTCAATGTGTGGTGGCACCGGTTAGTTGAGGTAGTATGTTCATGTAGGTAGAGTTATTGAAGTGACTAAGCATAGATGACAACAACAGAGAGTAGCAGTGGTGTAAAGAGTGGGGGGGGGCAATGCGAATAGTCTGGGTAGCCATTTGATTAGATGTTCAGGAGTCTTATGGCTTTGGGGTAGAAGCTGTTTAGAAGACTCTTGGACTGAGACTTGGCGCTCTGGTACCGCTTGCCGTGCGGTAGCAGAGAGAACAGTCTATGACTAGGTTGCCTGGAGTCTTTGACAATTTTTAGGGCCTTCCTCTGACACCGCCTGGTATAGAGGTCTTAGATGGCAGGAAGCTTGGCCTCAGTGATGTACTGGGCCGTATGCACTACCATCTGTAGTGCCTTGTGGTCGGAGGCCGAGCAGTTGCCATACCAGGCAGTGATGCAACCAGTCAGGATGCTCTCGATGGTGCAGCTGTAGAACCTTTTGAGGATCTGAGGACCCATGCCAAATCTTTTCTCCTGAGGGGGAAAAGGTTTTGTCGTGCCCTCTTCACAACTAACTTGGTGTGCTTGGACCATGTTAGTTTGTTGGTGATGTGGACACCATGGAACTTGAAGCTCTCAGCCTGCTCCACTGCAGCCCCATCGATGAGAATGGGGGTGTGCTCAGTCCTCTTTTTCTTGTAGTCCACAATCATCTCCTTTGTCTTGGTCACGTTGAGGGAGAGGTTGTTGTCCTGGCACCACATGGCCAGGTCTCTGACCTCCTCCCTATAAGAAGTCTCGTCACTGTTGGTGATCAGGCCTACCACTGTGGTGTCATCTGCAAATGTAATGATGGTGTTGGAGTCATGCATGGCCGTGCAGTCATGAGTGTACAGGGAGTACAGGAGGGGACTGAGCACGCGCCCCTGAGGGGCCCCGGTGTTGAGGATCAGCATGGCAGATGTGTTGTTACCTACCCTTACCATCTGGGGGTGGTCCGTCAGGAAGTCCAGGATCCAGATGCAGAGGGAGGTGTTTAGTCCCAGGGTCCTTAGCTTATTGATGAGCTTTGAGGGCACAATGGTGTTGAACACTAAGCTGTAGTCAATGAATAGCATTCTCACATAGGTGATATTTTTGTCCAGGTGGGAAAGGGCAGTGTGAAGTGCAATAGAGATTGCATCATCTGTGTATCTGTTGGGGCGGTATGCAAATTGGAGTGGGTCTAAGGTTTCTAGGATAATGGTGTTAATTTGAGCCATGACCAGCCTTTCAAAGCACTTCATGGCTACAGATGTGAGTCTACGGGTTGGTAGTCAATAGTATGCAGTTCACTGAAATCTTTTCATTCACATTTTTTACTTGACAAATAATAACACCTTAGCTAGATGTAAAATGATGTGACTTTTTAACATTGAGATATATATTTGTTTGCCTCTTAGAGCCTCTACAGTCTTGGGCCCAGTCCCTGACAAACACAATTGACCAGTTACATTTATTATGCAGTTTATTTTTATTTTTGTATTATTCAGTTACCCAAATTCATACTGACTCTACACACATGCACACACATTCACATACAATCAGCATATACGCTGCTGCTACTCTGTTTATTATATATCCTGATACCTAGTCACCTTACCACCACTCCAGTATTAATGCACATTGTAAATATGGTATTGGCACTGACCCTGCACACAGCTTACTTACTTACTCAGGTTCATCTTATTTCTATTTCTTATGTGTTTTTGTTCTACTTTACTTTATTTTGTAGTACTACATTGATATTGATTACTGCATTGTTGGTAAAGAGCTTGGAAGAAAGGCATCTTACGGTACTTGTGCAAGTGACAATAAAACTTGAAACTTGAAGACTTTCTCTCTGTATACTCTTAGAAAAAAAGGTGCTGTCTAGCGCCAAAAAGGGTTCTTCGGCTGTCCCCATAGGATAACCTTTTGAAGAACCCCTTTTGGTTCAAAGTAGAACCCTTTTGGTTCCAGGTAGAACCCTTTCCACAGAAGGTTCTACATAGAACCCAAAAGACTTCTACCTTGAACCAAAAAGGGTTCTATATGGGGAGAGCCGCGGAACCCATTTGGAACCCTTTTTTCTAAGAGTGTAGTCCATAATCAGCTCCTTCGTTTTGTTGATGTTAAGGGAGAGGTTATTTTCTTGGCAACACTCCGGCAAGGCTCTCACCTCCCTGTAGGCTGTCTCGTTGTCATTGGTAATCAGGCCTACCACTGTTGTGTTGTGCAAACTTAATGATTGAGTTGGGGACATGCTTGGCCACACAGTCATGGGTGAACAGGGAGTACAGGAGGGGCTGGATTTGTTGCCCACCTTCACCACCTGGGGACCCAGTTGCAAAGGGAGGAGTTCAGACCCAGGGCCTCGAGCTTAGTGATGAGCTTGGAGGGCACTATGTTGTTGAAAGCGATGACCAATATCCTTACATACTGTAAGTATTAATCTTGTCTAGGTGGGATAGGGCAGTGTGCAGTGCAATAGTGATTGCGTCATCCTTGGATCTGTTGAGGTGGTATACAAATTGTGGTGAGTCTAGGGTATTGGGTAAAGTGGAGGTGATATGATCCTTAACTAGGCTCTGAAAACACTTCATGATGACAGAAGTGAGTGATACAGGGCGATAGATTGAAGTGCTTTTGTTCAAAGATTGAATGTGTGTGTTTGGTTTTACTATCCTTGTGGGGACCAGAAGGATAGTAAAACAAGGAAAATTTGGACAAGTGGGGACATTTCGCTAGTCCCCACAAGGAAAAGGTATATTTTAGGCTTACCATTAGGTTTAGGGCTAGAATTAGGGTTAGTGGTTAGGGCTTGGGTTAGGGGTTAGGGTTAGGGTTAAGGTTAGGTTTAGGGGTTTGGGGAAATAGAATTTTGAATGGGAATCAATTGTTTGGTCCGCACAAGGATAGTAAAACAAACGTATGTGTCTGTGTGTGATAGCTCAAGGGGGTTCATGGGTGCTCTGTCAAACACACGGTAAACCAGAGAAGAAAGAACAACTCAAACCCTGCACTATTTATTGAGACAAATTCAGAGCAGGAAGAGAAATATTTGGTTAACTCAGCGGCGAACGGTCAGCGGTGTTGGGGCGAACCACGGTTGATGTGAAGGGAAACAGCCATCCCTTTGTTAGTCGACAGAATGGGACGCTCCGTGTGGTCACTGCAGGAGGCCAAACATCACAGACAGAGGAACACAGACACTCTCTCTCGTGCTTCAGTCTCTGAGACATACACAGAGGAACAGAAAACCACACATAGAAGCGCTCAGGCTCACTCTCACACGCACACACACAGAGGAAAACTAGATCCGGGCATTCCTTGCCTGCTATGAATGGTTTATTAGCCATGTGAACAGGTCATAGAGCTACACACTCCACTACTCTACAGCAGGGGCACACTCACTCACACATACACTAATCATATGTGACTCATTTCAGGAAATTAGGCATATGTCGCGTGTCACTATTTCACAGGAGCGCCATTTGAACTAAAACTTTTTTTTAATCAAAATGCATTTTGGGGCAGAAATGCCTTCTGGAACATGTGAACTTTCATGTGCCTTAATAACAAACTTGTATGCCATCGGAAAATACGAATATATTTGTTAAATTACGAGCCTAGTTGGTTTAGCAACAGAAAAATACAACAACCTTCCCACTAGCCATGATTGGCTGAGATAATGAGTGGGCTGTACATGCTGAGAGATGAGTTTGGATTGGTCTGCCATGTAGCCCACTTCTGTCTACAACATGAGCTGGTCAGTATGTGTAGGTAATCCTTTCTAACACTGCTTTTTTGAAAGATATCATGTAGTAGAACTGTCAAAGTGTTGCTCCTCACTTTCTGGAGGACTGAGTTTTGAAATCAGTGGAATCCGAGTATGATAGCTAAGGAGATGGAGAAAATACTGGCATTTGATTGCAAATATGCAGACGGAGTCGAAAAGAGAACACACAGAAGGCTATTGTATAAAACACCTGTCTCCAGATTACATCTTCAAACTAAGGGAAACCATGGCATCTGTGTCAGAGAGTGAGAACTGATAAAATAGTCTAGCTAGCTACCTTTTCAGATGTTACATGTTTCCAATTTTGTAGTTTTCATTTCAATTTAAAGTGTACTGTTAGCTAGCTAGCTAACATTAGCTGATTGGCTCACTAGCTACCATTACGTGTATGATCTGTGTAATAGTATTATTTGTATCTCAGAGCCATTTGCATTGCTAGTTATAGCCTAATGTTAGCAAGCTAACATTGAACCTGGTTGGTTAGCTACCTGCAGGGTAGTAACGTCATGAGTTGGGATTATGGTTCATTGTTTAGCTAGCTAGCTACATGTCTAAACAAAAGACTTCACTATGCAAGTAACTACTTCAATAGAATGTTTATGATGTCACTGTGACAACTGTCGATAGACGTAGAGGTACATTCGCTCTGGCTATCTAGTCTGATTTCAGAGCACTCTCGTCTGAGTGTGCCGGAGCGCAGAATAACTGACACATTTACGAACACTCAACACCTGTTGAATATGGCCGGTGTTAGTAAACATTGGCAAAAAAGCTTAATTATATTGTTGCCAGAAGCACAGTTGCAGTCACCAATGCTTTGATAAAATGTGATCGACCGACTTAAATGTAGCAAAATTTGAAATTGTGTTTTTTACATTGGATAAAAGTAGAGACTAAGAACTACAAAATGGCATGTCATACACTACATTTGAGGAGCACTTAGAAAGTAATCTTGCTTTGAAAGTTGATAAACTTGTAAACTCACTTTTGAGAAAATGACCTTTGAATGTTATGGTGCTGCTATTGGAGAGCCCTTCTTTGTCAACACCCATTCAGCATCGTTCACACCCTCTTAAGCTTTAGCCCCACACATCTCTTTAAGGTTTGATCCGAATGTACTAACAACTGCAGTCAAGTACCCAAGCTAACTTGCTAGCTACTTCCGGACATCTAAGTGAGAGAGAACTCACCCTAGCAGATCTGGTTAGGCTGTTATGTTATCCAGAGCGTTGGTGACTGCAACTGTGCTGTCAGATTGTCTGTTCGTAAATTCAGAACGTTTTGGCAGAAGACTTTACTGACGTTTACTGACACCGGCCATATTCAACGGGTATTGAGCATTCGTAAATTCATCAGTTATTCTGCGCTCTCTGGCACACTCAGACGAGAGTGCTCTGAAATCGGAGTAGATGGCCAGACTGAATTTACAAATGCACCCGAAATCTTTACTTGCATAGTGAAGTCTTTTGTTAAGACATGTAGCTAGCTAACATTCCCAGAACACAATTAGTCTGTTCTTGAAAGGTTCCCAGAATGTTTCATTGGGTTGTGCGAACAGCCTTGTGTGAACTTTGTGGGGACAACACAAAAGATGAACTGTCCAGTTGTGAGGATGATTATAGTTTATTTTAGGGTTCAAAAACATTCCCCGGATGTTACAAGAACATTGCCAAAACTCATTTTGTATGTTATTGTTACGGCTGTAGAGAGGGGACCAAAGCGCAGCGTGGTAAGTGTTCATTATTAATTTATTAAACAATGAAACACTAGAACAAAGAAACAAAACGAAAAGCCAAACAGTTCCGTCAGGTAACGAAATACAAAACAACTACCCACAAAACACAGGTGGGAAAAGGCTGCCTAAGTATGGTTCCCAATCAGAGACAACGATAGACAGCTGCCTCTGATTGGAAACCATACCTAGCCAAAACATAGAAATATAAATACATAGAATGCCCACCCCCATATCACATCCCGACCTAACTAAACAGAGAAAAACGGCTCTCTCAGGTCAGGGCGTGACAGTACCCCCCCCCCCCCCAAAGGTGCGGACTCCCGGCAGCAAACCTGAACCTATAGGGGAGGGTCCGGGTGGGCATCTATACTTGGTGGCGACTCTGGTTCGGGGCGTAGCCACCACACCGCCCGCTGATTCCCCCGCTTCTGTGTAGCCGGAGGAACCCGACCGTGGATCACCTCCGGAGGCTCTGAACTGCCGACCGCCACTGAAGACTCCGGGCTGCAGGCCGCCGCTGGAGGCTCCGGACTGGGGAGCGTCGCAGAGGCTCCGGACTGGGGAGCGTCGCTGGAGGCTCTGGACTGGGGAGCGTCGCTGGAGGCTCCGTACTGGGGAGCGTCGCTGGAGGCTCCGGACTGGGGAGCGTTGCTGGAGGCTCCGGACCGGGGACCGTCGCTGCAGGCTCCGTGCCATGGATCGTCACTACAGGTTCCACGCCATGGATCATCGCTGGAGGCTTTGTGCCATGGATCATCACTACAGGCTCCGGGCCATGGATCATCACTTGAGGCTTCGTGCCATGGATTATCACTGGAGGCTCCGGACCATGGATTATCACTGGAGGCTTCGTGCCATGGATCATCCCTACAGGCTCAGGGATCATCACTGGAGGCTCAGGGCCATGGATCATCACTGGAGGCTTCGTGCCATGGATTATCACTGGAGGCTCCGGACCATGGATTATCACTGGAGGCTTCGTGCCATGGATCCTCACTACAGGCTCCGGGCCATGGATCATCACTGGAGGCTTTGTGCCATGGATCATCACTGGAGGCTTTGGACCATAGATCATCACTGGAGGCTTCCTACGTGGAGCTGGAACCGGTCTCACCGGACTGGGGAGAGGCACAGGAGACTGGGTGCGCAGAGCAGGCACAGGGTATACTGGGCCGTGGAGGCGCACTGGAGGTCTGGAGCTTAGGGCTGGCACACCCCGTCCTGGCTGGATGTTTATTTTAGCCCAACAAGGGCGGAGAGCTGGCACAGGACGAACTGGTTTGTGCTGGTGAACGGGGGTACCGTGCGTAGAGCTGGCGCAGGATAACCTGGGCCGAAGAGACACACTGGAGACCAGGAACGCTGTGCCGGCACACTTCTTCCTGGCTGACTGCCAACTCTAGCACGGCAACTGTGAGGAGCTTGCACCGAGCGCACCGGGCTGTAGCTGCTCACTGGCGACACAGTGTGCATCCCCGCATAACACGGTGCTTGCTCGGTCACTCGCTCCCCACGGCAAGCACGGGGAGTTGGCTCAGGTCTCAACCCCAACTTCGCCAATCTCCCCGTGTGCCCCCCCCCCCCAAAAAAAAATGTTGCCGCTGCCTCTCAGGCTTCCGTTGTTGGGCTAGCTCCTCATAGCATCGCCGTTCCACTTGCGCCGTCTCCACCTGCTTCCATGGCAGGGTCTTGTCCCCTGCCATTACCTCCTCCCAGGTCCAGGACGTCCTCCATTCTCTCTTCTCCAGAGCCCAGGATCCCTGCTCCTCCTGGGCACGCTACTTGGTCCTTTGGTGGTGGGTAGTTCTGTTACGGCTGTCGTAGAAAGGGGACCAAAGCGCAGCGCGATAAGTGTTCATTATTCATTATTATTAATTAAACAATGAAACACTAGAACAAAGAAACAAAACGAAAAACCAAACAGTTCCGTCAGGTAACAAAATACAAAACAGAAAACAACTACCAACAAAACACAGGTGGGAAAAGGCTGCCTAAGTATGATTCCCAATCAGAGACAACGATAGACAGCTGCCTCTGATTGGAAACCATACCTGGCCAAAACATAGAAATATAAATACATAGAATGCCCACCCCATATCACACCCCGACCTAACTAAACAGAGAAAAACGTCTCTCTCAGGTCAGGGCGTGACAGTTATTTTAAAGTTGCTAAAACATTTCTTTAGATTGTGGGAACATTGTGGGGATATGACAAGAGATAGGTTCCCAAAACACTAAAACTGTCCAGTGGTGCTGACATTCAGATAATGTTTGTATCAGGGTGCACAAAGCACCCTTTTTATGTTGCAAGAATGTTGACAGAACAGCCTTTCTGAGTTCTTTAAAGGTTCCCAGAGCATTTAATAGTTATATTTGTTTTAGGTTTAACACAATACAGTGGGAAGAAAAAGTATGTGAACCCTTTAGAATTACCTGGATTTCTGCATAATTGGTCATAAAATTTGATCTGATCTTCATCTAAGTCACAACAATAGACAGACACAGTCTGCTAAAACTAATAACACACAAACAATTATAATTTTTAATGTCTATATTGAACACACCGTGTAAACATTCACAGTGCAGGTTGGAAAAAGTATGTGAACCCTAGGATTTAATAAGAGGTTGACTGTCATTTGGCAGCAATAACCTCAACCAAACGTTTTCTGTAGTTGTCGATCAGCCCCCCACAATGGTCAGGAGGAATTTTGGACCATTTCTCTTTACAAAACTGTTTCAGTTCCACAATATTCTTGGGATGTCTGGTGTAAACCACTCTCTTGAGGTCATGCCACAGCATCTCAATCGGGTTGAGGTCAGGACAGTGGCCGTCACTCCAGAAGGCATATTTTCTTCTGTTCAAGCCATTCTGTTGTTGATTTACTTCTGTCTTTTGGGCTTTGGGTTGCATCACCTAACTTCTGTTGAGCTTCAATTATAGGACAGATAACCTTACATTTTCCTGCAAATTGTCTTGATAAACTTGGGAATTCATTTTTCCGTCGATGACAGCAAGCTGTCCAGGCCCTGAGGTAGCAAAGCAGCCCCAAACCATGATGCTCTCTCCACAATAGTTTACAGTTGGGAGGAGGTTTTGATGTTGGTGTGCTGTGCCTTTTTTTATGCCATTAGCGCTGTGGAACATCCAGGTGCTCTTTTGCCAACTTCAGACGTGCAGCAATGTTTTTTTGGACAGCAGTGGCTTCTTCCATGGTGTCCTCCCATGAACATCATTCTTGTTTTAGTGTTTTACGTATTGTAGACTCGTCAACAGAGATATTAGCATCTTCCAGAGATTTCTGTAAGTCTTTAGCTGACACTCTAGGATTCCTTTTAACCTCATTGAGCGTTTAGCGCTGTGCTCTTGCAGTCATCTTTGAGAGTAGCAACAGTGCTGGAATTTCTCCGTTTATAGACAATTTGTCTTACCGTGGAATTTCTTTTAGAGATACTTTTGTAACCCTTTGCAGCTTTATGCAAGGTAACTATTCTTAATCTTTGGTCTTCTGACATCTCTTTTGTTTGAGGCATGGTTCATTTACATTTACATTTACATTTAAGTCATTTAGCAGACGCTCTTATCCAGAGCGACTTACAAATTGGTGCATTCACCTTATGATATCCAGTGGAACAACCACTTTACAATAGTGCAATGCTTCTTGTGAATAGCAAACTCAATTTTTGTGAGTGTTTTTTATGGGGCAGGACAGCTCTTATCATAATCTCCAATCTCGTCTCATTGATTGTACTCCAGGTTAGTTGACTTAGTTGACTTTTGGAGAAGTCATTAGCCTAGGGGTTCACATACTTTTTCCAACCTACACTGTGAATGTTTAAACTATGTATTCAACATAGACAAGAAAAATACAATAATTTGTGTGTTATTAGTTGAAGCACACTGAGTTTGTCTATTGTTGTGATGGATGAAGATCAGATCGAATTTTGTCAAAATTGTGCACTATATTCCATTGATGTTCACATAATATACATTTCAGCTTGTCTTGGAGGTCCTCGGAACATTTCAAAGGTAATTTAGAAAATGTTATATTTAAGTTTTACCTAATATTACCACAACATTGTCAGCATGAATATTTCTAGTTCCTTAAATAGTTTTTTCCGGGCTTCCCGAGTGACGCAGCAGTCTAAGGCACTGCATCACAGTGCTAGAGGCGTCACTACAGACCCGGGTTCGATCCCGGGCTGTATCACAACAAGCCGTGATCAGGAGACCCATAGGGCAGTGCACAATTGGCCCAGCATCGTCCGGGTTGGGGGAGGGTTTGGCCAGGCGGGCGTTACTGGGCTCATCTCACTATAGCAACTCCTTGTGGCAGGCCGGGCACCTGCAGGCTGACCTCTGGTCGTCAGTTGAACTATGTTTCCTCCGACACATTGGTGCGGCTAGTATCCGGGATAAGCAGGCGGGTGTTCAGAAGCACAGTTTGGCAGGTCATGTTTCGGAGGACGCATTACTCAAGCCCGTTGTGGAGTTGCAGCGAAGAGCCAAAATTGAAATTGGGGAGAAAAAAAATATATAGTTGAATTCGGAAGTTTACATACACTTAGGTTGGAGTCATTGAAACTCGTTTTTCAACCCCTCCACAAATTTCTTGTTAACAAACTATAGTTTTGGCAAGTCAGTTAGGACATCTACTTTGTGCATGACACAAGTCATTTTTCCAACAATTGTTTACAGACAGATTATTTCACTTATAATTCACTGTATCACAATTCCAGTGGGTCAGCAGTGTACAAACACTAAGTTGACTGTGCCGTTATTTAAACAGCTTGGAAAAATCAAGAAAAATATGTCTTTAGAAACTTCTGATAGGCTAACTGACATAATTGGAGTCAATTGGAGGTGTACCTGTGCATGTATTTCAAGGCCTAACTTCAAACTCAGTGCCTCTTTGCTTGACATCATGGGAAAATCAAAAGAAATCAGCCAAGACCTCAGAAAAAAAATTGTAGACCTCCACAAGTCTGGTTCATCCTTGGAAGCAATTTCCAAACGCCTGAAGGTACCATGTTCATCTGCACAAACAATAGTATGCAAGTATAAACACCATGGGACCCCGCAGCCGTCATACCGCTCAGGAAGGAGACGCGTTCTGTCTCCTAGAGATGAACGTACATTTGTGTGAAAGGTTCAAATCAATCCCAGAACAACAGCAAAGGACCTTGTGAAAATGCTGGAGGAAACAGATACAAAAGTATCTATATACACAGTAAAATGAGTCCTATATCGACATTACTTGAAAGGCCGCTCAGCAATGAAGAAGCCACTGCCCCAAAACCGCCATAAAAAAGCCAGACAACTGCACATGGGGACAAAGATCGTACATCCTGGAGAAATGTCCTCTGGTCTGATGAAACAAAAATAGAACTGTTTGGCCATAATGACCATCATTATGTTTGGAGGAAAAATGGGGACGCTTGCAAGCCGAAGAACACCATCCCAACCGTGAAGTACAGGGGTGGCAGCATCATGCTGCAGGAGGGACTGGTACACTTCACAAAATAGATGGCATCATGAGGCAGGAAAATTATGTGGATATATTGAAGCAGTATCTCAAGACATCAGTCAGGAAGTTAAACCTTGGTCGCAAATGTTGTCTTCCAAATGAGCAATTACCCCAAGCATATTTCCAAAGTTGTGGCAAAATGGCTTAAGGACAACAAAGTCAAGGTATTGGACTGGCCATCACAAAGCCCAGACCTCAATCCCATAGAAAATGTGTCGGCAGAACTGAAAAAGTGTGTGCGCGCAAGGAGGCCTACAAACCTGACTCAGTTACACCAGCTCTGTCAGGAGGAATGGGCCAAAATTCGCCCAACTTATTGTGGGAAGCTTGTGGAAGGCTACCTGAAATGTTGGACCCAAGTTAAACAACTTAAAGGCAATGGTACCAAATACTAATTGAGTGTGTGTAAACTTCTGACCCACTGGGAATGTGATGAAAGAAATAAAAGCTGAAATAAATCATTCTCTCTACTATTGTTCTGACATTTCACATTCTTAAAATAAAGTGGTGATCCTAACTGACGTTAGACAGGGAATTTCTACTAGAATTAAATGTCAGGAATTGTGAAAAACTGAGTTTAAATATATTTGGTTAAGGTGTATGTAAACTTCTAACTGTATATATGCTTTTTTTCCTCATCAATCTACACACAATTGCCCATAATTACAAAGCAAAAGCAGGTTTTTAGACATTTTTGCGAATATATTTAACATTAAAAACTTTAATATTAAATTCACATAAGTATTCATACTCTTTACTCAGTTCTTTGTTGAAACAACTTTGGCAACGATTAAAGCCTTGTGTCTTCTAGGGTATGATGCTACAAGCTTGGCACACTTGCATTTGGAGAGTTTCTCCCATTCTTCTCTGCAGATCCTCTCAATCTCTGTCAGGTTGGATGGGGAGCGTCGCTGGACAGCTATTTTCAGGTTTCTCCAGAGATGTTCGATCGGGTTCAAGGACATTCAGAGACTTGTCCCGAAGCCACTCCTGCTTTGTCTCGTCTGTGTGCTTAGGGTTGTTGTCCTGTTGGTAGGTGAACCTTCTCCCCAGTCTGAGGTCCTGAGCGCTGCCCAGCAGGTTTTCATCAAGGATCTCTCTGTACTTTGCTCCGTTCATCTTTCCCTTGATCCTAACTAGTCTCCTAGGTCCTGCCGCTGAAAAACATCCCCACAGCATGATGCTGCCACCACCATGTTTCACCGCAGGGATGGTGCCAGGTTTCCTCCATACGCTTGGCATTCAGGCCATAGAGCTTAATCTTGGTTTCATCAGACCAGAGAATCTTGTTTCTCATGGTCTGAGTCATTTAGGTTCCTTTTGGCAAACCAAGCGGGCTGTCATTTTACTTTTACTGAGGAGTGGCTTCTGTCTGGCCACTACCATAAAGGCCTGATTGGTGGAGTGCTGCAGAGATGGTTGTCCTTCTGGAAGGTTCTTCCATCTTAGCAGAGGAACTCTGGAGCTCTGTCAGAGAGACCATTGGGTTCTTGGTCACCTCCCTGACCACGGCCATTCTCCCCCGATTGCTCAGTTTGGCCGGGCAGCCAGCTCTAGGAAGAATCTTGGTCGTTCCAAACTTCTTCCATTTAAGAATGATAGAGGCCACTGTGTTCTTGGGGATCTTCAATGTTTTAGAAATTTGTTTGTACCCTTCCCCACATCTGTGCCTCAACACAATCCTGTCTTGGAGCTCGACGGACAATTCCTTTGACCTCATGGCTTGGTTTTTGCTCTGACATGCACTGTCAATCTTGGGACCTTATATATATACAGGTGTGTGCTTTCCAAATCATGTCCAATGAATTGAATTTATCACAGGTGGACTCCAATCATTTTGTAAAAACATCTCAAGGATGATAAATGGAAACAGGATGCACCTGAGTTAAATCTCAAGTCTTTTAGCAAAGGGTCTGAATACTTATGTAAATAAGGTAATAGATTTGCAAGAATGTCTAAACATCTGTTTTTGTTCGTCATTATGATGTATTGTGTGTAGATTGATGAGGAAAACTTTTAATTTCATCAATTTTAGAATAAGTCTGTAACATAACAAAATGTGGAAAAAATCAAGGGGTCTGAATACTTCCCAAATGCAATGTAGATAAGGTTAAATGATCAATCAGGACACATAACACAGTTTCTGAGTTATTATAATGTTCCTATCCTCTTCATATGCTGTGTACTTTTAACACTATATTTTATGATTTTATTTCTTCATCACGTGTTGAAAGTCTTATGAAATGTGATTTTAGTTAGATATATATTTATAAAGCTTCCTTTAAATAACTTGTATTCCTTGAAATAGCGTATCCTGGGGAAAGTGTCTGACCGGTTCAAGGCAACTGGGAACTTGGATTTTTTTTTTAAACGGTCTGTAAGAGGTGCGTGACTGGAAGCAGGGAAGTCAGGCGCAGGAGAGCAGAACTGGGTAATAACCGGAGCAGTTTAATATGAAAAAACCAACTGCACCCAGAACAACAAAATATGGGTATAAAATAACCCGTCGCGAACCAGTCAGAGTGCACAAACACTTTACAAGAAACAATTCCACACACAGACATGGGGGGAACAGAGGGTTATATACACGACAGGTAATGAGGGAATGTAAACCAGGTGTGTGGGAAAACAAGACATAACAAATGGAAAATGAAAGGTGGATCGGCGATGGCTAGAAGACCGGTGACGTCGACCGCCGAACACCGCCCGAACAAGGAGAGGAACCGACTTCGGCGGAAATCGTGACACGGTCATTGAACTCGGAATTCCAAATCGGAAACTCACGATTTGACCTGTTTTTTCCCCCTGTGAGTTACCAGTTGTCTTGAAAGCACCATGAGTAAAGTGGGTGACGATGACCTGTGGGCACTGTACAGCTTCAAGGGGTAGAAGAGGAAACGATCATTTGAAAATAGGAAAATATGCCAAATCCTAATCTGTGAGTTGACAATGAAATGTAATAGGATTTAGCATTCAGAAATTTAAGGGAAGAACAGTACACAAGGTTGTATATTGTTTTCATAACGTGGTCTATTTGATTTGTTAATGGTTTTAGGTGCATGCAGTCGTAATCACAGGAAGGTGAAGGTGAAAGACTTGGAAACTTAAGCCGTGGTTGTCGTCATCCGATCAAGATGATCCGATCACTATCTGATCGAGATTTGTTGCGTCTACACATGGCAATAAAATGTGTCTTATCTGCCCACCGCGTTCGTACTGTGACCAAATTCCCGGGTTCCTCCCTGTATGTAAATGAATCAAACCTGCCTTGGATCTCCCTTATGACACAAGCTGTATACATTGACAGAAACAGCACGCTTTTATTGTCAATAGTTTTACACTCATCGTTACAGCCTATATTTGTTATCCAACGATTTAAGACTGGACGTAATAGGCTACTGTCCCGATATCCTCGACCTGTCCACAGCCGTACAAATAAATATTATTTCATAGATCCTTCTGTTTTAAAAACAGTAAAACCGCTTTGTAGGACTAGGTGCATTGGTTGTGTTTAGGCAGGTCTTAAGAATACCAAAAGTTTGCATTCCGAAGAACCTCTAATATGATAACCTATAGCAAGATGTGTGGTCAAATTATGAAAATGGATAAAAGTGGCAATGGATAACAAGTGCAAAGGAGCATGCAGGTAAAGCAAATACTATGGCTTTTTAAATGAATGAAGTGTAAATCTAAATGTAGCCTAATGAGTCCCTCGTATTGTATATCATATTGGACAGTGGCCTGGCTCATGCTTACAGAAAGCTATGCGCCTTTATGCATCGCCTTTGTTCATGTTTTCATATTTCCATTGTCTTAGGGTCATTTTTGACCCGGCAGTTCTAAAATCATGTGCACACCACAAAAACCACACACACACACACACACACACACACACACACACACACACACACACACACTGAGAAATTGAGATTATGTGTGCTTCTGATTGAACTCAGACAAAACTAAAACTTTCTTGTGCATCAGACAAAATAAACAAAATGTCAGACAAAAGAATTTTTTTTAAAAATGTTTACTAATGGGGAATGCAGTCAGAGGCTATAAATGTGATGCAGATGAGTCCTCCCAGTTCTTTTTGCTGAAGCCATGAGTGCACGTTTCAGTGCCCAACAGGTCGTGGATCCGATTTTTTCAGATGTCCAGGAGGAACAAGAGAACGATGATTTAGAAGAGGAGGAGGTATCTGAAGAAGATTTTAGAAGAATACAACCCAGAGCACGATGCATCATCTTCAGATGAAGAAGAAATCCCCCATGCTGAAAGAAAGACATTTTTGTCAAAGAACATATAATAACACGGTCCTTATCACCATATGACAACCAGGGCAGGATGGCAGCACAAAATGTCATAAGGCTGACCCCAGGTCCCACAAGACATGCAGTTGCCCATGCCCAGGACATCGCCTCAACATTCTACATGTTCATCACACCAGCCATCGAAAAAATCATCCTGTAGATGACAAATTTGTAGGGTTTCCATAAATATGGAGACAACCGGAAAAGGATGGATGAGATTGACCTGCGTGCCTACATACAGGTAGGGCTGCTAATCTTAGTGGGTGTGTATAGGTCCCGAGGCGAGGCTACATGTAGTCTCTGGGATGCAGAGGCGATTTTCCGTGCCACGATGCCACTGAAAGTCTTTCACACTTTCTCAAGAACGCTACGATTTGATAACCGTGGGTCAAGACCTGCAAGACGTGTGAGAGACAAACTGGCGGCCATAAGAGAAGTCTGGGAGAAGTGGGTGGAGCGTCTAACATACTTCAGGCCCAGGGTAGTAGAGGTAACAGTGGATGAGCACTTTAGTAAAGAAAACAATTATGACAGGTGTGTTGTAATAAAAACGAGTGGTGTCCACTGATTAAGTGCAGTCTTTCTGCATTGTGAGGAGGGAAAACCCAGATATGCACAACGTTTAGGATGAATGACAGGTTGTTTCTTCATGAAAAATACATTTGGGGTTTAAAATTCAATTAAGCTGCTTTATTTTCGGGGTTTATTGAAGGCGGGTCATTTTTTACCCTTAGGACAAAGGGGAGTATACAGAATGTTAAGACTAGACAAGGGTTAAATAGTCCAATTCTTATTTAGTATAGCCTGAACTGTACCAAAGGGGGAAAAATGTGGCATGCTGGGAGAACGACCGTGGTTTAGTTTCCTCCAGATCATTGATTAGTGATAACTCTTTCACTCATCGAGGGTTGATAGACTGATATACTAGCATTACAGAATTTAAACTGAACTACAAATGTATTGGAGTTGCATGGGACGGACTATGATGGAGTTGCAGCAGAAGACCACAATGAATGACCAGTGTATGTCCAGGTATAATGTGAAGGCCAAATGTTCCACCTGTACCTTTAGGCAATACAAACCTCCACATACTCATGCCGCAGCCGTTTGACCCTCTCTGAATTCCGCTCAAAAGGCACTCGATAAAGTTGTTTCATTTGAACCTGATGTCTTTTCAGGATGCGTGCCAGTGTTGACTGAGAGACCTGATGGACATTATTGAAAATGGCATGGTCACCGATAATGTTGGCTTGTAGTTCTCTGAGTCTGATAGCATTATTGGCCAAAACCATGTTTATTATCTCTCTCTCTTGTTCTTGCGTGAATATGGGCCTCCTTCCTCCTTGTCGTTCCCGACCCTCAATCCTATGTAGAGAATAATACATGTAACTTACTGTACAATGTCACAGGAAGGGGTATCACAAGTGCTGATATGGTGCATACAATAAGCGGCTGATTACTGTAACTGTAGACAGATCTTCTTTTACCTGTTTTCCTGTCGAAAAGTCCTTATGACAGATGCCACTGTATATCTGCTAAGATTTGGCTGAACTCTCAGTCCAGCCTCCCTCAGCGTCAATCCGTGGTTCACAACATGGTCCACTAGTGTTGCACGAATGTCATTTGATAAGTTTGGTCCTCTTCTTCTTTGTGCACGTTCTCCTCCTGCTTCAGGTCTTCCTCGACCTCTGGCTCGGCCTCTTCCTCTACCTCCTTCTCCTCCTCTGTGTACTCCTCCTCTCACCCTCAGTCTTCTTCTGACTCCTTCCATTGTGGTTGAAGGCAGGTGAACCTACATGCTGCATTTTTATAGTGCTTAAACCTGATTGGTGTGTCTACAATTTAGCAATCATGTGTTTGTGCACCTGATGGCTGTGTTTAACAGATTGGCTCATAGGTGTGGTAATTTGACAGTCAGTGCTTTGGAATTGCAAGGAAGTGACATCATGATATACTTCTGTGTCTGATGTATACAAGTGTGTTTAGTGTTTTGCAAATCACTGTGTGTAATGTTTTGCAAATAGTGTGAAGCTGACAATGTGGTTACAGTTGTGCAAATCTAGCCTTGTGTTTTGCTCCTTGAGTGTAAGGTTTTGCTAATTGTGGGAAAAGTTACATTTTAGTGTGTAAGCAATCGTAAAAAACTGTAATCAATGATCTTAGCCTATGATGCTTTTATGAAACCGGGCCCAAGTCATTTTTATTTATCTGGTTGACAGTGTCAGAGTAGCCACACATTTTGGTCGTTTGTGTAGTATTAAAAAATATTCTGATTATGTCTCCTAAATATTCTGATTATGTAGGCCTAAATGATGTAGAATTGCATGTGTGTAAATCATAACAAAGTTTCTGCTGAACTGTATGCCACTAGGCAAATGTGTGTGTGTGGGGGGGGGGGGGCGAGGCGAGGCTGTGTGAGAATTTGGGCTAGACTATGAGGTCCCTCAGGTTGGGGGTTCTGCAGTATGCTGATATAGGTCTGAAGTCCTGGAGTGGGGGGAATGTATGTTGTGTGTTAGGGTTACAATTAGGGTTATGGGTTAGGAATTAAGGTTAGGTTTAGGGTTTTGGGGTTACTGGTTAAGATTAAGGGTTAGGTTTAGAATTAGAAGTTAGGGAAAATGGGACTTTGAATGGGAATCAATTGTTTGGTCCACACAAGGATAGTAAAAAAATGTGTGTGTGGGTGTGAGTTTGGGTGTGTGTGGTGACAGAGGGTGACCTGAGAGGCCGGGCTAGTTACAGCCTCTCTGCTGGAGACCGCCGGTCTCACAGAACTAGCATTGTTGGCATGGAGCTGCAGACAGACACACACAGAGACAGACACACACACACATACACACACATACACACACAATAACACCCGAGGTGGCAAGACCATTGGTAGAGTCATGTTCTGAATCCCATTTATAAAATGCGAGTTCCCTCCTCTCTTCTCACAGCCTCTCTGTAACACTCCACTTCTCAATAACACACTCATTGTGCCTCTCTTTCTCTCAGACACACACAAACACACACACACACACACACAAACAAAAAGACACCATTCATATTAAGCCATGGTTGGTTAATACCCAGACTGTTATTGTAGGTGTAGTTCACTAATCATTTGTGACTGAGTTGCAATCAAAAGCAATTATTGTGATGCTATTTGAAACAGAAATGTTGACAACATAACTCAACAATATTTGTTATGACACATTTAACAAATATCAATAAAACACCAACAGCATATCAATCGTCGTCATCGTCCAGTTTTATTAATAACATATTTGGATTGTTACATTTTTGTGAGTTTGAAATATTTGCTTTAAGATGGAACTGTGTGTTGTGTGTGTGTGTGTGTGTGTGTGTGTGTGTGTGTGTGTGTGTGTGTGTGTGTGTGTGTGTGTGTGTGTGCGTGCGTGTGCGTGTGCGTGTGTGTGTGTGTAAGAGAGAGAGTGAGAGACGGGAATAACAAACTGGTACTGTAGTGTGTGAGTTCTCTCATTGGCTGCAGAAGTGGACGTCAGCACCTTTCACTACTCCAGTGTTACCCCTCTCACCTCTGACTGTAAAGGGGAAACAAGTGTTAAAGTAGCTCTGAGGAGAGCAAACTAACCTCCAGCAACCGCACGGTCTGCCGCGCATAAAAGAGGAGTAAAAGCGGACGCCTTTATTACAGACA
Organism: Salmo trutta; assembly: GCF_901001165.1. Classification (NCBI taxonomy): domain Eukaryota; kingdom Metazoa; phylum Chordata; class Actinopteri; order Salmoniformes; family Salmonidae; genus Salmo; species Salmo trutta. The sequence continues at coordinate 29,653,761 of NC_042961.1, forward strand.
CTTTATTACAAGTAATTCCTCGGATGCGCGTTTTCTCCCTTGCGTAAAGGATTTTGTGTTTGGTTCTGAAATGGCAATCTGGTTCGAGTTTACCGCGCACATGCTTTTTCTAATGCTAGGTTGTTGTCTTGGAGCTTTGGAGGGTCGGACCTCGAGCCGAACCCCATGGGGCTTGCAGGGACAGGGCAGCGATGCAACCGATTCTCCATTTGACCGAGACAAAGCTAATCAGGATGTGGTCTCACAGCACATGTACAGGCTGTATGAGAAATACGACAGAGATCTGAAACGACTCAGAGAGGGAAACACTGTCAGAAGTTTCAGAGCCAGCCAAGGTGAGTGTAGCTGTGGTATAGCTGTCTATGATGCTGGACAGGGAAATTAATGTCGATAAATTAGTAATATCCTCAACTCTGATATGCTTCTTAATTTCTTGAGATGCACATACGTTGCGGACTATGTCTGTTCTTCAGAGGGAAAGGCGCTGATGAGATAGGCATGGAGAGAAACGCAACGTGCATAGGCGGTGCCTTCACTCACCAAGTTATGATGAATTTATGGTTATATTATATAACAACCGAAAGGTCCTTATGTTTTTCAATAATATCAATTATGTACTGCCCCCCCCCCCCCCCCCCCCCCCCTTCTAGTAGGCAACCTAATTAATTGAAATAGCCAACCGCGGGCTGAAAACAGCAGACGCATGTGGTCAGACACCCCAAATAGGTAGGATTGTTTTGGAACCGTCTGAGAATGCCACAGTGCTTTTTATGACGCACTTGGGCAGATCTGTATGTGTCGCTTCAGCTGTAGTGTGGTCCTGCCACGGCTCCAGCCGCAGACGCGCAACAATGTGTGTAGAATTCGCCCCCAAGTGGAGCCCAGCTGCCGCGCTGGCCGCGACAACAATGCGGTAACTAGGAGACAGGGGGACACCAATAATGCACCATATCTATTTTCCTAAAGAGGCCACTGTATCCTGGGCTGGAGTATGAAGGCTTAGCACGCAGTGTTGCCACATTGACTTTTGTTTAATTTATTTAACCTTTATTTTATCAGGGAGTCATCCTGAGACCAAGGTCTCTTTTACAGAGGATCCCTGAATTAAATAAATGACAGAAAATACACACATCAATGTAAATACAAAATGCATGCAGAAATTACATGGTCATAAAAATCAAGCACATTCATCACTAATAAGGTCCTCAATCAGCCTTCTGAATTGCCCTAGAGGCACCAAAACATCAAATTTAAGAACATTTTGAAGATTGTTCCACACATTCGGTGCAAGAAAACAAAAAGCTGATTTACCTAAATCCCTGAGACCTGGTGTGGTAACTCGTATGTCTAAAGTTTAGTAAAGATGTTAGGTACAGTGAGACTTTTTGTAAAAGGGGTTTATAAATGAAAACATAGCAATGTATCAACCTATGTGACATCAAGGAGGGCCAACCACATTTCTGGTAGAGAATGCAGTGATGAGTTGTCACAAGCGTCGTAGTGATCAGACCAAACTGCAGCGGGGATGTGAAACGTCTTCTTTTATTGAAGAAAAGAAACAAACGCTTGAACAAAACACCGCCGAAAAACAGTCCTGTAAGGTACTATAGACTATACAAAGAACAACTACCCACAAAACCCATGGAAAAACACCCCTACTAAATAGGACCTTCAATTAGAGGCAATGAGGAACAGCTGCCTCCAATTGAAGGTCAGCCCAATTAACTAAACATAGAAATATAAGAACTAGAACGAACATAGAAATATATTAACATAACCCCAAAAAACCTGAAACACACAAAACAAACACACCCTTGCCACGCCCTGACCAACTACAATAACAAAATGACCCCTTTACTGGTCAGGACGTGACATGAGTACAACAATTGTCACACTTAATAAAGCGCAGTGTGCTATGATAAACTGCATCTATAGAAGAAACCCATTTTTATTCTCAGCTTCATAACTAACTCATCAATATGCTTTTTAAAAAACAGCTTTTCATCTATCCAGATGCCAGATATTTGTAAGCAGGGACAAGATCATTATGGACGTATGCTTAAATCAGTCATTTTTATGTTCTCTAGAGAACAACATATACTTAGTTTTACCTACATTCAATACTAATTTCAGGTCAATAAAGTTTTTCTATAGTAAAATGAAGACAAAACTGGTCAACCGTGGGGGTAATAGCATACACAACAGTATCATCAGCATACAAGTGCACGTACAATTTTTTTACAGACAACATTTTAATGTAAACAGTAAAAAGTACAGGACCCAGAATCAACCCTTGTGCGACGCCTTTCGCAATATCCAGGAAACCTGATTTAACACCATCAGTAGATACACATTGAGTTCTATCTGTCAAGTCATTTTTAAACCAGCTACATGCAGCCTGGTCTAGGCCAATTGAGGAATATAGAATAATAGTGAAGACATTAAAACTATGAAATAACACATATGGAATCATGTAGTAACCAAAACTGTGTTTATATTTTATATTTGAGATTCTTCAAATAGCAACCCTTTGCCTTGATGACAGCTTTGCACACTCTTGGCATTCTCTGAACCAGCTTCACCTGGAATGCTTTTCCAAAAGTCTTGAAGGAGTTCCCGCATATGATGAGAACTTGTTGGCTGCTTTTCCTTCACTCTGCGGTCCGACTCATCCCAAACCATCTCAATTTGGTTGAGGTCGGGGGATTGTGGAGGCCAGGTCATCTGATGCACTCTCCTTCTTAGTAAAATAGCCCTTACACAGCCTGGAGGTGTGTTGGGTCATTGTCCTGTTGAAATACAAATAATTGTCCCACTAAGCACAAACCAGATGGGATGGCGTATCGCTGCGAATGCTGTGGTAGACATGCTGGTTAAGTGTGCCTTGAATTCTAAATAAATCACAGACAGTGTCAGCAGCAAAGCAGCCCCACACCATAAAACCTTGGATTATCTAAGCATTTGTATTTCCCACCGTAAAGTATGGAGGAGGCTCCATACTTTACGGTGGGAAAACACATGCGTAGATCATCCGTTCACCCGCACCGCGTCTCACAAAGACACGGCGGTTGGAGCCAAAAATCTCCAATTTGGACTCCAGACCAAAGGACAAATTTCCACCAGTCTGATGTCCATTGCTCGTGTTTCTTGGCCCAAGCAAGTCTCTTCTTATTAGTAGTGGTTTCTTTGCAGCAATTCGACCATGAAGGCTTGATTCACACAGTCTCCTCTGAATAGTTGATGTTGAGATGTATCTGTTACTTGAACTCTGTGAAGCATTTATTTGGGCTGCATTTTCTGAGGCTGCATTTTCTAAGGAACTTATCTTCTGCAGCAGAGGTAACTCTGGGTCTTCCTTTCCTGTGGCGGTCCTCATGAGAGCCAGTTTCATCATAGCGCTTGATGGTTTTTGCGACTGCAAATTTTCCGTATTGACTGACCTTAATGTCTTAAAGTAATGATGGACTGTCGTTTCGCTTTGCTTATTTGAGCTGTTCTTGCCATAATATGGACTTAGTCTTTTACCAAATAGGGCTATCTTCTGATTACCCCCCTACCTTGTCACAACACAACTGATTGTCTCAAATGCAATAAGGATAGAAATTCCACAAATCAACTTTTAAGAAGGCACACCTGTTAATTGAAATGCATTCCAGGTGACTACCTCATGAAGCTGGTTGAGAGAATGCCAAGAGGCTGCAAAGCTGTCATCAAGGCAAATGGTGGCTTTTTGAAGAATCTCAAATATAAAATATATTTAGATTTGTTTAACACTTTTTTGGTTACTACATGATTCCATATGTGTTATTTCATAGTTGTGATGTCTTCACTATTATTCTACAATGTAGAAAATAGAAAAACCCTTGAATGAGTAGCTGTTCTAAAACTTTTGACCTGTAGTGTATATGGCCACTCCTCTCCCTTTCTAGAATCTGTCACATCTAAATACATTAGAATAATGTACTTCAATGTCTTTATCAGATACAGAACCATTTAAACATGTTTCAGAGAGAACCAGAATGTCAGGACACGAGTCCTGTACCCAAATGTCTATTTTTTAAATAATACTTCGCACATTTAGGTGCATTAGCCCAAGCCCCTTACGAGATTTAAAGTCAGAGGGGGTATTCAGCTCATTCCCATAAGAGCTAACAGGCATAGGGTCTCCTGCAGCTATTCGTTGAATGAGCTGAGACTTTGCCAAGGTCCCGGGCCAACCACGTGAGAGCAGAGTAGTCTGAGTATTTGACAAACCTCCCTTAATTCGCTGGATGCAGTGGCTGGGGCGGGAACTGGGAGAGCAGTGTTGGCAGAGCTCAGTCTACCTGGATGAAGATCCCGCCAAAGGAGTGGAGCTGCAGCAGGGGATCGGAGTGGCTGCTGGTGCTCAGTTCTGGGTGTGCACAGGAGGCCTTGGTGTGCCTCCTGTTGCAGGGTTGGGGCTGCCATGTGGGGCAGGAGTGTCCCAGGCCTGTCCTGGGCATGGGAGTAGGGAGGGTAACCAAAACTAGTCTGAGAGGGAGGTTGTGGGGGTAATTGAGGAAGGTGGTGTGGAGGACAGTGTGGCTGGCAAAGCTCCAAACTCTCAGCATATGAGGGCTGATGATGTGAATGATACTTGGTGTGGACTGCATCATGTGGTGCACTACCCTCAACAGTGTTTTGCCAGACCCTAGGGTAGTGGTCGGTGCTGGGTTGAGCTGGGCTGAGTTGAGGTGGGCCGGGTCGTTGAGCTGTGCTGCGACGGACCTGGTCTGGTTGAGCTGTGCTGAGTCGGACCTGGTCAGGTAGAGCAGTGCTGAGGCGGGCCTGGTCTGGTAGCATGGGAGGGAGGTTGTAGGGAGAATGGAAGAGGGTGGTGTGGAGGGCAGTGTGGCCAGCAATGCTCCAAACTCTACATGTGGCCTCTTTGACTGTGTATGGCTTGGGCATAGCTCAGTGTATCTGCATGCAGTTCCCGGGAGAGAAGTGGTGGAGGGTGGTGTAGGGGGGCAGTGTTGCTGGCTGTTCTCCGGTCTCTGTTAGGCACCACCGGGTGCAGGTCTAAAGGAGCGTCTGATTTGTCTCAGGGAGTTGGTGGCTGGTCTGCTGCTCCTGTGGGGTGAGGTGGACTGGCCACCCAGAGCAACATCCTTTAATGGCCTGGCGAAGGTGGGGACTACCTCTGTACAGGTGTACATTGTCATAAAGACAGTCATAAATCTCTCCTTTGGAGCCGTGAGATGGGGATGGAGGTGGTCAGCTGGGTTGGTGCATTGGTTGGGTTGGTCGGTTGGTTGGGTTCGTTGGTGGGTTCTGATTCAGCTGTTGGCCTGGTCCTGGGTTTTTGTGGGACTCTTTGTAGAGTGGATGGTGGTGGCTGAGAAATGCCTGCCTTAGTTCATATAGCTCTTTCTGCAGGTTGTGCATGTGGCATCAGCCAGTTGACTGTACCGGATAGTTCCTCTCTAAGGCTGCACACTTCCATCCTGAGAGCCTAAACATCCTGACAGCCTAACTGTCTTCCTCAACATTTTCATTGCACACTGCAGCTCCCGGATCCCATCCCTATGCTGATGCACCAGGCTGATATCCTCCTTTATAAGATGCTGTGGTACTGCAGGTGTCGTGTGTGAGAGAGGCATGCTCAGGGCTGTCTCCTGCAGGCGAGGGAGGGAGAGGGACACTGGGGACTACATACTGGAGCACAGAGGGAGTGGAGGATGTTGTAGGTAGTGACAGTGGAGAGGTTTTAAGTTCAGCAACAAAAGGTTTTATTTAGTCGAACTAGTGGACAAATTGATCCAGACTGGCCTCCGAAACTTGAACTATCACAGTGCTGTTATTATATATATACTGCTCAAAAAAATAAAGGGAACACTTAAACAACACATCCTAGATCTGAATGAAAGAAATAATCTTATTAAATACTTTTTTCTTTACATAGTTGAATGTGCTGACAACAAAATCACACAAAAATAATCTATGGAAATCCAATTTATCAACCAATGGAGGTCTGGATTTGGAGTCACACTCAAAATTAAAGTGGAAAACCACACTACAGGCTGATCCAACTTTGATGTAATGTCCTTAAAACAAGTCAAAATGAGGCTCAGTAGTGTGTGTGGCCTCCACGTGCCTGTATGACCTCCCTACAACGCCTGGGCATGCTCCTGATGAGATGGCAGATGGTCTCCTGAGGGATCTCCTCCCAGACCTGGACTAAAGCATCCGCCAACTCCTGGACAGTCTGTGGTGCAACGTGGCGTTGGTGGATGGAGCGAGACATGATGTCCCAGATGTGCTCAATTGGATTCAGGTCTGGGGAACGGGCGGGCCAGTCCATAGCATCAATGCCTTCCTCTTGCAGGAACTGCTGACACACTCCAGCCACATGAGGTCTAGCATTGTCTTGCATTAGGAGGAACCCAGGGCCAACCGCACCAGCATATGGTCTCACAAGGGGTCTGAGGATCTCATCTCGGTACCTAATGGCAGTCAGGCTACCTCTGGCGAGCACATGGAGGGCTGTGCGGCCCCCCAAAGAAATGCCACCCCACACCATGACTGACCCACCGCCAAACCGGTCATGCTGGAGGATGTTGCAGGCAGCAGAACGTTCTCCACGGCGTCTCCAGACTCTGTCACGTCTGTCACGTGCTCAGTGTGAACCTGCTTTCATCTGTGAAGAGCACAGGGCGCCAGTGGCAAATTTGCCAATCTTGGTGTTCTCTGGCAAATGCCAAACGTCCTGCACGGTGTTGGGCTGTAAGCACAACCCCCACCTGTGGACGTCGGGCCCTCATACCACCCTCATGGAGTCTGTTTCTGACTGTTTGAGCAGACACATGCACATTTGTGGCCTGCTGGAGGTCATTTTGTAGGGCTCTGGCAGTGCTTCTCCTGCTCCTCCTTGCACAAAGGCGGAGGTAGCGGTCCTGCTGCTGGGTTGTTGCCCTCCTACGGCCTCCTCCACGTCTCCTGATGTACTGGCCTGTCTCCTGGTAGCGCCTCCATGCTCTGGACACTACGCTGACAGACACAGCAAACCTTCTTGCCACAGCTCGCATTGATGTGCCATCCTGGATGAGCTGCACTACCTGAGCCACTTGTGTGGGTTGTAGACTCCGTCTCATGCTACCACTAGAGTGAAAGCACCGCCAGCATTCAAAAGTGACCAAAACATCAGCCAGGAAGCATAGGAACTGAGAAGTGGTCTGTTGTCCCCACCTGCAGAACCACTCATTTATTGGGGGTGTCTTGCTAATTGCCTATAATTTCCACCTGTTGTCTATTCCATTTGCACAACAGCATGTGAAATTTATTGTCAATCAGTGTTGCTTCCTAAGTGGACAGTTTGATTTCACAGAAGTGTGATTGACTTGGAGTTACATTGTGTTGTTTAAGTGTTCCCTTTATTTTTTTGAGCAGTGTATATCAATGTTACATTTGGGGGTGGAATCAATATACAGTTGCCTCATTGTTCTGTTTTCTGACATTTTAAGATCATTGTTGGTCTTGTGGAGAGCTGTGTGCCAAGTATTAGGATCGTGAGAAGGTCTCCTTTTACTCCCTTGTTCGCTTTTAGGATGAAGTCCGCCCTCAGAGTCTCTGGAGATTCCCTTAGCAATTTCTTTTAGATTTTTTTCTCAGGATACGTGATGGCAAGGTCTCTGAAATAATGCTTAGAGAATGCATCTATCTTCATCTCCGTGTTGACCTCTTTAAACAATGCACACTTCTCTAGAATTATGTGCGTGTTCCCCTTGATGAACACAATTATTTAAATAATGCACCTATAGATAAATTCACTTTGCACTTTTATGAACAATGAAACAACACATTACACATAAATTAAGATACTTTCTCAATGTTCAGAATGTTTCACCGCTTCAACCTCCTTTCCAAGTGCTCTTTTGCTTGTTTTTTTTTCATCTGAATGCTTGTTTCCCTATCAAGCCTGAACTATCCTCCAGAAATCCATTAGAAATCCTTCCACTTTCTCCATCTGCTGGTTTTGTGTTTGTTTATTTATGTCCTAATTCTTGTTGTTGTCCTTTTTGGGGGGTTTATAGTCCTCCTATCCCATTCCTTCCTTGGGTTGCCTGATGATTCAGCAGTTACATTTATATTACATTTAAGTCATTTAGCAGACGCTCTTATCCAGAGCGACTTACAAATTGGTGCATTCACCTTATGATATCCAGTGGAACAACCACTTTACAATAGTGCATCTAAATCTTTTAAGGGGGGGGGTTAGAAGGATTACTTTATCCTATCCTAGGTATTCCTTAAAGAGGTGGGGTTTCAGGTGTCTCCGGAAGGTGGTGATTGACTCCGCTGTCCTGGCGTCGTGAGGGAGCTTGTTCCACCATTGGGGTGCCAGAGCAGCGAACAGTTTTGACTGGGCTGAGCGGGAACTGTGCTTCCTCAGAGGTAGGGAGGCGAGCAGGCCAGAGGTGGATGAACGCAGTGCCCTTGTTTGGGTGTAGGGCCTGATCAGAGCCTGAAAGTACGGAGGTGACGTTCCCCTCACAGCTCCGTAGGCAAGCACCATGGTCTTGTGAGCTTCAACTGGAAGCCAGTGGAGAGAGCGGAGGAGCGGGGTGACGTGAGAGAACTTGGGAAGGTTGAACACCAGACGGGCTGCGGCGTTCTGGATGAGTTGTAGGGGTTTAATGGCACAGGCAGGGAGCCCAGCCAACAGCGAGTTGCAGTAATCCAGACGGGAGATGACAAGTGCCTGGATTAGGACCTGCGCCGCTTCCTGTGTGAGGCAGGGTCGTACTCTGCGAATGTTGTAGAGTATGAACCTACAGGATCGGGTCTCCGCCTTGATGTTAGTGGAGAACGACAGGGTGTTGTCCAGGGTCACGCCAAGGTTCTTAGCACTCTGGGAGGAGGACACAATGGAGTTGTCAACCGTGATGGCGAGATCATGGAACGGGCAGTCCTTCCCCGGGAGGAAGAGCAGCTCTGTCTTGCCGAGGTTCAGCTTGAGGTGGTGATCCGTCATCCACACTAATATGTCTGCCAGACATGCAGAGATGCGATTCGCCACCCGGTTATCAGAAGGGGGAAAAGAGAAGATTAATTGTGTGTCGTCTGCATAGCAATGATAGGAGAGACCATGTGAGGATATGACAGAGCCAAGTGACTTGGTGTATAGCGAGAATAGGAGAGGGCCTAGAACAGAGCCCTGGGGGACACCAGTGGTGAGAGCACGTGGTGCGGAGACAGATTCTCGCCACGCTACCTGTCAGGTAGGACGCAATCCAAGCGTGGGCCGCGCCGGAGATGCCCAACTCGGAGAGGGTGGAGAGGAGGATCTGATGGTTCACAGTATCAAAGGCAGTCATGCAAGAACCAAGTCGATCAGTCTCTCAAAATCTCTCCAAACCATTTGCACAAAAGAACATTCCTCTATATGAGCAGAACACAGCAATGCACTAAAATAACAAAACTGTTCACATATAATATAGAAATGTCAATTTAAGGAGGAGCTCTTCTTAAGTGGTTATCAGATAGCATATCATAACACATGTTTTTTTTTTTACTGCAGAAGCCATGTAATCTAAGGAGAGATGTAAGGGAGTTTTGACAACAACAAGAGATATGTAAAAACATTAGGTTAGTGTCTTGGTGCGGGGCAGACAGTGTTGACTGTATTAGTGTCTTAGGGGAAGCTTTGGGGGAAAACTGAAATAAGCATTTCCATATGCCTGAGGCTGGATACAGAGTAATGTATATCTCTTAAGTCACTCCATACATCCGCAGACGCATAAACAATGGACAATACGTCTGCTGTTTGCCTAGTGTACATCATGAATATGTTACTCATGCCTCCCTCCCCCCACTCCTCTGCACCCTTCTCCCTCCCTCACTCACTCCCCCTCTCCTCTACTCTCCTCTTCTCTCTCCCCATCCCCCTCACCATCTCCCTTTCCTTCCCCATCTCCCTAACTCTTCCCCTCTCCTCTCCTCTCCTATAACAGCCAGAGAACAATGGGTTCCCGCTCCAGAGTCTGGTTCCACTTCCCACCTCGGGAATCACTGTGCCTCTGCCTGCTCTTTAGGTGTTAAGGCCTGGGTCACTGTGAAAGACTCTCTGAAGTAACACATTTCTCCCCCTGTAGACTCGTCTGACCAGAGGACGTTTTACCATCTGAACCTGACGTCTCTCCAGGACTCAGAGCTCATCCTCTCTGCCACGTTTCATTTCTTGTTCGACCGGTGCCCACGGCCAAGGGCCTGGTTCAGCAAACGCTTAAAAATCCCGGCTTGTCGCTCTCTACACTTCCACCCTGCTCCCTCCATCCACCTCTTCATTCACTCCAACCCCTCTGGGTCAGGGTTCAATCCAGGGTCGCAGGTGTCATTGCTAGGCAACGTGACATTTCATCCTAACCAGAGAGGGTTGTGGCAGATGCAGGACATGACTGTGGCAATAAAGGAGGCCAGGGAAAAAGGCAGCCCTTTTGTGTCGGTGGAACTGGACTTTGGGCTGCAGTACCACAGACAGCCAGAGGACACGCTGTCGGGGGCCAGTCTACCTTATTTGTTGATGTATGCAGACGACCATGCGCTAGATGAGCCCAACAGTGTGGCACAGACTTTACAGAGGTATGGCCCTGAGGCTGAGGTGAAGGAAAAGACTTCTCACCCTTCTCTTCTTCCCCCTAAACAGGGGTCAAAGGGTCGTGTGAGAAGGGGGGTACCATCCCGCCCAGACTCCATCCAGAACAACGAGCTACCAGAGGTGGAGTACAGGCCTAGCGGATCCAGGAAAGAGGACCTGTTTGAAACCGCCTACCACACCCTGAAACCTATCAATCCCAAGCCTGGGAGGAAGGAGAGGACGAGGAACGGCCAGGACGGAGAGGAAGAAGTGAAACATGGAGAGAGGGATAGAGGGAGTCAATCGCCAGTTCTGAGCTTGGACGAGAGGACCCCAAAGAAGAGCAGCGATGGAGGAAGTAGGTTGCAAGACAACAGTGAGGGAAGGAGTGATGGAAGAAACGATAGAGGGAAGGCAGGAGGAAGTAAGTCTCCAATGCTGAGTTTTGATGAGTGGACAATGCGTAAGGCGAAGAAGAGACAGTGGGGATCGGAGCCCCAGATTAGGAGCTGCTCTAGGAGGACACTCAGGGTGGACTTTGCCGACATCGGCTGGAGTGAGTGGGTCCTGGCGCCTAAAGCCTTCGATGCCTACTACTGCGCTGGAACCTGTGGATTCCCCATGCCCAAGGTAAAGACTAAGACTAGCTGGATTTGAACCCATGTGAAATCCAGTCTTTGGTAGCCTTCTGAGCTAAAGACTAGTCTCAATACACATGGCCAATGTTAGAGCACAGAGCAGAGCTTATGTAAGGCAGAGAGGATACCCTCACATGACAGGGGAGAATGTTTTAATGGTTCTCAATTTAGAACTTCTCCATTGCTCCCAGTCTGATGATATGTCTACAACATTTATGAAATAGTATAAATCAGTAGATACATTACTGGCCAGTGCAGACACACTTACATGTATGTTATGTTTTTCTACTTGCACTTTATTAAATTAATAACCATTGTGCTTCTAAATCATAGATAGCTTTTATCAAGGCTAGTCTTCCTTCTTTAAAAAAAAAACAGATTAAACTTAATGTAATTTTTCCTGTTGAATTATTACAGGCATTGCCAGTTTTATTACAGGCATTGCCTCTACCTACATGTTCATAATAACTCAATTGCCTCAACTAACCTGTGCCCCTGCACATTGACTGTACAGTATATAGCCTCGATACTATCATTTTATTGCTGCTCTTTAAATATTTGTTATTTTAAAATGTTCTAATTTATTTTTTACTTCTGTTTATTTTAGTAAATACTTTCTTAAGACTTATTTTTCTTAAAACTGCATTGTTGGTTAAGGGCTTGTAAGTAAGCATTTCACCGTAAGGTCTAAAGCTTTTGTATTCAGCGCATGTGACAAATAAAATTTGATTTGATTTGAAGTTACAATGCTGTAACCTCTCTCTCTCTCTCTTTCTCTACCTCACCGGCCCTTCCCATTCTCTCTCCATTGCTTCTCTCTCTCCCAGGTGCTGCATCCCTCTAACCATGCAACCATCCAGAGTATAGTCCGTGCGGTTGGGATAGTTCCAGGGGTCCCAGAGCCCTGCTGTGTCCCAGAGAAGATGAGCCCTCTGGTGGTTCTCTACCAGGACCAGGGAGGTAACCTGGTGCTCAAGGTCTACCCCAGCATGTCTGTGGAGAGCTGTGCCTGCAGATAGACCCAGAGGACAGAGGGGAACAATGTTGGCCAAAACAGGATGGAATGGCAGGAATTTAAAAGGACAAAAAAGGGAAGTAATAAAGACAGAGATATATTCATAAAAGGACAGATGAGTTGAAGTGTCTGTCCATCTCTTCGTCCCTTGTATCCCTCAGGCGTTTGACACTGAGATAGTTGAACGTAAAGAAGCGTTGAAGAAGCACATTATCTGTTGTTGCAGCACCAGTCATGTCGTCCAGTAGCAGTAGACACACACCACCACAATATTCTCCCCATCTACCATACGCTCGACAAAGCAGCATCACCACTTCAAGGACTACAGGTACTGAGAGAGCTCTCTCCCTCCAAACAACAGAAAATGAAAACAAGGGTTTCTTATTGGACAAGTTCAGATAGTTCCACCCCACTTCGCTCTTTTTCTGACAATATTTTATGTTCCATGCCTACTGAGCAGGAACCTGGATCCTCATTCACTAATACTGAACATACTGTACTGTACATCCCTATACTTACCCCTATCTGAACAATGCACAAAGGGATGGAGCTCATGTTTTGTGTTCATGTTTTTTTTTTCACCTAGATTCATTGGTCGCTCAAGCTAGAATTACGGTAAAAGACCTCAGTGTTCTATATAGGCAGCTTACAAAGTACATGTATTAAAAACACAGAACGCCTTAAAACAGATGCATTCTTGTGGCACTATAAGGTTAAGCATACTGTACGTATCATAAGTATTTGTTTGAGGGACGTTTGTGTTATGTTGTAAAAATGTTATTATAAAGTTTCTTTCTACTACTAAAACTACCCTCAAGTGAATCATAAAGATAGCTTCTGGAATTAATTTGTCTTTTTATTCCCTCCTTAATAATATTTTCAAGCCTGCTATGTATAAGTGGAAGAAGAAAGCCAGAAATATTTTCCTATATTGTATGTGAGAGTATTTTGAAATTAATTTGTCTGGGTTACCATATTATAACATTTTTTTTCATCGCTTTGGTGCAATTTTCAGAAGCATGTGGTAGATTTTCACAACTCTTAGTAAAAGCCTCAAAACTGATCAGCCAAAGGCAGATGTTTCAAAACTCTAAGCACATTTTTATTGACCAAGTACAACACAAATTCATAGTCACTTTTTCACCAAATTTAATCAGTGTTTCATCTAGAAATATACTGAGCAAAAATATAAGTGCAACATGCAACAATTTCAATGATTTTACTGAGTTACAGTGCGTATAAGGAAAGCAGTCAATTGAAATGAATTCATTAGGCCCTAATCTATGTATTTCACGACTGGGCAGGGGCGCAGCCATGGGTGGGCCTGGGAGGGCATAGGTTCACCCACTTGGGAGCCAGGCCCACCCACTTGGGAGTCAGGCCCAGCCAATCAGAATGAGTTTTTCCCTACAAAAGGTCTTTATTACAGACAGAAATACTCAGTTTCATCAGCTCTCCGGGTGGCTGGTCTCAGATGATCCCGCAGGTAAAGAAGCTAGATGTGGAGGACCTGGGCTGGCGTGGTTACCACTGGTCTGCAGTTGTGACGCCGGTTGGACGTACTGCCAAATTCTCTAATATGACGTTGGAGGCGGCTTGTGGTAGAGAAATGAACAGTCAGTTCTCTGGTAACTGCTCTGGTGGACATTCCTGCAGTCAGCATGCCAATTACACGCTCACTCAAAACATGAGACAACTGGCAATTTTTTTACCCCTTTTTCGTGGTAGTCTTGTCCCATCGCTGCAACTCCCGTATGGACTCGGGAGAGGTGAAGGTCGAGAGCCATGCATCCTCTGAAACACGACCCCGCCAAGAAGCACTGCTTCTTGACACAATGCTCGCTTAACCTGGAAGCCAGCCGCATGTGTCAGAGGAAACATCGTACACCTGGCAACTGAAGTCAGCGTGCACTGCGCCCGGCCACGAAGGGACAAGGACATCCCGGCCGACCAAACCATCCCCAAACCCGGACGATGCTAGACCAATTATGCACCGCCTCATGGGTATCCCAGTCGCAGCCGGTTGCGACACAGCCTGGGATCAAACCAGGATCTGTAGTGATGCAGCTAGCGCTGCAATGGAGTGCCTTAGACCGCTGCGCCACTCGGGAGGCCCATGGTCATGCTCTTTAAAGAATCTTCCCCTTTTTTTCAATTTTCGCCTAAAATGACATACCCAAATCTAACTGCCTATAGCTCATGCCCTGAAGCAAGGATATGCATATTCTTGGTACCATTTGAAAGGAAACTTTGAAGTTTGTGGAAATGTAAAAGAATTGTAGGAGAATATAACACAATAGATCTGGTAAAAGATAATACATAGAAAAAAAACAACCGTTCTTCTGTAATTTTTTTGTACCATCATCTTTGAAATGCAAGAGAAAGGCCATCATGTATTATTCCTGCCCAGGTGCAATTTAGATTTTGGCCACTAGATGTCAGTAGTGTATGTGCAAAGTTTTAGACTGATCCAATTAACCATTGTATTTCTGTTCAAAATTTTGTATCAAGACTGGCCAAATGTGCCTAATTTGTTATTAATAACTTTTCATGTTCAAAATTGTGCACTCTCCTCAAACAATAACATGGTATTATTTCACTGTAATAGCTACTGTAAATTGGACAGTGCAGTTAGATTAAAAATAATTTAAGCTGTCTGCCAATATCAGATATGACTATGTCCTGGGAAATGTTCATGTTACTTACAACCTCATGCTACATTAGCCTACATTAGCTCAACCGTCCCGTGAAAGGGACACTGATCCCTGAAGAAGTTAATCAGCTTCTTAATATGCTACACCTGTCAGGTGGATGGATTATCTTGGCAAATGAGAAATGCTCATTAACAGGGATGTAAACAAATTTGTGCACAAAATTCTAAAGGAATAAGCTTTTTGTGCATATGGAACATTTCTGGGATCTTTTATTTCAGCTTATGAAACATGGGACCAACACTTTACATGTTGCGTTTATATTTTTGCGTGTTTCACATTGGAATACATAGTCAAAGTAATTGCTTTTAAGAAATGTAATGCTCACATTACTTTTGATATGATTCTCTTCTCTTTTGTTAAAACAGATTTTAGTATTACTAAATCCAACTGCCCTTAATTGATGATCACGTTGGTAAACCTATAGATTTTACATGCAAACTGGTTTGTACAGATTTTGAGAGCCACATGTGTCCGTAAAGTAAAAAATGTAAAAGGTATGATATACAGGGTATTCAGAAAATATTCAGACCACTTGACTTTTTCCACATTTTGTTATGTTACAGCCTTACTCTAAAAAATCCTTATCAATGTACACACAATACCCGATAATTACAACGCGAAAACAGGTTTTATCGAATTTTTTGAGAAAATAATTGTTGATTTGGAAAGGCACACACCCGTCTAAATAAGGTCACACAGTTGACAGTGCATGTCAGAGCAAAAAACAATCCATGAGGTTTTAGAGCTGGCTGCCCAGCCAAACTGAGCAATCAGGGAAGAAGGGCCTTGGTCAGGGAGGTGACCAAAAACCAGACGGTCACGCTGACAGAGCTCCAGAGTTCCTCTGTAGAGATGGGGGAACCTTCCAGAAGGACAACCCTCTCTGCAGCACTCCACCAATCAGACCTTTATGGTAGAGTACCTAGACAGAAGCCACTACTCAGTAAAATGCACTGCTTTTCCTTCACTCTGCGGTCCAACTCATTCAGAGTGAAGGAAAAGCAGCCAACAATTGCTCAGCATATGTGGGAACTCCTTCAAGACTGTTGGAAAATCATTCCTCATGATGCTGGTTGAGAGAATGCCAAGAGTGTGCAAAGCTGTCATCAAGGCAAAGGGTGGCTACTTTGAAGAATCTGAAATATAAACTATATTTTAATTAGTTTAACAATTTTTTGCTTACTACATGATTCCATATGTGTTATTTCATAGTGTTGATGTCTTTACTATTATTCTACAATGTAGAAAATAGTAAAAATTAAGAAAAACCCTTGAATGAGTAGATGTGTCCAAACTTTTGACTGGTACTGTATATCCAAAATGATTTCAATCCAGAACTATGTCAGGCTTGGATTCGACTTCCCAAAGGTATTTCCCCAGGTGCATGAGCAATGAGGATATTTACGGAGATTTCGATGAGAACCTATGGCCAGATGCTTAAGACAGGCTTAATGCAAACTAGTGCCTTCTGAACATTATGCTGCTTTAATTTCTTTCATTTGTTTATGTTGTGAAAGATGTCTTCAGCGATCACACCTTTGATCCACATGGGATATAAATGATGGAAATTGGATGTTTAGAACATTTTATGGATAGTGCAAGTGTGAAAACAGTGTAATGTACAATAGTGTAGCATACTTCAATCAAATGGCAATTTTGAAACATGTATCAACACATTTTTTGCTATTGGATTAACTGGTTGTTAAACTAACAAAATTGAGAAGACATCATTATGTTGTGTTTTGGTGATTAAACAAATGAATTTGGGATCAATGGTTATGTGGTGAAAGATGTCTGCAAACAAAATGAATGAAAAATTAAAGGTTTTGAATGTAAGACTGGCTGCGTTACAAGTGTTACCAGTTTGGAGTTTTGTACGAAGAGTTTTGAAAATTCACCACATACTTGTAAAAATAGTGCCAAAGCAATAAAAAAAGTATTATATTTTAGAAGGAAATATTTGTTTTTGTACATGTGTTTTAAATTATGAAAAAGTTGCCATTATAAGAACTAGAATAAAAAGTAATTTAATCCAACTTTGTCAATGGAATATGTCATTGTTTTTAAATCACTATGTGGTGAAGATAGTGTTGAATGTTTTGAAGCCAGTTATAAACACAAGACAAAAAACATTAAAGTATCAAACTCTATGTCAAACATGCAAAAACTTCAAGGCCACAGACCTGGCTGGTTGCTATAACGTGCTCCAAGGAGGAGACCATTTTGAACCAGATGCCTCCAGCTGCCCAAAGGGCTCAAACTGTGTCTTAGCAAAGTACTATTTTATACCAAGATTAAATGGAGGTGGAGAGATGGTTTAATCCTTCATTGACAACAGTAAAAGGTTCCACTTATAAATCCTGTCATGTGGATAACAAATAATGAACGTCCGGCATATTACATTTACCCAAAGCTATGAGAGGGTAAACTTCTCGTTCCAAGGTGAACCCACTTTAACCCAGCTGCCGTTTGTGTGTGTGTGTGTGTGTGTGTGTGTGTGTGTGAGTGTGTGTGTGTGTGTGTGTGTGTGTGTGTGTGTGTGTGTGTGTGTGTGTGTGTGTGTGTGTGTGTGTGTGTGTGTGTGTGTGTGTGATGTGACTGATGCCACTATGGATCATTGGCGGACACAAGAAACAACCAGGCAGTAATTAAGATGTCATCCACTTGAATTTCAAAAGAAGGAGCACTGCACTTCCCCTCGCTACCCATCTGTGCCCCCTTCAAGAGGAGAATACGTTTGAGCGCAGGATGCTCCCCTCAATGGCCTTTTTCCCTTATGGATGATTTCACCCCTCTTGAACTGAGACTCTTGTCAGTCTGTCATTCAGTCCCTAAGACCCTCACAGAGTAAACAGGTTGTCACTATCTGGCTATGAACCATTTGGATTTATTTAGCCTAAGATAGGCTAGCCTACTTACTGTACTTTCTAGTCATAGTTGTTAAATTGGTACAGAGCTAGCTACATGCAACCTACTGGTCATGTAGGCCTAATATAAGAGTTGAAAATTTTTCTGTATTCAACTTCAGTGTATGAAAGTGTGAGAGGTTCATTACCTCGAGATTAGAAACTGTAGCCTTGACATTCCCTATGTTGGCACACTGATGAGTTCAATGAGGGTAGTAGTGAGATCGTTTAACTAGAAGGAGTCCTCTAAATACCCTGTACCCTACATTTAAATCATGATAATTATTTGGGCAATCATCTTTTCACACTAGACCATTTCTGCAAATACAATAATGGTAATAGCATACCATTATGCAAAATATTAGAGTTGTGGCCTACTGAGTTGAAGACAGATTTCAGGTCAGTTCATTATAAAAATGTCCTGTGTGTCTGAACAGCCTCGCGGTCCAGCAGCTGTGCTCTGTTTCCGGCGGTCCGACTCACTTCAGACCAGCAACACAGGGCAGAAATTAAACCCCGACATCAGCTGCAATCAGCATCATGTGTGAAAATCCTGTCGAGCTGTCAGCTTAATATGCAAATGTAGTTCAAAGCCTCAGTTCAGGGAAGAACCACAGTATTCCATTTTTATAAATAAAGTGCAGTTTAGCTGGGAGGGCTAAGGGCAATATTTGGGTTTCCAAATGGAGACTGAACAATTAATGGAGGATATGAAGGCAGCTATTATGAGACTACAGAGGATTTTCTGTGCTCGTCTGAAACGGCTCTTTCCGCAAGTGATTAGAACCCGAGGCGAACCGTCATTCTGCTAATTAGGAGGACTAATATTGTGTGGATTTATATAATCACATTCACATTTATTCTATAATGTCTTAAACAGAACTATGATTGTTTAACTGAATAGTCATAGTCAGAGTCTGTGCTTTCCATGGTAAATGCTATTGGGTTTGGTTACTTTGTGATTGAACTCAGAGAGGTCAAGGCCTGACTTACCCATGAACCTTCAGGGCCTGGTACCTACTTCCCGCCTCATTTACCTGCAACAGAGAGGTAATGTCTGTAGGCCAGATTTACCCTGCGGCCTCAATTTAGGTTTAGGGTGTTTTCACCAAAAAAGTCATTATCTTTAAATGGTTTCTATACAAGAGTGAAACTGAAAACTCTGTACGGACTTAGGCTAGAGCTGTTACAAAGGCTCAAACCAAGTTATATACAGTATCTGCAAGAAGATATTGGTTACTTTGGTTAAACAAAGGCTGTCTTTCTTAAAATGAATCACTACAAAGTATATATTGTAAATATATTCAGATGCTTCCATTTCAACCCCTAACTTCTATGCTGACCATATGGTGTTCAGTTCACTATGACTATCTGAAAGGACGGTCAGCAATATGGCTGAAGCTCTGCTCAAAAGACATCACCCTTCTTTCAGATCTATGAAAACACTTAGGGCAGGGGAAAGGGACTTGGGCAGGTTAAAATGGAACTTGGGCTGAGCACCTGACTTCTGAAATGGAATTGGACCTGGTCAATCATGTGGAAAGAGCTCACTCTAGAGGTGAGTTCAATCTTAACAAGTAAAACTGAGAAGAAATGTAATCTTTCCAGCTTTATCAATGTGAGAAATTGCCAAATAGTTGACCTTGTGTGCCATTTGATACTAGTTCTTTTTGTCTTCAGATTACAGACTAACAATGACTTTGCCCCATATAGGCCACCGTAAACAAGCCATTATAAAAAGTGATTAAAGGTAGAATCTTTAGTTACTACATATAATTTTGGACTTATTAATTAATACAATATAACCATTGATTCTTGAAGAATATAACTCATGAGCTTAGTTCAACTGTCGTACCAATCAGAAGCCAAAATATAGGCTTGTTTTATTCCAATGTTTGTAAACACTGCAAATGTGAACAAAAACTGCATAGCCGAAAAACATGGTTAAAACTACACTTTTGACATCATGGATGGTCAGTCCTTGGATCCATAGCTCTGTCTATGAATTTGAGAGTGGTTACATTTCTCCAGGCCCATCCATCAGCTTTTTCAAAAGCAGAGGTGAGATGACCGCTTTGTTGTTGATTAAATTAAGGATTTTTATCTTCAATGTTCAACATAGTTAACCAGATATTGATCTACTTAGCAGATTTAGGGCCAGATTCAAACAGATCCGCTTTAGCCAATATCCGTATAGCTGATGTTTTGTTGGAGGTGGAACTGCGATATGCTTCATTCACATGAACCATAAATAAGCACTCCGTTACGTGCCGGATGTCAATCATTTGAATGGGGAACTATATATTTTTGTATGGAAACAAAAACATAAAATATATTCTGAAATATATCCATTTACTTTGAATTTCCATAACCTATCTGCAATTCCATAAAAGTTTCAAACATACTGGGAAGATATCTTTGACAACCCAATTTCATGGAAGCAGGTCTTCAAACTCACATACAAAACTGCAATAGATACATACTCAAGGGCCTTTCAGTTAAAGATATTTGTAAAAATTCTGTCAACAAAGATAATGCTTTGCATTTGGGGTATTGAGCAAGACTCTAAATGCAGATTCTGTCATGAAGAGGAGGGGTGTCACGATCGTTATATAGATAATCTGACCAAGGCGCAGCGTGAGTAGAGTTCCACATTTTATTGATCGTGAAACTTCCAAAAAACAACAAAGAAATAATGATGTGAAGTCGGTAGCGCACAATGGCACTAACACAAAACAATATCCCACAATGCAGGCGGGAAAAGGGACACACTTAGTATGAGCCCCAATCAGAGGCAACAATATTCAGCTGTATTCAACGATATACCCCCTCCCCCCCCCCAAAGGTGTGGACTCCGACCGCAAAACCTGAACCTAGATGGGGAGGGTTAGGGTGGGCAACTAGCGTCAGTGGCGGTTCCGGTGCGGGACATAGCACCCGCTCAGACCGCAGATCCGGGCCATGAAGCCGAGCTGAACGTCGTGTCTGGACTGGGCACCGGCGCAGAGGAAGGCTCCGGCCATGGAGCAGGACTGGGCGCCATGCCTGGACTGGGCACCGGCGCAGAGGAAGGCTCAGGCCATGGAGCGGGACTGGATGCCGTGCCTGGACTGAGCACCGGCGCAGAGGAAGGCTCCGGTCATGGAGTGGGACTGGATGCCGTGCCTGGACTGGACACCGGCGCAGAGGATGGCTCCGGCCATGGAGCGGGACTGGACGCCGTGCCTGGACTGGGCACTGGCGCAGAGGAAGACTGACTCCAGCCATGGAGCGGGACTGGATGCCGTGCCTGGACTGAGCACCGGGGCAGAGAAAGGCTCCAGCCATGGCACCGGCACAGGAAGCTCCGGGCCGTGGACCGTCACTGGAGGCTCTGGACTGTGAACCGTCGCTGGAAGCTCCGGGCCATGGACCGTCACTGGAGGTTCCGGGCTATAGACCATCGCTGGAGACTCAGGGCTGGTGACACTCTTCAGGGCGAGTGCGGGGAGCCGGCACAGGACGTACCGGACTGGGCAGGCACACTGGAGGCCTGGTACGTGGAGCCGGCACAGGTTTCACCGGACTGATGACACGCTCTTCAAGGCGAGTGCGGGGAGCCGGCACAGGACGTACCGGACTGGGGAGGCGCACTGGAGGCCTGGAGCGTGGAGCCAGCACAGATGGCACCGGACTGATGACACGCTCTTCAGGGCGAGTGTGATACAGAATACACCTAACCAACATCTCTCGGCGATCTCCCTCCTCCAACATCTCCATCGACTCCCAGACGGTCTCTGGCTCTCTCCTCGGCTCAGCCGACTGCCCCTTGTGCCTCCCACAAAAAAATCTTGGGGTTGCCTTTGGGCTCTTTGTGGCTGCGGACCCCGGCGTCGTCACTGTCCTCCATTACTCCTTGGTTGGAAACGCCAAGGAAGGGTCTCGCATCCACCCAGTATTTCCTCCCATGTCCAACTCCCCTTACCTCCTGGGCACACTGCTTGGTCCTGTTATGGTGGGATATTCTGTCACAATCGTTATATAAATAATCGGACCAAGGCGCAGCGTGAGTAGAGTTCCACATTTTATTGATCGTGAAACTTCCAAAAAAACAACAAAGAAATAACGATGTGAAGTCCGTAGCGCACAATGGCACTAACACAAAACAATATCCCACAACGCAGGTTGGAAAAGGGACAGACTAAGTATGATCCCCAATTAGAGGCAACGATATTCAGCTGCCTCCAATTGGGAACCATACTCACACACCAACATAGAACTATAATAACTAGAAAACCCCCCTAGTCACGCTCTGACCTATTACACCAGGGCTCACTATGGTCAGGGCGTGACAAGGATGACATAATCCATCTGAATTGGTCATGTCCCACAATAAGCTCATTTTGGCTACAAGTTCAAGGCTGGATTTCTCATCACTCCATCAAACTACATATTAACCCTTAGCCTACAATTTCCGTGACTAATTAACATAATTAAAGATTCTGTCTGTTTAAGCTAGAGATATCTAATTTTTGCATGGGCTGATCCTTGGTATGACCATCTTAAAACAATTCCATATGTTTTTAGCTTGGAACCCACCCCCCCTCTCCCCCGGCTTAGACAGGGCTTAGAATCTAGAGGGATAACCCTCAGCTTGTCATCTTTGGTGAGCTCAATGTTCATAGTCCTACAATTAACAACGCAGTACTTCTTCTAGGTAAAATATTGATATACAAAACACAAAATTTGACATCTCTAACACCAAACCTTTTTGAACAATTATCTATGCGCCAATTAATTTTTGGAAAGTACAATTGCTACTAGAAATCAGAAAATTCAACAGCATCAAAGAAAGTGGGAGAAGCTAAGCAAGGCGGAGTGTTGGGAAGCTCTTTAGGCATATTTCTTTGACAAAGTCGACTAGTGTTTTTGAACAATATTAGTTAAAGTAAATATATGTTACTAGAAAGGCAAAATGCTCCATATGCCATGGAATGTAAGCTAACAATGGTTTTCCTTATTTATTTATTTCGGTATTAGGCTACACCATGGCATTGCTGATAACTGTTTTGTCCAAATGTGTTGTATCGTGTGTGTTTGTCTGTTTGAGTATTGTCATGTATATACATCGTCCTAACTTCTTATGGTTGTCTTGTCTTGTTATTGTCATGATCGTATTGTTTGTATTTTGTTTAATAAAAAATATATTTTAAAAAGTATTAATTAATTAACAAACAAAGCATACTGACTTCAGGCACTTCAATATCATGGTTTGCATTTTCAACACTACAATAAATAAACTATGTCAATCTCGTCAAAAACAGAAAATACATCCCTTCCTACCTTGTAGGCTTACCAAGTATCGAAGGCTCGGCTTGACAACCTCTGATTGTCATTTTTTTTAAATGGTGTTTTGTAACAGATGTCTCTTTCCATTCAACAAGTGGCCACTGCACAGTACAGAATGACTGATTGATTTTATTTATCAGTAAAAAAAATACATATATACATATATATATACACACAGTACGCACTGGGCACAGACGTCAATTCATTGTCTATTCCATAATGATGCAACGTAATTTCATTTAAATGATGTGGAAACAATGTTGATTCAACCAGTGTGTGCCCAGTGGGTACAAAGATTTTTAAAAGTGACTGGGAATGCACAATAAAGTTGGGGACTTATTTCCATTGTGGTCCGTATTTTTTACATAAGTGCATATACAATTACGTAGATACAGACACATTACAGAGATACAAACGAAAAAATGCTCAACCTCCTGATGAGTATAAAAGGGGGATTTTCAGTACAATTTTTACAAGCTTGTTTGGCTGGTCTGTAGCTTATTCCTTAGATGTTTGGTTCTGCTGGTGAACCATGATGTGCAGGCATAATCAAAGGGACACTGGACTAGCGCACTTGGCATAGTCTTTAGGGTGTCTATAGCTAGGTTTCCATCCAATTGGCGACATATTTTCATGTGAATATTCTAAAATCTGCACATAAACAATATGGCCGCTGCATTTTCCTATCAGAATTGTGTTTCAATCAAATTGACTTGTTGAGGATAAAAGTATGTGTGTAAATATGTAGTGCACATAAAATAACTTTAGCCATTGAATTTCCAGGTATCGAATAAAAAATACAAGTTAAATGGGTTTACATTGCATTTTCAGCTTTAGGCCTACTGATAGTTTTGTCACAAAAATGTTAGGTACAGTGCCTTGCAAAAGTATTCATCCCCCTTGGTGTTTTTCCCATTTTGTTGCATTACAACCTGTAATTTAAATTGATTTTTATTTGGATTTCATGTAATGGACATACACAAAATTGTCCAAATTGGTGAAGTGAAATGAAAAAAATATCTTGTTTAAAAAAAACGTAAAATAGAAAAACAAAAAATGGGGTGTGCATATGTATTCATTCCCCTTGCTATGAAGCCCCTAAAAAAGATCTGGTGCAACCAATTACCTTCAGAAGTCACATAATTAGTTATATTGCACACAGGTGGACTTTATTTAAGTGTCACATGATCTCAGTATATATACACCTGTTCTGAAAGGCCCCAGAGTCTGCAACACCACTAAGCAAGGGGCACCATGAAGACCAATGAGATCTCCAAACAGGTCAGGGACAAGGTTTTGGAGAAGTACAGATCAGGGTTGAGTTATAAAAATATCAGAAACTTTGAACATCCCACAGAGCACCATTAAATCCATTATTAAAAAATGGCAAGAATATGGCACCACAACAAATCTGCCAAGAGAGGACCGCCCACCAACACCCCCGGGCCAGGCAAGGAGGGCATTAATAGGAGAGGCAACAAAGAGACTAAAGATAACCCTGAAGGAGCTGCAAAGCACCACAGCAGAGATTGGAGTATCTGTCCACAGGACCACGTTAAACCGTGCACTCAACAGAGCTGGTCTTAATGGAAGAGTGGCCAGAAAAAAGCCATGCTTAAAGAAAAAAATAAGCAAACACATTTGGTGTTCGCCAAAAGGCATGTGGGAGACTCCCCAAACATATGGAAGAAGGTATTCTGGTCAGATGAGACTAAAATTGAGCTTTTTGGCCATTAAGGAAAACGTAATGTCTGGCGCAAATCCAACACCTCTCATCACCCTGAGAAAACCATCTCCACAGTGAAGCATGGTGGTGGCAGCATCATGCTGTGAGGATGTTTTTCATCGGCAGGGACTGGGAAACTGGTCAGAATTGAAGGAATGATGGATGGCTCTAAATACAGGGAAATTCTTGAGGGAAACCTGTTTCAGTCTTCAGGAGATTTGAGACTAGGACAGAGGTTCACCTTCCAGCAGGACAATGACCGTAAGCATACTGCTAAAGCAACACTCAAGTGGTTTAAGGGTAAACATTTAAATGTCTTGGAATGGCCTTGTCAAAGCCCAGACCTCAATCCAATTGAGAATCTGTGGTATGATTTAAAGATTGCTGTACACCAGCGGAACCCATCCAACTTGAAGGAGCTGGAGCAGTTTTGCCTTGAAGAATGGGCAAAAATCCCAGTGGCTCGATGTGCCAATGTTATAGAGGCATACCCCAAGAGACTTGCAGCTGTAATTGCAGCAAAAGGTGGCTCTACAAAGTATTGACTTTGGGGGGTGAATAGTTATGCATGCTCAAGTTTTCTGGTTTTTTTTTGTCTTATTTCTTGTTTGTTTCACAATAAAAAATATTTTGCATCTTCAAAGTGGTAGACATGTTGTGTAAATATAATGCTACAAACCCCCCAAAAATCAAATTTAATGCCAGGTTGAAAGGCAACAAAATAGGAAAAATGCCAAGGGGGGTGAATACTTTCGCAAGCCACTGTAGATATAGCGAATGTGTCCACTCTGGTATTGGCACGTTCGCTCTACCCAACAGATTGCAGATACAGACCGGGTATAGTCTACTACATGATGAGAATATCTTGGACAAATTTGTCAAATGGCAGCCATAATGTCACCAGAATTAGACCCTCGATATTTATTAAAAGGAGCATCAAGCTCATCAACGGGCACTTTCACTATCCTGTGAAGTTCATCATAACCTTTTTCGTCTGTAGCCTAATAAACTGTATGCTTTCCCATGATGTCCTGACCTTTTTTATATGACATGTAGGCTACTTTACTCACATAAAAAGGTTGGATGTAATCCTGGTTAATGTCAAGGCATTTTGAGGATGCTGGAATTATATTTTGGATGAACGTGCGCATGCCTGAGATTTTGAAGTAGCCTAATCAGGTTAAAACATTGTAACTGATTGTGTTTATGCTACATATAAAATATAAGAGCGTGCATTAAGCTTTCCTGAATAACTAGGAGAATGATGATCTGTAACAGACAGCAATTTCAATATCAGAAGTAAAAATACAGCCAGACTGGCCTGCTACTGTGCCTTTCTAGACCTTATAAACTGTCAAGAATAGACCCACAACTGATCCAAATGGAATGAAGCATTCAAATCACAAGGCTTTTGCGCCATTATTCAAATAACATTTTCACTACAGCCTAGAGTAATATGTTGTACTCACTTGAAAACAATAATGCAATTATTCATTGCATTGTGGTATGGTAGGCTAGTCTAGGTAGGATAATTGTATTGTCCCTACATCAATAGGGACAACACAGCATTTTGAGCTGTGTCTTCACTGTTATTTCATGTGCAATGATGCACCTGGCCTCTCCGCTGCCTATCAGCTATTCCTGTTTGTTCTTGGGGGATCATATTGAAAATTGATGCAGCTTTGAATGCTTTTATTTGTGTTAAGATTGCTATTTAGCCTATTGCAGATCTGGGCAAACGATCCACCTACCACTATTGTCACTATGAATCGTGGATGGAGGACAGGATAGATAGTTAGACTGGTAGACTAAACTTACCTGTGGTATGGTAAAAGTTAGCACATGGAAAAGCGTAGTGTATAAGGGAAGTACCAAAACACCTTTATATAGGGTGCATGCAAGCAGATTAGAACATTTGGCTAGAATGGAAGAAATTATATAGTAAAACCTGCAAAAGAGCGAATTTAAAGCATGGAAAAAACGCACTACCCTGTCCTGTACCTAATAAAAAACCACACAACCCTCCCCAAAGTAAAAAAAACAAGTTTGACACCCCCTATTTTGACCACCCCACCCCAGTAAATTTCAATCTGTTCCCTAGATGAAGTTGTACACTCTCAGCTTTTTGTATTTTGTATTTTGAGTTAAACTTGGAATACCAAGGCATTTGATGTATGCATACTTCTGACAGTGCTTTGATATGCGTGTGTATAGTGATAATGTTTACATCCATCACTCGGCAACGTGTTATGGTACTAAAGTCGGGCACAGATCCTGAAGCTGTGCATTCCGGAAACACAGGACTGTACAGCTGTCCCTTTCGTGTAAAGAAGTCGTAAGCAGACTATCCAACTATTGTGACTCATTTCCAGAGTCACAATTAAACAGTGGTGAGACATGGAGGTATGTGATCACTTTCCATCATTTGTGTAGGTGATTATGATGATGATGTGTAAAACTATTTTACTGTG
Source organism: Salmo trutta (assembly GCF_901001165.1). Classification (NCBI taxonomy): domain Eukaryota; kingdom Metazoa; phylum Chordata; class Actinopteri; order Salmoniformes; family Salmonidae; genus Salmo; species Salmo trutta. The sequence continues at coordinate 29,681,156 of NC_042961.1, forward strand.
TTCATTTAAAGGGACAATCTGGGATTGGTGCTATCAATTTGTGGACTGTAAAATACTTGAAATATAGCCATTGATTCATGTAGAATGTCATTTCTAAATGCTTCATTAGCTTATCAATTTTTTTACCGCATCATAACCCAAAATATAAGCTTGATCTCACAATCTGTGTGTGTGTGTGTGTGTGTGCGCGCACATGCGTGCGTTTGTGTGTGTGTCTACAGGTTCCATTGGGGGCAGGTGTGCACTAGCCTGTCAGCACCAGGGTAACAACCAGGTCTGTGTGATGCTGTACAGAGACGGAGCAGCCAACCAGGTGAGACTTGTTCTATCTATCTAACGGTTGTAGTAGTCTTCTTCATCATCATCATCGACTCTCCTCCTCTTGTCCAATCAGGGCCAGATATTTGAGTCTTTCAACATGATGGCTCTGTGGAAGCAGTGTATCTTCATCTGTGAGAAAAACAGGTTTGGCATGGGAGTGCATGTGGAGAGGTCCTCTGCTAGCACTGAGTACATCAAGAAACAATATTCTTGGCCTCAAGGTAGGACACACACACAATCAGTGAGTGTACAGTATCTCTGCTATATTGACCTTCCTAACTCTGGGTATAGGTGGACGGCATGGACGTTCTGTGTGTGTGGGGAGGCCAACAAGTTCGTTGCAGACCACTGCAGAGCCAGGAAGGTGAGGTATGATTGTTTGTAGAGCTTGAGAAGATGAGTTCTGATTGGTGCAGAGATGAGAATTTTATAAGTGGTTTAAGAGCTTGAAGAGTGTTAAGAATCACCTTGTCTCAGACAATCTAATCTCAGAGCGATGATCAGCTTCTAGTATCGCACCAGTGGCTCCTCCCTGACAGAGGGAAGCTATGTGACCAACTCTGAGACAATCTGTGGAAGAGACTCCAGTACAGAGCTGCAACTGGTCCCTGTTTAACCACTACTGACACTCCTTGTGTACTGCAGGGACAAAAAGCATAGATATAGGAAGATGCTGAAAAACTGCTGCTCCAATAGAAATCCCTGATCAGCAGTGTCATGGCGGTGTTGGCTACCTTGTTGAGTATCTTGGTTTGGAAACCTCTCTGGCAGGGTCCTATTGTCATGGAGCTGGAGACCTACTGTTACCATAGACACAGCATGAGCGACCCTGGGGTTAGGTGAGATGTGATCTCTGACCTCTGACCCTGTGACTGTTATCTGACCCCGGGTCTCTCTCCGCCCCCTCACTCCTCCTCTACTCTCTCTCTCATCCCTTACTCTGTTCTGTTTTAGCCTGACCCACCTTCTTGTGTTGCCAGGGCTGCTAATTTCTGGATATTTTCTCCAACACCTGTCAAACTCTTCATTTGAATTATATTATTCTATTCTAATTCTATTCTATTAGAAATCCCTCACTCCCTATTTGAACCTGTCTAGACACCCGTTTAGTGCGGTATTTGTTTGGGATGCATCCTAATACTCTAGCACCGCTTCCTTTCCAGGGTTCTCTCTCTCTCTCATCGACTAAGGGCTGGAGCTGAACCCTGCTAATCAGGTCTAACCCCTCTGCCTGTGTGAGATTTAACTTCCTGTAGCAACCATACCCGTGAGGAGATCCAGGAAGTGCGCAGTAAGAGTGACCCCATCACTATGCTGAAGGAATGCATGCTGTCCAACAACATGGCTTCTGTGAAGAAGCTCAAGGTAAACACACTTTCACCAACACGCACGCACGCACACACACACAGACACACACACACACACAAACACACACACAGGTGGTCCAAGTGCTCAAATATAATTTTTTATTCCCTCCTTCAGTCCTTTAATAGATGTAAAGATCAGGAAGGTGAACAAGAATGGGGCCCAGTTTGACCCAGAGCTGCCATTGGACAAGCTCTGTAACCACATCTTCGCCAACAAACCGGACCAGCCGGACCAACCCCTGTGTCAAACTAAAGTCTGTCAGTTGGACACACACACACACACACATCTGGACCAAACTACAGTCTATCAGGTACACATCCTCTTCAACCCTCTGCCACATCAACCCCTGGGTGAAAGTCTACTCCTCCTCTCTTCTTATCCTCCTTCTCTCATTCCCTTGTCTCACATTCGGAGATGAGATCGTGGTTAGAGTTGAGTCTGTAGCACCATTCCAAACCAGTTCATCACTTCTGACCCTGTGATGTCACTGGTATTTATTCACAATATGTACTGTGTAGCGTATAATATGTAGTTTTATATCTAGGTCTGAATTGGTAGTATTCTCCTGATACTGAGGGATTGGTCTTTGAATGGGAGGTGAATTGCATTGGACAGCCCAGCACTAACAAACCTGATTCAGTATATCAACCTCTCATCAAGACTTTGATAAGCTGTATCATTTGGGTTAATGCTGATATGTAAGCTTGCACACCCTATAGCTCTCCAGGAGCAGGGTTGTCCACCCCTGGCTTGGGGAGTGTGTGGAGGGTCTGTCTCTGTTTTTAAGATTTGAGTGTTTGTACAGTACCAGTCAAAGGTTTGGACACACCTACTCATTCAAGGATTTTTCTTTATTTGTACTATTTTCTACATTGTAGAATAATAGTGAAGACATCAAAACTATGAAATAACACATATGGAATCATGTAGTAACCAAAAAAGTGTTATTAAATGAAAATATATTTTAGATTTTAGATTCTTCAAAGTAGCAACCCTTTGCCTTGATGACAGCTTTGCACACTCTTGGCATTCTCTCAACCAGCTTCATGAGGTAGTCACCTAGAATGCATTTCAATTAACAGGTGGGCCTTGTTAAAAGTTAATTTGTGGAATTTCTTTCCTTCTTAAAAACCTTTTAGGCCTAGACGTCCCGCTAGCCTAGGCGTCCCGCTTCCAGTGAAACTGGAGGGCGCGCAATTCAATAAATAATCATACAAATGATGGATATTAAACATTTAGTTACATATAAGGGTCTTATATCGGTTGGAAGCTTAAATTCTTGTTAATCTAACTGCACTGTCCGATTTACAGTAGCTATTACAGAGAAAACATGCCATGCGATTGTTTGAGGACGGCGCCCCACATCAAAATATTTTTCCACCGGCACAGGTTTCATGAATTCACAAATAGCAATTAAAAATTCACTTACTTTTTGAAAATCTTCCTCTTATTTGTCATCCAAAGGGTCCCAGCTATAGTGTCGTTTTGTTAGATAAAATCCTTCTTTATATCCCAAAAAGTAAATTTAGTTGGCACCATCGATTTGAGTAATCCACTCGTTCAACATGCCGAGAAAGGAATCCAAAAATCTACCCCTAAACTTTGTTTCAACAAGTCAAAATACATTTCTATGTACTCCTATGATACCCTAAAAAGTAATCAAACTATAATATTTCTTAAGGAAAGAAGTATGTTCAATAGGAAACCGATTTTAGCAGGTGCGTCCTGTCTTCATGGCGTGCGCAAACACAAATTTCCAAGACTGTGTCCCTGTACTGTGTCCCTGTTTTTGAAGTTACAAGCCTAAAACCTTGAACATAGACAACTGCCACCCCATGGAAGCCATAGGAATTGCATCCAGGGAGCTAATTCTCAGTATGACCTTATACTTGTCATTCTAAGAGGATGGTCTCTCAACAAACAAAAGTATTCTGGTTGGTTTTTCTTTGGATTTTTCCCCTACCATATCTATTGTTATATTCTCCTACATTATTTTAACATTTCTACAAACTTCAAAGTGTTTTCTTTCCAATGGTACCAATTATATGCATACCCTGGCTTCAGGGCCTGAGCAACAGGCAGTTTACTTTGGGCATGTCATTCAGGCGGAAATTTTGAAAAAAGGGGCCTAGCCCTAAGAATGAATGTGTTTGAGCCGATCAGTGATCATCAATATTGTGTTATTGTGTTGCACCTTTAACCAATAGCCAAAAAAATAACAACTCTTACAAATAAAGTAAAAAGACTTTTACTTAATAAAGCCAACTTTTTATTGGCCTTATTAAGTCATCCTCCATATCAAATTTGAGCCAGACTGCCCAGCCAGCCCGAGTCGCCTGCACGCCCAACCCCCACCATAGTCAATAACTCAACTCTCTCCCCAAAACATCTTCTTTCTAGTCTTTTTTTGTCTCAAGGGAAAGGTTTGGAAAACAAAAGTTCAATAAAAACACACAAACATTAACACACAGAATTAGGATTTTAGTGAAACATTCCTTATTGGTTTCAGGTGTGTTAGGCCAAGTCCAGAGTGACAACAGTACGGCAGACTCCCAGGGCCAGGACTGAGCACACCAGCAGTTAGGAACTGTCTAAATAGGTATCTCCCCTACGTGGGCATATTTTCAATACAGGCACATTTTGTTTGTATAGTATTCCATATAAGGCATCCAGACCTTATGAAAGTTGCACAGTATACCCTTAATCTTGTAATAAGTCAAATCTAGTGATACATAACTTGACCTTTCTTCCATCCATTGTGGGAGGATAACCAACCTTCCAATTAATGGCAATGCATTTCTTAGTCGCTATAAATGCTAGGTTACACAGTTTCTTCAGATAACACTCTACAGTCTCAACATTTCCAAGCAAACAAAAACAGGGAGAAGGGAGAATCTGTAGACATGCTGAGAGAAAAGAACATACTCTTTGCCAGAATTCAGTCAGCCTTCACAAGACCATGACATATGCAAATACAGTATGTCCCCTTTAGTGTTTTACACCTCCAGCAGAGTAATGACATTTCTGAGTGCATGTAATTCAGTTTCAGTGGCATGTAGTACATTCTATGGATGGTCTTAGACTGCAGTAATTTATGTCTGAGATTATATGAACATGACTAGGCATTCTAACATATCTGTATCAATTCATCATCAGTAACACATTTTTGTTTTACATGCTTTGTGGCAAAGCCTCTATCTACCCTAGATACAGTTTGGAAATCAACTTTAGAGGTTTGTCAGACTGCCTTGAAATAGGTTCAATCTTTGAAGAGTCTTACTTGTCCAGTGTTTGCTGCACAGAGAGAATAAAATAAAAAATCTGCAAAAGTTCACCTCTGCACCGTCACAGACTCCCCGTCATAATCTGATCCTGCTTAGACGAGGCATGACAAAGAATTATCTTGGTGTACATTTATACATTATATTATACAAGAATAGAATCAATGGTTCAACAGTTGAAATGACCATTATTCCCAGATCCCAGACTGTAGCCTAGCCATCAACTCAAGATGGAACTTTGTATCCATTCACTGATTGTTATAATTTACTGCAAAATTCACCTGAGCTCTGTAGACTGGTCTTCCCTGGCTGTCTGAACCTGCAGGAACACCTGTCACCATCTGATCCAGCTAAGACTTGATGAGCATAGTGTTTTGTAGAGCTGTTTATACCGTGTCAGTGTGAAAAGTAGTGAATTAGCTGGGGAAACTGACAGATCAATAACATTAAATTCCTATACTGACTAATAAAAATAAGTTCCAAATATAAGTACTCAATCGTTTGGCCGCTGGTTTCATCACTTGATTCAGGCCTAGTATGATTGAGAAAAAAAGAATAGCTAAAGTTAGTGAGCTAGCTAGCTAGTTAACGTTAGCCAACTTTTGTCTGGTTCTAGCCAATGTACAATGTACATTATGTACATGATCATATTTACTTCTGTTGAAACGGGACAAAACAAAGGCTACAAAACATATCCATACATACAACAGCTGTTAGATACTGCTACCTGACAGATAGCTAGTTAGAGGCTAGCTAGCTGAACTGGCTGTGGTAGCTACTACCTAACTACTTAACTACCTGCTAGTAGTTAATTCACAATGAGTCTCAGACAGTTTGCAATGGAACAAACCAGAGGGGGGCATCGTTTACTACCTAAATTATTGGGATAATCTCGTTACCACCAGTGTTTGGAATACATTGAGCTCATTGATAAAACAGACCATGGGACGCCTTTTCACAAGGAGATGTATTTGTCGAAGGTTTGCAGTAAGCTATGCGATTATATTGGAGACAGGTTTATAACGGTGAATGTCATCTATTCATTTACTGTTATAGTATTTCTAAGTAGCAGCCAAATAGCAGCCAGGGAAACTAATTGCTCTCACTTTATGATAGAACATTCTGATTTTTCTGCCTGACTGTGGTGCTCTTTACCTGAATTGTAATTATCGCTGTATAATTCCTTGCAAAGATTTGAGGGGCAATATTGAGTGAGTTTTGTAACTTAAGTCCCGCCACTGTGTCTACATCACATATTTTCCGATGTCCCTTTTGGTATAAACACCGAAGAGATGGACATACTTCTACTTCGCTGCTACTACTTGCTATTCTACTTGCAAGGGTCCGTTTTGTGCTTTTATTTCGAGTTTTGCAATGCACAATGTGTCCATGTTTCAAAGAAACATGGAGAAAGATTTGGGACCGGTGAAGGAGACGAGAATGGGGCCCCCGCCGGTTTTGTGTGTCCCGCCAATTGTCCGAAAACTGGATTGGCTTCGTGTTTATGTGAAACATCTTCAGACAGACACCAATATGCCAGATATGGTATGTACTCTTGTCATGCAGCCAAATCCTTTGGTACAGTGTATGTATTTGTGATCTTGTGTTTAAATCAGCTCTTTTCTGGATGGGAGACATTGTGAGTGGGAAATATTTGTTGCCTGTGTTATCATAATGATTAGCAGTGCTAGTTCAAACATCTGAAAACAGACACTGTGGTGTATGTGTGATAATTAAATCGATATGTTTATGAAATCATTTATTTTGAGTAAGTATTGTATCTCAAAGGAGCCCATGGAGATTATTTAAATAATTTTATTTTTACCTTTATTTAACCAGGTAGGACAGTTGAGAACAAGTTCTCATTTACAACTGCGACCTGGCTAAGATAAAGCAAAGCAGTGCGACACAAACAACAACACAGCGTTACACATGGAATATACAAATGTACAGTCAATAACACAATAGAAGAAAGTCTATATACAGTGTGTGCAAATGGCATGAGGAGGTAAGGCAATAAATAGGCCATAGTAGCAAAGTAATTACAATTTAGCAAATTAACACTGGAGCGCTAGATGTGCAGATGATGATGTGCAAGTAGAAATACTGGTGTGCAAAAGAGCAAAAAAGTAAATAAAAACAATATGGGGATAAGGTAGGTAGATTGGATGGGCTATTTACAGATGGGCTGTGTACAGCTGCAGCGATCGGTTAGCTGCTCAGATAGCTGATGTTTAAAGTTAGTGAGGGAGATATAAGTCTCCAACTTCAGTGATATTTGCAATTCGTTCCAGTCATTGGCAGCAGAGAACTGGAAGGAAAGGCGACCAAAGTAAGTGTTGGCTTTGGGGATGACCAGTGAGATATACCTGCTGGAGCGCGTGCTACGGGTGGGTGTTGTTATCGTGACCATTGAGCTGAGATAAGGCGGAGCTTTACCTAGCGAAGACTTATAGATGACCTGGAGCCAGTGGGTCTGGCAACAAATATGTAGCGAGGGCCAGCCGACGAGAGCATACAGGTCGCAGCGGTGGGTGGTATATGGGGCTTTGGTGACAAAACGGATGGCACTATGATAGACTGCATCTAGTTTGCTGAGTAGAGTGTTGGAGGCTATTTTGTAGATGACATCGCCGAAGTTGAGGATCGGTAGGATAGTCAGTTTTACGAGCGTATGTTTGGCAGCGTGAGTGAAGGAGGCTTTGTTGCGAAATAGGAAGCCGATTCCAGATTTAATTTTGGATTGGAGATGTTTAATATGAGTTTGGAAGGAGACTTTATAGTCTAGCCAGACACCTAGGTATTTGTAGTTGTTCACATATTCTAAGTCAGAACCGTCCAGAGTAGTGATGTTAGTCAGGCGGGCGGGTGCGGGCAGCAATCGGTTGAAAAGCATGCATTTAGATTTACTAGCGTTTAAGAGCAGTTGGAGGCCACGGAATGAGTGTTGTATGGCATTGAAGCTCGTTTGGAGGTTTGTTAACACAGTGTCCAAAGAAGGGCCAGGTGTATACACAATGGTGTCATCTGCGTAGAGGTGGATCAGAGAATCACCAGCAGCAGAGCGACATCGTTGATATATACAGAGAAAAGAGTCGGCCCGAGAATTGAACCCTGTGGTACCCCCATAGAGACTGCCAGAGGTCCGGACAACAGGCCCTCCGATTTGACACACTGAACTTTATCTGAGAAATAGTTGGTGAACCAGGCGAGGCAGTCATTTGAGAAACCAAGGCTGTTCAGTCTGTCGATAAGAAGACGGTGATTGACGGAGTCGAAAGCCTTGGCCAGGTCGATGAAGACTGCTGCACAGTACTGTCTTTTATCGATGGCGGTTATGATATCGTTTAGTACCTTGAGCATGGCTGAGGTGCACCCGTGACCAGCTCGGAAACCGGATTGCACAGAGGAGAAGATACGGTGGGATTCTAAATGGTTGGTGATCTTTTTTAACTTGGCTTTCGAAGACTTTACAAAGGCAGGCCAGGTTGGATATAGGTCTGTAACAGTTTAGGTCTAGAGTGTCACCCCTTTGAAGAGGGGGATGATCATGGAAGCTTTCCAATCTTTAGGGATCTCAGACGATACGAAAGAGAGGTTGAACAGACTGGTAATAGGGGTTGCAACAATGGCGGCTAATAATTTTAGAAAGAGAGGGTCCAGATTGTCTTGCAATGTATTGGAATGTATTTGCCATCTGCTTGTAAGTGTTGTTTTGGACAGCCCAGAGACAGAGCTGAGCCCCGAGGGCCCATCTACAGGTGGTTTATCACCCCTTGGCTCATCATCTCCTGGACTTGTTCACCACCTCCCCGGCCTCTCTCCCCAACGCCCAGCCCCTTCTCACCAACTCCCAATGCACTGTTCAGGTGCACCCTTAATCTCTGCCCTGTAACTCCATCAACCTCCACCCCATCTCCCCGACTCAGGTCCAGTTGCCAGAAGAGGAAGACACATGAGGATCCTTTGTACAATGATATTATGCAGTGGATATAAGTTAAGGAGAAGTTCTCTTTTTAACAACCAAATCTCTATTTTTTATGTCAATGGAATGTTATAAAAGGGTCCGGAAAAAAGATGAACGGCTCCAAAAACGCCCAAATATTGTATGTCATTTTGGAAACGGCAAAGCTCTGAGTATAGTAATGCAGGTCTTTACATGTTGTACACATGAAATTGTTTCATTCTGAATTTTATCCGCAACTTCATATTCCATTGTGTCTGGACCCTTCTACAGAATGCCATTTATATCAAAAATAGAGATTTGGTTGTAAAAAAGCAACTTCTCTTTTAAAGAAATGGCAGCAGGAGCTAGAGAAACAGCAGCAGTGTCCAGCAAAGGCCATCTACAACCTCATGGTACCATGGATGGTGTCTATTCCTCCTGATCGATGTCTCCCATTTGTCAGGGACATGACGATGTACTTTCACAGGACCATCGATCAGTGCTGTGTTATTTTCTCATTCACATGTTAAGGCGGTGGGTAATTTACTGGTGTTTACTTTGTGTTTTTTCTCTTATTTCCCCCTTCATCACACTTTTGAGAGTACAGTCTTCTTAATGCATCTTTTGTTTGACATGGCAAAGTGCTCTTATTGGCACCCTGTGTTTTACGTTGTTTAAATTGCAGTCACTTAGTAAACTACATGTATGTTGATTAGGTAAATGTCTTGAGGGTCTTGCCTTATTGTCTACAGCTGGACAGCCATTCTCACCCATGCACCACACATGTACCATGGCAGGAAAGTCCTCATTGAAAGGCTGCCACACACATAACACAAGGTTAGGTAATTGTCTTGAGGGTCTAGCCGCCAAAAAATATATATAAAAATAAAACAACATAAGGATGAAGTGATTGTCTTTATGGTAATCTTTAGTGTGAATAACATTTTCAACTCTACAGATAGTTTTGTAACAAAAACTCTGGCCTTGGCACGTGCACTCTAGCCAACAGCTGGCATATAGCCAACAGGTAGTCTACATGATGAAATTATTAATGATAAGAGCAAGAATATTTGTATTTGTCAAACGGCAGTTAAGCATCGATCATTATCATGACACCAGAATCAGACCTTCGATATTTATTGGAAAGGAGATCACCGTGCACTTTCACCGCCCTGTGAAGTTGATCATAAAGTATTTCATCTGTAGCCTAATAAACTGCATGGTTTCCATAGTCATATTGGGAGGACCACGCAACATATCATCGTGTGACTCCAAGTTACCTTCGATATGATGGTCATTCTATCAATATTTCCGCATAAATGCGTTCCCACCACCATTTCTCGCATAATTAAATGTACCGACACAAAAAGATGGGTGGGGCTAGGTCTACCATAAGGGTGCTATTTTTTTTTTAATTCACAAAAGATCTGACGAAGGCCGTGAGCCCGACACGTAAAGCTTATTAAAGATCAGTGATACTATCAAGAGCAGTGTGTGGTTTCCTTTTCATTCACCGACACAAAAAGATCCCACCATGTCGAAGGAAGGACTTATCTGTCGGCATTTATAAACTTCCGCCTTCCATCACAGCTGTCTTGATTTTTTTTATATACACGGTATGACTAGTCTCATAAAAACAGTAGATGGAAACGTGGTTATTGTCCCAATACTTTTGGAGCTCACTATAACAGACAGCTCAGCAAACTAAATGCTGAAAGTAGTATCCTAGTTAAACATGCATCCAAACAAAAATACTGAAAAGCAGTTTGGCTTAGAATACCGACACAACTGCGAATGTGAATGAATGAATGCAAACAGAACAAAACAGCGGTACCGAGTAAGCATAGTAAACAAAATATCAGATCGATAAAGGCATGACACAATCTATATTTAGGCTAGTTGCATTAACAATAAACAAACGCAATAAACAAATGGCGAATAGATATCCAAATAATCAAAACATAGCCTACATTAGTGAGGTGCAGCCATGCACAGTTGTCTTGCCAAACAAATAGGCTTATAAGACCGCTTCAAACATGGAAAACCATGCCGCTCATGAGTACAGCAACACGTTACGATATGGCAGCTTACGATGAACACGTTTCCAATACGTACAGTTCCATTTACAACCACGAAATACAAATAGGCTACAAAGAAAAACATAATAGAATGTATCTATTTCTATGATGAAACATACCGATATGTAGCTAGACCCAGGGGCGTAATTTGGGTTCTGACATTGGAATTATATTGAATTCTGCTTATATCATCTATACCACAATAAACATAAAAGTTCAAATGCCTACACCATTGAGTGCTTTTGAAAAAGAAGTGACTGGTTGAGGCGAAATCTCCACTGCGCTCTATCAGCACCATGGACAGCGCCCTACACACTAAAGCAAGGCTGTTGAATACCTAGCTTGCTAAGGAAGTCATTTTGCCATTCATGCTCTCGATTTTTGCTGAAATGACGCCACTGGCTATACCACCAAGATGTTGATCAAAACCAACAAGCTAGAATGTTTTTCTGAGTAATCGATCATTCCATTCTCCTCGAAATATTATTGTAGGATCCCCTTCAAATGCCAGTTGGATTAGTTGACCTTTTCTCAGGTGTAGCATGTTTCTTCTGTGCTGACTGAACACATTTGTCAAAGTGGAAAATGAGTTTTCGCTTGCCGCTGTGGAAGCCCCACTCATGAGCCCCATGATTTAATTTTTAATATCGTGTGACATGTACGTGGCATAGTGAGGTATGGTGCTAAACACCTTGGCAAGTTAATTGTCTTTTCGGAGAGTATATTCCATCATAGACAGGAAAAGTATACTGCCCCCTCCCCTCTTAACTCTATCGCGTCTAATGTCCGCCTCCGTGGTTGCTGGTTTGCAACAAGGAATTCAATAATGTCCACAATTGCCGACAAATATATAGGATTTCTTGCCAACTTCCCATCGTTGACAAGTGTTGACACCGATGTTCCCATTGCACTTCAAACTTGTTTTTCTTTCACAGTGCAGTGCATTTCACATGTTATTTGCTTGATTCGTGCCTAGCTAATCCTTTGGTACTATCAACAGCATGCTTCCAGTTAAAATACCCAGCTTGGGTGAATGCCTTGTCTGCGTTAGCATTGGACGCAACACAGAACTTTCGAAACGGGATACATCAGTTTTCTCCCTATGCATCAGTTTCTATTCAATTATTTTTGGGGGCCAGAAAACCTGCGGCTAGGGTAGGATTCAAATATTACAGGATGAGGTATATCACGTTATTCACGTCAACAGATGAGAAGCATTTTTTCCCGCTTTTTATGGAAACTCAAAGGAACCCCCACACACACACTCTCTGTCCACTGTGCTGACAGCGCAGCAGAGACACAGATTTTGCGCCAACCTATAACTCAAACATTTGAACTTTTTGCTATTTTCATACAGGGACGTCAAAGCAAAACTGAGGGGGCACAAGTTTGGGGTACAAGTTTCAACTGGGGGGGGGGGGGGTAAATCACCCTTTTGTCCGCTCATGGAGCCGGTCCCGGCGTTATATATGAGCGCTCTTTGAGATAAGTACTGCTCCTATCATCATAGTGCAACAGCTCGAGTTATCTCACCACAACAGTGTTTTCGGGAAGCAGCGCCTGTAGATTTGACAGCGCAGTTCCACTTCGTCGAAACATCAGCTATGCGGATTTCGGGTAAAGTGGATCTGATTAAATCGGGCGATTTAGGGATTAAAACTGTTCTCGCTGTCACCTTGTAAATCATGTCTCATTAGCTTGATGGTTGATACATGAAGACATGAGTCAGACTATTGTGAATGAGATTAACAAAAAATAGTTGTTTTTTTTATAACGCAATTAGTTGATGTTTTGCAGCACTATAATGAATTGCCTAATAACACCTTGACCAGTATTGTTGGTTTGGGTACTAGCCCCACCTGGCCTCATAGATGATTCGTTACCCACCTTTAAACAAGGTAAAAGGAACAGCAGGTATCTTGCAATGAGATTGGGGCTACTGGACTCACTGGCCGCTGCTTTGGGGGAAAATTGGTGGCTAATGCCACCCGTTGGAATAGAAGCGATTTACGGCAATGACGTCTCAAACATATGACAGACAACTTGCTAAAATGGTTCTTCAAACAGATAAATGATGTGTTTCCATATTATCATCCACTGTGTTATTTGCAGTCATTTTCATCTGTATATGTTTTATTCAGCAATACATTAAATGGGCCAAAATTAAATGGACCAAATAGTTCAGGTTGTATGTCTTGTGTCACGTATGGGTGAAGCCAGGGAATATAGTGGGTGAAGTAATACAATGTCCATGTTTTTCACACAAAATGTCTTTATGGAAGTTTAAAGAGAACACAGGTCACGTAGAATTTGGATTTGATGTTATTATTTTTTTTTTTACATCAAAAACAGCTAAATGAATCTACACATCTCTCTCCGTACAAGCTCTGGTAATACTGTATGTCTAGTCAAACAATGAGTAATAGACATTGAAAACATGTTTATAACAATCAGAGGTCTATAGCAAGAGCTGCAAGCGACCTTCAGTCTCTCTCTTCAGTCCCACCCTGAGTTTCATAAGGCACGGATCAGACATACCGAGAGCTTGGAACTGTATTAAGGTTCTATCTGCAAAAATATGATTTTGAGATAATTGTCTTTAAAGTTCTGAACCCTCATTGGTTTGAATGGTGTCAGTAATTTTGATTGTGTACTGTTTTTAACTTAACAACATTCATTGGGGTATTTAGAGTACTATATAGACCACTGAGTAGAACAAGAATGTCAATAACTAAATTTGGACAAAAATGCAGATAGAACCTTGTAGTCCCAATTACACACAATATTCCTATCACCCACTGTGCAGAAAATAAAAATGAATAGCTTGTGCATTCAATTTCGTATTCTGTGGACATCTAGTGGACACTGTGTGTAATCCTGAATACGCCCTAATGCGTAATGATCGATAATCACAAGCGGATGATCCTACATTAAGATGTTAGTGACTTCAAATTGTCATTAAATGCTTAATTACTCTAAATTACTCTGTTCTACTCTTGTAATTACATACAGTATGTCCGATGTCGTTTTCTTTAAATATACGTTTTCTAATGGCTTTTCTTATGGCCAATGGGTTTTAATTGTGCGATGTCATGTGACGTGAAAGGTGGTGCCGTTCCCGGAAGAACTCGTGGCAGATAGGGCAGGTGAGTTTCTCCTCTCGCCTCCTCCTCACCTGGGACTCCGCCGCGAACTCCTTCTTGTGGTGCGAGCGCATGTGTAACACTAGGTCAGACGTCATGCGGAAGGAGAGGTTACACTTGGCGCACCAGTTTTGCACTGACACCCCAATGGAGGTAAACGTTGGTGGAAGAATTGTTAAAGACGACGTGGTTTGTAGTTGGTCTCCAATGCTCCTGGACCAGTGCTCTGGCGCGTACGGGAAAGCGTTTCCATTAACCGGTGTGGGTAGGGTCTGTGCGCGAGGTAAATCACCATTCAACATATTAGTAGCCAATAGATTGTTGTATCCCAGAACCGTCTTTGAGGTAAAAACGTCTCTCACTTCCTCTTGGCGGTTCAATGGAGCAGGTAATGTGTTGGATGGGTGCGCTGTAGAGCCGTTAGAAGTCCTTTTACAGGGTTTACAGAAAGCGCTTTTCTGCTCCTCCGCTCCACTGCGCAGAACGAATGAAAAGGCACTGCTGTTGCTGTTTGCGTTTAAATCAGCACTCATCTCCCGCACTGTCTCAGAATCAGCCACCATTGGCTTTTCTTTCTCGTGCGTCAAACTCATTTTCGCTGCTCCAACCTCTGTAAACGCACTATTTTTACATTCCACGTGGTCCTTTTTGAGCTGGTACTTCTCCGCCTTCAGTTTCAAGGCAGAGCCAGTTGCCTCCGGCGCAGTGAGGTGGTAGTCTCTGGTTACCTGTGTGATGTTGTTGTTGTTCGATATGTTGGTTTTCTCAAGTAGCACAGGTTTCCTCCATCGGGGATAACCCGTCTCCTCGTGTTTCCATTTCCGCGGGGAAATCTCAGCGTCTTCACTGGCGCCGTATCTTTTATGTTCCAGATCCCTGGCGATGTTGTGGAAGTCTGTGACGCGTCGTTGCCGCTTTATCTCCATGTGTTTGTGTTCGTAGGCCTCTCTGCTCAGCGCGTCATACTTCACCTGCGCGCACAGGAAGCGGCAGTGGGCCAAATAAGGATGCTCATTCTTGAAGACCTGGTTACATGTTGCGCATTTAAGCTCTGTGAAGAGACATACAATTTGTTCCTTAATATGTACATTACAAAACACATTGGGGGAAAATTTACTCAGATATAAACTAATCAAATAACAATAGTCCACATATATTCTCTCTGAAAAGTTTCAGTCGTTTCCTCTTCCTTCTGTCTTTTCCAATATGCATTACGCATTTACGCAGGCTACAACAAAACTCCGGGCTAAATGCTAAAACAACCAAACAACATCGGTAACATTAGTAAGCCTATATGTTGAAATGAGGATGATGAAGATTAGGATGGTGACGAAGAGCTGTATTTCTATAGCGCTTTCCCAAGTGTCTATTTCTCTCTCACCTTCATTTTGTCCTCTGGTTGAGATGTCAGTGAAGCCCAGTAGATGTGACAATTCCTGGTCATACCACACCAACAGTTCCTCTTCCTGACGTATGTCCCTGGTGGTCCGGAAATACAGCTGGCCTCCCTTCAGGAACGCTTCGGTGTTCTGTTCCTCCCTGCCACACGCCGCCTGCACCAGCCGCAGCCAAGACAGCACTAGAGCAGAGCTCCGCATAGCCTCGGGGTCCACCTGTTGAGAGAAATCATTATTAATATTAATTCATAGAGAAAACATTGTCAAAATTCTAATGAGGTTCATCTCTCCCCAGTCATAGTGAAAACACTGAATTGATTAGAATTTGTAAAGGTGTAAATGTGACCAAATGGCATGGTCAATCATTTCCCACGGGTAGCCTAATATGGATGGTAATGAAAATGTATTAGGCTACACCAACACACATATTTCATTGTAGAACATGGCAATTTGTTGTTGATGTTTTTTAATAAGATTTAGATTTAGCCTATAATTAGCCTATGTTTTTATGAATTTATGCACTCCCTTCTATATATAGAACAACGTCTATTGTGTTCATTGTCTCTGTGGTATCCTATCTTGCAAGTTAAATTGGGTTGTTAAATATTTCAAAAATGAACTTACCCTGAACACGTATGATTTGCTTCTCTTGTCGCAGGATTTGAGCGCTATGAAGGCGATGGTGTCATAGAAAGTATTCTGAAGGATGCACGGGCCGAACTGTGCCCCAGCGGGGATGTTGCGAGTGACGTGCACGCTGGTATAGAGGTCTGTCGCGTGGTGCTGGAGGAATTTACCCTCACTGGTCCAGAGGGAACGAGATAAAAAACTATGGTCCATGGTTAGCCTGTAGGAAAGACAAAATACGTTAATAACAATGCATTGTTAAAATGAATGTTATTTTATTGCCGTCTGATCCAAAGTAGGACATTTTAAAGGTGAGGAATAGAGAGTTTGAATATGATGCTTTTGTGAAAAATTGTGAAAATGTATTGCATTCTTATATTAAAACGTGGGCCTGATCAATTTGGCTTAAACATCCACAATCCCAAATAAGTAGCCCTATATAACTATCATTTATGCGATTCGAAAATAGTAGACTAGATCTATGAATAGAGGTTTTGATTCGTTTTTCTATTTCTGAATAAATAGGCCTATTAATTTTATCGAAAAATTCGTTGTTTTCCATCAGAAATCCATTTTTTAACAGCAAATAGTGCCGACTCCAGACACAATTAGACCTATAGGAAAATAATTTGTTTTGGTTAATCATATAGTATCTTTATTATGCCACGATATGAATCACGTTCAATTTTATTACATATACATACTTTTAAATGTTTAAAACCACAGATTTAAGAGTTCTTATCCCCATGGCACTGCTGTCATTTATAAGTTGTTTTTTCAACATTATTTGACTTTTTGTATTTTATATTTTTCAACCATATTTTTGAGTGGCAAATTCTGATTTATTATATCATTCAGCTAAATTTCCTCCGACAATGTGTAGCAGGCATGTAATGGGTTTGTCTTCTAGCATCCTTTGTCTCAGTTTTTCAACCGGTTTGTCCAATTGTCTTCCCATCTGCGCTGCAAATGCCTCGTTGGTCTACATGCGTCTCTGCTTCGAGTCAGTTTGGTCATATTAATATATTCATTATAGCCACACTGAGATTTGTTGTAAACAATGTCCATTCAAAGGTTTTGGTCTATTCACTTGGGCTGGACATTGTGTCTATTTTAGTGTAGGCTATAGGCTTTTGATTAATAAGGACTATTTCCTCTGGATAGATCAAATACAATGCATATTAAATAAAACATTTTTATAACGATTTAGGTATATTTCCAATAAATGTAATAGCCTAACAATGTCTGATGAGAAGGTTTTCATTCACAAACACCAGTTGTAGCGTAAAGCTTTGCTAGAGATACCACTTTCCCTTTTCCAAAAAAACAACTAATCCAAGAGAACCCAAAACTGTCTGTTGCATGCGCATAGCCCACTCACCGGCTGGTCTTGGAGGTAGCGTGTGATTCGGTATGTCCGCGAGGAGGCTGGTTATCAGCAGGTACACTGGCCGCTATAACGATTCTCCTTCCTTCGGTTGCTGTTACCGTCTGAGAACGAGAGTGATCACGACACTGTCTGCCTCGTTACTGCCTTTCTGCTCCGCTCACACACACACTTAATGGCCGTGTTCGAGAGGATCAAAACCGTAATGTATCATGGGTAAATTGTGACTGACTGACTGATCTACAAATATTAATGAGTGGTTATTTATGATGCAAGGTCTTTGTTGATCGGCAGTCGCCTGCACTGTCGGCTGCAATGTCGGAACAAGACCATTATCTCCATCAGTGACAGGAGTAGTGAGGCGTGCTGACATACACACACACACACACACACACACACACACACAAGCTCTGCCTTACATCAGTCCCTCCAGGGGAACTCTGATTGGTTCTTTTCTGGTTTTACAGTCCGGATAATTTAGCAACAGAGGAACTCTGAACTGGTAAAGAGTGTGTGTGTGTGAGAGAGAGAGAGAGAGAGAGGTACCCATTTTTGCTCAAGGTTGCACAATTCATCGTCAGTATTGTTTAGTAGAGTCGAATTGTTAGTTGCAAAGAGATAACGTTATGCTTCATTTTTACCCAAACGAATTGTTATTAAGTTTTGTTATCCATCTTCTCTGGGGAAACCCATACAAGTCATGCCTGTGTTGACAAATCGAACATGGAACTAAAAGAAAAAGCTATAATTCACTGAAACGATTACTATACATATCTAATGTTTTTGGTTAGGAGCATGGAAATGAGAAGGCCTAATCCTATGTAGCTATATTAACTCACCATAAATTAAGCCTACGTCGAAATGTATGTTCAATTGCATAAGAATGCTTTTCAAATCCACACAACACTGACACAATATTTCGAAGTGGTCCTATTTAAAATTCCTTTACACCTAGCTGTATGCAGAAGTATTTCCTATGTGTCAGTGACATTTAGTGAAAAAGTATAAGCATTTCATTTTAAATCTTCAAATATCAAATACATGTTGACATTATCCATAAATAGTAGGCCACCAGCCGAAGCTGAAACATTTCCAATAGTCCCATGGTAGTTATACTGTATTTGACAAATTTTTCAGCCTGGAAGAGATTACTCATATATTACTCATATATTTACCCCAAATAAACCCTTGATGCAGAATAATCCACTAACTTCTCATTAGATAAAAAAAAAAAAACGTTTCCAGTTTAATTTGATGAATAATGCATTTGCCCAGTGGCTAGGCCGGACCCTCTGGATCAGATGGCATTTAGTAAGCTAATGCTCAATTTTACATTTAGCCCCTGAAAATGAACCATCGTTATCGTTATTATCACCTCAGTGAGAGGCCAATTTGTCATTCTCTCTTATGCACTGTAACTTCAACAGAGCTAATGCATTTCCTGAAACTCAAATACATTTACTACCAATCATTATTTAGTTCATGTCATACATTCGTTGAAATATGATGCGTGGGGACATTTATAAAGGGTTTGAAATATGTATTTCTTTACTTTTTGCATCCACAGCTCTATAATCCAGTCAATTCAGCATCATTGTTTAATCAGACATTTTGGCTGAATCGTATTGAGTAGACTTGTGAAGAACAGCGTTTCACTGGAAAGATGTTCTCTCTAACTAAACAATAAGATGTCAGGACACCTCTCCTCCGATACTCGATTCACCCTTACACTAATTGGTAGTTGGCATAAATTAAATCTGTGCCCGGGGGTGTGTGCCTCGCCACCGCCGCTAACTGGTAAACCCTCATCTGATGCACTCGAAATCCAGAAGTGGGGTGGAGTAAGAATTACAAAACATTTTTTTTTGTGTGTTTTTTTTAAATTAATTTTTTTACATGTAATTGAATTTTTAAATAACTTTTATGTAATTGCAACTTTTAACAAGCATAACAATACATATTTTGCTGTTTCAATCTTAAACATTTTTTTCGCCATCCATTACCGAGGCGCCATGATCTCAAAGCACAGCCTATACAGCAACTAAAACGTCTGGATCTCAAGTTGAACTTTTTATGCACGGCAATTTATGTTCAAGTCCACATGTCTCATCATCCGTCTTGTTTTTGTAGGGTTGTGAGAAAGAGGCACTTTCTTGTGCATAGTGAAATGTGAATAGTTTCATATATCTTTGTTGCCTATTTAACTTCCTAACCTGTTATAGGGCTATCGGGATATTCATTATGATGATTTTTTATTCCGGAAAGGGGAAGTATTCTGGCTGATCGGTGCCTGTCTAAGAAATCTTGGGCTGAGTCCTGTCCTCCACAACACCACCAGGAGCTGCTTGAGGCGAGAAAGCCGGAGTGAAGAGGGACTTGGACTGACTGCTGTTTATCGCATCACCGTGGACAACCGATCTATGACCACCATATCGATACTTGCGTACTGTTACATTGGCCTGGAGTGAATCATTATCATCAAGACTATAATGTGAGAGACATTTCGGACTCGGTGATGTTTTGGGGTGTTAGTCTACACAACTGTCCGGGAAAGATGGCGAGAGCTGCCATTAGCGTTTCTATAGCCGTGGTGTTTTTGGGATTAGCGATTTTTACTGTCAAACTTCCCTCAGTAAAAGGAGAGATGGAAGAAGAACAGCAGGAGGAGAGGTCCTGTCAAGGTGCCTTCGATCTATACTTTGTCCTCGACAAGTAAGTGTCCGTTTTTATTTATGACTTGTTACTTTCTCCTCACTGCACATCGAGATGGAACCCGCCCAGTTATTTGTCAAGCTGACTGCTGCGAGAAGCAGCGCGCCGGTCTCCCAATTCTTTCTCTCATATCTTCAAAACCGCCCTGACAAGCAAGCTATGCCACCAGTAACTTTTCTGTCATTATAATTTTATTCAAATTATTTTTATGGAAAATATTTCCTCAACAATAAACAGAAAACAGTAGTGTATGCTGTATTTTATGTCTTTACTTTTGTATTGTTTCAGATTCAATTTATTGCGTAGGAGTGTCTGTCATTAACTTAATGTGGTCATTCGTTTGTGTAGCCTATTTTGATGTAAACACCTCGTTCATTATGATAAATGCATAGTCCTCCCCTCCAGCCCACTGAAAGCTTGTGGGGCAAACAGTTATTCTCCCCCAGGGGATAGGCAGGGCAGGCAGGATGATGGGATTGAGTTACAGACTGATGACGCCAGTAGACACTGCTGCAGCTGCCAGGCAGACCATAGGAAGCTATCCCCCTAGACACTGATCTGAGGTCAGTGTGGTGTTTTTTCCCCCCAATGGTTAAGGATAGGATTGGGGCGGGTAGAACCTTCTCATAGGCACAGAACAGCAGAGTGAATGATTAACTGACAGACAGACAGTGAAAACCTTGAAGAGTTATGGTATTTTTAAAGAATATATCACCCCTTGAGGTGTACAGCAGCTGTATTCCGACTGCACAAAGACCTACTGTTAGAGGCTATGTTAAAAGTCTTCAGTACAGTATCCTGTCTCTCATCCTGCTATTGTTTATTGGCTGCTGTTGGGCTTTTGGACGCAAACACTGCTGTAACAAGGTAGAATTAGGTGGTGTTTTACATAGCTTACTGATGTCTAATAAAGCATTAATAATGGTTTACAAATGTGCCAGCATATCAATAAGACATGCGTTTATAAATGATCTACTAATGGCTTATAAATGAAAATGATTACGAAGTGTTACAGACTAACGTTATGTCCTGTGACTATAGGGCCCAGAGTTTCTCCTGGTCAGGTCATTTTCTGGAGAAACTGCCTGGCCCTATCTACAAAGGCCGCTACTCTTTCAGAGTAGGCCAATCCCCGCTACTGGAATGCCATGGACGATAGTCATCATAACAACAGTAGGCTACTCTGTCTGTGTGATCGCTCCAGTCCCAGAGCAGAGGCTCGGGCCGTCTAACATCATAACATTTCTGGTACATCTGATACAGATCAGAGAGGTGAGGAGAGGTTATAGAGGAGGACGCAGAATAGACAGGCGTGTCTAAACATGCTGAGAACTCTGAAAACAGCAGTCACCATAAGGCGCTAGGCTAAACTGGCAATGTGTTGTACATTAGCAATTTCCTCTGACTGAAACAGAGAGAAGTCTTGTTATCGGTAGTGTATAGACATCCGGAACATTTAACAGGTGTACATTTTACATTTACGTCAGACTTACATGATCAATTAAGGTTATGTACCTTGCTCAATAGCAAATCGACTGATTTTTCACCTAGTCTGCTCGGGGATTCAAACCAGTGACCTTTCGTTTACTGGCCCAACGCTCTTAACTGCTAGGTTACCTGCTACCCCAGGGTGTACAACACTGGTATTCATCACAAAGAATACGTGTGAAAACAGACAGTTGTTTGTGTAAGACTTGTGTTAGCTCCCCGACAGTCTTGTGACATGCAATTGACCCAAGTTCAAACCCCAGTAAGTCACGTCCTCAGCATCACATCAGGCTAGCTGCAGTTCCTCACACTGGTTTCAGTGTTTGATCAACATTTTTATATCTTTCCCTTGTTGTGCCTTTTTACCTTTTCTATTGTTGTGCCACTGTGAACATCTGTTAGCCAGCCTTCACACGTTACCCTTTAATCCTGAAAGTTTAAAACCCGCCTGAGGTGGCTGGGCTGCCACGCATGGCCATGCCTCACTCACACACATGCACGTCTGCCAGCACGAACTCATGCACACACGCAAGCATGCACACACACACACACACACACACACACACACACACACACACACACACACACACACACACACACACACACACACACACACCACCAAGCCTCTGGTACAGTGTCTCCACATTGTTGTCTGTCTGTTTGGCTGTCTGGGGTTTTTAAATGCCAAGCAGTGACCTCAGAATAATCCTCAAGTATTAAAGTGTTTTAACTGTCTGTGATGTGTAGAAAGGCCTTGATTTGGTCCTGTTTAGGATCCTTTATGTTTCTGGCCCAGCGCCTAAATATACTGTGATGTGTGTGTTACAATGTCACTTTCCAGTTATATACACAGCATAGCAGAGGAACAGACTTAAAAGGAGTCCCAGACAGTTGGCATATTTGACATATTTGACACACACACACACACACACACACACACACACACACACACACACACACACACACACACACAGAACCCATAAAGGAGACTCACACACAAATAATTTACATGAAATGACTCCCATCATTGACTGAGACTGTATATCTTTATGTAATGTCTGATGTAGACATACTTATGAAAACGCTAGTACTGCTCTTAGAGGTTATGATTAGTGTGGTTGGTTAAATACATACAGACACACTGAACACAGCTAGAGACATAACGAGATGGAGTTTCAACATGAAGTTTATACCAATATGCCAAGAGGCAGCAATGTGTGTTAACGCACACACACACACACACACACACACACACACACACACACACACACACACACACACTCAAAGTCTCTCTATTTATAACCTTTTCCCCCATTTATCCTTTCCCCCCACACACATACCCCTTCCCTCTGCAGAGGTGAGCCCAGTGTCCCTCCATTGTTCGTACAGCAGCCTTTTCACTCCCCGGACCCACAACCTGTTATTAGGTTTGCCCTGCTCACTAGGACCATCTGTTCCCCCTCACACAGACAGCCATTGTGGGGGAGGAGACGGGGAGACAGGGGGAGGAGAGAGGGAGGACACCCCACTTTCCCTGCTGGAACATCTAGCCCCCAGCCTCCTGGCATTATTAGCATTTAGCATCAGCATTATTACCAGCAATTAGCCCTCATTAGCATTATTAGCGTTAGCCCCCTGGGAAATGAGCTCATCCGACTGGCTGCTGTTGAATCCTGTTTGTTAGCGCTCTGCATTCCAAAGTTGTGTAGCTTACATACGCTACACTTACAAGCTAACTTTTGTTTCAATTATACCATATGCTTTACACCCGTACATGGAGGTGCAGTGGTTTAAACGTTGCGCACAGAAATGTGGCAAATGGACATTGTTATAGTGTTAGTTTTGTTTTGTTCCTTCAGATCTGGCAGTGTGAAACACCACTGGATAGAGATCTACTCCTTCGTTGAGCAGCTGGCTGAGAAGTTCATCAGGTAAGATCTTTCATGCTGTGGTATAGCTTGCCTCTTTAGTTTCATCTAGCCTATTTAGCTGCATCTCTGTAGTCTCCAATGGCTCCCTTTCCTTGTGTCCTCTTTTGCACTGACGTAAAGAAGCCTCTGACAGTACTGTTTGATCCCGTCTTTCTACAGCCCCATGTTACGGATGTCCTTCATCGTCTTCTCCACTCGAGGAACCACCATCATGAAACTGACAGAGAACAGGTACTGAGTTACACACTGTCGTATCTTCACAGTTTCATCTGTCAATATTTTACCTTTCAAATCCCTTCCGGGGATCTCTCTCTCACTGTATCTTACCGCTGTGTGTCCCTTAGTATTCTTAGTCTTCCCCCACTGTATTTGATCAGCTGTCATTCCTCTCCTCTCCTCCCCTTCACAGGGAGTCCATTAACAGAGGTCTAACAGCTCTGAGGAGGGAGGCACCAGGAGGAGACACCTTCATGAACCTTGGCCTGGAGAAGGTAATACTATCGCTCTCCGATATATCACCTCTCACTAACTAACTCATAGTATCCATACTGTTTTAATGCTTGACATCGACACTCTGTCTTTCCGTTTGTAGGCAAATGAACAGATATACTATGAGAACCATGGTAAGTGTCTGTGTGCTGTGCTGAGTACATGTGTTTTGTATGGGTATGCATTATACAGATATCGCTATACATGGGTCTGTTAGTATGTATTTGTATGCACAGGCTGGTATTGAGGAAATATGATGTTGTTTGCTTTTAAAGGGACAGCCAGTGTGATCATTGCACTGACTGATGGAGAACTGAACGAGTGGCAGTTTGCTACTGCACAACGAGAGGTGAGTACACACACCAGAGATAGCACTCGCAATTCAAGTTGAAATTTGATGGGTTTTTTTTGCAGGTCCCCAGGATGTCGGGAGACATCTTAAAAATCGTCCACTAGGGGCAAATAAAAAAAAAAATCTAAATAAATACCCATAACTGGGTTTGAACACACAGTATATGGAGTGGGAGCCAACTGCTTAGACCACTGCACCATCCGTCCACAATGAGTTAGCAAGGCGAGTCTTAGTTAATAGCTAAAATTAACCGTATAGTTGTTTTTCTGTTTTAACCTTATCTCAAACCTTAATCCTTAACCTTAACCAATTTGAATTAATGCCTGAAGTTAATTAACCCTATCCCAAACCTTAATCCTTAACTTAATTAATCCGAATGAATGCCTGAATTGCTAACCAATCGAAATGAATGCCTGAGGTTAACCCTTGAGTTATTTCTGTATCCCAAACCGTAACCCTTAACTTAACCTAGTCAGAATTAATGCCTTAACTTGTTTCTTTGTGCCTAATATGCCTAAAACCCCTGGAGCTCATGCAGGAGCTATATCCATTAAATACAGTGGTCCCGTGTGGCTCAGTTGGTAGAGCATGGTGTTTGCAATGCTAGGGTTGTGGGTTTGATTCCCACGGAATAAAAAGAAATGTATGTATTCACTACTGTAAGTCGATCTGGATAAGAGCGTCTGCTAAATCATTAAAATATACATAAATATAACGGTAAGAACAATTACCGTCAAATAGGCTTGGGTTTTGCTAAGGCGTTGTGGACGGGTGTGGCTGGCTGTGCATAATCCATGAGCTCCAGCTCTGAGGGTTGCGTTTCTTTTTTTAACTTAAAAATGTGATATTTCATCCCAAACACGTCGAAATATGACGTTTGGAGCAACATACACACACAGTTTGACACTTAGTAGCGAGAGGGGAGTAGACAGGCCAGTAGCGTCCTACTATAAAATCGAAGTTGGCGTTAACAGATTGTCAAAACTGTGTGTGTTTTCTCCATGCAGGCGCAGAGAGCACGGTCGCTTGGAGCCATAGTTTACTGTGTGGGAGTCAAAGAGTTTAATGAGACGCAGGTAACTGACACACATAAATACACACTCAATAGTCCATTCTGTGATTATCTGCAATGCAACAAGTTTATCTCCTCTGTGTGGTTGTATGTGTGTGGATGTGTGTGTGTGTGTGCGTGCGTGCGTGCGTGCGTGTCCTGTAGCTGGCTACCATAGCAGACACCCTGGAGCATGTATTCCCTGTCTGGGGGGGTTTCCAAGCCCTCAGGGGGATCATCAACTCGGTACGTATAGTGTTTATGCCAGAATCAAAGGATAGTTTTTGGTACTTCAAGGAATTCAACACCATACTGACATTAATGGTTCAGTGGTCCATAGGAAAAAAGTGTATCTATCAGGCTATAGTTATCTAAGAACCATTTTACCATGTATTTTCTCCGTAGATAGAGTCCTACATATACAGTACGTCTAGCCCATAACGGCCCACTGTCTTCTGTGTTTTCATCTCTCAGATCATTAAGAAGTCCTGCATTGAGATTCTAGCTGCTGAACCGTCCAGTGTGTGTGCAGGAGGTAGGAGCTGGTAGTACCAAAGTTGGGTTACACTTCTTATGAATACCCTCTTCATAATGCATTGTAGATGCATTTAAAATGCCTCATGAGCTATGCACAATGGATCTTTTACTGTCAAACTGGGCTGAAAATATTAGTTCTGCTACCACTCTGAGTCTCTTAGGAAAAACTGTAAAGAACCAGATTAAGCCAACTCGTGGATTCAAATAAATACAGTGACCTCAGAAAGTATTCATACCCCTTGACTTATTCCACGTTTTGTTGTGTTGCAGCCTTAATTCAGAATTTATTCAATTGATAATTTTTTTGATAACACATTTATTAAAAATTGAATTCAGAAATATGTTAGTTAGATTTCACACCTGTGACTAGGCCACTAAGGAATAATCACTGTCAGCTTGGTAAGGAACTCCCGGATATATTTGGCTTTGTGTTTTAAGTTATTGTCCTGCAGAAAGGTGAATTTGTCTCCCAATGTTTGTTGTAAAGCAGACTAAACCAGGTTTTCCTCTAGGATTTTGCCTGTGCTGAGCTCTATTACGTTTCTTTTTATCCAAAAAAAACCTCCCAGTCCTTGCCGATGACAAGAATACCCATAACATGATGCAGCCACCACCATGCTTGAAAATATGAAGAGTGGTACTCAGTGATGTGTTGTGTTGGATTTTCCCCAAACATAACGCTTTGTATTCAGGACATAAAGTTAATTTCTTTGGCACATTTTATGCAGTTTTAATTGAGTGCCTTATTGCAAATAGGATTCTGTACAGGCTACCTTCATTTCACTCTGTCATTTAGGTTAGTATGGTGGAGTAACTACAATGTTGTTGATCCATCCTCAGTTTTCTCCTATAACAGCCATTAAACTCTGTAACTGTTTTAAAGTCACCATTGGCCTCATGGGGAAATCCCTGAGCGGTTAACTTCCTCTCCGGGAACTGAGTTAGGAAGGACGCCTGTATCTTTGTTGTGACCGGGTGATACACCACCCAAAGTGTAATGAATAACTTCACCATGCTCAAAGGGATATTCATTGTCTGCTTTTTTTTAACCCATCTACCAATAGGTGCCCTTATTTGCAAGGCATTGGAAAACCTCCCTTTGTGGTTGAATCTATGTTTGAAATTCACTGCTCAACTGAGGGACCTTGCAGATAATTGTATGTGTGGGGTACAGAGATGTGGTAGTCATTCAAAAATCATGTTAAGCACTATTATTGCACACAGAGTGAGTCCATGCAACTTATTATGTGACTTTATAAGCACATTTTTAGTCGTACCATTAAAAAGGGGTTGAATACTTTTTGACACAAGACATTTCAGCTTTTCATTTTTTATTCATTTGTACAAAGTTCTAAAATCATTATTCCACCCTGACTGTATGGGGTATTGTGACACAAAATCTCAATCTAATCAATTTTAAATTCAAGCTGTAACACAACAACATGTGGAAAAAGTCAAGGGGTGGGAATACTTTCTGATGGAACTGTAGTTATTTTGATCAAACATATGTAATCCTCCATTTCCGATTATAGTATTTGTCAAAGACAGACACCTGACAGTGAATGTGTTCTGGTCCAGCTGAGTGGTCATCAGAGTACATTATCATAATGCGGTGTGTGAGGTGAGCGCATGCAGTGGCGGTTCTAGACCATTTCAACTGGGGGGGCCAAGCTGGGGCCAGTTGTACTGTTAGAGGGGCCAGTTACATTAGACGTTATTGTTGTCATATCGTTTTCTTCACTGCATTGCAGGCATTAGCAGGCAAAAGACCATTTTCCGCATTGCCACTGTCTAATAACGGATGTAAAAAATGAACGATAGCAAAAATGTGTTATGTAAAAATTATTTCATACTCCACATTTAGGGGGGCCACAAGGGGGTCCAAAATTGTTGTCACAGGGGCACTGGCCCCCCTGCCCCCCCCCCCCAGAACCGCTAGTGAGCGCATGGCCGACCAACCATGATGACCAAGGAAGTGACAGAGAGCGTATTGTCCTGGGAAATTAGTGTGTGTGTGTCTAGGACAGTCAGAGGAAATAAGTGTATCTGTGTGCGCGTGAGGAAATTAGCTGTGCTTCATTAAGCCTGGCTGCCTCTCTGGCCTAGTTTGCCACGTCTGATACCTTAAGTAGCCACTCTGAAAGAAAATGTATGTGTGTGTGTGTGTGTGTGTGTGTGTGTGTGTGTGTGTGTGTGTGTGTGTGTGTGTGTGTGTGTGTGTGTGTGTGTGTGTGTGTGAGTGAGTGAGTGAGTGAGTGTGTGAGTGTGTGAGTGAGTGAGTGAGTGAGTGAGTGAGTGAGTGAGTGAGTGAGTGAGTGAGTGAGTGAGTGAGTGAGTGAGTGAGTGAGTGAGTGAGTGAGTGAGTGAGTGGTCTGGTGTGTGTAGACAGCAGGATGGATGAGGGCTGACATGACCTTATTAGGACTCACTTACCAGAGTGCTTCTACTGTTCTGTCTCTACAGCAACCAGCGGAAGGGATTAGTGTTCACCAGACATGATCAATGTTCATTATGGAATATGAGAGAATGGGGGCAGGGGGGAGAGAGAAAAGTACAGATACAAAAAGAGAAGAGAGAGATGGCCAAGTGCAAGAGGAAAACAGGGAAAGAGCGAGGCAGGGAGGGAGAGAGAGAGAGAGAGGGAGTGTGAGAGGAAGAGAGAGATGGAAGATACAGAGACTGGGAGTGGGAGAGAGTGAGAGAAAGAGAGAAAGCGAGAGAGACTCTTCATAAAGACTGGTCTGTATAATAATATGCTAATCAGGATCAGGAACGGCACGTCCTTGCCTGGTCAGCCTGTCACTAGACATGTCCCCAAATGTCCCAAACAGCCTAATTTACTATTTTAATAATGAGAACAGTAATGGTCAGTGAACTAAGAGACAGTATAAGTCGATTTAGAGGTTAAGTTGTCAATCAAGAGCAGCAAATGTAAATGTGATGTCTTTAATACATAGATTACGTTAGATGAAACTCTGGACTAAATCTTTTTACACTTTGCAATAATCCAGGACTGTTTCAAGCACTGTCCATTAATCTGAGATGACACAGCTATCCAAGGCACTGCATCTCAATGATAGAGGCGTCACTACAGACCCTGGTTCGATTCCAGGCTGTATCACAACCGGCTGTGATTGGGAGTCCCATAGGGCGGCGCACAATTGGCCCAGCGTCGTCCAGGTTAGGGTTTGGCCAGGGTAAGCCGTCATTGTAAATAAGAATTTGTTCTTAACTGACTTGCCTAGTTAAATAAAGGTTAAATAAATAAAACATTTATAAAAAAAATACAATATAAAAGTGTAACTGTTTTAATGCATTTTCAATGAAGATATATTCTGAAAATACGTTTTCATATTACGGTGTGACAGAGTCATTCTTAACGAAGGTGGTGATAAACGTGGGAACATACTGAGGCAATATGAAAGTATTTTTCCAGGACAGAAAATGCTCTAGTCCGGATGCTGTTATGAATGATAAGATGAGGGTAGAGAAGGACTGGGGCTGTTTTTCACCATGAAGCCTAACCAAAAAAGGTTATGAGATGAGATAACAAAATTGCACAGGAAATGTGAGTTAGTGCTACAGTCGCTTCAGCATTTAGATAAGGTTTTACTGTCCATATGGATCTCTCCTCCTGCCATGAGCCCATCGCACAATGATGGCAACAAACACACATACATACTAACACACAAACACACATAGACGTTCTTCCAGTCCACACACAAGCACAACCAGACGCTCTTTTAACCAGCATACACACACACGTCCCTCACACTGATATAAAGTGACCAGGCCGCACTGCCTGCAAACAGGCCATCAGATTGGACAGTGAACGCCAGCCACGCTATCTAACCTGACAGCACTGATCACACACACACACACACACACACACACACACACACACACACACACACACACACACACACACACACACACACACACACACACACACACACACACAGGCCAGTGAGAGGTGGTCCTGCTATCTAACCTGACAGCACTGATCACACACACACACACACACACACACACACACACACACACACACACACACACACACACAGGCCAGTGAGAGGTGGTCCTGCTATCTAACCTGACAGCAGAGATTGCTGCTTTCATTAACATCTGACCTCTCACCCCGCCTCCCCCCTTCCCTCCCCCTTCTCTCCGAATTTCCCTGTACCCCCAACCCCTCGTCCCCATTACTGTCCCGTCGCACTAACGTGATTGAAGTGGCCACAATCGGACATGCCAAATCCCCCTACAAACACAGACACGCACATGCATACACACACACACAGCCCTGGCCTATCAACACACACAGTTTTGGCCACGCAAGGCGACAAGAGCACTAGTGACAAGTCGCAAGCCCCTGACGCTCTTGTAAGATGGCGTCATACTGAATGGCCACCGCTTTGCGAGCTCTGAACCCAACTTTGCTATTTTGTGAGTCTTTTGGCGTTTAGTTTTACTTTATTTTCACGAAATGTATCCGCTATCGTTTCTTATAACTGACAAGAACTTTTGAACATCAGATCGGCAGTTATTTACCTAAATTCCGGCTTCGACTCATCTGCTCTGGGCTCTTTCTGTAATTCCGACCCAATTTTTGGGTTATCCAAAAGGAAACGCCGGCGTTATAGAGGCAAGAGATGGGGAGTACTTGCTAGATTAAGACGAAGGGAAAACTAGCCACCGCTTCCCTCCATTCTATTGGCCAATGTACAGTCACCTGATAATAAGATGGATGACCTCCGATCGCGGATTTGCTACCAACGGGACTCTCGTAACTGCAATATTCTCTGCTTTTCTGAAACATGGCTTTCGGACAAGATACCTGATTGTCAAATGCCTTTTCAGCTGTTACTGTGACATTCCACCTCAGGAAAAGAAAAATAACAAGATAGCACTTAACAAACTGTATGAGGCTATAAACAATCAGGAAAACTTGCACCCGGAGGCTGCTTTCCTTGTTGCCGGCTATTTTAATTCCGCATCATTAAGTCACGTGATCCCCAACTTCCATCAACATGTCTCCTTTGCCACTAGGGCCAGAAAATTCCTAGACCTCTATAACTCTACCAACAAGCAAGAATACAAGGCTCTCCCTCGTCACCCCAGTCAGCAAATCAGATCATGACTCCGTACTCCTGCTTCCTGTTTACTAGCAGAACATCAAACGGGAACCTGTGACTCGCTCCGTTGAGAAATGGCAATCAGAACCAGAGATTATGCTGCAGAACTGCTTTGCTAGCGCTGATCGGAATAAGTTCAGAGACTCCACCGATAGCATCGACGAGCGAGCCACCTGCGCCACCGGCTTCATTAGAAATGAATCGGAGACGTTGTCCCCACAGTGAAAGTTTGCTGTTTCCCCAATCAAAAGCCCTGGATTAACACCAAGGTTGGCGCTAAACCAAAGGACAGGGCTACCGCACACAGGGCTAGATCTGCTTTCATATGATTGAATAATGGGATAAAGTTATCTTTACATATGTGTTGTTTGTTGTCACTTATTAAGCATCCTAAATCTCTTTTCTGGTCCATTTAAAGGATTGCTGTAAATCATCTTTTTCCTATTGCCATTATTTTGTTTCTTTTCCGCATACGTTTTATATCCTGAAATCTTTAAGTATTCTGAAAATATTTTTAGCAAGGAGGGCATTGCGTTTTCAATATTGGTCAGGTATATCAGGAGATCATCTCCAAATAAGTTTATTTTATATTAATGTTTATTAATCCTGATACCTGTTACGTTTGGGTCATGTCTAATTATTTCTGCAAGCAGTTCAATTGCTAGTGTAGACAGAAGGGGGAGAGAAAACATTGCTCTCTTGTGCCCTTTTCTAAAGAAATTTCATCCGATAATGTATTATTTGTGCATATATTTTTTTGCTTTAGGACATTTACAGGGCATTTGGAAAGTATTCAGACCCCTTGACTTTTTTCACATTTTGATACATTCCAGCCTTATTCTAAAATTCATTAAATCAATTTTTTTCCTCATAAATCTAAACCCAAAACCCCATAAGGACAAAGTGAAAACAGGTGTTTTGTCACAGCTGTCTTCAGTGAAATAGGACCAAGGCACAGCGGAAGTATGGATACTCATATTTTTTAATGTTAAAAAAAAAGGAGTAGAGCATCCACTTGAAACAAACAAAACAACAAACAATACTCACAATAGCAACAGCGTGGCAGGCTCAAACAAAACGCAGCAGTGCACACAACAATTCCCCACAACCCCAAAAGGCAAAGTAGGCCACTTATGTGTGACTCCCAATCAGCCACAACCCTCTACAGCAGTGCCTGATTGGAAGTCACACGGTCAAAATTAATGAAACACAAACACACAGACTCTTCTGCCACGTCCTGACCCAACTACACCCTGTACTGGTCAGGACGTGACAGTACCCCCCCCCCCCCCCTTAAAGGTGCTAACCCCGGAAGCACCTTTAAAACAAAACCCAAAAAGAAAAACAACCCCAAACAACAAAACAAAAATTCCCCTCTACTAAAGGGAGGGAAGGGAGGGTGGCTGCCGTCAACGACGGCACTGTGCTACACCCCCCCTCCCCAACCCACCTATATCAGGAGGTGGCTCCGGTTCTGGCCTTTCCCGGCAGTCGGGCCACTCTGGCAGTTCGGGGCAGTCTGGCAACTCGGGGCAGTCTGGGCAGTCTGGCAACTCGGGGCAGTCTGGGCAGTCTGGCAGCTCGGGGCAGTCTGGGCAGTCTGGCAGCTCGGGACAGTCTGGGCAGTCTGGCAGCTCGGGGCAGTCTGGGCAGTCTGGCAGCTCGGGGCAGTCTGGCCACTCCGGCAGCTCGGGGCAGTCTGGCCACTCCGGCAGCTCGGGGCAGTCTGGCCACTCCGGCAGCTCGGGGCAGTCTGGCCACTCCGGCAGCTCGGGGCAGTCTGGCCACTCCGGCAGTTCGGGGCAGTCTGGCCACTCCGGCAGTTCGGGGCAGTCTGGCCACTCCGGCAGTTCGGGGCAGTCTGGCCACTCCGGCAGTTCGGGGCAGTCTGGCCACTCCGGCAGTTCGGGGCAGTCTGGCCACTCCGGCAGTTCGGGGCAGTCTGGCCACTCCGGCAGTTCAGCGCAGTCTGGCCACTCCGGCAGTTCAGCGCAGTCTGACCTCTCTGGCGACTGTTGACTTACTGGCAGCTCTGACGACTGTTGACTGGCGGGCAGCTCTGACGACTGTTGACTGGCGGGCAGCTCTGACGACTGTTGACTGGCGGGCAGCTCTGACGACTGTTGACTGGCGGGCAGCTCTGACGACTGTTGACTGGCGGGCAGCTCTGACGACAGTTGACTGGCGGGCAGCTCTGGTAATGGTTGACTGGCGGGCAGCTCTGACGACTGTTGACTGGCGGGCAGCTCTGACGACTGTTGACTGGCGGGCAGCTCTGACGACTGTTGACTGGCGGGCAGCTCTGACGACTGTTGACTGGCGGGCAGCTCTGACGACTGTTGACTGGCGGGCAGCTCTGGTGATGGTTGACTGGCGGGCAGCTCTGACGACTGTTGACTGGCGGGCCGCACTGACGACTGTTGACTGGCGAGGCTGGGTTCACGCACTTGAAGCCTGGTGCGTGGTGCTGGTACTGGGCGTACCCAATTGTGACCACGCACCTCCATGCTCGTGCGGGGAGCTGGCCTGGGGCTCCATTCTTGCCCCGCAACACACCCCTTGTGCCCCCCCCTAAAAAAATTCTTGGGGGTGCCTCTCGGTCTCCCTTACCTCGCCAGCCTTCTTCCACTGCTTGGTCGTGTGTTGGTGGGAAATTCTGTCACAGCTGTCTTCAGTGAAATAGGACCAAGGCGCAGCGGAAGTATGGATACTCATATTTTTTAATGTTAAAAAAAAAGGAGTAGAGCATCCACTTGAAACAAACAAAACAACAAACAATAGCAACAGCGTGGCAGGCTCAAACAAAACGCAGCAGTGCACACAACAATTCCCCACAACCCCAAAAGGCAAAGTAGGCCACTTATGTGTGACTCCCAATCAGCCACAACCCTCTACAGCTGTGCCTGATTGGAAGTCACACGGCCAAAATTAATGAAACAACACAAACACACAGACTCTTCTGCCACGTCCTGACCCAACTACACCCTCTACTGGTCAGGACGTGACATGTTTAGAATTTTTTGCAAATGTATTCACATAACATATAAAATTACTTTATTTGCATAAGTATTCAGATCCTTTGCTATGAGACTCGAAATAAAGCTCAGGTGCATCCTGTTACCATTGATCATCCTTGAGATGTTCTTACAACTTGATTGGAGTCCACCTGTGGTAAATTCAATTGATTGAACATGATTTGGAAAGGCACACAACTGTCAATGTAAGGTCACACAGTTGACAGTGCATGTCTGAGAAAAAACCCAGCCATGAGGTCGAAGGAATTGTTCGTAGAGCTCCGAGATAAGATTGTGTCGAGGCACAGATCTGGGGAAGGGTACCAAAACATTTCCGCAGCATTGAAGGTCCCCAAGAACACAGTGGCCTCCATCATTCATAAATGGAATAAGTTTGGAACCACTAAGACTCTTCCTAGAGCTGGCCGCCCGGCCAAACTGAGCAATCGGGGGAGGTGACCAAGAACCCGATGGTCACTCTGACAGAGCTCCAGAGTTCCTCTGTGGAGATGGGAGAACCTTACAGAAGGAGCACTCCACCAATCAACATCGCTGGAGCACTCCACCAATCATGCCTTTATGGTAGATTGGCCAGACGGAAGCCTCTCCTCAGTAAAAGACACATGACAGCCCGCTTAAAGTTTGCCAAAAGGCACCTAAAGACTCTCAGACCATGAGAAACAAGATTCTCTGGTCTGATGAAACCAAGATTGAATTCTTTGCCCTGAATGCCAAGCGTCATGTCTGGAGGAAACCTGGCACCATCCCTACGGTGAAGCATGGTGGTGGCAGCATCATGTTGTGAGGATGTTTTTCAGCGGCAGGGACTGGGAGACTAGTCAGGATTGAGGGAAAGATGAACAGAGAAAAGTACAGAGAGATCCTTGATGAAAACCTGCTCCATAGCTCTCAGGACGTCAGACTGGGGCGAAGGCAGTGATGCTCCCCATCCAACCTTCCAGAGCTTGAGAGGATCTGCAGAGAAGAATGGGAGAAACGTAATTTTACAGCGGGTTTGCAAGTCATAAATTTTTTTTATAAAATGACATTGTAATATAATGAAGTCCTTCCTTTTCTCTCTCCCAAACCAAATCCATCCCTCTCCACCACCCCTCCCAGTTCTCCCCCTTCTACACCACCCAAGCCAACCTTATCCCAACCTCCAATCTTTACTCACCCTTGCCCACCCAAGCCAACCTTGTCCCACCCTCTCATTCTTTACCACCCTTACCCATCCAGGCCAAGTTTATCCCAACCTCCCGTCTTTTCCCCCTCCCTTCTTCTCAGACCCATTATACCCCTCCATACAACTACTTACTTATCCATTCTCCTTCATTCACATACAACATTTACCCTATGCTTCCTCACACCCATTCTCTCCAACCCCCTACACTTGTTCATATTCCCCCTCCTTCACTCTACCATTCATAAGCACAGATTCATACACACATCTACTCACACCCTCTCGCCCACACATTACAAACACATTCATAGAACAGTTATTGACATTTTCTGACATACATCATATATATATTCATATGTCTATGTATCTTATTGCCATTGGCTAATTCTATTGTTACTTCCTAGAGAAGAACAGGTACTTGGGAACAATAGATTCAAGGTTGTGTTGGGGGAGGGGGAAATAATATAGTCTCAACATAAGATAAGCTGGTCTTGGGCATCACTGTATGTAGCGTAGTGTGCTTATCACTTTTTTCCGCTTCTTCCTCTCTTTAGGGCTTTGGGCTCTCTTTCACCTGGAAAGGTTTCCTGTAGCCTGTTCAGGGATTCATCAGCACTCCATCCTCTGTGTTGCCTTCCATACCCACTGCACTGCCAGGAATCAGAGTTGAGACTTGGTTCCTTTTTCCTCCAATGACTGCCTGATCGGAATAAATTGCGTGTGTTTTTTCCTCAGCTTAACAGACAGGGCTCTTTTTCCCCTTGTGCCTTCAGAATGTTGACTTTGGTCTAATAGTTCCACAGCTTAAAGATTGACATGCAAGGGTATTTATCGCTGCAGATCCTCTGGTGATACATCTACGCCAAGCTCCTCTGAAATCAACTTGATCACGTAGCTGGAAAGGTCTCCTTTTTCCTTGTCTTCCGGTAGGGACAATATTCTCATGTTGTTTGGACTCATTCTGTTTTCTTGCTGGTGCAGTTCATCTTCTAAAGTTTGCACATTTGCTTCCAGAAGGCCAATTTTTTGGTCCTGTTCATCCACACCCCCCTCCCCCTTATTTGCATATCTGACACGATAGACTCTTCTTTCATTTTGAGCAAATCTACTTTTTTAACAACAGATTGTAACAGTTCATTTGTTTTGATGAGCATTTTAGCAATTATTTCCTGTCTCACCCTTATCTGTTTCACCTGTCTTTGCGCTTGTATCCACCACCCTCCAGGTGTCGCCCATTTTCCTCATTATCCCCAGTGTATTCATACCTGTGTTCTCTGTTTGTCTGTTGTCAGTTTGTTTTGTTTTGTCAAGCATACCAGCGTTTTTTCCCGTGCTCTCTAGTTCATGTTTTCTAGCTTTCACGGTTTTTGACCATTTTGCCTGCCCTGACCCTGAGCCTGCCTGTCATTCTGTACCTTGTCACACCACCCTGGATTACTGACCTCTGCCTGCCCTGACCCTGAGCCTGCCTGCTGTTCTGTATCTTTCGGACTCTGCTCTGGACTACTGACCTCCGCCTGCCCTTGACCTGTCTTTTGCCTGCCCCCCTGTTTTTGTAATAAACTTTTGTTACTTCGAAGCTTTCTGCATCTGGTTCTTCTCCTGAGCCTTGACATTTCCTGGATATACTTTATCTGTTCATTGCTCTAATTTGTATCTCCAAGTTGTTCTTCGTCTTTTCCTCTAAGGGAAGCTATGGCTTGGTGGGTTCGAGTCGCAGCATCGCTTTACCGACAGATTGGTTCGCTGACCGCTCTCACGTTTGCTTGGGGATATATTGAGCTATCGATTTTAGTCACACATGCACTAGATACAGCCAATGAATACAGCTCTCAGCATCACAGCCAAATGCAAATGTGATCAACAGTGAGAGAAAGAGCAGAACATCTTCAAATGTGGTACTAAATATCACAACATGAAGAACATAAAGGGCTTAGATTTTTCATTAGTGCTAAACATGATATTCACTTCAATACAGCAACTTAACTAATTATGATGTATTGGTGGCATTTCAGCGAGAGTGACAATGTTTTACCTTAGTTGCCTTGACGTTTTTGAAACACTGTTTTTCCCTTGTGGGGAACACACACCGTGATGTTTTTATCCAGTGAATTGTACACTTTATGTAGCTTTAAATGTTAAAGGTGTGGCGAATGTTCATTTCTATTAGAAGGGATGAGGCTAGAATACGCCTCAGCGCACAGCAAAGATCCCACACAAACGTGCATGAAGGAATACACACACACACACACCGTTGATGTCATAGGTAAGGTCAGATCTACTCTGTTTCTGCTGGTAACCCTGCAGACCGCTTTCTAAGCGAGCGTTTCCCCCCCCCCTCTCTACAACAAATGCTGTACACACATACACACACTGACACACACACTTACATTCCAGCATATGCTGGTTAGCTTCCATCAATGCGCTTTAGTGGTGCCTGGGGGGACCAAAAGGTCAGAGTCACACACACACATATTCCTGTCCACACACACACATACAGTCACTCAAAACCCTCCCGGCTGTGCAGGCAGAGATTTGTGAACAGCAGCACTTTTAGCATTAGCACCATTGGAGCATATGCCTGTACACACACGCACCACGCACATCAGCACACACACAACGTTAGCACCAGTGAAGCATATGCTGGTTGTTTTTCTCCTGCTTGAGTTGAGTCTTCCTGAAAGGTTAAGCATGGAGCACATAAGAGAGCAGGCAAAGAGCCACACACACACACACACACACACACACAAGGCCTCAGGCTGTGAACACTTTCTAATGTAAAACAGGGCCACATGAGACAAAGGCAGAGAAGTGCTGCTGCGATCCTCGTGGTCATATTTTTCAAACAAATTTTCACTAGACTACTTTGCTATAAAATTAGAATACATTCAAATAACGTTGAATGGCTGGAGATGAATGGTTCTTACTGTTTCTGTTTCTTTCTCTCAGAGTCGTTTCAGGTGGTAGTTCGAGGGAACGGTTTTCTCCACGCCAGAAACACCGACCAGGTCCTCTGTAGCTTCAAAATCAACGACACACACACTCTGGGTGAGACACACAAACATACATGTTTATGTAAGAAATGGGGACATCATTTT
This sequence comes from Salmo trutta, assembly GCF_901001165.1. NCBI lineage: Eukaryota > Metazoa > Chordata > Actinopteri > Salmoniformes > Salmonidae > Salmo > Salmo trutta. The sequence goes on from NC_042961.1 coordinate 29,719,694, forward strand.
GTCTATAATTATAAACTAAGAACATGTCTAATGAATCTCTCACACACACAAATACTCACACACACATATTTTCTGTATTTATTTGCAACATTAAAACTACAGTACACAGTTGAAACAAGTGGTCACTGCACCTCTGTTTTGGTAAAAAGCTGAGGGATGGCCCTGGAGAAATGTAACCACTCTCAAATTCATAGACAAAGCCATGGACTGACCATCCAATTATAGTTTAAACCATGTTTTGAGGCTATACAGTGTTTGTTTATGCAAACATTGGAGTAAAACAAGCTTATATTTGGGGTTCTGATGGGTTACAAAAGTTGAACTAAGCTCATTATAATTTATATTCTTTAAGAATCAATGGGGATGGGCCTACCGACAGGCGCAGTGGTTTAAGGCGTCACTACAGACCCGGGTCTGATCCCGGGCTGTGTCGCAGCCGGCCGCGACCGGGAGACCCATGAGACGGCACGCAATTGGCCCAGCGTCGTCCGGATTAGGGGAGGGTTTGGCCATCCGGGATGTCCTTGTCCCATTGCACTTCAGCTACTCCTTGTGGTGGGCCGGGCACATACACGCTGACTTCGGTCGCCAGTTGTACGGTGTTTCCTCCGATACATTGGTGCAGCTGGCTTCCGGGTTAAGCGAGCAGTGTGTCAAGAAGCAGTGCGGCTTGGCAGGGTCGTGTTTCGGAGGACGCATGGCTCTTGACCTTCGCCTCTCCCGAGTCCGTATGGGAGTTGCAGCGATGGGACAAGACTGTAACTACTAATTGGATATCACGAAATTGGGGTAAAAACAATCAAAAATAGTGAACCAATGGGTGTGTATCATTCATTTATAAGTCCAAAAATGAATGTAGCGACTAAGGATTCTAGCTTTAATATGATGTTAAACCTCTTCAATTAACATAATATTATGTTTCTTTAGATGAGAGGCCTGCTGGTGTAGAGGAAACTTTCCTGCTCTGTCCTGCTCCTGTTATAGAGGAAGTAGGAAGGTAAGTTACTCCTTTACCTACTGTAGTATTCCAGTGTATTCTTCAATCCTGCATGGTCCTAGAGTGCTACAGGAAGTTAAGTCATTAGTTCCAGCCTACTAACCTGCACACTCTGTAGCGCTCTGCCACTGCTGCTGGATTGGTAGATTGGTTTAGCAGATCAGTGTCCTTGAACGAATTAGGGCCAAAGTCGTTTGTTGCTGTGATCAATCAGTCACCGCTAACAACCTTAGACAGTAATCAGAGAGAGAAAGAGTTAGAGAGAGGAAAGAAAAGAATAGAGGAGGAGAGATGTAGAGCCTAGGAACATGGTTTAATGAGACTTTGAAAAAACGCAGGAGAAAGACAGAGTGTGTGTGCGTCGAGTTTGCTTGTGTGCACGTGAGTGTGTGTATGAACACAGTCACTACGGAAGTATGCCATGTCTAAAGCCTTCACCCCAGCATCCTCCATAGCCACCCCAAATTTGAAAGGACCTCAGGGGGCAGAGAAAGATCTACTCTGGGCTGGAAGCTGGGACAAACTGCCCCCCAGCCCAGCGCATAATTATACCGCTGTCCCCGACCCACAGACACCTCCAGGTGATCAACTGTCTTGTTGCTTTCACTCAGAAGTCTGGGGAGGGCTTAAGATTTTTTTGACTCGCGGTTAGATCGATTCACCACTGCAACACCACTCTTAAAGACACTATTTGTTTGCAAGCTGTAGCAAGGAGAGAGAGTATATTAGGTGTCTTTGTTTACTGTGGCATTGGATTTAGAAGTTGGTTTGGTGAGTATATTTTATTTCTCAATTTCTCTGTCTGTTATTAGTCAGTATAAGTCTGCTTAGGGATGGATCGAAATTTACAGAATGGTTACTTGGAGGAGGGAGGGTCATGCTTTTAAAATTTCAGTCAAAGGGAGGGTTTAGTATTTGTTAAATCTAGTCCAGCGGAGGGTCAATATTTCAATATTTCTCAGTGTTTAAGAATTAATACCTTATTAGGCTAGATATCGATGTGTGCCCGATGCTGTCCCCCATTTCTGATTCTCCACTTGGCGCGCAATATGAAGTGCGCTTATAGGCTATTTAATGTAGTCTCAATTATTATCCATAACCTATTGGCTATAGGCTACAAAGTGCATGCTCAGAGAAGCACAGGACAAAGGTTAGATTTTTAAGATAGCTGCTGGGATGGTGTAAATAAAACTAAACTGCATTACACACTGCAGCGGATATTCCAGCCCCGAGTCCTGGCCTGCTCTGCTCTTGCTGATCCAAAACGTTTTTGTGTGCTGTTTAACCAATGGCTGTGCTGCGTAGGAGGAAGAGAGTCAAAGGTTTCTTCTGACATTTTTTGTTGTTGATTAAGCCTAGTCCAAAAATCTTGCACGTGGACTAGCCTATAGCCTAAATTCTGTTCAGTTTGAAATTGAGAGCGTGAAGATTAGGAGGACCGGAGGTCAACTTTGATAGCTTGCTATTACTATATTTGATTTTATTAAAAACAATATGTTTCTTGCCATTATGTATTTATCAGAGTTATTAAACTCTCAATAAGTCAGAATCAAGTAACGTACAATGTGGTGCTGAAACATGAAGCAGTAGCAGATGCAGCAGACACAATACCCCATAATAACAACACAAAAATATATTTTTTATATGTTTACACATTTATTCAAAATAAAAACCGGAAAAAACGTATTTACATAAGTATTCAGACCCTTTGCTATGAGACTTGAAATTGAGCTCAGGTGCATCCTGTTTCCATTGATCATTCTTGAGTCCACCTGTTGTAAATTCAATTGATTGTACATGATTTGGAAAAGCACACACCTGTCTATATAAGGTCCCACAGTTGAGAGTGCTTGTCAGAGCATAAACCAAGCCATGAGGTCAAAGGAATTGTCCGTAGAGCTCCAAGACAGGATTGTGTGGAGGCACAGATCTGGGGAAAAGTACCCAAAAATGTCTGCAGCATTGAAAGTCCCAAGAACACATTGGCCTCCATCATTCTTAAATGGAAGAAGTTTGGAACCACCAATACTTTTCCTAGAGCTGGCCGCCCGGCCAAACTAAGCAATTGGGGGAGAAGGGCCTTGTTCAGGAAGGTGACTAAGAACCGGATGGTCACTCTGACAGAGCTCCAAAGTTCCTCTGTGGAGATGGGAGAACCTTCCAGAAGGACAACCATCTCTACAGCACTCCACCAATCAGGCCTTTATGGTAAAGTGGCCAGACAGATGCCACTCCTCAGAAAAAGGCACATGACAGCCCACTTGGAGTTAGCTAAAAGGCACCTAAAGCACTCAGTCCATGAGAAACAAGATTCTCTGGTCTGATGAAACCAAGATTGAACTCTTTGGCCTGTATGCCAAGCGTCATGTCTGGAGGAAACCTGGCACCGCTCATCACCTGGCCAATACCATCCCTAAGGTGAAGCATGGTGGTGGCAGCATCATGCTGTGGGTATATCTTTCAGTGGCAGGGAGACTAGTCAGGATTGATGGAAAGATGAACGGAGCAAAGTACAGAGAAACTTGATGAAAACCTGCTCCAGTGTGCTCAGGACCTCAGACTGGGGTGAAGCTTCACCTTCTAACAGGACAATGACCCTAAGCACACAGCCAAGATAACGTAGGAGTGGCTTCGGGTCAAGTCTCTGAGTGTCCTTGACTGGCCCAGCCAGAGCCCGGACTTGAACACGATCGAACATCTCTGGAGAGACCTGAAAATAACTTTGCAGCGACGCTACCCCTCCAACTTGACAGAGCTTGAGAGGATCTGCAGAGATAAATGAGAGAAACTCCCCAAATACAGGTGTGCTAAGCTTGTAGCGTCATACCCAAGAAGACTCAATACGGAAGTGGTCAGATTACGCGGATGCTACGCTACAGGACTATTTTGCTAGCACAGACTGGAATATGCTCCAGGATTTATCCAATGGCATTGGGGGGAATACCACCTCAGTCACCGGCTTCGTCAATAACTGCATCGACGGCGTCGTCCCTGCAGTGACCGTATGTACGTATCCCAACCAGAAGCCTTGGATTACAGGCAACATCCGCACCAAGCTAAAGGCTAGAGCTGCCGCTTTCTAGGAGCGGGACACTAATCCGGACGCTTATAAGAAATCTTGCTATGCCCTCAGACGAACCATCAAACAGGCAAAGCTTCAATACAGGACTAAGATTGAATTCTACTACACCGGCTCTGATGCTCGTCGGATGTGGCAGGGCTTGCAAACTATTACAGATTACAAAGGGAAACCCAGCCGCAAGCTGCCCAGTGACGCGAGTCTACCAGACGTGCTAAATGCCTTTTTATGCTCACTTCGAGGCAAGCAACACTGAAGCATGCACGAGAGCACCAGCTGTTTGATCACGCTCTCTTTAGCGGATGTGAGCAAGCCCTTTAAACATGTCAACATTCACAAAGCTGCGGGGCCAGACGGATTACCAGGAAGTGTACTCAAAGCATGCGCAGACCAACTGGCAAGTGTCTTCACTGACATTTTGAACCTCTCCCTGACCGAGTCTATAATACCTACATGTTTCATACAGACCACCATAGTCCCTGTGCCCTAGAAAGCGAAGGTAACGTGCCTAAATGATTACCGCCCCAAAGCCATGAAGTGCTTTTAAAGGCTGGTCATGGCTCACATCAACAACATCATACCAGAAACCCTAGAGCCACTCCAATTCGCAACAAATCCACAAATGACGCAATCTCAATCGCAATCCACACTGCCCTTTCCCACCTGGACTAAAGGAACACCTACGTGAGAATGCTGTTCTTTGACTACAGCTCAGTGTTCAACACCAAAGTGCCCACAAAGCTCATCACTAAGCTGAGGAGCCTGGGACTGAACATCTCTCTCCGTAACTGGATCCTGGACTTCCTGACTGGCCACCCCCAGGTAGTAAGGGTAGGAAACAACACATCTGCCACGCTGATACTCAACACGGGGGCCCCTCAGGGGTGTGTGCTTAGTCCCCTCCTGTACTCCCTGTTCACCGACGACTACATGGCCAACCACGACTCCAACACCATCATTAAGTTTGCTGACAACACAACAAAGGTAGGCCTGATCACCGACAACGATGAGACAGTCTATAGGGAGGAGGTCAGAGACCTGGCAGTGTGATGCCAGGAAAACAACCTCTCCCTCAATATGAACAAGACAAAGGAGTTGATCGTGGACTACAGAAAAAGGAGGTCTGAACAGGCCCCCATTAACATCGATGGGGCTGTAGTGTATCGGGTTGAGAGTTCAAGTTTCTTGGTGTCCACATCACCAACAAACTATCGTGGTCCAAACACACCAAGACAGTTGCGAAGAGTGCATTTTAACACCTAAAGTTCTACAGCTGCACCATCAAGAGCATCCTGACCGGTTGCACCCCTGCCTGGTTTGGCAACTGCTCGGCATCTGACCGTAAGGCGCTACAGAGGTTAGTGTGTATGGCCCAGTACATCATTGGGGCCAAGCTTCCTGTCATCCAGGACCTATTTACTAGGCGGTGTCAGAGGCAGGCCTAAGAAATGGTTAAAGACTCCAGTCACCCAAGTCATAGACTTGAGCGCAAAGTCTATGTCCAAAAGCTTCCTTAACAGCTTCTACCCCCAAGCCGTAAGGCTGCTGAACAATCACTCAAATGGCCACCCGGACTATTTACATTGACCCCCCCCCCCCCCCTTTGTTTATACACTGCTGCTACTCGCTGTTTATTATCTATTCATGGTCTCTTTACCCCTACCTACAGTGCCTTGCAAAAGTATTCATCCCCCTTGGCATTTTTCGTATTTTGTTGCATTACAACCTGTAATTTAAATTGATTTTTATTTGGATTTCGTCTAATGGACATACACAAAATAGTCCAAATTGGTGAAGTGAAATGAAAAAAATAACTTGTTTCAACAATTGGAGGGAAAAAAAATGAAAATTTGTGAATGCATATGTATTCATCCCCTTTGCTATGAAGCATCTAAATAAGATCTGGTGCAACCACTTACCTTCAGAAGTCACATAATTAGTTAAATAAAGTCCATCTGTGTGCAATCTAAGTGTCACATGATCTGTCACATGATCTCAGTAAATATACACCTGTTCTGAAACGCTCCAGAGTCTGCAACACCACTAAGCAAGGGGCACCACCAAGCACCACCATGAAGACCAAGGATCTCTCCAAACAGGTCAGGGACAAAGTTGTGGAGAAGTACAGATCAGGGTTGGGTTGTAAAAAATATGGACAGATACTCCAGCGGAGATTGGAGTATCTGTCCATAGGACCACTTTAAGCCGTACACTCCACAGAGCTGGGCTTTACGGAAGAGTGGCCAGAAAAAAAGCCATTGCTTAAAGAAAAAAATAAGCCAAAAGGAATTCTGGGAGACTCCCCAAACATATGGAAGAAGTTACTCTGGTCAGGTTCGACTAAAATTGAGCTTTTTGGCCATCAAGGAAAACGCTATGTCTGGCGCAAACCCAACACCTCTCATCACCCCGAGAACACAATCCGCACAGTGAAGCATGGTGGTGGCAGCATCACGCTGGGATGTTTTTCATCGGCAGGGACTGGGAAACTGGTCACAATTGAAGAAATGATGGATGGCACTAAATACAGGGAAATTCTTGAGGGAAACCTGTTTCAGTCTTCCAGAAATTTGAGACTGGGACGGAGGTTCATGTTCCAGCAGGACAATGACCCTAAGCATACTGCTGAAGCAACACTCAAGTGGTTTAATGGGAAACATTTAAATGTCTTGGAATGTCCTAGTCAAAGCCCAGACCTCAATCCAATTGAGAATCTGTTTTTTTTTATTTTCGCCTAAAATGACATACCCAAATCTAACTGCCTGTAACTCAGGCCCTGAAGCAGGATATGCATATTCTTGGTACCATTTCAAAGGAAACACGTTGAAGTTTGTGGAAATGTGAAAGGAATGTAGGAGAATATAACACAATAGATCTGGTAAAAGATAATACAAAGAAAAAACTAACCGTTCTCCTACTTTCATTTCACATTTCCACAAACTTCAAAGTGTTTCCTTTCAAATGGTACCAAGAATATGCATATCCTTGCTTCCCTGAAGCAACAGGGAAGCTACAGGCAGTTAGATTTGGGTATGTCATTTTAGGCGAAAATTGTAAAAAAGGGCGGATCCTTAAGTGGTTTAAAAGCTTACATTTTTCTGTGTCTGTCTGGTGTGGAAAGGTAGGCCTAACTTTTTAAAATACCATGCTCAGTTACCTAATGATGGCTCATATTTAATTATTTGCAAACAGGGACAGTTTCGTTGCAAACAAGACACACTGATTTGGCATTGGAGAAATATGATAAGATAAACACATAGGCCTATCTATCTGTCCATTCTTAGCCTGTAATTTCAGTAATTTGTGTGGTATTAAAAAACGTTTCTGGTGATATGTAAAAATTAGGTAGAATTGCATGATTTTTTTTTTAAATGCACTTTTTTCTTATACTGCAAATAGAATGATAGATTTGTACGATGCTTTTACTGTAAAAGAGATCTTTCCACCCCTACTCTTGTCCACATGGTCTGCAAACCCACATCTTCTGGCCCGCAGCCCACGTTGACACGTAATGCTTACTGAACAAAGAACGTATTCTAAAACTGCATATCTAAAACTCTGGTCTGTCCAAGAAGTGAGGGTAAACAGTAGACCTGTTCTCTTCTATCCACTTTGTTTTCATTATTATTTTGGGTATAGGGGAGGGTCACTTGTTTTTTTTCAAGCTCTCAGGGAGAGTTTAGATAAAATATGTTTTGCTGAAGGGGGGGCCATCTATTTGCGTTTCAGGGGTCTGATTTTCTCAATGTAACCCTTATTATAAATAATGTTCACTCCCTTAAGCCAACTCCTTGTATACTGTTCAGCAAAAACTAGAACGGTAGAACGGAGCAGTCAATACCTGGCTGTCAGGTTGGCTCGTGCCCACAACCACACCCTCACCCCCCACTCCCTATAGGCATAATTGTTGCTTCTCCATTTCTGTGCCCATAATGGTGCCCATGAGTCTCTGTGTTGTTCTATTACTGTTACTGAGTCACCCCATTAGTACATGCTCTACCAACAACACTTGGGGCATGTGAGTAAGAGGAAATCAACTGTAAACAACCCAAGAGCGAGACGATGAGGCCTGTTTTTATACCCTAAAAAGGTCATCATATTTCTATCTTTCACACTTGTCTGAAAATGCATAATCATAAGGTTATTTTTTAAAACATGATGGTTGATGGTTTGGTTATGTATCATTAACAATACTTTATGTCTAACTGCACTGAGTATACCAAACCCCTCCCCCTTTTGCCCTCAGAACAGCCTTAATTTGTCAGGGCATGGACTCTACAAGGTGTCGAAAGTGTTCCACAGTGATGCTGGCCCATGTTGACTTCAATGCTTCCCACAGTTGTGTCAAGTTGGCTGGATGTCCTTTGGGTAGTGGACCATTCTTGATACCATTCTTGAGTATGAAAAACCCAGCAGCTTTGCAGTTCTTGACACAAACCGGGTGCACCTGGCACCTACTACCATACCCCGTTTAAAGGCACTTAAATTCTTTGTCTTGCCCATTCACCCTCTGAATGACACACATACACAATCCATGTCTCAATTATCTCAATGCTTAAAAATCCTTCTTTAACCTGTCTCCTCCCCTTCATCTACACTGATTGAAGTGGATTTAACTACTGACATCACTAAGGGATCATAGCTTTCACCTGGATTCACCTGGTCAGTCTATGTAATGGAAAGAGCAGGTGTTTTAATGTTTTGTATACTCAGTGTATATTTTAAATGTTCAAGAGCATTTGAGGGCCCATAAGATGTAAGCCCCCCCCCACACACACACACACACACACACACACACACACCCCTCAGCCCTGTCTCATATGATGAAGTCATCATTGCTGCTGTCACGCAAGCACATGGTGACTGGAAACCTTCTGGAAGAAGCTACACAAACACATATACACACACACACTCATGGCGGAGGGCTGATTGATGGGTGGGTCGATGGCTCTGTCACCAGGGTGCTAATCGCACTGTGCCCCCTGCCTGCCCAGAGAGGGAGAGAGGGAGAGAGAGAGAGAGAGAGAGATATAGAGGTGAAAGAAAAGGGGGAAAAGGGAGAGGGAATACATGTTTTTCTGTGAGTCTCAGTAGTAATCTCTGGTTTTCTCTGTTGCAGAGTTAAACAATTTCATACTGTTCTCCATTCTGTCAGAAAGAGATGAGGAGGGAGGGGAGGTCCTAGAAGGGAGTCTGGGGGGATGTACTCCGTCTCTCCTCCCATCCCCTCCCCTCCTCACCTCCCCCTTCTCCCTTTTCCATTTCCTGTCTTTGTCTGCTCCCTCCTTTCTCATCCACCCTCAAATGACCTCAACCCCCCTTCCCCTAGCCTCCCCCTTCCCTTCCCTCCCCTCCCTCAGTCCTAAACCACACTCTCAATGACCCCTCTCTTCGATTGCCTCCTAAATCATTACAACTCACTTACACACTCTCCTCTCATATATCAACCCACCAACCTCAAATCACACAAACACACACACACACACACACACACACACACACACACACACACACACACACACACACACACACACACACACACAAACACACACGCACAGTGCTCCCCTCTGTATGTGTCTCCACGATCTGTGTTGTAGATAGAAGCACTAACATTAGGGAGAGGAAGTCATTCAGTGGCCTAATGACAACTTTCCACATTGGGACTCTGGAATCAACCCAAAGTCCACAGGTCCCATCCTTTTTAACACTTGCTGGCAGTCGACAATGCAATCCTGACAAATGTTACTTTGCTACCCTAACCCCGTAAAGATGCATTCCCCAATACGGTAAGCCTTACAGGTCCCATACCTAACCAAAGTCCACAGGGCCAAATGTGCCAAATGTGATGGCTGTCAGAAAGCAGATGTTAGTGAAAGAGAGCAAGAACAGACAGATACAGAGACAGGAATGTGTTAATGGCCTATATATTATTCATGCTTCAGATTTCTAAAGAAAGCCATGAGTATCAAACATAGATCTGTGTGCAGGTGCGCATCCACGTGTCCGTTGACATGATGCATGTAATGTCTTGCGTTCATGCTAAAGCCTAATTTATAGTTTTTCATAAGACAACGACATTATGCAAGTATGCAACTCAATTAACCATGCAAAATGGCGATCCTGCGTGATTGCATAGAGACTCAAATTGTGGGCTGCACATATTTTTGGTCCTCAAGTACGCAGAACAGCCATTGTAAGTAACTAATTGTGTACTTGCACTGTTTACTTACAGTACATAAGGCATATATTAAGCTTAAGTCTGAAAAGAGCATGGATGTGTTTTTTCAGGGGATTTGGGGGAAAAAATGATGGGTTCTGAAATGTGTGTTGCGAGGGTTGATGGGTAATGTAGTGTTGTGTGTGTGTGTTGCAGGGTGATCTATCTACAGGTCAGTATGAATGAAGGACTCTCCTACATCACCAGTTCTGTTCACATCACCACCATCGAATGTGTGAGTACAGCGATGTTCGACAACATAAACAAAGGCTCCAAAAGTGACAGAATAATAATGATCGTCTGGAACGTCCTGTGTGGAAGCACCCCACGCTTCAATATACTTTGTATCCCTTATTTACTCAAGTGTTTCCTTTATTTTGTCAGTTACCTGTAGAATGAAGGGAGAGGTATCGCTCGAGTCGCAACAAAATGACATATAACGTTGCGAATGACACAGTTTCATGTGTATAACATTTAAAGACCTGCATCACTATAATAAGAGCTTTTCCAGTTCTAAAGGGAAGTATTTGAGTGTTTTCGGGACCTTTGTTCATGTGTTTTACGGGCTCCCATACTACACAACGAGGATGAAGAAGTGATTTGCTGTTTGGGGTTTCTCAAAAACATGTGAAATCACAAAAAAAGGTGACTGGACCCTTCTATAACACACCATTTACATCAAAAATTGAGATTTTGTTGTAAAAAAAAGAAAACTTCTTTGGGGCGGCAGGTAGCCTAGTGGTTAGAGCGTTGGGCCAGTATCCAAAAGTTTACTTGATCGAATCCCCGAGCTGACAAGGTGAAAATCTGTCGTTCTGCCCCTGAACAAGGCAGTTAACCCAGTGTTCCTAGGCTGTCATTATAAGTAAGAATTTGTTCTTAACTAAGTGATATTCTGAAATAGTAAGCAACATTCAGCAACACATATCCTGAAGCAATTAAAAATAATGTTTGTTGGTATAATTTTGCCCTTTTTGTATTTCTGTACTTCCTATAGTTTCCTCCTCTTTTTTTCCTCCACCTATTCTCTGCGGTCTCCTCTGCTCTCTCTGTCATCAGAGGAGGCTGTGAGTATGTTCTCTCTTTCATCTTTTGATCTGTCTGTAGTCACACCAGAACTGTACCTTAATCCAGTAAATAGCCCCCCTTCAATCTCATCTCAGTCTAACTCCAAACAAGATACCATATTGGTTTGCAATTACACCTTTGCTGTGTCTCTCTGTGTAGTTTGATGGGACCATCCTGCTGATCTCATTGCTAGTTCTGACACTTTTGTTGGGCCTGCTGTTCATGTGGTGGTTCTGGCCCCTCTGCTGCACCTTGGTAAGACTAGCTCTTGTGTCTTCATTCAGTAGATTCAGGGGTATTACTATGGGAATTGTAGTTATTTTGCGTATAGAGAGGGAGGATGTTTTGTTGTGTTTAATGTATCTTCTTCCTGATTTACTTGTTCAATGTGAATGGTTCTCTCTCCAGGTCATACAAGAGCCCCCACCACCTCCTCCACCAGAGCCAGTAAGTCACACACATAGATATTCTAAAATTCCGTTTTCCTGATGTTGCTAGGATACAAATGTCCATTCTAGTGTTATATTTAATTATGTGGTCACCCAAGGAAACCCCTCTACATGTCTGAATTGTTACACAGCGTGCACCTCCACTCCCATACTCATATTTATACAAATAAAACCTTTAATTTAAATTTCTAACTAACTCTTCCCATGTCAGGAGTCTGATGATGAAGATGGTATGCCCAAAATGCGATGGCCCACAGTGGACGCATCCTACTACGGAGGGAGAGGGGTGGGGGGCATCAAACGCATGGAGGTACACCTTCGAGCGCATACGCACACACACACACACACACACACACGCGCGCACACGCACACACACACAAATTATAGCAGTGCCGACCCTGTGCGGAAATAGATATCAGATAATATAGTACTGTCTGAAAGGAATTCCTGTCTTTTGTGTGTGTGTGTGTGTGTGTGTGTGTGTGTGTGTGTGTGTGTGTGTGTGTGTGTGTGTGTGTGTGTGTGTGTGTGTGTGTGTGTGTGTGTGTGTGTGTAGGTGCGGTGGGGGGATAAAGGCTCTACAGAGGAAGGGGCTAAGCTAGACAAGCCTAAGAATGCAGTGGTGAAGATGCCTGAACAGGAGTATGAAGCGTACCAACCCAAACCACGCACACCCAAGCCCTGGAAACCTCCTCAGGACAGGAGGTGGTACACACCTATACAGGTAACACACAAACATAGAACATCGCTAGCTCATTAGGGTTTCAAAACACAATACACCATAATGGCAAAGCGAAAATTTTAGAATGTGTTGCAAATTTATTACAAATAAAATACAGAAATACCTTATTTACATAAGTATTCAGACCCTTTGATATGAGAGTCGAAATTGAGCTCAGGTGCATCCTGTGTCCCTTCATCATCCTCAAGATGTTTCTACAACTTGATTGGAGTCCACCTGTGGTAAATTCAATTGATTGGACATGATTTTGAAAGGCACACACCCGTCTAAATAAGGTCCCACAGTTGACAGTGCATGTCAGAGCTAAAACCAAGCCATGAGGTCGAAGGAATTGTCCGTAGAGCTTAGAGACAGGATTGTGGTCAAGGCACAGATCTGGGGAAGGGTACCAAAACATTTCTGCAGTATTTAAGGTCCCCAAGAACACAGTGGCCTCCATCATTCTTAAATGGAAGAAGTTTGGAACCACCAAGACTTCCTAGAGCTGGCCACCTGGCCAAACTGAGCAATCGGGGGAGAAGGGCCTTGGTCAGGGAGGTGACCAAGAACCCGATGGTGACTCTAACAGAGCTCCAGCGTTCCTCTGTGGAGATGGGAGAATCTTCCAGAAGGAAAACCATCTCTGTAGCACTCCAACAATCAGGCCTTTATGGTAGAGTAGCCAGATGGATGCCACTCCTCAGTAAAAGGCACAGGACAGCCTGCTTGGAATTTGCTAAAAGGCACCTAAAGGATTCTCAGATCATGAGAAACAAGATCTGATCTGGTCTGATGAAACTAAGAGTGAACTCTTTGGCCTGAATGCCAAGCATCAAGTCTGGAGGAAACCTGGCACCATCCCTATGGTGAAGCATGGTGGTGGCAGCATCATGCTGTGGGGATGTTTTTCTGTGGCAAAGACTGCGAGACTAGTCAGGATTGAGGGAAAGATGAACAGAGCAAAGTACAGAGAGATCCTTAATGAAAACCTGTTCCAGAGCGCTCAGGACCTCAGACTGGGGCGAAAGTTCACCTTCCAACAGGACAACGACCCTAAGCACACAGCCAAGACAATGCAAGAGTGGCTTCGGGACAGTCTCTGAATGTCCTTGAGTGGCCCAGCCCGGACTTGAACCCGATTGAACATCTCTGGAGAGCCGTGAAAATATCTGTCCAGCGACGCTTCCTATCCAACTTTACAGACATTGAGAGGATCTTCAGAGAAGAATGGGAGAAACTCCCCAAATACAGGTGTGACAAGCTTGTAGTGTCATGCCCACGAAGACTCGAGGTTGTAATCACTACCAAAGGTGCTTTAAAAAAGTACTGAGTAAATGGTCTGAATACATATGCAAATGTGATATCTTCACTTCTTCACTCTTCTCTTTTTTATTCACTCTCTTATTCCTCCTCGTCCTCCCCAGCTAATAATGTTTTTGAAATAATATGTTACCCAAATGTTTGAGTTTCCAGTTTTCCATTAGTTAGGGGAACATTCCATCTATGTTAACAAAAACCTTCAGAGAATTTCTTTTGCATTATTTGGTGTTAAAGATAGGAGAACATTCCCTTAAGGTCAAGCAGAACATCTATATATCTACGTGGTTACAATGTTCTCAGAATATTTAGTGCCTTAAGAAAGTATTCACACCCCTTGACTTTTTCCACATTTTGCTTTGATACAAGATGGGATTAAAATTGATTTAATTCAATTTTTTTGTCCACAATCTACACAAAATCCTGAAAGTGGAAGATAAATTCTAACATTTGCAAAACATTCCTACAAATACAGTATATCTTGATTACATAAGTTTTCAACACCCTGAGTCAATACATGTTAGAATCACCTTTGGCAGCGATTACAGCTGTGAGTCTTTCTGGGTAAGTCTCTAAGAGCTTTGCACACCTGGATTGTACAATATTTGCACATTATTCTTTTCAAAATTATTCAAGCTCTGTCAAATTGGTTGTTGAAAATTGCTAGACATCCATTTTCAAATCTTGCCATAGATTTTCAAGACGATTTAAGTCAAAACTGTAACTAGGTCCACTCAGGAACATTCAATATCTTCAACTCCAGTGTGTAGTTGGCCTTGTGTTTTAGGTCATTGTCCGGCTGAAAGGTGAATTTGTCTCCCGGTGTCTGTTGGAAAGCAGACGGAACCAGGATTATAGGGTTTTGCTTCTGCTTAGCTCTATTCCATTAATTTGTATCTTAAAAAACTCCCTAGTCCTTGATGATGACAAGCATACCCATAACCAGATGCAGCCACCACCATGCTTCAAAATATAAAGAGTTTTACTCAGTGGTGTGTTGTGTTGGAGTTGCCCTGAACATAACACTTTGTATTCAGGGCATAAAGTATATTTTTTTGCTACATTTTTTGCAGTTTTACTTTAGTGCCTTATTGCAAACAGGATGCATGTTTTGTAATATTTGTATTCTGTACAGGCTTCCTTCTTTTCACTCTGTCGTTTAGGGTAGTATTGTGGAGTAACTACAATGTTGTTGATCCATCCTCAGTTTTCTCCTATCACAGCCGTTAAACTCGGTAACTGTTTTAAAGTCACCAAGTCATGATGAAATCCCTGAGTGGTTTCCTTCCTCTCCGGGAACTGAGTTAGGAAGGACGCCTGTATCTTTGTAGTGACTGGGTGTATTGATACACCATCCAAAGTTTAATTAATAACTTCACCATTCTCAAAGGAATATTCTTGTCTGCTATTTTTTTTTTCATCTACCAATAGGTGCCCTTCTTTGCGGGGCATTGGAAAACCGTGGCCTCTGTGGTTGAATCGGGTTTTGAAATTCACTGCTCAACTGAGGGACCTTACAGATAATTGTGTGTGTGGGGTAAAGAGATGAGGTAGTCATTCAGAAATCATGTTAAACACTATTATTGCACACAGAGTGAATCCATGCAACTTATTATGTAACTTGTTAAGCACATTTTTACTCTTGTACTAATTTACGCTTGCCATAACAAAGGGGTTGAATACTTATTGAAAAAGTACGTTTCTGAACATTTCTGGAAAAACAATTGGCATCATTATACAAAGACACTTTATTTATCCCTTAAAACCAATTAAATGTAACTAAATGTACTGTAATCAGAAATGTAATCTACGTAACCCCCAAAAGTAATTATTTATCATGAGAGAGCCATAAACAATAACTAGAAATGCTGCATACTCCAAGAAAGGTTCAAATCTAGCCTGTCTGGTAAAAATAGTTATAAATTGATGAGGTGTAGTCACTTTTGAGGACACAAGCTCAAGTACACAGTACAAATATGATAAAAAATATGAAAAAATGAAATATTTTATGATGTATTTCCTATTCAATTAAACTGTATGAATGAGGCTTAAAATGACTTATATGCTTTCTAAATATGGTGTATGGTGTTTCCTCCGACACATTGGTGTGGCTGGCTTCCAGGTTAAGCGGGCATTGTGTCAAGAAACAGTGCGGCTTGGCGGGGTCATGTGTCGGAGGACGCACGACTCTCGACCTTGTTTCCTCCGACACAATGGTGAGCTGGCTTCTGGGTTAAGCGAGGTGTCAAGAAGCAGAGCGGCTTGGTGGGGTCGTGTTTTCAGAGGACGCACGGTTCTCGAACTTTGCCTCTCCCGAATCCATACAGGAGTTGCAGCGATGGGACAAGACTGTAACAACCAATTGGATACCATGAAATTGGGGAGAAAAAGGGGTAAAAAAAAGTAATATTTTTTAATGGTCTCTCTTGATCAAAACGTCTGCCCACATTGCTGTGAACGTTTCACAGAGCTCTACCTTTGCTTCCTGAACTTGTTAGGAACTCGCCTTTCATCTCATATTAAACAGAACGTTTTTTTTGTTTAAAATCTATCATTTATTTGAGATGAATGGCTATAAATCGATCTCTGAATGTGCTACCATGACAACACCACTCCCTCCTGCTGTGCTATAATGTAAGGATTGCAGGCATGTGCTTTGTCAGTGGTTGTGATATATGGTTCAGCCAGGAGTTGATGGACAGTCGAAAGAGTGAATGAAATGGTAGGAGACATCCCAGCTGCAAGTGGTTTCAGATTTCACATCCTACATCAAACAGGCTCAGAAAAAAGACTAATGTGTCCGGGGGAAACAGGGCTATCGCTTAATGCAAGCTATTTGGTACCAGAACCATGCATGTCCCCTAAACAGGAGACTTTCCCTTTAAGAGGTTTTAAGTCTTTATGCAATGTGGAATTCTCATGTGAAGGGTTGGACGTGTTGCACAGCAGCCGGCTTTCTTCAGCTTCAGATCTGAATATCAAACAGAAGTCGTCATACCTACTGGAAAAGTCATATGCTTTACCTTCTTCATATACTGTACCTTATGTCATATGCTATCTTGGTCTGCATGGTTGGCGCTGGTTAGAATAGCCAGTAGAATGTTCCGTATTTAACATTTTGTTAGAGGGTATCTGTCTGCTGGTTCCACACACTCTGTTTCTGCTTCTGACCTTGTGACACTTTCAAGCCACTGGCTTTATATCTTATCCCCCTCACTTATCTTACTCCTTTATGTTGCAATGTTGGTGGCCTCTTGATCCATATCAACTCATCTCTTTTTCTCCAGGCTTTTTATCAAGCCGGACTTACTTATCCATCCATCTTTCCTTCCTACTACAGCTTCCTTTCTCTTCCAATTCTAGCCTCTGACAATTTAAACTTCTTCCACTAGCATAAAAAACAAACTTTTAGATAGCTGCATGAGTCAAACACACAAGGAACGTTATACATTTTGTAGTTAGAGGTTCAAGCATTAACATTGCAAGAAACTATGGCTTTTTCATTTTGTGACACAACTTAAATTACCTCAACATCGTATTTGGTGTTGATCGGTCAAGCTGTTCCGGAGAAAAATACATTTAAAGACCTGTGTTGATTGAAAGTTTGCTGGTCCAATCAGAGGGCCGAGTGTTCGTTTCACTAGTCGATGTTGCACGTTTTTTGCGAGGGCGATAATGCAGCTACTCTCTTTGGCTGTGTGGAGAGTTTAGTTTAGAAGGATCCCCATTAGCTACTGCACATGCAGCAGCTACTCTTCCTGGGGTCCACATAAAACGTACAAATGCATGACAAAGTACAGAACAGTTATATACAAGGACATTAAATTCCCCCAAATAAATACATATATGTACTGTATGTATATTGGAAAGACACCAACAAAAATACTATTTACACATTATTCATACATTCAAATTCTTATATAGAGTTAAATTCGATCTTTCGAAAGAAGAGAGGCACTGTGATACAATATGTTCTTTTATTTGTTTTTTTAAAGCTAAACTTGCTTTTTGCCTGATTAACCTCAGGTGGCGAAGCATTAAACAATGACATTGCTCTATACATAACTGAGCGACACATTAAATCTGTTTTTGGCTTGGGTACCGTGAAAAACCCATAGTGGCATTTCTGGTGGGGTATGTACAGTACCAGTCAAAAGTTTTTCTTTATTTTTACTATTTTCAAATATAATCTCAAATATAAATATATTTGTTTAACAGTTTTTTGGTTACTACATGATTCCATATGTGTTATTTCATAGTTTTTTATTTCACCTTTATTTAACCAGGCAAGCTAGTTGAGAACAAGTTCTCATTTACAACTGCGACCTGGCCAAGATAAAGCAGTGCGACACAAACAACAACACAGAGTTACACATGGAATAAACAAGAGTACAGTCAATAACACACTAGAAAAAAAGAAAGTCTATATACAGTGTGTGCAAATGGCGTGAGGAGGTAAGGCAATAAATAGGCCATAGTAGCGAAGTACTTACAATTTAGCAGATTAACACTGGAGTGATAGATGAGCAGATGATGATGTGCAAGTAGAGATACTGGTGTGCAAAAGAGCAGAGAAGTAAATAAAAACAATATGGGGATGAGGTAGGTAGATTGGATGGGCTATTTACAGATGGACTATGTACAGCTGCAGCGATCGGTTAGCTGCTCAGATTGCTGATTTTTAAAGTTAGTGAGGGAAATATAAGTCTCCAGCTTCAGCGATTTTTGCAATTCGTTCCAGTCACTAGCAGCAGAGAACTGGAAGGAAAGGTGGCCAAAGGAGGTGTTGGCTTTGGGGATGACCAGTGAGATATACCTGCTGGAGCGCGTACTAGGTGTGGGTGTTGTTATTGTGACCAGTGAGCTGAGATAAGGTGGAGCTTTACCTAGCAAAGACTTATAGATGACCTGGAGCCAGTGGCTCTGGCGACGAATATGTAGCGAGGGCCAGCCGACTAGCGCATACAGGTCGCAGTGGTGGGTGGTATAAGGGGCTTTGGTAACAAAACGGATGGCACTGTGATCGACTGCATCCAGTTTGCTGAGTAGAGTATTGGAAGCTATTTTGTAGATGACATCGCCGAAGTCGAGGATCGGTAGGATAGTCAGTTTTACTAGGGTAAGTTTGGCGGCATGAGTGAAGGAGGCTTTGTTGCGAAATAGAAAGCTGATACTAGATTTGATTTTGGATTGGAGATGTTTAATATGAGTCTGGAAGGAGAGTTTACAGTCTAGCCAGACACCTAGGTATTTGTAGTTCTAGGTCAGAACCATCCAGAGTAGTGATGCTAGTCGAGCGGGCGGGTGTGGGCAGCGAATGGTTGAAAAGCATGCATTTAGTTTTACTAGCGTTTAAGAGCAGTTGGAGGGCACGGAAGGAGTGTTGTATGGCATTGAAGCTCGTTTGGAGGTTTTTTAACTTCTTTGGGAAAGGTGGCAGTATTTTCACGGCCGAATAGAAAACGTACCCGATTTAATCTGGTTACTACTCCTGCCCAGAAACTAGAATATGCATATAATTAGTAGATTTGGATAGGAAACACTCTAAAGTTTCTAAAACTGTTTGAATGGTGTCTGTGAGTATAACAGAACTCATATGGCAGGCCAAAACCTGAGAAGATTCCATACAGGAAGTGCCCTGTGACAATTTGTTGTCCTTCTGTTGCATCTCTATCAAAAATACTGCATCTGTGCTGTAACGTGACATTTTCTAAGGCTCCCATTGGCTCTCTAAAGCCACCAGAAAGTGGAATGGGGTGTCTGCTGTCTCTGGGCGAAGAACAGCAGGAGAATTTGTAAGTGGTCAGCCTGGGGACAGTGACACTGGAGATGCGCGTTCACGAGACAACTCCATTTTTTTCTTTCAGCCTTTGAATGAATACAACGTTGCCCGGTTGGAATATTATCGTTATTTTACGAGAAAAATAGCATAAAAATTGATTTTAAACAGCGTTTGACATGCTTCTAAGTACAGTAATGGAATATTTAGACATTTTTTGTCACGAAATGCGCTCGCGCGTCACCCTTCGGATAGTGACCTGAACGCACAAACAAAACGGAGCTATTTGAATATAACTATGGATTATTTGGAACCAAAACAACATTTGTTGTTGAAGTAGAAGTCCTGGGAGTGCATTCTGACGAAGAACGGCAAAGGTAATCCAATTTTTCTAATAGTAATTCTGAGTTTAGGTTGTCCCAAACTTGGTGGGTGTCAAAATAGCTAGCTGTGATGGCCGATCTATGTACTCAAAATATTGCAAAATGTGCTTTCGCCGAAAAGCTATTTTAAAATCTGACACCGTGATTGCATAAAGGAGTTCTGTATCTATAATTCTTAAAATAATTGTTATGTATTTTGTGAATGTTTATCATGAGTAATTTAGTAAATTCACCGGACGTTTTCGGTGGGTATGCTAGTTCTGAACATCACATGCTAATGTAAAAAGCTGTTTTTTGATATAAATATGAACTTGATTGAACAAAACATGCATGTATTGTATAACATAATGTCCTAGGAGTGTCATCTGATGAAGATCATCAAAGGTTAGTGCTGCATTTAGCTGTGGTTTGGGTTTATGTGACATATATGCTTGCTTGGAAAATGGCTGTGTGATTATTTGTGTCTATGTACTCTCCTAACATAATCTAATGTTTTGCTTTCGCTGTAAAGCCTTTTTTGAAATCGGACAATGTGGTTAGATTAACGAGAGTCTTATCTTTAAAATGGTGTAAAATAGTTGATTGTTTGAGAAAATTGAATTGTGGTATTTTAGTTGGTTTTGTATTTCGCGCCGTGCGATGCCATTGGCTGTTGGCTAGGGGTTCCGCAAGCGGAACGTCTGTCCTCAACAGGTTTAACACATGGTCCAAAGAAGGGCCAGATGTATACAGAATGGTGTTGTCTGCGTAGAGGTGGATAAGGGAATCACCCGCAGCAAGAGCGACATCGTTGATATATACAGAGAAACGAGTCGGCCCGAGAATTGAATCCTGTGGTACCCCCATAGAGACTGCCAGAGGTCCAGACAACAGGCCCTCAGATTTGACACACTGAACTCTGTCTGCGAAGTAGTTGGTGAACCAGGTGAGGCAGTCATTTGAGAAACGAAGGCTATTGAGTCTGCCGATAAGAATACGGTGATTGACAGAGTCGAAAGCCTTGGCCAGGTCGATGAAGATGGCTGCACAGTACTGTCTTTTGTCGATGGCGGTTATGATATCGTTCAGTACCTTGAGCGTGGCTGAGGTGCACCCGTGACCAGCTCGGAAACCGGATTGCACAGCGGAGAAGGTACGGTGGGATTCGAAATGGTCAGTTTACAAAGGCAGGGCAGGATGGATATAGGTCTATAACAGTTTGGGTCTAAGGGGATGACCGCGGCAGCTTTCCAATCTTTAGGGATCTCGGACAATACAAAAGAGTGGTTGAATAGACTGATAATAGGAGTTGCGACAGTGGCGGCGGATAATTTTAGAAAGAGAGGTTCCAGATTGTCTAGCCCTGCTGATTTGTACGGGTCCAGGTTTTGCAGCTCTTTCAGAACATCTGCTATCTGGATTTGGGTGAAGGAAAAGCTGGGGAGGCTCGGGCAAGTAGCTGCGGGCTGTTTAACAGTCTGATGGCCTTGCGATAGAAGCTATTCTTCAGTCTCTCGGTCCCAGCTTTGATGCACCTGTACTGACCTCGCCTTCTGGATGGTAGCGGGGTGAACAGGCAGTGGCTCTGGTGGTTATTGTCCTTGATGATATTTTTGGCCTTCCTGTGACATAGGGTGCTGTAGGTGTCCTGGAGGGCAGGTACTTTGCCCCCAGTGACACATTGTGCAGACCACACCACCCTCTGGAGAGCCTTGCGGTTGAGGGTGTGCAGTTGCTGTACCAGACTGTGATACAGCCCAACAGGATGCTCTCAATTGTGGATCTGTAAAAGTTTGTCAGGGTTTTAGGTGACAAGCCAAATTTCTTCAGCCTCCTGAGGTTGAAGAGGCGCTGTTGCGCCTTCTTCACCACACTGTCTGTGTGGGTGGACCATTTCAGTTTGTCTGTGATGTGTATGCCAAGGAACTTAAAACGTTCCACCTTCTCCACTGTGGTCCCGTCGATGTGGATAGGGGCGTGCTCTCTCTACTGTCCACAATCAGCTCCTTTGTTTTGTTGACATTGAGTAAGAGGTTATTTTCCTGGCACCACACTCCCAGGGCCCTCACCTCCTCTCTGTAGGCTGTCTCGTCATTGTTGGTGATCAAGCCTACTACTGTTGTGTCGTCTGCCAAATTGATGATCAAGTTGGAAGCATGCATGGCCACGCAGTCATGGGTGAACAGGGAGTACAGGAGGGGGCTTGTGGGGCCCCACTGTTGAGGATTTACCTTCACCACCTGGGGCGACCCGTCAGGAAATCCAGGACCCAATTGCACAGCACGCGTTTGAGACCCAGGGTCAAGCTTAATGATGAGCTTGGAGTTGGTGTTGAATGCTGAGCTGTAGTCAATGAACAGCATTCTTACATAGGTATTCCTCTTGTCCAGATGGGATAGGGCAGTGTGATGACGATTGCATCGTCTGTGGACCTATTGGGACGGTATGCAAATTGCAGTGGGTCTAGGGAGACAGGTAAGGTGGAGGTGATATGATCCTTGACTAGTCTTCCCTGTGGCTCAGTTGTTAGAGCATGGTGTTTGCAACGCCAGGGTTGTGGGTTCAATTCCCACGGGGGGCCAGTACAAAAAAAATGCATGAAATTAAATGTATGCATTCACTACTGTAAGTCGCTCTGGATAAGAGCATCTGCTAAATGACTAAAATGTAAATGTAGTCTCTCAAAGCACTTCATGATGACAGAAATGAGTGCTACGTGGAGATAGACATTTAGTTCAGTTACTGCCTTCTTGGGTACAGGAACAATAGTGGCCATCTTGAAGCATGTGTGGACAGCAGACTGGGATAGGGAGAGATTGAATATGTCCGTAAACACACCAGCCAGCTGGTCTGCGCATGCTCTGAGGATGCGGCTAGGGATGCCGTCTGGGCCGGCAGCCTTGCGAGGGTTAACACGTTTAAATGTCTTATTGTATTATCCTCAAAGCGGGCAAAGGAGATATGTTTGTCTGGAAGCAAGATGTCGGTGTCCGTGGCTGGTTTTCTTTTTGTAGTCTGTGATTGTCTGTAGACCCTGCCACATACGTCTCGTGTCTGAGCTGTTGAATTGCGACTCCACTTTGTACCTATACTGACATTTCGCTTGTTTGCTTGTCTTGCGGAGGGAATAACTACACTGTTTGTATTCGGCCATATTCCCGGTCTCCTTTGCATGGTTAAATGCGATGATTCGCGCTTTCAGTTTTGCATGAAATCTGCCATCTATCCACAGTTTCTGGTTAGGGTAGATTTTAATAGCCACAGTGGGTACAACATCTCCTATACACTTCTTGATAAACTCAGTCACCGTATCAGTGTTTTCGTCTATGTTATTCTCAGATGCTACCCGGAACATATCCCAGTCAGTGTGATCAAAACAATCTTGAAGCGTGGATTCCGATTGGTCAGACTAGCGTTGAATAGTCCTTGTCATGGGTACATCCTGTTTGAGTTTCTGCCTATAGGAGGGGAGAAGCAAAATGGAGTCATGGTTTGCTGAAAGGAGGGTGGGGGAGGGCCTTGTATGCATCACAGAAGTTAGAGTAGCAGTGATCCAGTGTTTTGCCAGCCCGGGTACTACAATCAATATGCTGATAGAATTTAGGTAGCCTTGTTCTCAAATGTTCTTTGTTAAAATCCCCAGATACAATAAATGCAGCCTCAGGACTTATGGTTTCCAGTTTGCATAGAGTCCAGTGAAGTTCCTTGAGGACCGTTGTGGTATCGGCTTGAGGGGGGATATACACGGCTGTGACAATAACTGACGAGAATTCTCTTGGGAGATAATACCGACCGTATTTGATTGTGAGGAATTCTAGGTCAGGTGAACAAAAGGACTTGAGTCATAAAACATACACCCCCGCCCTTTTTCTTCCCGGAAAGATGTTTATTTCTGTCAGCGCGACACACAAAGAATCCCGGTGGCTGTACCGACTCCGACAGCATATCCCTAGAGAGCCATGTTTTCGTGAAACAGAGTATGTTACAATCCCTGATGTCTCTTTGGAAAGCAACCCTTGCCCTAATTTCGTCTAAATTGTTATCTAGAGACTGGACATTAGCGAGTAATATACTCGGAAGCGGTGGGTGGTTGGCACGCCTCCGAAGTCTGAACAGAAGGCCGCTCAGTCTATCTATTCTTGGTCAATGTTGTTTTGGGTCAGCGTCTGGAATCAGTTCGAATGCCTTGGGTGGTTCGAACAAAGGATCTGCTTCAGGAAAATTGTATTCCTGGTCGTAGTGCTGATAAGTTGACGTCACTCTGATATCCAATAGTTCTTCCCGGCTAACACTTAAGATTTTCTGGGCTAACAATGTAGGAAATAATACATAATAAAACAAAACACTGCAGTTTCCTAAGGACTAGAAGCGAGGCGACCCTCGCTACCTCTCCCCATCTTCACAACAACTTTGTCAATATGAGTTGACCATGATAACTGACTTTCCAATTTTACTTCTAGGAGTTCAACTTCTTCAACTTATTCAATGGTCACACCCTTTATGCACAACTCCAGTTGAGGTTTAGTTCTAAGAGAATGCGTTGAACCAAATACAATGCGTAAGGTTTTAGATGTATTTAAGACCAGTTTATTGTTAATTACCCATTCTGACACTGACTGTAACTCCTTGCTAAGAGTCTCAGTGAGCTCACTGTCTCTGCACACTCTACACATCAGCACCTACAATCATCAGCATACATAGTCATTTTATCTTCTTGTAATACAATTGTTAAACCATTTGTAAAAATACAGAAGAGTAACAACCCAAGGCAACTGCCCTGAGGGATATTGCACTGTACATATCTGATGATAGAGAAGCTTCCATTGAAGAATACTCTCTGAGTTGTATTGGATAAGTAACTCCAACCATGTGATGGCAGGTGATGTAAAGCCATACGTTTTTTAAATAACAAATGATGATCAATAACACCAAAGGCTGCACTGAAATATAACAATACAGCTCCAACTATCATCTTATTATCAATGTATTTTACCAATCATCAGTCAACTGAGTCAGTGCAGTACAAGTTGAGGTCTCTTCCCTATATGCATGCTGAAAGTCAGTAGTCAGCTTGTTCTTTGAAAAATAGCATTGTATTTGTTCATAAACCATGTTTCCCATCAGTTTACTAAGAACAGACAGCAAACTGATTGGTCAGCTGTTTCAGACAGCAAATGGTGCTTTACTATTTTTATGTAGGGGAATTGCTTTAGCTTTCTTCCACTTCTGTGGACACACACTGCTTTAGGCTTCGGTTAAAGACATGGCAAATAGGGGTGGCAATACAGTCTGCTACCGTACTTAATAGTTTCTCATCTAGGTTGTCCATACCTGGTGGCTTATCATTATTGATGGATAACAATAGTTTCCCATCTAGGTTGTCTATACCTGGTGGCTTATCATTATTGATGGATAACAATAGTTTCCCATCTAGGTTGTCTATACCTGGTGGCTTATCATTATTGATGGATAACAATAGTTTTTCCAGCTCTTCCGCACAAACTTGACCAACTTCAAAACAGCAATCCTTCTCTTTCATTATTAGATCTACAATACACAAATATGATGGTTCACTGTTCAGTGTTTTCATTTCACATCTCAGTTTGTCCACTTTACAAGTAAAGTAGTCGTTGAAATGATTGGCTATATCAATCATATCGTCTTCAATGAACGATGGAGATTAATTGGATTTTCTGCCCATAATATCATTTAAGCACCAAAGTTTTTTTACATGGTAATATGTAATTTCTCTTGTTTTGGTAATATAATTTCTTAAGTCACCAAATTTCAAAATGTACAGTATGTCAACCAAACAGCTGAGCAGCCTGACTTGTTTGACACCTTTTTTGCATAATTCATAATTCATCATCAATCCAGGGGGACTCTAACAGTTCTCACAGTTAGTTTCTTAGCAAGTGCATGCTTCTCAACAATTGGCAAGAATAATTTTACAAATAGTCCAAGTGCTGGATCTGAATTCTCCTCCTTAAACACATCAGACCAACATACATGCTTTACATCTTCAACAAAAGAGTCCTGAGAAAACATTATGTATGATCTCTGATAAATAATTTTAGGCCCTGCCTTTGCTACTTTGGCTTTCATTGTTATTGCCACAATGTTATGGTCACTACAGCCAATGGGAACTGATATTGCTTTGTCGCAAAGTTCTGCGGCATTAGTGAAGATATGATCCAATTTGTAAGTCGCTCTGGATAAGAGCGTCTGCTAAATTACGTAAATGTAAATGTAAATACAAGTGGATGTCACAGATCCAACACTATTGGCATACATTCTAGTTCGGGGGTAGGCAACCCTGGTCCTGCAGGGCCGCAGCCACTTCATGTTTTTGATTTAACTGACCTGGAAGACCAGGTGTGTTGAATTTAGGCAATCACTGAACTGATCAATTAGCTCAATTGGTCAGGTGTGGCGCCAAGTGTGAACAGAATTCTGCAGTACCTGTGGCACTCCAGGAACAGTGTTTCCTACCCCTGCTCTAGTTGGTTGAGTCATAACCTGGGTCATGGTACATTATTAGTAACAGTAACAGCTTCCTCTCGAGAGGACAACTAGATGATAATAATCCAATGTTCAGGTCACCAAGAAAATACATGTCTTTGTTAGCATCAGAGACCTTATCTAACATTACACACATTCTCCAGATACAGACAGTTTGCACTTGGTGACCTATAGAAAGCACCCTAAAAGGCTTTTGATGAGGCAGGTGAAACTGCAACCACAGACCTTCAATTTCATTTGTCATGAGATCCTCTTTGAGCTTTACAAGAATATAATCCACAGAGACTCTGTGCCACAAAATGAGTGACAAAACGGTACAAAACCTGGCCAGATCATTTCAAGTCGAGTCCTGAGTCGAGGCTCCACGTCAAGTCTCAAGTTATTTTATTTGATATCAAATTGGTGACTCGAGTCCAATTCATGTGACTCGAGTCCATAACTCTGGCTTGAACCCCCGGCATGGCTGCTTGAAACTATATTTATCATTAACAGTCCTGACATTAAAAAACAACAGTTTATTAGCTCGATGCAATAGCCTTCTATGGTAGAATGTTCTGCTGTGAATAAGGACTATGGTTCTCACCAAGATAAATAAATAATTAACAAATAGAGCACCATAGAAAAGCCATTTGTTTTACCCCAGCTTTTAATATGATCCCCTGATGGAACATTTTTCTTCCACTCCCCTTTCTCTATCCACAGGGGAAGTTGGATGCTCTGCGGGCTCTGTGTCGTCGAGGATATGATCAGGTGTCCCTGATGAGACCTCAGCCTGGAGACAAGGTGAGACTGTTACTATTCACACACAGGCACACACACACACACACACACACACACACACACACACACACACACACAGGAATCCCCCTATAGAGTCTGGTTCCTCTAAAGCGCTCTTCTGGGTTGTTTGTGTGTGTTCCAGTGATCCTTTTCAATGAAGCATCTGCACTCTCTGTACCATAGAAATGGCAGGTGCTAGTGAAACAATCACAGTACTATACTATTAGTCACTGGTAGCTCCCATAGTACAGCTATTGGCCTCTCACACACACACACACACACAGATGGATGTTTCTATATAAACTCTGTGAATAACCTGCTGAAATCTGTCTCTTTCTGACACACATGCGCACACGTACTTTCTGAATGAACCACTAATAACACTCTTTCTGTCCTACACACACAAAGCTACTATTGTTCAAACACAGGGAGAGTTATATACTGATACTGACTGTGAGTTGATGGAGTTTCCAGCTTTGTGTAGGAGTCCTCTGCTACTCTCCTGAGATAAACTGCGAGCTCAGATTCAGTAGTCTGCATAAAAAGAGATAAAGAAGGATCAGGCAGAGATGTTGTCATTTAACACAACAGTAAGTACAGATAGGAGCCACCGTTCCAGTAGTCTCTGTTTCATTCACTGGGAAGAAAATATGTTTTGGGATGTGACAGGGGCAGGTTTACTTTATGACTGCTATTGTTTGTGTTATGTTAGTGTTATTGTTGTGCAAAGAAGGGGAGGGGAGAGACCACCCGTCCTCTCTATCTCTCTCCCTTTCAAGGAGAATCTTCTTCACATTCCCGCTTTTACTCCTCTCTTTCATCCTCTTTATCTTCTTCTCCCTCTGTCTCTCTCTTTGTCTCTCTCCTCATCTCTATTTCCATCTTTCTCTCAATCTCCCTCTCAGTGCTCTTTCTTTTTATCTCTCTGTACCCCTATCCTGTCTTTCACACCTTCTTGACTGGGTGAATAGGTTAGGGTTAGAGGGGAGAGAGGGGAGAGGTGCCTTTAACAGACCCTTGGTGGTCTGATTTAACATCTTATTAAACAGTGAGGCCCTAAATTCGCACACTCACACATCCATACATGTGCACACATGCACAAACACACATCGATAGGTCCTAAAGTCACACACACAAAAACACAGAGCGAGAGGCCCTAAAGTCACACAGGGGACATTACACAGCCCATTGAGAAGGAGTGCCATTGTTGAGTTGAGAGGGGAAAAGGGGGTGTAGCGACAGTAGAGGGATTGATGTGGGCAGCCTGGTTGGTTCTGACTGCGGTGGTCTGGTCATGAAAAGGGAAGCAGCAGAGCAGCAGACCTACACCAGAGACAGCATATGGACACAATGAGAACACAAGCTCATGAATATCAGGGGGGGATCCCCTCCATATGCTGCTGTAAACCAGCATGGCGAGCCGGGTGTATTGTAACCAATGTGGTTTGGGGTAGGGGAGAGTTGTGTCTCAGGTGCTTATTGCCAATAAGCTCTCACTGTAGAATTATAGGTTTTTGCACTTTTCTCCAAACATCAAATTTCAAAGTGTTTTTGACATCCTGGGTTGACTCCTGCTCAGCATTGTTCCGTTTCTCCAAACTTCGAAGTTGCTCCAAACGTCAAATTTCTAAGTTAAAGGGGAAGTTCACCCAAAAACACTTCAGGCCACTTTATAACATTTGCCTGGCAGTACCCCAGACAGTTTTTAGGTCCATTGTTTAATATAAAAATGCTGAATTTCCAAAAGTACTTAAAATGCATTTAAAACTGTGTATTTATTGTTACATGAACAGCGATTGATGTCTCGGCACTGACTTGCCAAATAAATGTTGTTTTTATGTAAAAAGTGTAAAAAACATAGTGCTACTTCATGCTAGTGCAAAGGCCTTCCATTTCATCTGTAATCTGGTAGATACTCTTCTTCGTGGTTCCTAGATTGATAAAGGAAGCAGGACGAAGGAGCGTCTTACTATTGGTCTTCAAGAAAGGAAGTCAGAACGAAAGTTAAAGTAAACAATCAGATGGCAACGTGTCAAAAGTATATTTGCCGTTGCAAATGTTAGACTCCACTCTGTGGTCTTGGAGTTACGGTCTAGCGGAAAGATGACAGAAGGGGATGCTGAGTTCGAATGAAGCAGCACGTCAAGTAAATTTGGTGAAGACGAATGTTCTGACTGGACAACACTAGCATTGAAAACTGGAACAAAAAGGAAATTGTCTAAAATTGGAGTGGAGGATACGTGTGTAAATGATAATGAATCGCTTCTTATTGGGATGCGCTTGTTGAATAATGATGCATATGTTGGAAACCTGTTTGAGTTGTCAAAAATTGGGATGTATGCGCTTGAAAAAGTCTGTCAGCGTGACCAGGATTGGTTTTATTTTGATTAATTGTATTTCTGAAGAGCAGAGGAAGATTGCAGTGGGCCTCAATAGAATCCAGACAATAGAAGTTTTGTGTTTTGAAATTCAGAGTGGAGCACCCGTCAAAGGAGTCATCTCAGGGGTGATGACAGATGTTCAAGTTGAATATCGGAAGATAATTCCTGGTGTGGTTGGTGCCCGGGGTCTGACCCGCTGGGTGAATGGAGAAAAAGAAGAAAGTCTGTCGGTCCTGTTGTTTTTTGATAAAGAGCAAATACCTACGCATGTGAAGCTTGGTTATGTAAGATACACCATAAGAGCTTTTGTCCCCAAACCGCTGCAGTGTAAGAATTGTAAAGGATTTGGCCATGATTCAAGTGTGTGCAGACAAACAGAGTATACTGAAGAATGGTGTGTAGAAGGACAAAGGTGTTGCAATTGTGGTGGGAATCATGATCCCGAGTTCCTGGAGGGCCCTTTAAGGGTGAAGGAAATTGAGGTGGCAAAAGTTAGAGCGGTCAATCGAATCTCCTATGCGGAGGTGATTAAAAGAATTGAGAAAACAAGTGATGCTAGTGAAGATATGGTTGTGGATACACCACAGCCTGTAGTAAATGTTTGCTGCTAGAGAAAATACATCCTGTGTGTTAAAAAGGTGGATTTTGTTGCATTCTTTGCCACAGTTATAAACTGTACAGCACAAGTCTCAAAGAAGTCGAAGAAACTGGACATTATTGTGGCTGCAGCAGAATTGTTTTGAGACTCAAGGATTTTACATCTGAAGACTTGCAAAGGGGTACTGGCGACGGAAGACCAGCCCTCCCAGGTTCCCCTTGAGCCTGTGTAGGGATCATATCTGTTTTATTTTTTTTACAGAAAAGTTGTTTGATTTAGTTTATTATATCTTTTTAGGTAGTTTTTTGGTAGTTCAGTTTTTGGGGGAATCCTGTTTCCATAGAAGAAGAAGAAGAAGAAGAAGCAATGGTAACGTTAGCTAGTGGCTAGTGGCTAGGCTAGCGGTTAGTCACCTCTGAAGTAAAGTAAGGTGAACAATGTTAGTAGTTGAGTAGCAAAGTTGGCCAAAATTAAGTGCATTGTACCCGGGTGCAATAATGCTCCGGTCAGATACAAATGCAGTCGTGGCCAAAAGTTTTGAGAATGACACAAATATTAATTTCTACAAAGTTTGCTGCTTCAGTGTCTTTAGATATTTTTGTCAGATGTTATTATGGAATACTGAAGGATAATTACAATCATTTTATAAGTGTCAAAGGCTTTTATTGACAATTACATAAAGTTGATGCAAAGAGTCAATATTTGCAGTGTTGACCCTTCTTTTTCAAGACCTCTGCAATCCGCCCTGGCATGCTGTCAATTAACTTCTGGGCCACATCATGACTGATGGCAGTCAATTCTTGCATAATCAATGCTTGGAGTTTGTAAGAATTTGTTTGTCCACCCACCTCTTGAGGATTGACCACAAGTTCTCAATGGGATTAAGGTCTGGGGAGTTTCCTTGCCATGGACCCAAAATATCTATGTTTTGTTCCCCGAGCCACTTAGTTATCACGTTTGCCTTATGGCAAGGTGCTCCATCATGCTGGAAAAGGCATTGTTCGTCACCAAACTGTTCCTGGATGGTTGGGAGAAGTTGCTCTCAGAGGATGTGTTGGTACCATTCTTTATTCATATCTGTGTTCTTAGGCAAAATTGTGAGTGAGCCCACTCCCTTGGCTGAGAAGCAACCCCATACATGAATGGTCTCAGGATGCTTTACTGTTGGCATGACACAGGACTGATGGTAGTGCTCACCTTGTCTCCGGGCAAGATTTTTTTCTGGATGCCCCAAACAATCGGAAAGGGGATTCATCAGAGAAAATGACTTTACCCAAGTCCTCAGCAGTCCAATCCCTGTACCTTTTGCAGAATATCAGTCTGTCCCTGATGTTTTTCCTGGAGAGAAGTGGCTTCTTTGCTGCCCTTCTTGACACCAGGCCATCCTCCAAAAGTCTTCACCTCACTGTGTGTGCAGATGCACTCACACCTGCCTGCTGCCATTCCTGAGCAAGCTCTGTACTGGTGGTGCCCCGATCCTGCAGCTGAATCAACTTTAGGAGATGGTCCTGATGCTTGCTGGACTTTCTTGGGCACCCTGAAGCCTTCTTCACAACAATTGAACCTCTCTCCTTGAAGTTCTTGGTGATCCGATAAATGGTTGATTTAGGTGCAGTCTTACTGGCAGCAATATCCTTGCCTGTGAAGCCCTTTTTGTGCAAAGCAATGATGACGGCATGTGTTTCCTTGCAGGTAACCAAGGTTGACAGAGGAAGAACAATGATTCCAAGCACTACCCTCCTTTTGAAGCTTCCAGTCTATTATTCGAACTCTATCAGCATGACAGAGTGATCTCCAGCCTTGTCCTCGTCAACACTCACACCTGTGTTAACGAGAGAATCACTGACATGATGTCAGCTGGTCCGTTTGTGGCAGGGCTGAAATGAAGTGGAAATGTTTTTGGGGGATTCAGTTCATTTGCATGGCAAAGAGGGACTTTGCAATTAATTGCAATTCGTCTGATCACTCTTCATAACATTCTGGAGTATATGAATATTTCCATCATACAAACTGAGGCAGCAGACTTTGTGAAAATGTATATTTGTGTCATTCTCAAATCTTTTGGCCACGACTGTACACTGCACATTTCCACTCTTTTCCTGTCCACGATGGAGCTGTTTGTCAGGCATGGCTGCAGGCCATCCAACATCAAATTGTATTTGTCACATGCTCCGAATACAACAGGTGTAGACCTTACAGTGAAATGCTTACAACGGTGTGTTGTAAGAATTTCCTGCTTATGGTGTCGATATGACACCTGAAGTCATTCACCAGCTGCAGTTGATCATGTGTAGTGATCACTTTGTGGCCACTGACTACAATGGTGACCTGTTGAAACCGGGTTCTATTTCCACCATCTTTCCACCATGGACAGGAAAGATCCAACCATTCAAGGTATGTTGCTAGCTAGCTAAATTGCTAACACCTGTAGCTAGTCACCATAAAGTAATTTATAACGTTATTTGTTTGCCATTCCCTGAACTAGTTTGTGATAGTTTTAGCTTAGCTACTAACTTACTGTCCTGCGGACTGTTTTTTAAATTTGTTTTACATTTATTGACAAAATTCCCTTTTCCATTACACTGATAAGACATTCAATATTCTTTGCTACTAGGTTTCACAGTTTCCTGTAGTGCTATTGATTGCATAAAATTACTGGCCCTAGCTAAGGTCCATGAGTAGGACACTTAGCCCTAGCCAGAGCTATATAGATAAATGTATGGCTCTGGCCCTAGCTAGGTGTATGAGTTGTAATGACAGCAAACTAACCCAACCTTTACAGTATTTCAATTAAAACATTTACAAAATCAGCTCATGCCCTGAACTGACATGTAATGACTGACTCTCTGTTACACCAGCCAACATCACCATTGAAACCAAGCCAGATGCCACTTGTCCTGCGCTTGCAATTGAGAAGCCCTGTACAGCCTCACCCCTTTATGGTCTGCCGAGGAGGTCCCTCAACATCAGGGCCTGATAGACTGTAATTACCATTTCATTTTATTCTGACTTCTGACTTCCATTTTTTCTCTGTGAGTGGGAGGTTGAATCAATGACCCTTGAGACAGAGAGACAGCCCATGTCTTGCTCACTTTAAGTATCCATTTATTGAGGCAAGGACCTCGCTTGTCATCCTGGATCACAACGAAAATTCAGGACGTGCACAAGCCACTACAGCTTCAGGTATAGGACACATCACATTTCACCACACATTGTCTGGTTTAATGCCTCTTATGAACAGATTGATCCTCTCCCTTTCTCACCTCTCCTCCCATCTACAGTGCCTTGCAAAAGTATTCATCCCCCTTGGCGTTTTTTCCTATTTTGTTGCATTACAACCTGTAATTTAAATTGATTTTTATTTGGATTTCATGTGATGGACATACACAAAATAGTCCAAATTGGTAAAGTGAAATGAAAAAAATAACTTGTTTCAAAAAAATAAACAACGGAAAAGTGGTGTGTGCATATGTATTCACCCCCTTTGCTATGAAGCCCCTAAATAAGATCTGGTGCAACAAATCACCTTCAGAAGTCACATAATTAGTTAAATAAAGTCCACCTATGTGCAATCTAAGTGTCACATGATCTCAGCATATATATACACCTGTTCCGAAATGCCCCAGAGTCTGCAACACCACTAAGCAAGAGGCACCACCAAGCAAGTGGCACCATGAAGACCAAGGAACTCTCCAAACAGGTCAGGGACAAAGTTGTGGAGAAGTACAGATCAGGGTTGGGTTCTAAAAGAAATATCAGAAACTTTGAACATCCCACTGAGCACCATTAAATCCATGATTAAAAAATCGAAAGAATATGCCACCACAACAAACCTGACAAGAGAGGACCGCCCACCAAAACTCATTGACCAGGCAAGGAGGGCATTAATCAGAGAGGCAACAAAGGGACCAAAGATAACCCTGAAGGCGCTGCAAAGCTTCACAGCGGAGATTGGAGTATCTGTCCACAGGACCACTTTAAGCCGCACACTCCACAGAGCTGGGCTTTATGGAAGAGTGGCCAGAAAAAAGCCAATTAAAGAAAAAAATAAACAAACACGTTTGGTGTTTGCCAAAAGGCATGTGGGAGACTCCCCAAACATATGGAAGAAGGTACTCTGGTCAGATGAGACTAAAATTGAGCTTTTTGGCCCTCAAGGAAAATGCTATGTCTGGCACAAACCCAACACCTCCCATCACCACGAGAACATCAACCCCACAGTGAAGCATGGTGGTGGCAGCATCATGCTGTGGCGATGTTTTTCATCGGCAGGGACTGGGAAACTGGTCAGAATTGAAGGAATGATGGATGGCGCATATACAGGGAAATTCTTGAGGGAATCCTGTTTCAGTCTTCCAGAGATTTGAGACTGGGATGAAGGTTCACCTTCCAGCAGGACAATGACCCTAAACATACTGCTGAAGCAACGCTCGAGTGTGTCACGCCCTGACCATAGAGAGCCTTTTATTCTCTATGTTGGTTAGGTCGGGGTGTGACTAGGGTGGGAAATCTAGGTTGTTCTATTTCTATGTTGGCCTGTTATGGTTCCCAATCAGAGGCAGCTGTTTATCGTTGTCTCTGATTGGGGATCATATTTAGGCAGCCATTTCCCCATTGTGTTTTGTGGGATCTTGTTTTGGTTTTGTGTAGTTGCCTGTGAGCACTCCAGGTCGTCACGTTCCGTTTGTTCATTTATTGTTTTGTATTTGCTGAAGTTTCACGTTATAATAAAGATGTGGAACGCTACGTACGCTGCGCCTTGGTCCAGTTCTTACGACGATCGTGACAGAGTGGTTTAAGGGGAAACATTTAAATGTCTTGGAATGGCCTTGTCAAAGCCCAGACCTTAATCCAATTGAGAATCTGTGGTATGACTTAAAAATTGCTGTACACCAGCAGAACCCATCCAACTTGAAGGAGCTGGAGCAGTTTTGCCTTGAAGAATGGGCAAAAATCCCAGTGGCTAGATGTGCCAAGCTTATAGAGACATACCCGAAGAGACTTGCAGCTGTAATTGCTGCAAAAGGTGGCTCTACAAAGAATTGACTTTGGGGGGGTGAATAGTTATACACGCTCAAGTTCTGTTTTTTTGTCTTATTTCTTGTTTGTTTCACAAGAGAAAATATTTTGCATCTTCAAAGTGATAGGCATGTTGTGTAAATCAAATGCTACAAACCCCCCAAAAATATATTTTAATTCCAGGTTGTAAGGCAACAAAATAGGAAAAATGCAGAGGGGGGTGAATACTTTCGCAAGCCACTGAGTTGAGTTGATGTCAAATAGCTCCATTTTGGTCTCATCTGACCACAACACTTTCATCAGTTGTCCTCTGAATCATTCAGATGTTCATTGGCAAACTTCAGACGGGCATGTATATGTATTCTTGAGCAGGGGGACCTTGCGGGCACTGCAGGATTTCAGTCCTTCACGGCGTAGTGTGTTACCAATTGTTTTCTTGATGACTATGGTCCCAGATGCCTTGAGATCATTGACAAGATCCTCCCGTGTAGTTCTGGGCTGATTCCTCACCGTTCTCATGATCATTGCAACCCCACGAGGTGAGGTTGCATGGTGAAACGTTGGCACCTTCTCACCAAGCTGCTTGGCGATGGTCTTGTAGCCCATTCCAGCCTTGTGTAGGTCTACAATCTTGTCCCTGACATCCTTGGAGAGCTCTTTGGTCTTGGCCATGGTGGAGAGTTTGGAATCTGATTGATTGATTGCTTCTGTGGACAGGTGTCTTTTTTACAGGTAACAAGCTGTGGTTAGGAGCACTCCCTTTAAGAGTGTGCTCCTAATCTCAGCTCGTTACCTGTATAAAAGACACCTGGGAGCCAGAAATCTTTCTGATTGAGAGGGGGTCAAATACTTATTTCCCTCATTAAAATGCAAATCAATTAATAACATTTTTAACATGCGTTTTTCTGGATATTTTTGTTGTTATTCTGTCTCACTGTTCAAATAAACCTACCATTAAAATTATAGGCTGATACTTTCTTTATCATTGGGCAAACGTACAAAATTGGCAGGGAATCAAATACTGTTTTCCCCCACTGTAGACTTGGAACCTCTAACCATGGCAATTTGACTGTTTTCTAGTGACATTTATTTGGATACATCCATAACAATCAGCTAATGAGACGCGATTTCACCTGGCATAGAAAATATGCTCATTCATGAGGACACTGTTGTTCAGAGGAGCTAGACAACAACACAGCTAACAACTTCAAACTGAAGCTGGAAAGACGGCAAACTAGCTGCACTTGTTTCGTTTTACCTGTTTTCAATGGACATTTCTTTGTATATATCCATAAAAATGATACCAGTTGATTCATGATTTCGACTACCGTCTCGTCCCTACACATTCATTACTATAGGACAGCTGGAGATCGAATTTGATTATTGAAACAATGTGGCAAATGTCGGAGAGACAAATCTCCGCTGTTGAAAACTAAATATTAGTCTAAAAGAAATGTGAGATAATGTCTAGATGCTTTTTATAGTGGAGATCAAGTTTATAAATTGCTTGGCTGGGCTGATGAGACAGTGGATTGCGCAGTCAGATGGAACAGAGTAAATAAGCATTTTAAAGTCATAGATTTAGCCAGTGTTAACTTGTGGAATAGACACATCTGGAATGCAGTTTTAACCAATCAGCATTCAGGATTAGACCCACCCATTGTATAAACTCACAATGGCTGCCTGATATTGTGATGCAATGATTTCCATGGTAACATTCAAATGATGCTAACTACATCAGTTATGGCTCATACAATGGAATGGAATGTCTGTTGAGTGGTTTCAACAAATCACAGCACAGATTGATGGGTACACGTCCTGCTTTTATTTTATGCTTTTACTTACTGCTTTGCTCTTATGGGTACACTCGCCAGTCCACCCATTATGCCACCATTGTCCTGAATGGGAACAACCGTTATATTCAATAAGGGGATTCGATGCATCTGGCCTGGGCACCCAGGTAGTAGGATGACCACGTCCCGGATTGTGCGGGACAGTCCCGCATTTTGGCCCTTTGTAATTTCCTCAAACGTGTGATGCTCTCCATGCTCATTAGTTGCTCATTCAACATATTTGCTGATGCTTCACCCAAAAGTGTTTAAAAGTCTCCATTCCTAACTGTTTTACATTCTCTGAGACCAACCAGAAATGTTTCCTTGGCCAAATATTCCCAGATTGTCATAAAAGCTACACGTGGTCTCTTGTTTCGCCATCACCAAATGTTGCGGGAGGTAGACTATAGCCTACATGGTGCGCTTCGTTTGCTGCTGTGGAAGCAGGGGTGTAGTGTCAAGCTACCACTTCTCACAATGGTTCTTGTTTAATAAAGTTATATCAAAGCTGAATCAATGTCTTGGAAGATCACATAATGATTGATTTGTATTTTACATAACAGAACCAAATATATTTGCATTAGTATGGCTTTACTGTTAAACCAAAAACATCACCTTTCTTATGAGATTTTAGGATGGTTAGCTGAATAGTCACATTTTTCTTCTCATGCGGCCAAAACTGTGCTACTAGGCAGAATGTGCTTGGATTGAAACAAAATACTGGAAGGCTATACAATATTAACACCATCTGCTCTAATTTGCTCACGAAACAGTGACACAGAGAGAAAGAACAACTTGTCAGATAGTGCATTGAAGAGTGATTCATTCCGGTCCTGACTTTTCATAATACCATTGCAGATCTACATTAAAGCCCAAAAACGTCAGCCGTTGTGTCGCTCTTCATTTCTTAGTTCTTCCGTGGTACATATAAAGACCGCTACAGATTTGGGCCGCGACCCGGATCAACATAGCCCTAGCAGAGTTAGTCAAACAACTGGGCAGTGAAATAGGAAATCAAATTGCCGCTTGTCTAGCAGGGGCTGCTCCTAGCACTCCCCAGCCCATAGTACTAATACCCGATTGGTCAATGGTCAATCTAATTCTGAAGTCAGACATCAGAGAACCACCCCACTTCAGGGGTTATAGCACATACCGATGCACAGTGACTGAATGGCAAGAACTTATGCAAGCTTACTTGAAAAAGAAGGGATGCAGTATATAAGAACAGGGGCAAGAGATACAGGACTGACTAATGGGGCGGGCTAAAGACATATTCAGGATTGGGCTCCGTGGAAACCCTTTCGTTAACTTAATCAGAAACCCTGAAGCTAAATACAATATCCTGAGGCAGCACTTTGGAGAGGCAATCTAATCCTCAATTACATTAGGATACTTCTATGAAACCTTACCAAGACAGTCATAGAGCTGCTTAGATTATTTGGTCAGACTGAACAAAGCAGTTGACCTTGCAAGTGAGTGCTTGCAAAGACAGGGAAAAAGAGTGGATGATGGCCTCTAAATACACCTCTGCTGTTTTCAACCAGAATCTCAGCGATCACTGCCTCATTGCCTGCATCCGTTATGGGTCCGCGGTCAAACGACCACCCCTCATCACTGTCAAACGCTCCCTAAAACACTTCTGTGAGCAGGCCTTTCTACTCAACCTGGCCCGGGTATCCTGAAAGGATATTGACCTCATCCAGTCAGTAGAGGATGCCTGGTTGTTCTTTAAAAGTGCTTTCCTTACCATCTTAAATAAGCATGACCCTTTCTAAAAATGTAGAACTAAGAACAGATATAGCCCTTGGTTCACTCCAGACTTGACTGCCCTTGACCAGCACAAAAACACTCTGTGGCGTACTGCACTTGTATCGAATAGTCCCTGCGATATGCAACTTTTCAGGGAAGTCAGGAACCAATACACACAGTCAGTTAGGAAAGCAAAGCCTAGCTTTTTCAAACAGAAATTTCAATAAGCATTTCTCTACGGCTGGCCATGCTTTCCACCCCCCCATTTATTACCTTACCTCCTTACTTCATTTGCACACACTGTATACATATTATTCTATTGTGTTATTGACTACGTTTGTTCATCCCATGTGTAACTCTGTGTTGTTGTTTTTGTTGCACTGCTTTGCTTCATCTTGGCCAGGTCGCCGTTGTAAATGAGAACTTGTTCTCAACTGGCCTACCTGGTTAAATAAAGGTGAAATAAAATGTAAAAAATAAAAGGTGCAAGCCTTTGAAAATTGGACAGTTGGAGATTTACAGGAAATGATTGACAGCCATCACAGAGACGAACAGTCAGCCAGACACAAGGCGCAGAGTACTGCCAAGGTAGAAGACGCGATAACCCCCAACGCTTGGTGTATGACTCAACACCAAGCTGTCAGTCATCATAATTCAGCCACACCCACTAACTAACAGTGGTCAGGCTATATTGAACAAAGTGATTTCTCTCATGGAAAAGCATATCAAGACATAATTTTTTGTGTTGTTTATAACTTCTTTTTTTTACTTATTTTGTACATAATGTTGCTGCTACCGTCTCTTATGACCGAAAATAACTTCTGAACATCAGAACAGCGATTACTCACCTCGATTTGGAAGAAGCTTTTTCCTTTAACGAGTACAACAAGAAGGATATTCTGCTTTCCCGGGAATAGGCCCAAATCCGTCATTTGCGTGAAGAAAAGACGGAGAAAAGGGGGCGGAGGTCAGGCTGCCTTCTGAGAATTCGTAGGCGAGCGAGTAAACTCCCACTGCAGTCCGTTCTATTGGCCAACGTGCAATCATTGGAAAATAAAATCGATGACCTGCAATCAAGATTATCATCCCAATGGGACGTTAAAAACTGAAATATCTTATGTTTCACTGATTCATGGCTGAATGACGACATGGACAATATAGAGCTGGCGGGATTTTCCATGCACCGGCAGAACAGAGAAGCTACGTCTGGTAAGACGAGGGGTGGGGGTGTGTGTCTATTTGTCAATAACAGCTGGTGCGCGATGTCTTATATTAAAGAAGTCTCGAGGTATTGCTCGCCTGAGGTAGAGTACCTTATGATAAGCTGTAGACCACACTATCTACCAAGAGAGTTCTCATCTATGTTATCCGTAGCCGTCTATTTACCACAAAAGACCGATGCTGGCACTAAGACCGCACTCAACCAACTCTATAAGGCCATAAGCCAACAAGAAAATGCTCATCCAGAAGCGGGGGACTTTAATGTAGACAAACTTAAATCCGTTTTACCTCATTTCTACCAGCATGTCACATGTGCAACCAGAGGGAAAAAAAACTCTAGACCACCTTTAATCCACACACAGAGATGCATACAAAGTTCACACCCACCCTCCATTTGGCAAATCTGACCATAATTCTATCCTCCTGATTCCTGCTTACAAGCAAAAAGTAAGCAGGAAGTACCAGTGATGCGCTCATTACGGAAGTGGTCAGATGACACGGATGCTACGCTACAGGACTGTTTTGCTAGCACAGACTGGAATATGTTCCAGGATTCATCCAATGGCATTGAGGAGTATACCACCTCAGTCATCGGCTTCATCAATAAGTGCATTTACAGTGACCATAAGTACATATCCCAACCTGAAGCCATTGATTACAGGCAACATCCGCATTGAGCTAAAGGCTAGAGCTGCCGCTTTCAAGGAGCAAGACACTAATCCGGACGCTTATAAAAAATCACGCTATGCCCTCAGACGAACCATCAAACAAGCAAAGCGTCAATACAGGATTAAGATTGAATCCTACTCTGATGTTCGTCGGATGTGGCAGGGCTTGAAAACTATTACGGACTACAAAGGGAAACCCAGATGTGAGCTGCCCAGTGACGCGAGCCTACCAGACGAGCTAAATGCCTTTTATGCTCGCTTCGAGGCAAGCAATACTGAAGCATGCATGAGAGCACCAGCTGTTTGGGACGACTGTGTGATAACGCTCTCGGTAGCCGATGTGAACAAGACCTTTAAACAGGTCAACATTCACAAAGCCGCGGGGCCAGACAGATTACCAGGACGTGCACTCAAAGCATGCGCGGACCAACTGGCAAGTGTCTTCACTGACATTTTCAACCTCTCCCTGACCGAGTCTGTAATACCTACATGTTTCAAGCAAACGACCATAGTCCCTGTGCCCAAGGAAGCGAAGGTAACCTGCCTAAATGATTATAGCCCCATAGCACTCATGTTGTAGCCATGAAGTGCTTTGAAAGGCTGGTCATGGCTCACATCAACAGCATCCTCCCAGACACCCTAGACCCACTCTAATTCGTATACCGCCCCAACAGATCCACAGATGAAGCAATCTCAATCGCACTCCACGCTGCCCTTTCCCACCTGGACAAAAGGAACACCTATGTGAGAATGCTGTTCATTGACTACAGCTCAGCGTTCAACACCATAGTGCCCACGAAGTTTTCACTAAGCTAAGGATCCTGGGACTACACACCTCCCTCTGCAACTGGATCCTGGACTTCTTGACGGGCCGCCCCCCAGGTGGTAAGGGTAGGCAACAACACATCTGCCACGCTGATCCTAAACACTAGGGCCCCTCAAGGGTGTGAACTTAGTCCCCTCCTGTACTCCCTGTTCACCCACGATTGTGTGGCCAAACACGTCTCCAACACTATCATTAAGTTTGCTGACGACACAACAGTGGTAGGCCAAGTGTAGGACCAAAAGGCTCCTTAACAGCTTCCAACCCCAAGACTTCTATGGTGCGCAACCACTCGTTCTAGACAGTGTTTAACTAGCCAGCATGTCATCATGTCATCAGACAAACTTGAAGTGGAGACTACCCAGATACATTATGGCATGTAGGCAGGTTACTTGAAAATACAGCTGTAAGGGTGTTATTAGGTATGCTATTTATGCACATCTTATAAAGTAATAGTATTAATGTCCTGTGAGTAATATTACCCAAAACACTTCAGAGGGCTTCCCATTTGGAACGTCAGGTGTGGCACATCCTTTCCAGTTGATCCTGGGAATTCTGAAGAAAGTCTCCAACACAACAGGATTGATGAGAGACAAGAAATCAGGGTGTTTAGTTACACACATGCCATCTTCTGCTCCATCATCAGTCTGATGTTCTACCTCCTCAATTAAGGAATGAGCTGGTCCTGTTCTCAACAGAAGAAACATTCACTGTCTATTGGTAGAGGTAGGCATCTCCTGCAACTGCACCATCAGTCACTGTCTGTTCTGGGAAGAGCCTGTGGTTCATTGATGTCTCCTTGCTCCTGTCTCTCTAGCTTTTCTCTCTCGGTCAATCTGCAAATAGACCAACTAAGTATATCAAACCGATATGGCACAACAGTACCATTCTGAAAATAAGGCCGGTCCCCAATTTCCTCTTATTAAGAATAATGGAGTCCACTGTGTTCTTGGGGACCTTCAATGCTGCAAATGTTTTGATACCCTTCCCCAGATCTGTGCCTCGACACAATCCTGTCTCGGAGCTCTACGGACAATTCCTTCGACCTCATGGTTTGGTTTTTGTTCTGACATGCATTGTCAACTGTGGGACCTTATATAGACATGTGTGTCTTTCCAAATCATGACCAATCAATTGAATTTACCACAGGTGGACTCAAAGTTGTAGAAACATCTCAAGGATGATCAATTGAAACAGGATGCACCTGAGCTCAATTTCGAGTCTCATAGCAAAAGGTCTGAATACTTAAGTAAATATTTTTATTACCATTTTTTTTAAAGGGTATTGTGTGTAGATGTAATGTAACAAAATGTGGGAAAATGTAACAAATGTGGGAAAAGTCAAGTGGTCTGAATACTTTCTGAAGGCACTGTACAGTACCAGTCAAAAGTTTCAACACACCTACTCATTCCAGGGTTTTTCTTTATTTTTACTATTTTCTACAATGTAGAATAATAGGAAATACATCAAAACTGTGAAATAACACATATGGAATCATGTAGTAATGTGTTAAACAAATCAATATATTTTAGATTCTTCAAAGTAGCCACCCTTTGCCTTGATGACAGCTTTGCACACTCTTGGCATTCTCTCAACCAGCTTCATGAGGTAGTCACCTTGAATGCATTTCAACTAACAGGTGTGCCTTATTAATTTGTAGAATGTATTTCCTTCTTAATGCTTTTGAGCCAATCAGGAAAGAAAGAACCAGAGTTACCTCTGCTGCAGAGGATAAGTTCAATAGAGTTACCAGCCTCAAAAATTGCAGCCCAAATAAATGTTTCACAGAGTTCAAGTAACAGACACATTTCAACATCAACTGTTCAGAGGAGAGGTGTTTGTCTATTGTTGTGACTTAGATGAAGATCAGATCACATTTTATGACCAATTTATGCAGAAGTCCAGGTAATTCCAAAGGATTCACATACTTTTTCTTGCTACTGTATCTTGGCAATTTAGTTAAGAATGTTCTTATTTACAATGACGGTCTACCCCGGCCAAACCCTAACCTGGACGACGCTGGGCCAATTGTGCACCGCCCTATGGGACTCCCAATCACGGTCGGTTGTGATACAGCCCGGGAATCGAACCAGAGTCTGTAGTGATGCCTCTAGCACTGAGATGCAGTGCCTTAGACTGCTGCGCCACTCGGGAGCCCAAAGGACATCAATAAGAAAAGAGACTTGCTTGGGCCAAGAAACACGAGCAATGGATTTTAGCCGGGTGGAAATCTGTACTTTGGTCTGATGAGTCCAAATTTGAGATATTTGGTTCCAACTGCCGTGTCTTTGTGAGATGCAGAATAGGTGAATGGATGATCTCCGCATGTGCTTCCCACCGTGAAGCATGGAGGAGGTGGTGTGATGGTGCTTTGCTGGTGACACTGTCTGTGATTTATTTAGAATTCAAGGCACACTTAACTAGCATGGCTACCACAGCATT
Source organism: Salmo trutta (assembly GCF_901001165.1). Lineage (NCBI taxonomy): Eukaryota > Metazoa > Chordata > Actinopteri > Salmoniformes > Salmonidae > Salmo > Salmo trutta. The sequence goes on from NC_042961.1 coordinate 29,763,718, forward strand.
CTGCAGCGATATGCCATCCCATCTGGTTTGCGCTTAGTGGGACTATCATTTGTTTTTCAACAGGGCAATGACCCAACACACCTCCAGGCTGTGTAAGGGCTATTTGACCAAGAAGGAGAGTGATGGAGTGATGCATCAGATGACCTGGCCTCCACAATCACCCGACCTAAACTCAATTGAGATGGTTTGGGATGTGTTGGGCCGCAGAGTGAAGGAAAAGCAGCCAACAAGTGCTCAGCATGTGTGGGAACTCCTTCAAGACTGTTGGAAAAGCATTCCAGGTGAAGCTGGTTGAGAGAATACCAAGATTGTGCAAAGGGTGGCTACTTTGAAGAATCTAAAATGTCAAATATATTTTGATTTGTTTAACACTTTTTTTGGTTACTACATAATTCCATATGTGTTATTTCATAGTTTTGATGTCTTCACTCTTATTCTACAATGTAGAAAATAGTAAAAATAAAGAAAAACCCTTGAATGAGTAGGTGTGTCCAAACTTTTGACTGGTACTGTATATAAACATGTCTAGTTAGGCTACCTCAAAGTAGCCTTATCCATTTGATCCCTGATTAATTGAATGGGGGAATGATTTTATAAAGACAAAGTATTTGGTTGTAATTATACAATATTTTATATCAAGGGTGGCAACCATCCTCCAGGATAGCTACTGCGTGTGCAGGCATTTCTTCAAGCCTTGGACTAACCTCATTGTAGCCTAAACATCAATTGCCCAACAGGACCTTGATAAGCAGACTTGGGTGTTTCAGGGCTGGATCAAAAGCCAAGCCTGCACACCCAGGAGCTCTGCAGATGGTGGTTGACCACATGTGACTAACAGTGCAGTTCTACTTTGCGGGGGTTTAAGTGCCTCGATCAAGTGTACAACGGCATTAGATGGTAGGCCTGCATGGGATCAGATACAGCAGCATTCCAGTGTCATTAATGGTTACTTTTTCATGTCGGCTATAATAGTAATAGTCATGGAAAAGATGTATGAACCCTTAACAGTGAACAATAAGAGGTCCTGTATAGCATAATGTCATTTGTGAATTTCTAGTCTAATGTACCAACCTGTACTTCTCACATACTTCTTTCATATCACTTCTTTCATATCAAGCACTGATCAGCATATGTTCGAGGAATGACGACAGGTGCCGGTTTTGAGTTTCTTTCCTCTCATTAATGGGATGCAACTGAAGCTCAATTAAATCTTGTAGGCTAATATTTTCAAAACATTTTTTTCTCTCATTACGGAGTCCTCTCTAGCCACTTTACTTTGAACAACGTGATCTTGCATTGACACTGCCTTCTTACAAGGGAATTACCGCAGCAGGTCATCAAGGTATTGTTTCTTCTTAAAAAACTCTACATTGCGCCAAATTTGCTCGCACCGTGTTCCATAACGCCATAGGAAATATTAATGTTGTTTCCAACTACCAATCAGCAACTGCATATTCAACGTTGAGATCATAGTTAAGATTGCCAAAAGGAGTGGCAAGGAGTGGAATGTTAGCAAAAGACACTGGTACTCACTACTCAGGCAAGTCATAACCTGCCTCTGGTGGGAAACAAACACAGCTCCATACAACCCTCAGCATACCCAGCCTCTCAGTCCCTCTCTCACACACACGCACACACTTGTTTTTCTATCCTTGTGGGGCCCTAAAATGTATTTCCATTCAAAATCCTATTTCCCCTAACACTAATTGTAACCCTAAGCCTAGCCCCTAAGCTCAAAATAGCCTTTGTTCCCATGTGGATGTAGGACATGTCCCCACGAAGGAGAATTTTCCTTAAACCTAACCCTAGCTTTAGGGTTAACTCCTAATTCTAACCGTAATCCTAGCCCCCTAAAGTCAAAATAGCCTTTGTCCTCATGGGAAATGTCCCCACAAGGGAGAATTTTCCTTGTTTTACTATCCTTGTGGGGACGTTTAGGTCCATGCAAAGATAGAACAAAACCACACGCATCACTGTGGTTTCATATACAGTGGGGGAAAAAAGTATTTGATCCCCTGCTGATTTTGTACGTTTGCCCACTTACAAAGAAATGATAAGTCTATAATTTTAATAGTAGGTTTATTTGAACAGTGACAGACAGAATAACAACAAAAAAATCCAGAAAAACGCATGTCAAAAATGTTATAAACTGATTTGCATTTTAATGAGGGAAATAAGTATTTGACCCCCTCTCAATCAGAAAGATTTCTGGCTCCCAGGTGTCTTTTTTACAGGTAACGAGCTGAGACTAGGAGCACACTCTTAAAGGGAGTGCTCCTAACCGTAGCTTGTTACCTGTAAAAAAGACACCTGTCCACAGAAGCAATCAATCAATCAGATTCCAAACTCTCCACCATGGCCAAGACCAAAGAGCTCTCCAAGGATGTCAGGGACAAGATTGTAGACCTACACAAGGCTGGAATGGGCTACAAGACCATCGCCAAGCAGCTTGGTGAGAAGGTGACAACATTTGGTGCGATTATTCGCAAATGGAAGACACACAAAAGAACTGTCAATATCCCTCGGCCTGGGGCTCCATGCAAGATCTCACCTCGTGGAGTTGCAATGATTATGAGAACAGTGAGAAATCAGCCCAGAACTACACGGGAGGATCTTGTCAATGATCTCAAGGCAGCTGGGACCATAGTCACCAAGAAAACAATTGGTAACACACTACGCCGTGAAGGACTGAAATCCTGCAGCGCCCGCAAGGTCCCCCTGCTCAAGAATACATATACAGGCCCATCTGAAGTCTGCCAATGAACATCTGAATGACTCAGAGGACAACTGGTGAAAGTGTTGTGGTCAGATGAGACCAAAATGGAGCTCTTTGACATCAACTCAACTCGCCGTGTTTGGTTGAGGAGGAATGCTGCCTATGACCCCAAGAACACCATCTCCACCGTCAAACATGGAGGTGGAAACATGCTTTGGGGGTGTTTTTCTGCTAAGGGGACAGGACAACTTCACCGCATCAAAGGGACGATGGACGGGGCCATGTACCGTCAAATCTTGGGTGGAAACCTCCTTCCCTCAGCCAGGGCATTGAAAATGGGACGTGGATGGGTATTCCAGTATGACAATGACCCAAAACACACAGCCAAGGCAACAAAGGAGTGGCTCAAGAAGAAGCACATTAAGGTCCTTGAGTGGCCTAGCCAGTCTCCAGACCTTAATCCCATAGACAATCTGTGGAGGGAGTTGAAGGTTCGAGTTGCCAAACGTCAGCCTCGAAACCTTAATGACTTGGAGAAGATCTGCAAAGAGGAGTGGGACAAAATCCCTCCTGAGGTGTGTGCAAACCTGGTGGCCAACTACAAGAAACGTCTGACCTCTGATTGCAAACAAGGGTTTTGCCACCAAGTACTAAGTCATGTTTTGCAGAGGGGTCAAATACTTATTTCCCTCATTAAAATGCAAATCAGTTTATAACATTTTTGACATGCGTTTTTCTGGATTTTTTTTGTTGTTCTTCTGTCTCTCGCTGTTCAAATAAACCTACTATTAAAATTATAGATTTATCATTTCTTTGTAAGTGGGCAAACATACAAAATCAGCAGGAGATCAAATACTTTTTTCCCCCACTGTATGTATATATATATATATATATATATATAAATAAGAGAGAGAGCAAGCTCTGAACTGACAACTCTGCATGTCACCTCACATGACCTTAAAAAGGATCCACTCACACACACTTCACAGGCAAATGTATAAGATCCCTCCTTCAAACAACCAAGGATCCACTTACACACGCTATGCATATAGCAGAACAAGACCCTTATTCTGCAGATGTGATATCTCTATTTGGCCAGAGGTTCCTGTGAGTTTGGTGGAGAGAGACGATGGGAGGTCCTGATTTGCGTTGACTATTTAATAAACAAGGCCCTCTCCTCCCTCTTTCCTACTTCTCCCTATTTCTTCTCCTCTCCGCTGTGTGACAGGGCCATCAGGGGACAATGAAAGGGAATCTCTTCTGTCACAATTTGGCTTGTGGCCTTTCGACTTCCCATCTGGTTGGGTGACGCGCTTTCACAGAGGATGACATACACACACACACATTGTGGCAGAAACTGGTAACCCGCTGATGGCCATTCATGAGCCCATTAGAGTGAGAGTAATGTGGAGAGATGGGAGAGTGAGATGTGTGTGTTTGTCAGAGATGGAAGATTTTCATAATTGATCTGGATGTCTTAGTGCTTTTTGTTATATTGTTGTGCTCGTTATCGCTGTGCCTTTTCTTGTTGTGCTTTTCGTCGTTGATGTGCTTTTTAAGTGTCACTTTGTCGTTTTTGTTGCACTTTTTGTCGTTGTGCCTTATGTTGTTTTGATTTGCATTTACGTTGTATGACAATTTTTAAAATACATCCAATACCTATGTATGAATAAAACCCTGGAAGATGACTCAAAAACATACAGAGATGAGATAATGCTTTGTCTTTTCACAGAAATGTGTCTTTGCATCTGAAATTGGCTCCCTAAATAACAATACAGAAAAAGAAAAGTTAGAGAAGTCATTGTCTTTTGATTTCTCCCCTCATTTCACTTCGAGATTTGAAGATGTATTCTGCCCAGTTAATGACGTGTAAAGGACTTGTAAGGGGCTTTGTTGAGAGGGCCTCGTGTGTGTGTGTGTGTGTGTGTGTGTGTGTGTGTGTGTGTGTGTGTGAGCTCAGAGACGATGTGTTACAGACTCTGGAAAGTTGTTTCCAATTAAATGGCCCAGTTCTAAATTCTCTGCAACACTCAGACCACTTAGAGGAGTGGATTCTTTAACACTTTTTTTTTTATTAGCACCCTAATACCATTTTTTTCTTAGTTCGCATTGTTCCCCCCAATCTTCACCTATCTTGATGCAAAACAGGACATATTCCTGGGATGTGTGTATGTATGTGCTGGTTTACTTTGCCACCTTGAAATTAGAGAGGACTCTGCAACCAAACAGTGATGAAACTAACTGTGGAAACGGTGTCTGTGTTCTGAGCCCCTGGTCTAACTTGGTTCCGTCTGTCTGTGTTGCAGGGTCGTTGTATCAACTTCACACGCGTAAAAAACAAGGAGTCCATTCAACCCCCTCCTGCCCGTCGCTCTCAAACCCTTCCCCCTCCTCCAGTTCAGAGGCCTCTAGTCCAACCGTCCTCTCCTCCCCCACACTCCACTCCTCCCTCCGTCTCCATCCCTCCCTCCCGTGCCCCCCCGTCCAGCCGACTTCCCCCAGGCCCCCCTCCAGCCCGTGCACCCCCAGGCCCCCCTCCCTCTCGCCCGCCACCCAGGCCCTGAGGACAAGACAAACCCCTATTACGCCCTCACAGTAGTAACACCCCCCAAAAAACACTCTCCTCACACCACCAAGAGCAAAAGGTATTTATTTAATCCAGGGGTTTAGGCTTTGATCTCAAAGGTTTGTTGCTGGACAGCAAATATCATATTTTGGTGAATACCAAATCAACTACTGAGTTCACAGTAAACGTCTCTGGTCTTTAGGAGGTGCAGACAAATTCTGTTCCCTCAAATTGTTTTGTCTTATGAACAGAAATCCAATTGTAATTGTATTGAATCGTACATGGATTGAATCGTAAATAGGTCAACTCGGCCAGAGGGATATTGTGAACCTTGACATTGGAGGTTTACAATATCCCTCTGCTGGCCGAGTTGACATATTTAAAGAAATGCCATTGGTTTGTGAAGAAAAAGTTTTATATCTTTAATAGGCTGATGAGGAATTAAATGTAACCTCAAACTTAAGCTTTTTATAATGTTAGTTTGGAGGCCAGGCTAAAGGTCCCTCACTAGAGACTAAAATGATAATGTGCTTTGTGTTCATCTGTTAACAGTGCAAAAACATTTTGTCCATCATTAAAGCATTTTCTTTCCAATATTTGCGTCCAGCATTTTTATTCTGTGTTACAAGTTAAAATTAAAATAATTTTTCATATTTGCCTTTAAAAAAATGTAAAATACACTACATGACAAGGTATGTGGACACCTGCTCATCTAACATCTAATTTCAAAATCATGGGCATTAATATAGAGTTGGTTCCCCCTTTGCTGCTATAACAGCCGCCACTATTCTGGGAAGGCTTTCCTTTAGATGTTGGAACATTGCTGCGGGGACTTGCTTCCACTCAGCCACGAGCATTAGAGAGGTCAGGCACTGATGTTGGGCGATAAGGCCTGGCTCGCAGTCGGTGTTTGATGCGGTTGAGGTCAGGGCTCTGTGCAGGCCAGTCAAGTTCTTCCACACTGATCTCGACAAACCATTTCTGTATAGACCTCACTTTGTGCACTGGGGCATTATCATGCCGAAACAGGAAAGGGCCTTCCCACAATGTTGGAAGCACAGAATCGTCTAGAATGTAATTTTATTCTGTAGCATTTCACTAGCCCGAACTACAAAAAACAGCCCCAGACCATTATTCCTCCTCCACCAAACTTTACAGTTAGCACAATGCATTGGGTCAGTTAGCGTTCTCCTGGCATCCTCCAAACCCACTGCCAGATGGCGAAATGTGATTCATCACTCCAGAGAACGTGCTTCCACTGCTCCAGATTCCAATGGCGGTGAGCTTTACACCACTACAGCCAACATTTGGCATTGCGCATGGTGATCTTCGGCTTGTGCCGGGCTGCTCGGCCATGGAAACCCATTTCATGAAGCTCCCGACTAACAGTTCTTGTGCTGACGTTGCTTCCAGGGGCAGTTTGGAAGTCAGTAGTGAGTGTTCTAACCGAGGACAGACCATTTTTACACGCTTTGCGCTTCAGCGGTCCCGTTCTGTGAGCTTGTGTGGCCTACCACGTCGCGGCTGAGCCGTTGTTGCTCCTAGACGTTTCCACTTCACAATAAGAGCACTTAGTTGACCGGGGCAGCTCTGGCAGGGCAGACATTTGACAAACTGATTTTTGGGAAGGTGGCATCCTATGCCACGTTGAAAGTCACTTAGGTCTTCAGTAAGGTCACTCTAGGGCCAATGTTTGTCTATGGAGATTTCATGGCTGTGTGATCGATTTTATACACCTGTGTGTGGCTGAAATACCTGAATCCACTCATTTGAGTATGCGAGTGACTTTCCCAAAGTCATGTTAACCAGTTGAGCTGATATGACGAGTATAATAAATAACAAGTTGTTCTGCTGAAACCTAAACATATTTATTATTTTAGGTTAATAAAATATGTCATGTTTTTATCTTCAGTAAATGTGCTTTTAATTAAACAGATTACACGTTTGGTTCTGTTAAGGCCCTCATTGGCAAATGTAGTTAATTTATCGTACTGTAAGGAAACTCTTGATGGATTATCAGATTGAGTTCATAATTACTCAGTGCTCCCAAATATCAAAAAGGCAATAAACAGTTTGTCTATTTATTCCCAGAATGGGCCAGAACATCTGCCTACCCCCTCAGAGGCATGGGACAGTCTCCTCAGAGAACCTCTGTGGTTTAGAAATATAATTACTAAAATGGACATATTCAAATGCAGTTCAATTTCTCTATGGACATCGGTTCTGTGTGCAGCCCTACGACTAATTATGTAACAAGTGACGGCTTCACATGACTCACGTGTCTGGTGACTCCTTCCTGGTCTGTACAAAACCCACTTTTTTCCTTAGCCCCCCCTTCTCTTACCCCCTGCTCTTTTTCTCCCTAGACCCTACCCCTAAAATATTTGAATTTAAGTGAATAATTTGCTGACCACAAGCCCAAAGACAATAATTCAGGCTTTAAGTGAAGATGACAGATCTCACACATCAACCCTTGTGCAGTCTCATGGTCTTCATTATCTTGAAATCTGCTCAGGTTACAGAGGGAATTCTCTCGTGAGACTTACATAGCACAGATATTTGGGTCTGGGTGACGAGATTAGAAAGAGTGTGAGAGAAGGAAGGAGAGAGTGAGCAGCCAGACTTCCTTTGCTCTGCTGTGTCAGAGGGGTTGGTCAGAACAATGAACAGTAGGAGTGTTGTAGTACTCTAGTCATCTCATGAATGGAGCCATTCTGTTGCTCTCCTGTTCACTGTTGCTTTAGTATGGCGTGAACAGGGCTCCCCACAGCAATGACTGACTGCTTCATTCAAACACTACAGTCAAAGCCTCCAAGGATAAACTCCCAGCCTCCCCAACCCTACAGCCAATTTGGTATGCCGCCTTGTAGATCTGGAAGAAAGGGATGAGTGTACGTCGTATAGAAGAGGCCATATTGCTGATGTTAATCAAATCTAAATTGAGAAGAGTCTGGGGCTAGGGGTTGATTTTGGATTTGGCAAAAACCCACTTCTGTTAACTATTGCCAATCTTAAACAAAGAAAACTGTTTAAGTCTGATGAATCAATAGTTTAATACATTCAAACAGTAATCCTAATTTCATGTGCTGGAATATGAATTTTAACCAACTCTTGTTTATATTCAACCGCAATCTAGATCACCATCTAGCGGTCAAACAGAGCAATAACATGCCATTCTTAATTTTCACACCATCAACATTTTTCTTCCATCCTTTAAAATAGGGTACATAAATACCTTTAAAACAGATGTTTATCCATCTTTACACATTTGGATTGAACACGCCTATAAAGCTAAAGTTTCATGTGTATGCCTGATTGTATCCATTGATAACAATGGGAATTAGGCAAGACCCGCCCCCCCAAAACAAATCTACAGATCTATTTGAAGACCTTTTCAAATCCTTTTCTCATTCCTTCTCCCACATTCTGTTTCTCGCAGACATACTTGGGATGCTTGTTCAGGGGGGTATGCCTGAGCAATAAACTGCATAGACTCAGACCCATAGTTTTAACTGCATAGACTCAGACCCACACTCAGAATTAGCTTTAATTATATTTCTATGCACAGACCCTCTTGAACAACTGGCAGAAGGACACAGATTCAACAGTTGGATGTAAACATTTCAGGCCCTCCTCTTGTTCCTTTGCATCCTCTTCCCAGACTGCGCTCCCTTCTGTGCCCCTCTCACCATGCCCTTAAACTGGCCCTGCATCTTTGCTTTCTTCCTACACACACAAACACAACAAAGGGTTATTAAGCTTTCGCCATTACAACTCTACTACAATTATTACCATGTTTATTACTAGTTCCTTGCTATGTTTTTACCTGCGGTTGAGCTGTGCTTTCCTCAGAGGGATGTAGGCATATGGATCAACCTTTCCTTTCCTCTTCACATCTCCTTTACCCTTCTGGAGAAAAAACAAAAACACACACTTTAGCCTTGTGCAGATTCAACAAAGAGCTGACCAATAGTCCCAGTTTGAAATCAGCCTAAACACACTTCAGCCTGTGTGCATGTGTCACCTTGGCCTTGTAGTCTCCCCCCAGGTCTCTGCTCCCACCCAGAGGTCTGTGGATCCCCGAGCCTCCAGCTGAAAGAAAGAAACTCGCATGAATACACACACACACACGAGATGACTTGAGACCAGCAACCAGAACACACGGACGCCAACTGACAGAGACAGATTAATAGTCAGCTGTACCTTTGTATTTCAGCTGGGGTTCAATCTCCATGTCATCATCGTAGTGACCATCCTGGAATGTCCTCTTCTTAGTCTTTATCTGAGAAAGAAATGGGGGGAGAGAGAGTTCAGAGGTTTCAGAAGTTGTGTCAGCTGAGGTAGGAAGTAACATTTCAAATACTCTTGTTACTGTTAGAGAAGCTTTTACGAGCACTTGTTCTTATTTTAAGTCAGTAACAGTTATTCTACTTGAGTGGGATATTTCAGTACTCTTTCCACGCTGGTGAGTGAGGGAGCTTGTGAGTGAGAGAAAGAGTAAATGGGTGAATGTCAGCCAGTTCCATGAAAGTAAATAGTAACAGAGGGGTGAATGAGTGATTGGTGGTTGAAAGATTTACAATTGTTTATTTCTGGAGTATATTGAAGTCTGGCAACTTTGTTTATGTACTTTATTTTGTAAAGTTTTTTATTTAGGATTACATTTTAATTGCTTATTTTTAACATACAGATGTGCCTTGTTGCAACTGATAAAATAAATTAACTTAGTTCCTACTGTACATTAATTTCCTCTCTTCCTTTAATGCATGGAAAATATCAAATGACCTGAAAATTGTAATACTAACGAAATTAGCTAATTCTCAAGGTCAATCTTTAATTACTAAATTACTTTTACTCGAGTACTTTTTAAATAAGCTACTTTTTACGGGGTTTTTTTTTTACACCAGTAATTTGACTTGAGTAAAACTTCATTAACCTCTTAAATGTAAAGTCTGGTATGAGAATGATAGGGGCTATCTGCAAAAGCAGGGTGTCTGCAGAAAGCTGAAATTCTTGGCTATTGATCGGTGCCTTAAATCTTGGGTGTGACTTACTACCATATATGGGTATACAAATATACAAGGGGAGGCCGAGCCGATGACCTAATTTCAAGATGGCTACTACCTACATTCCGGTTAGCATTGTGAAGCATAAACAAAACAAACACTGAATACGTTGATACACACCGAAAGCCGGGACTCCCCAAATCATGGGAATATATTATTTGTCTGCCTGTGACCAACCGTTATTGATCACCAGCCCCAGGAGTCAAAATGTTTATTTTACTCAAAGTTTTCACCAAACATTTTACATTTAAGTCAAACATCTTACAGGGTAAGCTTCGATTTGGTCCGTGTTTGACCTATAGCTACATGGGGGTATCAAATTAATACTTAGGTTGGTAGGAACAAATCTAACATTTTGACAATGTTATCTGAAGATGTATGGCTTAATAGCAACATTGAATGTCCACCGAGTGACTATATCTTTGCACATCAAAAGTATATGTTGCTTGCTTACACGCATTACACAGGGGATTGGCTACTATGGACCATTGACAGTTTTGTAGCCAATGAGATAAGCTTTCCAGGGATATGCAGTTGACCTGGGTGGGACAAAGCAAGGCCTAGAACCTTTTATGCGTAATGCAAAATATTGCTACCTGGCTCAGAGACGAGACGCACAGAGCATGCAACGTTACAGTGTAAACAGATTGAAATTAAAGTGACATCGCTTTAGTATAAAAGATGGCTTCTCAAGGGGAGGAAAAAAACGTACAAAATATTTGGACAACTGCTTTCCAGAAGAATTGGATCCACTTTTAGAGTTTTTATAAGTTGTCTGCATTTTGTGCTTTGGATTTAGTTTACATAGGCCTATGTAACAAGTAATTTCAATGTTATATAATTCCAAAGTAGTTATTGTCCATGTTTCATATTAGTTCACAGTATGCTGTTTCATCCTTGTAACTTTGGAGAGGCCACTAAACTCTCATGACCATTGTTTGTGGTTCTATTTGCGCTACTACCAGGTCCTCCACAAGACCAGGAAATGGTAGACTTTTTCAACACTTTGTGGACATTGCTACAATAAAATAGCTTTAAATTCTCCACAAGCAGATGACCAAAGCAAAAGGTCAAACCCTCTCTCTCAGTTGGCCTTCCGAAAGCAGTTGGTGTTGGGAATGGCTGAATTGGGGGCCCAAATCAACCTCACAACTATCACAAGACCCCTCACTCAAGGTGAGCGCCACTATCCAACTCACAGGCAAAAGACAAGTCACGACATGCACAAGCTATGGTGAAAGTGGAATCTGATCTATCTATATCTTTGATGTAAAACAAATGCCATTTGTAAATAGTTCAGGACACGTGTGTAACCAAGTTCGTATTTGATAAGACATTTTTATATATTGTTTTGTGTATATCTGTTGCTTTTATGTTGTTTTTGTAAACAGTTCATTTGTATGTGGGGCCAATACATTGGATATGTCTAGGCTAAACGTTTAGGCACTTTCGGGAGTTTGAAAAAGGAATATTCAACGCTAGTCTGACCAAATGGGAATCCACGCTTCAAGATTGTTTTGATCACGCGGACTGGGATATGTTCCGGGTAGCATCTGAGAATAACATAGACGACTACACTGATACGGTGACTGAGTTTATCAGGAAGTGTATAGGAGATGTTGACCCACTGACTATTAAAACCTACCCTAACCAGAAACTGTGGACAGACAAAAGTTCACAGAAACTTAGCTTAAATGTATTTGACTAAGGTGTTGCACAATTCCTGACATTTAATCCTTGTAAAAATTCCCTGTCTTAGGTCAGTTAGGATCACCACTTTATTTTAAGAATGTGAAATGTCAGAATAATAGTAGAGAATGATTTATTTCAGATTCTTTTTCTTTCATCACATTCCCAGTGGGTCAGAAGGTTACACACACTCAATTAGTATTTGGTAGCATTGCCGTTAAATTGTTTAACTGGGGTCAAACGTTTCGGGTAGCCTTCCACAAGCTTCCCACAATAAGTTAGGGGAATTTTGGCCCATTCCGGCTGACAGAGCTGGTGTAACTGAGTCAGGTTTGTAAGCCTCCTTGCTCGGACACGCTTTTTCAGTTCTGCCCACAAATTTTCTATAGGATTGAGGTCAAGGCTTTGTGATGGCCACTCCAATACCTTGACTTTGTTGTCCTTAAGCCATTTTGCCACAACTTTTAAAGTATGCTTAGGGTCATTGTCCATTTCGAAGACCCATTTGCGACCAAGCTTTAACTTCCTGACTGATGTCTTTAGAGATTGCTTCAATATATCCACATAATTTTCTTTCCTCATGATGCCATCTATTTTATGAAGTGCACCAGTCCCTCCTGCAGCAAAGCACCCCCACAACATGATGCTGCCACCCCCATGCTTCATGGGTGGGATGGTGTTCTTCGGCTTGCAAGCCTCCCCCTTTCTCCTCCAAAACATGATGGTCTTTATGGCCAAACAGTTACTATTTTTGTTTCATCAGACCAGAGGAAATGTCTCCAAAAAACACAATCTTTGTCCCCATGTGCAGTTGCAAACCGTAGTCTGGCTTTTTATGGCTGTTTTGGAGCAGTGGCTTCTTTGATGAGCGGCCTTTCAGGTTATGTCGATATAGGACTCGTTTTACTGTGGATATAGATACTTTTGTACCCGTTTCCTCCAGCATCTTCACAAGTTCCTTTGCTGTTGTTCTGGGATTGATTTGCACTTTTTGCACCAAAGTACGTTCATCTCTAGGAGACAGAAAGCCTCTCTTTCCTGAGCGTTATGACGGCTGCGTGGTCCCATGGTGTTTATACTTGCGTACTATTGTTTGTACAGATGAACGTGGTACCTTCAGGCGTTTGGAAATTGCTCCCAAGGGTGAACCAGACTTGTGGCGGTCTACAATATTTTGTGTGTAGTCTTGGCTGATTACTTTTGATTTTCCCATGATGTCAAGCAAAGAGGCAGTGAGTTTGAAGGTTGGCCTTGAAATACATCCACAGGTACACCTCCAATTGACTAAAATTATGTCAATTAGCCTATCAGAAGCTTCTAAAGCCATGACATCATTTTCTGGAATTTTCCAAACTTTAAACTTTCCAAACATTTTCCAAAGTTTAAAGGCACAGTCAACTTAGTGTATGTAAACTTCTGACCCACTGGAATTGTGATACAGTGAATTGTATGTGAAATAATTTGTCTGTTAACAATTGTTGAAAAAATTACTTGTGTCATGCACAAAGTAGATATCATAACCGACTTGCCAAAACAATAGTTTGTTAACAAGACATTTGTAGAGTGGTTGAAAAACGAGTTTTAATGACTCCAACAACCTAAGTGTATGTAAACTTTCGACTTCAACTGTAACTCCTATCGGTCTTTAGATCCTTTCCTCAATCTCCCAGGTGTCTTCTTTCCAAATATATACCAAGTTTTTGCATGTCAGAATCATGTAATTACACATGAATAGCAGGTACTTTTGGGTATGTCTATTTCGGCGGAAATCTACATTTTGCCATTACATTGAATGAGGTTAAACTGTACTTCTACTTAAGTAGAATATTTCAGTACTCTTCCCACCCTTGTGTCAGTAACCTCAGCAGGAAACTTTTTACGCAATGATATTCATTTTGTGGCAAATCCTAACTTTATCCAACCTAATTAATGTCAATGGGAGACTTGGGCTACGTTTACATGGGCAGCCCAATTCTGATATGTTGCCCAATTATCGAATGATTTGTCAAAAGACCAATTAAGCGGCAAAAGATCAGAATTAGGCTGCCTGTGTAAATGCAGCCTAAGTGAAAATGTTTCACGAGTGTTTGTGCATATTGTCCCGATGCTACAACATGAAAGGAGCTTTCTGCGGACTATTCGGGACATGGGAAGGTAGTGTACTACGTCTAGGAAAGGAAGTCGCCACAGTGAGCACAGATCCCATGGTAACGTGGGAAATCAGTAGGCAATGCTGATGGATACTCACACTCTTGACTCCAGCCTCCTCCAGAATGTCTTTCATCTCTCCCTCATCATCTGTAAGGGAAGAGAGACATATCATACTGCTTTAACATCAATGAAATGTAAACAAAAAATTATTGATGAATGTATTTATAAAGCCCCTTTCACATAATTTGTGCTTCACAGTAACCCAACCTGGACCCCAAAGAGCAAGCAGAAGCAGGAAACTCACTTCCAATCAGTGGTTATGATAGACATTACTAGATGTAGAGATGGAGTAACGTGGGTAAAGGCAAACTTCTAATTTCCATTTCAACAAACTGGATGATAAAGTATTGATTTTATTTTAATAAGTTGTAGATGTAAAAATGTGGTTGAAGGGAAGTTCAGATCACTTCTCTCTCTCCTCCCATAACGAAGAGTGAGTTTGTGTGTCTGTGTGTGTGTGTGAGAGCGCGTGTCCGACTACCTTTAGTCTTGCCTCCCTCGTCATTGTCCTCTCTGATGATGAGTCTTCCGTCTGACGTGACCTTGAAGCTGTGCTGAACTTTTGCCCTTTTCTTCATGTCTGGGTTGGTGGCTGAAACACACACACACTCCCAGGTCAATACATACACTCTCCATACAAAACAATGAATCTCCTTGCCCACCAAAAAAACATGGGTCGTGTTCATTAAGCACCAAAAACAAGAAAACTGACATTAACAGCAAGGTACTACATTGACTTGTCGAATAAGAACTGCTCATTTTCATATCGCAAAATGTTTAAAACATTTTCCTTTGCATGACCTAATGAACAAATCTAAATCAACATTAGTTATATTTCATTCCAGACAATCCTTCCTTCCCTCGATCACTTCCCTTTGTTGATCGGAGACAACTGGATGGATGTAAGCTGTAGTTAGTTCTGGACGTTTCATACTGATCTGAATGACCAAAGGGAAGGAAATACGCTCCCTGGAATGAAACACAGCTGTAGTTTCAACACCACAAAGTTGAGAGTAAAGACTCCATTACCCAAGACCCTCTGGGAGACAGTGGGGTCCAGGAAGTTGAGTGGTTCGTCTCCCTGTCCCTCCTTCAGCCAGGCCCGCCCCTTCTGCTTTGTGGGCTTCTTCTGGGTCTTAGCGCCCTTAGGCATTTCGTCATCTGACATGTCAGAGTCTGACTCGGCCAAGATCTCCTCAATACTGAGGGAGGGAAGAGGACAAAAGAAGTGATGAAGAGAGAAAGTCACAAATCGAATGTTGAGATGTGTATTACGGAGTCAAGAGTAGGGTAGCGTGTGTATACCTCTCTCCCCTGGCTTTTGGCTTGTCGTCCCCGCTGTCTGAGTCGTCGTGGTCTTCGTCAGCCATTCTTGATCTCTTGGTTCTGGCCTCAGCCTTACGGATATTCACCAACACCTTATGATGCTCCACAGGCAGCTTGCTTTTCACCAACTCAAACCTACACAATGTACATTGACCTAAATGTACATATCGTCATGGATTTCACTTGTTTTTTAACTTGAATGTTTTATAATGTACAGGTAACTGCCAAAATAATGGAAACACTTGTGTAAATGAGGGAACACAAAGTACACTGAACAAAAATATAAATGCAACAACTATACTGAGTTACAGTTCATATAAGGAAATCAGTCAATATAAATCAATTAATTAGGCCCTAATCAATGTATTTCACATGATTTAATCAGCTTCTTGCTATGCCACACCTGTCAAGTGGATGGATTATACTGGCAAAGGAGAAATGCTCACTAACAGGGATATAAACAAATTTGTGACCAACATTTTAGAGAAAAGCTTTTTGTGCGTATGGAACATTTCTGGGATCTTTTATTTCAACTCATGAAACCAACACTTTACATGTTGTGTTTATATATTTTTTCAGTGCACACTATCAGTCAAAGGTTTTAGAACACCTACTCATTTAAGGGTTTTTCTTTATTTTTACTATTTTATACATTATATAATAATAGTGAAGACATCAAAACTATGAAATAAAACATAGAATCATGTAGTAACCAAAAAAGTGGAAAACAAATCCAAATATATTTGATATGAGATTCTTCAAAGTAGCCACCCGTTGCCGAGAGCTTTGCACACGCTTGGCATTCTCTCAACCAGCTTCATGAGGTAGTCACCTGGAATGCATTTGAATTAACAGGTGTGCCTTGTTAAAAGTTAATTTGTGGAATTTCTTTCCTTCTTAATGCGTTTGAGCCAATCAGTTGTGTTGTGACAAGGTGGGGAGGTATACAGAAAATACCCCTATTTGGTAAAAGGCCAAGTCCATATTATGGCAAGAACAGCTCAAATAAGCAAAGAGAAAACGACAGTCTACCATTACTTTAAGACATGAAGGTCAGTCAATACGGAACATTTCAAGAACTTTGAAGATACTTTCAGGTGCAGTCACAAAAACCATCAAGCGCTATCAGGCCTTCATGGTCGAATTGCTGCAAAGAAACCACTACTAAAGGACACCAATAAGAAGAAGAGACTTGCTTGGGCCAAGAAACACGAGCAATGGACATTAGACCGGTGGAAATTTGTCCTTTGGTCTGGAGTCCAAATTGGAGATTTTTGGTTCCAACCGCCGTGTCTTTGTGAGATGCGGTGTGGGTGAACAGATCTCCGCATGTGTATTTCCCACCGTAAAGCATGGAGGAGGAGGTGTGATTGTGTGGGGGTGCTTTGCTGGTGACACTGTCTGTGATTTATTTAGAATTTAAGGCACACTTAATCAGCATGGCTACCACAGCATTCTGCAGTGATACGCCATCCCATCTGGTTTGGGCTTAGTGGGACTATCATTTGTTTTTCAACAGGACAATGACCCAACACACCTCCATGCTTAGTATGGGCAATTTGACCAAAAGGAGACTGATGGAGTGCTGATGTGTTATTTCATAGTTTTGATGTCATCACTATTATTCTACAATGTAGAAAATAGTAAAAATAAAAACCTTGAATGAGTAGGTGTTCTAAAACTTTTGACCGGTAGTGTATATTGAAAGCAGATACTTCCACACAGCTGTGGTTTCGGAGTTAAGCCCTATAAGGCTACGCCCTTGGTTCGCGCTAACATATGGAATTGTTGTAAGACAGTTTATTTGGAATTTTAGAACCCCTGTAGGTATATATAAAAAAAATGTTGGCCTTTACTGCTACAGCCCATAGAAACGGCAAATAAATTATAAAAGGAATACGATTTAAGTGTCTGTCCTATACCTAGGAAAGAAGAAAACTCTGGAAATTGTTATTTTATTGTATTTTTGGGACCCATATTTAGTCACTTTGGATATGGCACTGACACCCTATTCACTTTTGTGCCATTTTTACAGCGCAGTACTGGGTTACCTTACAACGACTCCCCTGAAGCGTGTGTTGTAGAGCAAAACGAGTGAGTGCTAAATGTTCGCGAGAGTCTTACCTGTCAATGTTGGTGACTTATTCGTTTGTAGCGCAAAACTGTTCCGTCTGGACAGTCTTTTAAAAAAAATTTTTTTTAAGACCTCTGTACTTTCAGACTCCCACATCCTAATTTCAAACGACTGCCGTAAAGCTTGTGGATGTCGTAGAGCAAAACAAATGACACTGTCGTGTTTGAGTCTTCTCTGTTGCTGAGTTCGTATGAGTTGTTAGCTCAGGTCTTACAGATGATTTCGTGACAATTTCCTTGTCTGGATCCTCTCGTGTAGAAAACACAGCTTTCACAAGCTCCATGGAATAGTCGTTTATATCGGCAGAAAGACAATAAATTTGTAGCTTAAAAGGGAGCTATTCAAAATGACGTGACCTGCTGGCGTGTCAATCGACTAACAATTATCATCCCATAATGCTTAGAGTCACCTATAAAAATGTGGGGCAGGCCAGTATTTTGGCTACCATGGCAATGCCCCCATCCATAGGTTAAGCGTGGTCACAATGGTTTGATGAGCATGAAAACGATGTAAACCATATGCCATGTAGTGTTGCACGGCGCTCTGAAACTTCTGTACTTTTTCCAATACTGAACATGAAATAAGTTTCTGTACTAGAGTTTGTTACTTCCGGTAATGTCAAATGTGTCTCACGGATCAAGTCAGTCTATCAGCGCAGCCGATGTCCCCCTTACAGCAAGAGGCGTGCACCGTTGCCTGCTGTACTTACTCATTGCTAACCTGCACTGGGAGTCTGGGATGCATGTTAGCTCCTGTGCAGCATGAGTGGGGAGCTAACACTTGAATAATGCGACACGGCATGTAGAAATGTTGAAACCGTTACTGTTAGCAAAACAATGCAAGGTGATACCGATAGACTACAAAGCTGAAATCTAACTTTCCTTGCTAGCTTACAGTTGAAGCTAACATCAATAAACTCCCCTAGTTCTTTGTGAAACGCATGCAAAATATGCAGATTTCAAAGCTTATTGCAACAAACTCTATTAATTCACTTAAAATCAGTCCCTCTCGCACATCCCTCCCAAAGATTATCTACTGCCTCAGCGAACTCACTGTGTGTGTGTGTGTGTGTGTGAGAGAGGTCTCAGACGTGCCGCCCCGCCGCCTTGTGAATGACGTCATTATTAGGGGTGTGCAAAATACCTCGGACAAAACGAGTATCGTAAAGAATATGGAACATCTATGCCAATGTATGTGCAATATCCACGTATGTCCCTGCCCATTACTGCCATGTGGGTATTGATAAAAACAGCTACAGCACGCCACTCTTCAACTCAGATCCACATAAGGCTAATCATCTAGCAAGCAAACTCCTGAGTGAAAAGTGTCTGAAATCAAATATGTTGCCTAAACTTACCCAAACTTCCTGATGAACTTGGTGAAAATGTTTTTCAGTTTAGTCCTGAAGTGTCTTCTAACGTCATCCTTGATGTTCCCAACACCCTCCATCTGAGAGAGACATACAACCATGTTCGTGCAAAGTTTTGCAAACCAACTTCAACACCAACATAAGTGGTTTTATGCTACACAAACAGACGCAGAAACCCAACACAAACCGCACGCGCACAACCCTACCATCACAGTGACGTGTCCAGCCAGTGTCTTGGGGTCCATGACAAAGAGGATGACCTTGATGAAGCTGAGCGCTGCTTTGACAATCTCCCTGGTCCGAGACGCCAGCAGCAGGCACACGTTGTGTAGGAGGTGCTCCATCGATCCCATGTCTATAGAGTCTGACACACACACACACACACACTTTGTAACAGCTGCTCCAGCGATGAAATCAGCTAGAGCAGGGCTGTCAAACTCATGCCACGGAGGGCCGAGTGTCTGTGGTTTTCACTCCTCCCATGTACTAGATTGATCAACTAAGGTCACTGATTAGTTAGGAAGTCCCCTCACCTGGTTGTCTACGTCTTAATTGGATACAAATTGAAAGGAAAGAACGAAAACCAGCAGACACTCGGCCCTCCATGAAACAAGTTTGAAAGCCCTGAACTAGAGGGACATAAACACACCATAAACAGTTTGTCAGTGTAAGGGGAATAGAGTTGGTTTACCTTTGTACTCAAAGACCAGTCTGGTGAGAGCCAGGACCGTACATGTGATCATAGTGACAGAGCCGGTCAGCCCCACGTACACCAACAGTAGGTACTGCTCCAAAGCTTCTACGGAGAGACAGGGACAGAAAGACAGGGAGTAACTCTCTGTGATAGTAAGAATCTAGAGGAGCATGTAAACCAAAGCCTCTGGTCGAGTAATCCTTACCTTTGGCATCTCCACAGAACCTGATAAAAGCGTTTCCTATCTCCACCAGTAGAGTGTAGGCATTCTTACGAGCTCCTACTGACACCTCCTTAGTACATATGATCACCTAGGAGAGTTAAAGAATAGTGTAAGTGTGCGAGTGCTAGCGTGAGTATGTGTGCGTGTGTGTGTGTGTGTGTGTGTGTATATACCTCGGGTAGCAGGGCAGTGATGAAGTCTCTGTGTTCATCACTCAGCTGCTTCACAATGTGGATAAGACACTTTAGTCTGGGCTGAGAGGAAAAGGGAAAGAGGGAGAGTTAGACAAAATTAAGCCGGTTGAGCTGTCCTTGCACTCAGTAAGGGCGAGGAGCGCGCACACACACACACACACACACACACACACGTCTTACCCTCTTGGCGGGAGATGAAGCATTCTTCAGTGTCCCCAGCAGAACGTGTTTGAGCGTCTCTAGGTGAGAGAGAACGAATGATCTACACTCCTCCCTCTCTCCACCGCACATCTCCTCCAATACGCGGTACGCCTTCTTCTGCATGTGTGGCTCCTTATTCTACACACACAAAAATTAGAAAGGGAAACATGTATGAGCTGTGAAAAAAATTATATAAACAATATATTATGCGCTTTTAAAAGTGATGCGTTTAGTATTTCAAATAATATGGCTGGTTTGGAAAACATCTCCACATCTTTGCACAGTCAAAATGTCACGTGTCCTAACCTCCAGGTATGGCCTAATCAGTTCAAAGGTCTGACTCATTGTGACCTCATCTACACAGGGTGCCATGGCAACCACCAGGTCCATGACAGACATCCTGGGGGGGGAGACAGATGTAAGATTCAAATTTTTGGGGGTTAAATGTTAAATAGGAATGCGTCTTGGCATTGTACAGTAATGTAATTGGCAATTCAATTGTAATACAGAAATGTAATCATGTAATTCACACCAAACACAACTAACTAAGCACATTCCTACCGTATGAACTCAGTGCTGTCTGGGCTGCTGAGTCTCTCTGTAGCTTTTGATAGGAAGGTACACACCATCTGAGAGATAAAACATTACACCACCAGGAGACAAAACGTACATTTTTGTTAGGCATTTTTGTTGAGGCACGGAGGTGTGTGTGTAAATGAATGAGCATGAAAGAGGCTCTCAGTGTTTCCTAGATTCCTTGCATGTTCTCTACTCGCCTTCTCAAAACTCAGGGGAGGAGAAGTCAGGAGAGGAATTTTGGAACCCCCCCCCAAAAAAGATTGTTAAGGAGCCAGAGTGTGTACCTGTGGGTCTGTGACAGTCAGGTAGACTTTAATGGTGTCTAGGACAGCCATCCTGTAGGGGGCAATGTCTCCAGGAGCAGGCTGCTGACTGAACACATTGAACAGGATGGGCAGGAAGTTCTTAGCAAAACGCCCCACCTCCGCCTTCTCCTCTTCTACAGGGGGAACATAGCAGAGGAGCGTTTAGCGACTGACCTACATAGCATGTGTGTGTAATAGAGGTGGTTCTGGGAACTATCATCACGTGATGAGAAACTTGAGCTAATGCCTAGGCTTTAGGTCAGTGGGCTAACGGCATGCAGATAACCTTGGTTCAATACCTGGGTAGTTCATGCATGTGCAAGTGTATGTGCCTGTCAGTGCTTGTGTTTGTGTGCATGCTTGTGCGTACCGGTGTTACAGCTCTTGGTGATGAGTGTGCGTATGGCCTGGCAGATGGTCAGTCGTAGGTCAGGCCGTTCGTTGATGGCCATGCCCAGTGCCCTTGCTACACCTTTAAACGACACCAGCAGGTCCAAGGGCCCCACACAGAACCCTGGCAGCATGGTCCAGATCTGACGGGAACAGAAACACACCAGTGAGTACGGTACAGGAATGGACACACCATCACAGAACACACAATATCACCGGGAGAAACGAAACACCTTATCATGGTGCAGATGTGACAGGGATACAGAAAGAGACACACAACACCTGTGTTGGAACACCAGAGGCCATACAAATTGTATGAATTGTTTTTGGGTTTTTTTAAGTGAGGCGAGCAAAGAAAATAATTATAGTCAAAACCTGGCAACCTAATCAAGAGATATGAGTTTAAGAGGCATAGTTCAACCATAATTGGAGAAAGTTCTGTCTCTCTACTGGAAGCTATTGAGAAAATGAGGGGCATCCATTAAACATGTCATTAAATGTATATGGCCTAAGTAGGAATAGTACAGCTCTGACAGGAAGTACACAATAGCTTTGACAGGGATGCAAAGAGAGAGACAACACTCAAGTCTGGCAGATATATGTAAGGGATAAACACTGACACTGTCCTTTTTGGGGGGGAAATAATGGACGATGCGGAGCGGAGTCCCTCCGCGGAGTTCCAGATAATGTATAGAGCGGAGCCGTTTATCCACCCATACCACGGTTGCCAAACAAAACAATACTAAAGCACAAATTTACTGGTCGAAATGACTTATCAATACTTTCAGTCGATAAGTAAATGCATACCATTTCATCCTTCCACTAAACCTGGTGGTTCGTTCTATTGGTTAGGTTGCTAGAGAAGCGGACTGGCCATTTGTTATTTTGGTAAAGGTTGCTAGAGACGTGCACCAGTAGTTAATTATGATGTTCGATTGCTACGCAGGCTGGAAGCATTCTTATTCATTGCCTTCTAGCTAGCCAATCACAGCTAACAAAGTCACGTCAAACAGTGCCGCTAGATTAACAGCATTTGCTTAAGCTGTTTCCTAGTGACATTTATATGGATACATCCACAACAAGTAGCCTATGCAGATGAGCGATTTCGGCTGGTACAGAAAAAGTTCCTGTCTCGCCAGGAGTCAGGACACTGTTCCTTACTGTTCATTGGCATTGCAAATCAAACGCTAGGCTCGAAGCTAGCTAAATTGTTTGTTGCTAGAAAATCTGCCAATATGACAATCAAATTCAACAATTACTGAAAGCAGCTGGTCAAACGTAAAAGCATGTTGGAGTATGAGAGAGCACGAGCGCCACTTGCGTCATGACTGCAACATAGTAAAAGAGGGACCAGAGAAAATCATGCTCAATGCTCACTACCTTAAGTCATCAGATGCTGTAAAAAAGAAGTCTCTAGAAACAAATATTTTTAACCTTTATTTAACTAGTCAGTTAAGAACAAATTCTTATTTACAATGACGGCCTAGCCCGGCCAAACCCTAACGACGCTGGCCAATTGTGCGCTGCCCTATGGGACTCCCAATCACTGTCGGTTGTAATACAGCCTGGAATCGAACAAGGGTCTGTAGTGAAGCCTCTAGCACTGAGATGCAGTGCCTTAGACCGCTGTGCCACTCGGGAGCCCAAATCAATGCTTTTCGTTGTTGGACCTCCGTTCCCAATGAAACGCACATCCATGAGCGACTTGCTATGGGCGTCACTGCTATTAGCTTCACGACTGACATTTGGACCAGGGATGTCAGCCCCATGAGCATGCCGAGCCTGACAGCACAGTGGGTCGACGAGGATTTTGTACTGAGGAAAGACGAACACGCTGGTTCTCTTAACGCTGCTGCCAGTTCAATGGCATTTGAGAACATGAACACACTCCTAGCTCCATTCGAACAACTGACAAAAAAAAATAAGCTCATCAACTGGCGTCTGCAGCAGACGTGATTCCCTCTGTCATGGCATTAAACGCCTTCTCAACAAAACTGCCGACAGACTGTGGGGTTAAAACTTGCAAAACTACTCTACTAGAGTCTGTGAACAAGCTATTCGGTGGCATTCTCTCTGAGCCTCTATACTGTGTCACCACCATGCTCGATGCTATGTACAAGGGCCGCTACTTCGATGCAGACAAGAAACAGGGTTTACGTGAAATGTTAGACACAGCTGGACAAGATGGAAACAGACAGTGCACACCGACGAAGAGGACCCACGACAGAAGAGGCCACGGACAGACAGAGCTGAAACGTCACTGCTTGACATGTATGATGAAATCCCTGTTGAGAATGAAACGACTGAACAAATGAAAAACGAAACACAGCAAGTAAGTGAAAGAAATAGGTTTTGATTATGTTTCACTTGTAATGGGGACATACCTAAATGCCAACAAAATAACATTTTGGTCAGTGTGTGTTTCAGCTATTTAACTGTACTAGAATGCTTAAAAAGGCCGCTACAATTTTAAATATCAGTATTGGGTCTTTTGGCTAGGAACATATCGCATATCGGCCATAAATGTCATATCGGTGCATCCCTACTGCATGGTGCAGTGATTTAGAACAGTAAAAAGGCGGCCATTGTTGGAACTACTTCAGCGATGTATATTAACGCCCACTCTCGAATCCCTTTCTAGCCAATCAGAATGGAGTATTCAGCAATGCCGTGGTATAAATGACAGATATAAGACGGAACAGCCTCACAGTATGGAGACCTAATCTAACAAGATTCTTACCTGCAGCTGGAGTGTCTTGTAGACTTTAGCCTCCAGTTTCTGTCCAGCCTTCTCCAGCTCCTCAGCTACAACACACAGACAGGCACAGAAATGAGCAATACGTTGTTTACGCTTACACCCATTCAACACACAAACCATTATTTACCTCTCTGTCGGAGCGTGGCAGCGAGTGGCAGGAGATATGATGTGTAGTAAGCCAGTTGCGTGTTCTTAACGTGATCACGTATGACAGGGATCAACCAACTACGAGGGAACTCCAGATTGTCTCTGCCAACACACACACACACACACAATTATTAAACTGATCAACTAAGACACAATACAAACTAACAATACAATCTACTAACGTAATAAACAGCTATAACTTAGTAACAAACTAATCACAGTAGCTAATAGCAGACATACTCCAGTCCAGTGATGTTGAGTGGTACAGCGGTCAGCAGTACTTCAGGTCCCATGCTCTCTACAGCGCCGCCTACAGCCAGGTCAAGCTCACCACAGAACGGGAACCGAGGGGTGGAGCGCAGGTCCGCTAGAGACTGGAGAGACTGAGAGAAACAAAATTAAAATGATTGTCCAGTTCTACAACAAGTGGTAAGTATTTGGGCATGACAAAGCCACTGTGTGTGTGTGTGTGTGTTAACTTGGTGCTGTCGGGGAGCGTTACCTTGGTCATGACCGGGTGTGTGTGTTTCCCTGCTGCTCTGTAGAAGCAGCCCAGCAACTGCAGAACGAACGGCCAGGAGGCGTGGAAACGATACGACAGACCCTCCTCCACGATACTACAATACACAGAGGCAGCTTAAAACTGGATATCAAACATAAATATCTATATATAAACGCCTAATTATGCCTTGACCCCTGCGTGAGTCAGTGAGTGAGACAGAAATTGCTTTAGCTTGATGTTCCAAATGCCTGTATCGCAAAAAATCAAGGATGTTCTTTGTTTCATTTTTTTATTTTTATTAAGTCTCGTCTCCTTCGGTGCACCTTCCCACTAGTAGACACCAAGCCCCTCCCCCTGCCACTCACAACAAAGAGACGAAAGATCTCTTCTTCCTCTTTGACAAGCAGTTTCCACTCACTATTTGCATTTGAGATTTGGTCCGACATAAAAAAATATATAATAAAAAATACATTTAAAAGAAAAATCGGTCATATGGACACCGAAACACATTGAGACATTATTTTAACGTAATAGAGGAAAACTTTACCTACGTAACAATACCCTTTTTAAGTATCAACTCCCAAAATGTTGGGCTGAGCAGAGCCTACTAAGACGGGAGTATTAATGAACATGATTGTGGAAAAGTAATACTCAATTTCATGCCACGCGCGCCGTAGTCTGCGTTTTATAAAATGTGCACTGAGCATAAAAATATATTTGTATTTTATTTATTTTACCTTTATTTAACTTGGCAAGTCAGTTAAGAACAAATTCTTATTTTCAATGATGGCCTAGGAACAGTGGGTTAACTGCCTGTTCAGGGTCAGAGAGATTTGTACCTTGTCAGCTCAGGGATTTGAACTTGCAACCTTTCGGTTACTAGTCCAATGCTCTAACCACTAGGCTACCCTGCCGCCCCTATAAGGAATCGGCAACTCGTTCTCATTCTAAGAAATAAGCTTCTTCTTATCCAGGTAGGCCATTTGATTTCAACATTAAAGAAAGTGAACAGGGTATGTTGTTCCAACAGTCGGAGACAGACAAGGGTGTATTCATAACTGCTCAACTGTTATACCTTGTAGGCAAGCAAATAGATCAAAGTTGGCTAGACTTTAAATATACAAATTAGCTGGCTACTCAGTGGGCTTGTCCTTTAGAGATTGTTTATGAGACCTGTATTAATTGCCTATAATGCCTTCTACCAGAAGTTGGTCATTAATAGCAGATGTGCATGGTTCTAGTTACACTTGTAACAAAAATGTAATTTTCATAGACTTGAAAGCCAGATCAGTGACTATTGCAAAACAAAAACAGGTTCAACTATTTTGATATAACAAACTATTAGTGGGTCTTATGGTTGAAGTCTTATGTTTAGCCTAGGTATAACTTTACAAGCCCTGAATTCATTAAGATTATTCCTGACCGTTTGAAATACCTTTAATTATGCAACAAAGCTTATTTAGCGAATAAAAGAGAACATGAATCTGCTATAAGTTTTAGGCCATATCATATTTTTTAGGCCATATCACCCAGCCCTAGTGAGCGAGCGCACTATCCCTAGGTGAGTGTGTGTGTGTGTGTTCTCACCGGAACATCTTGCAGATGTAGGAAGCGTTTCCAGAGGATGCGGTGGGGCTGACAGGGCCGATCTCCTCCATGTGAGGAGCCACACACTCCGACAGCAGAGTCTACAGCACACAAGCACAGTTAGGGCCACTTAACAGGGTAGGTGTAAACAAAGTGGTGAGCTTGAAGTATGTTACCTTGAGTGTACTGGTGGCAGCAGAGACGACCTGTGTGTGAGGTGACAGGAGGCAGGACATGGCTGTGGAGAAGAGACGAGGGAGATGACCCAGACTTAGAGACGACTGAACACTGAGGAGAGAGAGAGTGAACATTCAGTTAATTAAAAATAAGAATACATTTTTACTGCTGCAGGGGTAGTGTACTCTGGTGGTGTAGTGTACTCTGGTGGTGTAGTGTACTCTGGTGGTGTAGTGTACTCTGGTGGTGTAGTGTACTCTGGTGGTGTAGTGTACTCTGGTGGTGTAGTGTACTCTGGTGGTGTAGTGTACTCTGGTGGTGTAGTGTACTCTGGTGGTGTAGTGTACTCTGGTGGTGTAGTGTACTCTACCTGGCCAGGTGAACATGGGCTTTCTCCATGACAGCCAGCCAGGCTAGTAGAGGCTGCAAGTCATTCTCACTGGGCAGGTAGTCATACAGGGCCTGAAGAGAGAAAGAACATAACACAGCACCGTTAACCCAATTAATCATTTTCAGCCCAGGTTTACAGTGTGAAGGGGGTATGAGTATGTGGTGTTTTTGGATCCCAGGCTGTGACTTTAGCTTTGTGACCTTACCGTGATGATCTGAGCATTGAGTTCAGCAGACAAGGTAACAGGGTTGGGTTTCCCACTGAACAGCTTATGGAAGGCCTGCATGGCACATGCTGTCACCAACTAGAAAGAGAAAGCAGGGCTAGAGGTCAGTTTGGGAAGGTGAGGTGTGTGTGTGTGTGTGTGTGTGTGTGTGTGTGTGTGTGTGTTCTCACCACGTGGCTGAGGGTCATCACCCTGAGCAGAGTCTCACAGCAGGACTTGACGGCATTGAGAGGGAAGGTGACCATGAGGTCCTTCAGGAGACCCAGGACGTGCAGGGTGGTGGTGTCCTCCTTACTGCCTGAATAAAAAATAAAAAAATACAGAGAAGCTTAATTAAAAGGTCATGTAAGGGGGATTTGAGTTCTCTAGCTTTGCTTCAGACCTTAAAGACAGTGTTGCAGTAGCATAATCACAAGCCGCAAGCCTTGTCAATCAAAGCTTTGAGAGTAGAGTTAAAACGGACCTCATAACAAATAAAAAGTATAGACGTAAATCATTGCCTCTGCGTTCAAATAAAACCATGGACAAAAAACAAATCCCTAAAGGTTGGGGGTTGTACCTCCTGCCTGTTCAATCTCTTTGATGCAGAACTTGGCGGCCATCGCGGCAGCAGGGTGGTGGGTTGGGGCATTGTCTGTAAACAGTAAGTCACTGCCTCTCAGGATGGAACACACACCGTGCTGCGCTGCTTTACGGATCTGAGGTGGAGAGTGTAAACAATTGATTACCAAATTATTGTGAATATAAGGTACTGTGTGTGCGCGTGTGGGCGTGCGTACCTTGGGCTTGCTGTGGACAGTGAAGCTGAGTAGACCGTGGTATGTCTGCAGAGTAGACGGGTAACTCCACACTGTAACATCCTGCTTCCGCAAAAGAGTGGAGAGGCACGACAGGATCTAGAGAAAGAAAACAGGTTGAAAACTTTATTTAAATGATGTTAACTTCTTATGGCTTGAGGGCGCTATTTTCACGTCCGGATGAAAAGTGTGCCCAAAGTATACTCCCTGCTATTCAGGCTCAGAAGGTAGGATATGCATATAATTGGTAGATTTGGATAGAAAATACTCTGAAGTTTCTAAAACTGTTTGAATGATGTCTGTGAGTATAACAGAACTTATTTGGCAGGCCAAACCCCGAGGACAAACCATCCAGGAATATTATTTTTTATTTTTTTTGAGGTCACTCTCTCTTCCATGAGTTTTCATTGAGAATCTAGAATTCTAAGCGAGTTGCTTGCAGTTCCTATCGCTTCCACTGGATGTCAACATTCTTTAGAAATTGGTTGATGTTTTTCCTTTGTGTAATGAAGAAGTAAGGTCGTTCAAAACGAGGCTCGAGGGAAGTGTACTTTTTGATAGAGGCGCTCGAACTGAAAGCATGCTCCACTTTGTTTTCCTCCGGTATTGAACGCAGTTTATCCCGTCTTAAATTTGAACGATTATTTACGTTAAAAAAATACCTAAAGTTGTATTAGGAAAGTTGTTTGCTGAAAATTGTCAAAGATTACAGGCACCTTATGAGAGAATTTGTAGTCATGTTGCGCAAGTTGGAACTGGTGTTTTTCTGGATCAAACGCGCCAAATAAATTGACATTTTGGATGTATAACGACAGAATTAATCGAACAAAAGGACCATTTGTGATGCTTATGGGACATACTGGAGTGCCAACAGAAGAAGCTCGTCAAAGGTAAGGCATGAATTATATGTTATTTCTGAGTTTTGTGTCGCGCCTGGCGGGATGAAATATGATTGTCAGTGTTTGTTTGTTTGGGGACTATCCTCAGATTATAGCGTAATTTGCTTTCGCCGTAAAGCCTTGTTGAAATCTGACACGGTGGCTAGAAATACAAGAAGTTCAGCTTCAATTTGGTGTATTGCACTTGTGAATGTATGAAAGTTAAATATTTTTAATAATTATTGGATTTGACGCTCTGCCATTAAACCGGATCCCGTTAACGGGATTTCAGCCATAAGAAGTTAAAAGGTACCCGCTGGACAGACACACACACACTCACCCATCTGAGTGCGGAGGCGGACTCTGAGCTGGCCAGGGTGGACATGACGTCCATCAGAGCTTTGGCCGTGTCAGAGAACTTAGAAATCAACACTGGTGCTGGAACCCTGAGGGACACAACATACATATTCAAATCACTTAACAAATACTTAAACACATAGACCACAGTCAGACCTAAGACAGTAGGCAGGTTTCCATTGACCCAGGTTTATTTGACAAAAGCATTGTCGCAAAAAATATAATTGTGACATGTGTAATGGAAATGGCAGATATAGGAGACATTATTTTAAAGAGGCCGGTAGACGTACTACCAAATTCTCCAAAACAACGTTGGAGGTGGCTTATGGTAGAGAAATTAACATTGAATTCTCTGGCAACAACTATGGTGGACATTCCTTCAGTCGGCATGCCAATTGCAGTGTCCCCTGGCCTTTTACATTTTTGTCATTTAGCAGACGCTCTTATCTAGAGCGACTTACAGTAGTGAATGCATACATTTCATGCATTTTTTTTTGGTACTGGCCCCCCGTGGGAATCGAACCCACAACCCTGGCGCTGCACACACCATGCTGGCATTGCAAACACCATGCTCTACCAACTGAGCCACAGGGAAGGCCCCAGCACAAGGAGCACCTGTGTAATGATCATGCTGTTTAATCAGCTTCTTGATATGCCACAACTGTCAGTTGGATGGATAATCTTGGCAAAGGAGAAATGATCACTAACAGGGATGTAAACAAATGTGTGCACACAATTTTAGAGAAATAATAATTTTGTGCATATGGAACATTTCTGGGATCTTTTATTTCAGCTCATGAAACATGGGACCAACACTTTACATTTTTGTTCAGTATAAATGAAAACACACTCTAGCAGGTAAATGTCGGATCTATTTTTCTAAATGTCGATAAAAAAAATAAAAAATAAATCGCTGGACAAGTTTATGGAAACATAGCTAGTGACCACAGTTAGCATAGGTGAGAGCAGTGAAACTGTGGGACTAACCGTTTCATAACCAGGTTGAGGAGGTAGGCTACAGCAGCCAGAGACTCCCCTGAATCCACTGCCTCCAGGGTGGTCATCTGAAACCAGAGAAAGACACCAAGTTTAGTCTGAAAACAAACTATTTTTCTCCTGGTTAGCCCAGAGTATTGTCCACTGTACGTATGAATTCTGACTGACTTCAATGCAGGAGCAGAAAGCCACAGAGAATAACATTAATCTTAATATGCCTCCAGTTCTTACGCACTTGCAAGCATCCAATGCAATTACACCTTTGTAGGGGGGTCATTCATCTAGTAATATTGAAACTATGATAGACAGGCATAAGCAGTAATTAGGCCCTACTCACCAGAGCTGCAAAGTACTCTGTTTCCGTCTCCTTCCCTCCCTGAGATCGAATCACCTCAGTTACCGCAGCCAGCACTGCACATATCTATGGGACGAGACAGATACGAATAGTGAATATCTTTGGCAAGTTTATTGGTTTAGACCCTATGCAGCTGACAGGTTAACATAACATCAATACTATAGTACAACAGTGATACACGGTTGATGTCAGCTTCAGTTATAACATTTTCATTTCCCTTTTATTTAACTAGGCAAGTCAGTTAAGAACAAATTCGTATTTACAATGACGGCATACCCTGGCCAAACCTTAACATGTAATGCATTCGGAAAGTATTCAGACCCCTTGACTTTTTCCACATTGTTACGTTACAGCCGTATTCTAAATTGGTTAAATAAAAACTTTTCCGCATCAATCTACACACAATACCCATAATGACTAAGTGAAAACATGGTTAGAAATGTTTGAAAATGTATTAACAGAAATACCATATTTACATAAGTTTTCACACCCTTTGATATGAGACACGAAATTGAGCTCAGGTGCATCCTGTTTCCATTGATCATCCTTGAGATGTTTCTACAACTTGATTGGAGTCCACCCGTGGTAAATTCAATTGACTGGACATGATTTGGAAAGGGTTAACTGTCTATTTAAGATCCCACAGTTGACAGTACATGTCAGAGCAAAAACCAAGCCATGAGATCGAAGGAATTGTCCGTAGAGCTCCGAGACAGGATTGTGTCAAGGCACAGATCTGGCGATGGGTACCAAAATATTTCCGAAGCATTTAAGGTCCCCAAGAACACAGTGGCCTCCATTCTTAAATGGAAGAAGTTCGGAAACACCAGGACTCTTCCTGGAGCTGGCCGCCTGACCAGAGTTCCTCTGTGGAGTTGGGAGAACCTTCCAGAAGGACAACCATCTCTGCAGCACTCCACCAATCAGGAGTTTATGGTAGAGTGACCAGATGGAAGCCACTCCTCAGTAAAAGGCACATGACAGCTGGCTTGGAAAAGGCAACCAAAGACTCTCAGACCATGAGAAACAAGAAAACCAAGATTGAACTCTTTGGCCTGAATGCCAAGCGTCACGTCTGGAGGAAACCTGGCACCATCCCTACGGTGAAGCATGGTGCTGGCAGCATCATGCTGTGGGGATGTTTTTCAGCGGCAGGGACTGGGAGACTAGTCAGGATCGAGGGAAAGACGAATGGAGCAAAGTACAGAGATCCTTGATGAAAACCTGCTCCAGAGCCCTCAGACTGGGGTGAAGGTTCCTCTTCCAACAGGACAACGACCCTAAGCACACAGCCAAGACAGCGCAGGAGTGGCTACGGGACAAGTCTCTGAATGTCCTTGAGTGCTCGAGCCCAGACTTGAACTCGATTGAACATCTCTGGAAAGACCTGAAAATAGCTGTGCAGTGACACTCCCCATCCAACCTGACAGAGCTTGAGAGGATCTGCAGAGAATATTAGGAGAAACTCTCCAAATACAGGTGTGTTAAGCTTGTAGCATCTTACCCAACAATACTTGAGGCTGTAATCTATGCCAAAGGTGCTTCAAAAAAGTACTGAGTAAAGGGTCTGAATACTTATGTAAATGTGATTTCAGGTTTTCATTTTTAATAAATTGCAAACATTTCTAAAAAACGATTTTTGCATTGTCATTATGGGGTACTGTGTGTAGATTGATGGAACAAAAACAATTGAATAATTTTAAGAATAATGCTGTAATGTAACAAAATGTGGAAAAAGTCAAAGGGTCTGAATACTTTCTGAATGCACTGTACGTACACTGTTACCAGGTCATTTAGAGAAGTACAGTCCCCCAGAGTTACACACCTCTTTATGGGCAGCTGAGTTGGACTCCCAGAAGCGCTGCACCTTTCTAAAGGTAAGGTTAGAGCAGTCTGACAACCCGCTGAGGAAGGTCCCTGCACTCCTCTCTGAAAGGGCCTGCTCTGCCGTCTCCTCCATACAGGCATCTCCCCGGTCACCCGCACCCCTCTCCAGGCTTCCTGCCTGCAGCTCGTTGTGCAGTTTGAGTGCATCCACTGTCAGGTCACTCTTCTCTGGAGAACGAGAGAAGATATCAGTATCTAAGGGTCATGTACTACTGACTGACATTAGGTCATCTTACATTTACATTTTAGTAATTTAGTGGATGATGGTTTTTAAATTGGTAATGCAATTATAAATTCTATAATTTTCTAATCAAGTGACAATGCCCAAGAAGTCTGTGTTTGGAGGATATTATGGAACCGGTGTTAGGCCCGAGACAAACGAGTTACCAACATATTCAAATAATGATTGACATATTTTAATTGAAAACCTTATTTAGATGAATTTATTCATACTATTTCATTCTTCCACAAGATATAGTCGCGAAACAAATCTATGGTTGCTACCCAAGCCGGCTGGTCGTTCTATTGTTTCGGTTGCCAGAGATGGGACCCAGTCGTGTCTATGGACGCGACCCTGTCGTTCATTCCAAATGTTCCATTGCCATACTGGATTGCAACGTTCTTATCCCTTGCTTGCTGGATAGCCAACTACGGCTAACTTACAGTCACGTCAAACATTGCAGACAGAATAACAGTAGCTGCATTTGTTTAAGCTGTTTTCTAGTGACATTTATTTGGATACATCCATAACAATGAGCTAATGAGGCACGATTTTACCTGGCATAGACAATGTGCTCTCTCGTTAGGACACTGTTGTTCAGAGGAGCTAGCCAACGACACAGCTAACAACTTCAAACTGAAGCTGGAAAGACGGCAAACTAGCTGCACTTCTTTACATTTAACCTTTTTTCAATTTACATTTCTTTGTTTATATCCATAAAAACTATGCCAGCTGATTCATGATTTCAACTGGATGAGAAACACTGCCTCCCTTTCTCTCTCGACCCCTAACGTTACACGTTCATTACTATGGACAGTTGGAGATCGAATTTGAATATTTTAACAATGTTGCAAATGTCGGAGACAGACAGTAAGGTTTACACAAATCTCCGCTGTTAAACTAAAAGCTAGTCTAAAATAAATGTGCGATAATGTCTAGATGCTTTTTATAGTGGAGATCAAGTTTTTAACTTCCATGCCTGTGCTGATGAGACAGTGGATTGCGCAGTCAGAAGGAACAGAGTAAATAGTGGTAACTTGTGGAATAGACACCGGCTGGAATGCGCTTTTAACCAATCAGGATTAGACCCACTCGCTGTATAAACGCAGTTCTTAGGCATGACGGATCACGTGGTTTATTGCTTAAATATAGAGACTGAGGGATGTACAATAGGTTGTTTTGGGGTCGAAAGTTTAGAAATATTCTATGAAATAGTGTATTGCACAAACAAAACTTTCCAGGTCACGATTCCCCAACCATAAAACAGTCTTAGTTAGAACAACAATGGTCGGCACTAGGCTAGTTGGAGCTAGCATATGATATGGCTCATATGTCAGCATAGCTGTATTATTAACACAGCAATGAGAATGGACTCAAACGACATTGACAACTTTCCAGAAAGTTAGCAATGTAACAAAAGTTGAAACCAGCTAGCCTTTCTTTGTTTAGAAAATGTGTAATAGACTCAATGCTAGCTAACTTCGCTGGGTGGCTGGCTGGCTGACTTTCCACGTGTTATCTCGTCTCAGGCCGAACACGCTGCAAATGCTTACCAGAGGGGCGGCTGAAGAAACGGCTTTTGGCAGCCTGTCTGAATCGGCTCGTCTGGGGGTTTGAGTCGCTGCTGTGTCCCTTTTTCCATCGCTTCAGTTTCGATGAGGCCCCAGATTTTAATTTTCCAGATTTCACCATATTTTCAAATAATACTAACCACTCTGGCTCAGCAAAGCATTTGTCGCAAGTGGCTCTGTCGCTCTCCTGATGACGTAGCGGGGATGCGATCGCCCAAGTCTTCTTCTTCTATGGGTTTTATGTCAGACTACAACCCAAAAAGGTTTATTACTGCCACCAACTGGACGGAGTTGAAAAAACTACATATAAAAAAAACTATATGTGACAGGGAAAACTAACTTAATCCACCCAAAATAAAACAATAAAAAACATCTTCAAATCTCCCTTCTCAGGCTCTATGACCTGAAAGGATGGTATGGCTTTTGACATTTTTTTATTTATTTTTATTTCACCTTTATTTAACCAGGTAGGCTAGTTGAGAACAAGTTCTCATTTACAACTGCGACCTGGCCAAGACAAAGCAGTGTGACGCAGACAACAACACAGAGTTACACATGGAGTAAACAATAAACAAGCCAATAACACAATAAACAAGTCAATGACACAGTAGAAAAAAAAGAAAGTCTATATACAGTGCGTGCAAAAGGCATGAGGAGGTAGGCAATAAATAGGCCATAGGAGCGAATAATTACAATTTAGCAGATTAACACTGGAGTGATAAATGAGCATATGATGATGTGCAAGTAGAAATACTGGTGTGCAAAAGCGCAGAAAAGTAAATCAAATAAAAACAGTATGAGGATGAGGTTACTCCAAGCAACTCCTCAGCCGAGAAGTCTTTCAGTCCAAGGAACCGTTCCGCCGCATCCACAATATCTATTTTCCTGGACCTGAGAGGATGGTATGGCTTTTGACATTACTCCATGCAACTCCTCAGCCGAGAAGTCTTTCAGTCCAAGGAACCGTTCCGCCGCATCCACAATAATATCTATTTTCCTGGACTTCCTTTCCACCTTGACAGTGCAATTAATCGCCACAGGCTAGATAAGGATCATATCACCTCCAACTTACCTGACACCCTAGACCCACTTCAATTTGCATACCGCCCTAATAGAAGATGCAATCGCCATCGCACTACACTCTGCCCTATCCCACCTGGACAAGAGGAATACCTATGTAAGAATGCTATTCATTGACTACAGCTCAGCCTTCAAAACCATAGTACCCTCCAAGCTTATCATTAAGCTTGGCCCCTGGGTCTGAACCCCGACATGTGCAACTGGGTCCTGGACTTCCTGACGGGCCGCCCCAAGATGGTGAAGGTAGGAAACAACACCCCCACTAAACTGATCCTCAACACAGGGGCCCAACAAGGTGGCATGCTCAGCCATCTCCTGTACTCCTTATTCACCCATGACTGTGTGGCCACGCATGCCTCCAACTCATCATCAAGTTTGCAGACAAGACAGCCTACAGGGAAGAGGTGAGGGCCCTGGCGGAGTGGTGCCAGGAAAATAACCTCTCCCTCAACGTCAACAAAACTAAGGAGCTGATCGTGGACTTCAGGAGACAGCATGCCCCATCCACATCAACAGGCCGCAGTGGAGAAGATGAAAAGCTTAAAGTTCCTCAGCGTACACATCACTGACAATCTAAAATGGGCCACAAACACAGACAGTGTGGTGAAGAAGGTGCAACAGCGCCTCTTCAACCTCAGGAGGCTGAAGAAATGTATCTTGGCCATTAGACCCTCAAACGTTTACAGATGCACCATTGAGAACATCCTGTCGGGCCTTGTCACGGCCTGGTACGGCAACTGCTCTGCCCACAACCACAGGGCTCTCCAGAGGGTGGTGCGGTCTGCCCAACGCATCACCGGGGGCACACTGCCTGCTCTCCAGGACACCTACAGCACCTGATGTCACAGGAAGGCCAAACAGATCATCAAGGACACCAACCACCCGAGCCACTGCCTGTTCACCCCACTATCATCCAGAAGGCGAGGTCAGTATAGGTGCATCAAAGCTGGGACAGAGCGATTGAAAAACAGCTTCTATCTCAAGACCATCATACTGTTAAATAGCCATCACTAGCCGGCCTCCACCCAGTACCCTTCCTTGAACTTAGTCACTGTCATTAGCCGGCTACCACCCAGTTACTCAACCCTGCACCTTAGAGGCTGCTGCCCTATGTTAATAGACATGGAATCACTGGTCACTTTAATAATGTAATGCTTGTCACTTTAATAATGTAATGCTTGTCACTTTAATAATGTTTACATACTGTTTTACTAATTTATTATGTATATACTGTATTCTAGTCAATGCCATCCAATTCAACTATTGCTGTATACTAGGCCTGCCCTGACCCCAAAAAATCTTGGTCGACCAAATGTCATATGTTCTTTCGATCAATCGATTGGTCCAAATTTTTAAACGTCAATTTTCCATATAAAGACACACCAAATGTGTTTTAATAAGACAAATGCCTCAATAAGGCACCATAGATCTAGATACCCAGAAAAAAAAATCTTAACCTGACCCAACTATGCCTCCCGAGTAGCTCAGCGGTATTTGGCACTGTATCGCAGTGCTTGAGGAGTCACTACAGACCCGGGTTTGAACCCAGGATGTGTCACAGCCGGCCATGACTGGGAGACCCATGAGGTGGCGCACAATTGGCCCAGCGTCGTCTGGTTTAGGGGAGGGTTTGGCCGTCCAGGATATCCTTGTCCCATCGTGCTCTAGTGAATCCTTGTGGCGGGCTTGGCACCTGCAAGCTGACCTCAGTCGCTAGTTGTACAGTGTATCCTCCAACACATTGGTGCGGCTGGCTTTCGGGTTACGGGAGCAGTGTGTCAAGAAGCAGTGCGGCTTGGCAGGGTCGTGTTTCGGGGGACGCAGGGCTCTCAACCTTCGCCTCTCTTGAGTCCGTACGGGAGTTGCAGTGATGGGACCAGACTGTAACTACCAATTGGATATCACGAAATTGGGCAGAAAAATGGGTAAAAGTACCCCCACCTCCAAAAAAAAAAACGATTATTCTCCTGCTCCTGCTTGCTTTCGCAGATTCTGCCATTACTCTCCTGAAGTTCCCGGCAACAGGATACACGAGGAGTCGACAACCTTTCTCATATGGAATGCCAATTTATCTTACCATTTCTACCGATTTTGAGTGACAGTTATGGTTTTCATATGCAAATTTACGTGAAACAGTTTTTTTATTTTTTTTATAACATCTTCATATCTCAAAATCATTGACATGTAGTTAATCAAAATTCTATCCAAAACCTAAATGATAAAACCTAAAAAGTAACTTCTATTGCCATTGCCAACTATGTATCAACTATTAACTAGGTCCGGCCCGAATATGCTAGCAAACTTGCAACATTGTATAAAATATTCTGGGCCCTCAGAGTTTCCTGTGCTAGTGAGCTCGGGACAGACACAGCTGTAGACTATTTGCCCAAGGGATAAGAAACAGTGCTTGATTTGGGCAGGAGCTCACTGGAGCTGAGAACCGGCTCCTCAAATTTTTTACTGCTTGAGCTCCTGTTCTTCTTATAGAATATTAGCTAAAAGATATTGGAGCTCCTGCACTGAAAATAGAAACAGTACCAGCACTCAAAATGAGTATCGCAACCTATTTCAGTTCAAGTCAAGCACTGATAAGAAGTAATCAGGTAGGCCTATTTTATGATGTTTCCAATGGATCAGAGCATTCGATTTTTCCCTTTCACGCTAGGCGGTTATCGAAAGGTAAAGAGCTGGAAAGATTTTTCAAATACATTGAAGAACTATTGTAATTCGTTTGCTTGCTGTTTGAGGTTAAGAACACATTACTTTGAGAAGCTCCACAGGTCATTAGTGGTTGTGTGTTAAGCCAATCAGAAATACTATCAGATCCCCAAATGGTCACATTTATATGCCTACATTTGCACACAGGCCAGGTAGCCAATAGGCCTACTTCTTACTCAACATTGACAGGAGCGTTCCAAACAAAATACAATGACTAAATTGACAAAACTCGTAAATAGAATGAAATAAACCAAAAGTTGCATCTCACAAGTGTAGCATAGGTTGTGCACTTTGCAAACAATGTGTCCACTCCGACCATGAGAACGGGAAGACTGGAATAATAATATTTAATGTATTAACAGAAATTACCGTAACCAAAGTAACAAACATTGTAGATTAGACATTATAGGAATTAACATTAAATGTACTACTGGTGATATATGCAATATGGAATTGACATACATTAACAATGAAACGCAAACAATTCACACAAGTTATGAAACAATGAATGTGCACAAATTGACAGGAGAGGCATTCTGGAGAGAAAAGTGCATTGCCCATGCAGCATTTATGGTGATACTGCCACAGCAGAAGTCAGGGCATTCATACTTCTTGCGCTTTGCGGAGCAGTGCAGAGCTGTTGTCAAGGAAGTGAGTTTGTGTTTCTACAGGATGTACCTCCCCCACCTACAGTCAACCAGTCATCTCAATGCAGAGCTATACAGAGCCCTCTGCATGACTCTGGAGGCTCTTCAATTGTGTCACACCCTCCATATGGAGCCTCCGACCACATTTTCGGATCAAGCCTAAATTGGCTTTTAGTCTAGGCATCCACAATGTATTAGTTCACTGAGATAAGCGCAAATATATACAGTATCAGTCAAACGTTTGGACACACCTACTCCTTCAAGGGTTTTTCTTTATTTTTACTATGTTCTACATTGTAGAATAATACTGAAGACATCAAAACTATGAAATAACACATATGGAATCATGTAGTAACCAAAAAAGTGTTAAACAAATACAAATATATTTAATATTTGAGATTCTTCAAAGTAGCCACCCTTTTCCTTGATGACAGCTTTGCACACTCTTGGCATTCTCTCAACCAGCTTCATGAGGTAGTCACCTGGAATGCATTACAATTAACAGGTGTGCCTTGTTAAACGTTAATTTGTGGAATTTCTTTCCTTCTTAATGTTTTTGAGACAATTGTGTTGTAACAAGGTAGGGGTGGTATTCAGAAGATAGCCCTATATGGTAAAAGACCAAGTCCAGTTTCTTCAAGTGCAGATGCAAAAACCATCAAGTGCTATGATGAAACTGGCTCTCACAAGGATCGCCACAGGAAAGGAAGACACAGAGTTACTTCTGCTGCAGAGGATAAGTTCATTAGAGTTACCAGCCTCATAAATTGCAGCCCAAGTAAATGCTTCACAGAGTTTAAATAACAGACACATCTCAACAGCAACTGTTTAGAGGAGACAGCGTGAATCAGGCCTTCATGATTGAATTGCTGCAAAGAAACCACTACTAAAGGACACCAATAAGAAGAAGAGACTTGCCTGGGTCAAGAAACACGAGCAATGGACATTAGACTGTTGGAAATCTGTCCTTTGGTCTGAGTCCAAATTTGAGATTTTTGGTTCCAACCGACATGTCTTTGTGAGACGCAGAGTAGGTGAATGGATGATCTTTGCATGTGTGGTTCCCACCGTGAAGCATTGAGGAGGAGGTGTGATGGTGTGGGGATGCTTTGCTGGTGACACAGTCAGTAATTTATTTAGAATTCAAGGTATACTTAACCAGCATGGCTACCACAGCACTCTGCAGGGATCTGCCATCCCATCTGGCTTGAGAAGGCCAAGAGTGTGCAAAGATGTCATCAAGGCAAAGGTTGGCTACTTTGAAGAATCTCAAATATAAAACATATTTTGATTTGTTTAACACTTTTTTGGTTACTACATGATTCCATATGTGTTATTTCATAGTTTTGACATCTTCACTATTATTGTACAATGTAGAAAATAGTAAAATAAAGAAAAACCCTTGAATGAGTAAGTGTGTCCAAACTTTTGACTGGTACTGTATATATTTGTTACCGAACGACCAAACAATCAA
This sequence comes from Salmo trutta, assembly GCF_901001165.1. NCBI lineage: Eukaryota > Metazoa > Chordata > Actinopteri > Salmoniformes > Salmonidae > Salmo > Salmo trutta. Next base: position 29,804,149 of record NC_042961.1, read on the forward strand.
CCAGTCGACTAATTTGGGTCAGCCCTAATATATACTATTCTATCCACATACTGTCCATAATGTTTATAATGTCTATACATCCCATCACATGAATATATATTTATACCTCGGACTTCAACATTGCTCGTCTTAATATTTATATATTTCTTAATTCCATTCCTTTACTTTTATATCTGTGTGTATTGTGGTGAATTGTTAGATATCACTGCACTGCTGGTGCTAGGAACACAAGCATTTCGCTACACCCGCAATAACACCTGCTAAATATGTGTATTTGACTAATAAAATTTGATTTGAGTTATAAAGGCCACAAAGTCCACCTTCTTAACCTTTAACATATCTGGGTCCTGCTGTTGTACGGCAACCCCTGCAGCCTTCAGTGAAGGCCTATCCACCACCATGGACTCTTCAGGAGAAGCATTCAAACCCTCAACTCTTTTAACAGCCGCTGCATATGAAATGCTCTGGACAGCCCTAGCTTTGGCAACCTCATTCACTTTCACCCTTGTTGGGCATTCCAACGACGTGGCTTCATGGTTCCCACCACAAATGGAACATGTCACATTTTCATAACTTTTAAAACACATGATATGATCTTTTGCACAACATGTACATCTCGGCTTCTCCCTTCTACAAACATTTGAAACATGTCCAAAAGCTTTACAATGATCACACTGCATTGGTCTTGGAACAAATGCTCTGACTGCAGTTTATATATCCCAACAGATAGACTCTTCACTTTTCTTCATTCACCAGATAATTCATCCGACGAGCTTCAATCACTCCTGAATACTTTGTTATCTAAAATTCAGCCCTGGCATTTCATCCACACCAGCCCCTCTCCCTGTACAGTCTGTCTCTACATCTTCTCTGCTGTCATTCTGAATCTGTCTGTCGCTCTGTCTGTCGGACATCTACTTTGTGCATGACACAAGTAATTTTCCCAACAATTGTTTACAGACACATTATTTCACTTATAATTCACTGTATCACAATTCCAGTGGGTCAGAAGTTTACATACACTAAGTTGACTGTGCCTTTAAACAGCTTGGAAAATTCCAGAAAATGAAGTCATGGCTTTAGAAGCTTCTGATCATTTGAGTCAATTGGAGGTGTACCTGTGGATGTATTTCAAGGCCGACCTTCAAACTCACTGCCTCTTTGTTTGACATCATGGGAAAATCAAAAGAAATCAGCCAAGACTTCACACAAAATATTGTAGACCTCCACAAGTCTGGTTCATCCTTGGGAGCAATTTCCTAACACCTGAAGGTACCACGTTCATCTGTACAAACAATAGTACGCAAGTATAAACACCATGGGACCACGCAGCCGTCATACAGCTCAGGAAGGAGACACGTTCTGTCTCCTAGAGATGAACGTCCTTTAGTGCGAAAAGTGCAAATCAATCTCAGAACAACAGCAAAGGACCTTGTGAAGATGCTGGAGGAAACAGGTACAAAAGTATCTATATCCACAGTAAAACGAGTCCTATATCGACATAACCTGAAAGGCCGTTCAGCAAGGAAGAAGCCAATGCTCCAAAACCGCCATAAAAAAGCCAGACTACGGTTTGCAACTGCACATAGGGACAAAGATCATACTTTTTGGAGAAATGTCCTCTGGTCTGATGAAACTGTTTGGCCATAATGACCATCGTCATGTTTGGAGGAAAAAGGGGGAGGCTTGCAAGCCGAAGAACACCATCCCAACCGGGAAGCACCCGGGTGGCAGCATCATGTTGTGGGGGTGCTCTGCTACAGGAGGGACTAGTGCACTTCACAAAATACATGGCATCATGAGGAAAGAAAATTATGTGGATATATTGAAGCAACATCAGTCAGGAAGTTAAAGCTTGGTCGCAAATGGGTCTTCCAAATGGACAATGACCCCAAGCATACTTCCAAAGTTGTGGCAAATGGCTTAAGGATAACAAAGTCAAGGTATTGGAGTGGCCATCACAAAGCCCTGACCTCAATCTTATAGAAAATTTGTGGGCAGAACTGAAAAGTGTGTGCGAGCAAGGAGGCCTACAAGCCTGACTCAGTTACACCAGCTCTGTCAGCAGGAATGGGCCAAAATTCACCCAACTTATTGTGGGAAGCTTGTGGAAGGCTACCCGAAACATTTGACCCAAGTTAAACAATTTAAAGGCAATGCTCCCAAATACTAATTGAGTGTATGTAAACTTCTGATGAAATGTCAGGAATTGTGAAAAACTGAGTTTAAATATATTTGGCTAAGGTGTATGTAAACTTCCGACTTTAACTGCAGTACATCTGTGTCTCTCTGTTTTCTTTCTAGCTTCACTGCACTCACCTCTGAGCTGTCTCTGCTAAGCCTAGCATCCTTTCCCACAGCACTGGTACCAGGAGATTAGGGGCTTCATTTATTAGTATTGCATAAAAACGATTCTAAAATACTATACTGATCAAAAATATAGATGCAACATGCAACAACTTCAACGATTTTTACTGAGTTATAGTTCATAGAAGGAAACCAGTCATTTGAAGAAGAAAAAATTAGGCCCTAATCTGTGGACTTCACATGACTGGGCAGGAGGTGATGTGGGTGCCATCTTTCGCTCCGTTTGAATTTGGGAACCCATTGATGACAAAGAACCCCCTCTTGACTTCAACCTGTTGTGCGATGGTGTATGGAAATGGTATGTGCTGAAATTGTATGTACTCTGTTCTTTGGGTATGGAACTGAACGCAAAGGATGGGATTCACAAGTGCCGATTAAGCCCTAATCAAGCTATGAGAAACATTCCCACTTGAAGGAGAGCCCCCTGCTCTGAGAAGAGGACGAAGTAGAAAAAAACATGAGCGCACTAGGCTTCATACAGTGATGCCTAAGACCAGCTTATCGTAAATTGAGACATCTCTATGAAGTAAGGATAGAAGTAGCGGATGCCAATGGGCTACATGGACACTGAAAATACAATTCAAAGGGTGAAATATAGTATGTATCTTAATAACTGTTCTATGTGTGTGTGTGTGTGTAGGTGTGTATTTGTGTGTGTTTGTGTACATGTATATGAATGGGAGTGTGGGAAGAGTGAGGGATGGTGAATATGAATGGATGAGTAAGTCGATGGATGGATGGGTGTAGTGGTCCCGTGTGGCTCAGTTGGTAGAGCAGGGTGTTTGCAACGCCAGGGTTGTAGGTTTGATTCCCATGGGGGACCAGTATGGAAAAGGAATGCACTCCTTTTTTTGTAAGTTGCTCTGGATAAGAGTGTCTGCTAAATGACAAAAATGTAAATATGTGGTTGGGATTGCTGTGGGGATGATTCAGCCACGAGCATTAGTGAGGTTGGGCACTGATGTTGGGCACTGATGTTGGGCGATTATGCCTGGTTTGCAGTCAGCTTTCCAATTCATCCCAAAGGTGTTTGATGGTCAGGGCTCTGTGCAGGCCAGTGAAGTTCTTCCACACTGATCTTGACAAACTATTTCTGTATGGACCTTGCTTTGTGCATGGAGGCATTGTCATGCTTAAACATGAAAGGGCCTTACCCAAACTGTTGCCACAAAGTTGGAAGCACAGAATTGTCTAGAATGTCATTGTATGCTGTAGCGTTAAGATTTCCCTTCTTAGGAGCTAAGGGCAACAGACAATTATTCATCCTCCACCAAACTTTACAGTTCGCACTATGTATTCGGGCAGGTAGCATTCTTCTGGCATCTGCCAAACCCAGATTAATCTGTCGGACTGCCAGATGGTGAAGCGTGATGCCTCACTCCAAACAACGTATTTCCAGAGTCCAATGGCGGCGAGCTTTACACCACTCCAGCCGACGCTTGGCATTGCGGAAGGTGATCTTAGGCTTGTGTGCAGTTGAAAGGCCATGGAAACCCATTTCATGAAGCTCCCGATAAATAGTTATTGTGCTGACGTTGCTTCCAGAGGCAGTTTGGAAGTTGGTAGTGAGTGTTGTCAATCTTAATGAGCAACTTGCTTCAGAACTCGGCAGTCCCGTTCTGTGAGCTTGTGTGGCCTACCACTTTGCGTCTGTGCCGTTGTTGCTTCTAGACATTTCCACTTCACACTAACACCACTTACAGTTGACCAGGGCAGCTCAAGCAGGGCAGAGATTTGACGAACTGACTTGTTGGAAAGGTGGCATCTTATGACGGATTCACATTGAAAGTCACTTAGCTCTTCATTAAGGCCATTTTGTTGCCAATGATTGTCTATAGAGATTGCATGGCTGTGTGCTCGATTTTAAAGAAATATGGTTGGGACATTATTATATTTTTTTTTACTCAGAAAATCAGGTGTTTCTACACTGTATATAAAGAAGTATGTGGACACCCCTTCAAATTAGTGGATTCGGCTGTTTCAGCCTGTTGCTGAAATAGCTGAATCCACTAATTTGAAGGGGTGTCCACATATTTCTGTATATACATTATAGAAACACCAGATTTTCTGAGTTTAAGAAATAATAATGTTTGTTAATTATGAAATTATGAAAAATAATGACAACATTCCACCCATGAGGCCACTAGAGAGCGATTTGGTCATTTGACTGCATGAATGGCATACTGCCCTAAAAAGGCATACTGCCTCAAAGCACAAAGAAGTACTTTGCTTTATGTTTTTTGTTTATTCTCTGTTAAATGTCTTTTCAGCTCACATGCTCTATAAATGTAATGTATACAATAACTATGTATTCATATTTTGACTCTCCAATTCCATGGAATGCCCACCACCTTCATATAACATCTATTCCGTCTATCATTGAAGAAGCAGATACAAATCTGGTTATTCAATGATAGACAGAACAGACAAGGTTAACTTTGATTTTGTACAAGTAAAGACCAACAAAATCCAACTTATTACATGGAATGTGCACAGGCTCTCTCTTACCCCACAAGGGAAAACACAGTTATGTTTTACAAATGTCCTTTTTGAACTGACCAGACCGCAATGGCTTCAAGTGATTCCTCTCATCAAGACGAATTCAACAATGGAGCATTTTTTGATGTTCTATTAGCTACATGATGACATTCAACCACTCATGTTTCAACCAGAATATAACAAAGAGGATTCGAAACAAAGAGTTGGATTTAGCTAGAAGCTCAGGTACAGCCGACAAATATGGTGGCTTGCTAAGAAAGTAATTTTTCCTGCAAGCCACCTAGCTAGCTAGCTAACTTTAGTTTACCTACTGAAACCCATATTGTGCATACTACTGTGGGGGGAAATGAAATCATATTTATGTTTGCTAGCTACATACCTCGTCTAGCTTGCTAAGTTTGCTAAACAACTACAGGTAGCCATATCTATAACTAAAAATAGTTTTTGTATCTCGATTGTAAAACCTTTTATATTTTTAGTTGTAGATATGGGTACTAAACAGCAAGCTACAATGGGACAACCAGCCACCTAAAGATAGGTTAGCCAGCAAACATTAGCACATGACTGGAGTATCTGCATTCGCTATGAGTGCTGGACTTTGTGGTTCACTATGAGTCAAAACTTCCTGAAAAATTACCAGTGAAATTAAAATGCATTTGATCTACCTTGTGGTTTGGATCATTTCAATGTTCATGACAAAAACGTAATGTTTCATTACAGAAATGACTATATGCCCTGGCAGAGCCAGGGTGAAATTTCCCTTTAAGTACCCCAAGGGGGTCAAATGTAGACACTTTTACGATGAGCATGTGTTACACAGGATTAGTCAACCAGACATCCTTTCACCAAATGTGCTGATTCTAAGAAAGGTGAAGAAGAGAGAAATATTTAGCCTGATGTCTTCTTTGTTCTCAGGAGGTAAATAGCGCCAAACACGCTATTTGTAACGATGTATGCTGAGAGTCGTGAAGCAAGTTCAGGGAGTGAATATATTTAATAAATAAATGAACAAAACAAGAAACACAAACAGCGCACCGACATGAAACAGAAACAATGACGACTATGGAGAAACCAAAGGGAGTGACATATAAAGGGCAGGTAATCAAGGAGGTGATGGAGTCCAGGTGAGTGTCATTATGCGTGTAACGCTGGTGACAGGTGTGCACCCTAACGAGCAGCCTGGTGATATAGAGGCTGGAGAAGGAGCACACGTGAAAGTACCCCCTCCCCGATCCCGGGGATCAGGAGCAGACCGGTCACCTCTGCTAAGGCGCGGGAACCTGTTGATCCGGCTGAGGCGTGGGAGCATGGCAACATCTAAACAAAATGAATGTCTCACAACATGACTGCTATGAACCCAATATACATCATTGTGATATTTTCCTCTACTTTTCCTGTTATTAAAAGTAGTTTTTCTGCGTTGTTTGTAACTTACTTTTTTACTTATTTTGTACATAATGTTGCTGCTACCGTCTCTTATGACCGAAAATAAAATAATCAGAACAGTGATGCTCACTTCGAACCGGAAGAAGCTTTTTCCTTTAACGAGTCCGACGAGAAGGATATACTGCTTTCCCGGTAATAGGCCCAAATCCGTCATTTGCGTGAAGAAAAGACGGAGAAAAGGGGGCGGAGGTCAGGCTGCCTTCTGAGAATTTGTAGGCGAGCGAGTAAACTCCCACTGCCATCCGTTCTATTGATGCAATCATTGGAAAATAAAATAGATGACCTACGATCAAGATTATCCTACCAACAGGACATTAAAAACTGTAATATTTTATGTTTCACCGAGTCGTGGCTGAACGACGACATGGATAATATAGAGCTGGCGAGATTTTCCATGCACCGGCAGAACAGAGAAGCTACTTCTAGGAAGACGAAGGGTGGGGATGTGTGTCTATTTGTCAATTACAGCTGGTGCGCGATGTCTAATATTAAAGAAGTCTCGAGGTATTGCTCGCCTGAGGTAGAGTACCTTATGATAAGCTGCAGACCATACTGTCTACCAAGAGAGTTCTTATCTATATTATTCGTAGCCATCTATTTACCACCACAGACCGATGCTGGCACTAAGACCACACTCAACCAACTCTACAAGGCCATAAGCAAACAAGAAAGTACAGTTCCAGAAGCAGTGCTCCTAGTGGTCGGGGACTTTAATGCAGGCAAACTTAAATCCGTTCTCCCTAATTTCTACCAGCATGTGCAACCAGAGGAGAAAAAAAACTCTAGACCACCTTTAATCCACAGACAGAGATGAATACAAAACTCTCCCCCGCCCTTCATTTGGCAAATCTGACCATAATTCTATTTTCCTGATTCCTGCTTACAAGCAAAAACTAAAGCAGGAAGTACCAGAGACTCGCTCAATATGGAAGTGGTCAGATGATGCAGATGTTACGATATAGGATTGTTTTGTTAACACAGACTGGAATATGTTCTAGGATTCATCCAATGGCATTGAGGAGTATACCACCTCAGTCATCGGCTTCATCAATAAATGCATCGACGACGTCGTCCCCACAGTGACCGTACATACTTATCCGAACCAGAATCCATGGATTACAGGCAACATCTGCACTGAGCTAAAGGCTAGAGCTGCCGCTTTCAAGGAGCGGGACACTAATCCGGATGCTTATAAGAAATCCCACTATGCCCTCAGATGAACAAATCAAACAAGCAAAGCGTCAATACAGGGTTAAGATTGAATCCACCTACACCGGCTCTGACGCTCGGATGTGGCAGGGCTTGAAAACTATTACAGACTACAAAGGGAAACCCAGATGTGAGTTGCTCAGTGACGCGAGCCTCCCAGACGAGCTAAATTCCTTTTATGCCTGCTTCGAGGAAAAGCAACACTAAAGCCTACACGATAGTACCAGCTGTTCTGGACGACTGTGTGATAATGCTCTCGGTAGCCGATGTGAACAAGACCTTTAAACAGGTCAAAATTCAAGGATTACCAGGACATGCACTCAAAGCATGTGCGGACCAACAGGCAAGTGTCTTCACAGACATTTAACCTCTCCCTGACCGAGTCTGTAATACCGACATGTTTCAAGCAGACCACCATAGTCTCTGTGCCCAAGGAAGAGAAGGTAACCTGCCTAAATGATTACCGCCCCGTAGCACTCACTTCGGTAGCCATGAAGTGCTTTGAAAGGATCACTCCAATTCGCATACCGACCCAACAGATCCACATATGACGCAATCTCAATCGGACTCCACACTATCCTTTCTCACCGGGACAAAAGAAACACCTATGTGAGAATGCTGTTCATTGGCTACAGCTCAGTGTTCAACACCATAGTGCCCACGAAGCTCATCACTAAGCTAAGGACCCTGGGACTAAACACCTCCCTCTGCAACTGGATCCTGGACTTCCTAACGGGCTGCCCCCAGATGGTAAGGGAAGGCAACAACACATTTGCCATGCTGACCCTCAACACTGGGGCCCCTCAGGGGTGTGTACTTAATCCCCTCCTGTACTCTCTATTCACCCACAACTGCGTGGCCAAACACAACTCCAACACCATCATTAAGTTTGCTGATGACACAACCGTGGTAGGCCTGATCACCGACCATGATGAGACAGCCTATAGGGAGGAGTTCAGAGACCTGGCAGGCTGGTGCCAGGACAACATCCTCTCCCTCAATGTGAACAAGACAAAGGAGCTGATCGTGGACAGGTCCCCATTAACATCAACGGGGCTGTAGTGGAGCGGGTTGAGAGTTTCAAGTTCCTTTGTGTCCACGTCGCCAACGAACTATCATGGTCCAAACACACAAAGACAGTCGTGAAGAGGGCACGACATCACCTTTCCCCCTCGGGAGACTGAAAAGATTTGGCATGGGTCCCCAGATCCTCAAATAGTTTTACAGCTGCACCATCGAGAGCATGATTTAATGATTTAATGAAAAGCAGCAAACAGACACACATTTGTTTTCACATTCTTTAATAAATGACTCAAGCAGAAACAGGCAATAGGCTATACAGATGGCTTCACATGATTAGACACCTATGTGTCTTTTGACACTGTATAAATGAGTCATCCCGCAGTGTTTGTCATTATACCCTGATGAAGACAGCTTGTCTGTCGAAACGTTTGGCATAAATATTTTTGCATCTGAGCTCCTAGAGTGTGGGGCTCTCTTTTATTTTTTTTAGGTTTTCCTGTCATAATTAGATAGCTAGCTAATGTTAGCTTGAGAGTTACATGCTGACCACACCACCAGCGTCACGTTGCAAAATAAATTTACACATACATGTTATTCAATCGCTGCATCCACACTGCTTGCACGTGTCAACGAGTGTCTGCGTAGCAAGGCGCTAAAATAGTTATTGGTTCTATTTGTGATGATTGATGTGCTGCAAGACCGGCCTCTCTCATCTCCTCATTGGTTTTTAGGAGTGTTAGGTTCTAAATGTCAGAGTAAGAACTCGACGGACTCTATGAAAGCTTAAACCAAGTTTATTCACCCCAAAGGGTCGAGCAGCTGAACAGACAAAGACACATTTCCAAAAGTGGTGGTATATATATACTGCTCAAAAAAATTAAGGGAACACAAACAACACAATGTAACTCCAAGTCAATCAAACTGTTGTGAAATCAAACTGTCCAATTAGGAAGCAACACTGATTGACAATAAATTTCACATGCTGTTGTGCAAATGGAATAGACAACAGGTGGAAATTATAGGCAATTAGCAAGACACCCCCAATAAAGGAGTGGTTCTGCAGGTGGTGACCACAGACCACTTCTCAGTTCCTATGCTTCCTGGCTGATGTTTTGGTCACTTTTGAATGCTGGCGGTGCTTTCACTCTAGTAGTAGCATGAGACGGAGTCTACAACCCACACAAGTGGCTCAGGTAGTGCAGCTCATCCAGGATCAATGTGAGCTGTGGCAAGAAGGTTTGCTGTGTCAGTCAGCGTAGTGTCCAGAGCATGGAGGCGCTACCAGGAGACAGGCCAGTACATCAGGAGACGTGGAGGAGGCCGTAGGAGGGCAACAACCCAGCAGCAGGACCGCTACCTCCGCCTTTGTGCAAGGAGGAGCAGGAGGAGCACTGCCAGAGCCCTGCAAAATGACCTCCAGCAGGCCACAAATGTGCATGTGTCTGCTCAAACGGTCAGAAACAGACTCCATGAGGGTGGTATGAGGGCCCGACGTCCACAGGTGGGGGTTGTGCTTACAGCCCAACACCGTGCAGGACGTTTGGCATTTGCCAGAGAACACCAAGATTGGCAAATTCGCCACTGGCACCCTGTACTCTTCACAGATGAAAGCAGGTTCACACTGAGCACGTGACAGACGTGACAGAGTCTGGAGACGCCGTGGAGAACATTCTGCTGCCTGTAACATCCTCCAGCATGACCGGTTTGGCGGTGGGTCAGTCATGGTGTGCGGTGACATTTCTTTGGGGGGCCGCACAGCCCTCCATGTGCTCGCCAGAGGTAGCCTGACTGCCATTAGGTACCGAGATGAGATCCTCAGACCCCTTGTGAGACCATATGCTGGTGCGGTAGCTCTGGGTTCCTCCTAATGCAAGACAATGCTAGACCTCATGTGGCTGGAGTGTGTCAGCAGTTCCTGCAAGAGGAAGGCATTGATGCTATGGACTGGCCCGCCCGTTCCCCAGACCTGAATCCAATTGAGCACATCTGGGACATCATGTCTCGCTCCATCCACCAACGCCACGTTGCACCACAGACTGTCCAGGAGTTGGCGGATGCTTTGTCCAGGTCTGGGAGGAGATCCCTCAGGAGACCATCCGCCACCTCATCAGGAGCATGCCCAGGCGTTGTAGGGAGGTCATACAGGCACATGGAGGCCACACACACTACTGAGCCTCATTTTGACTTGTTTTAAGGACATTATATCAATGTTGGATTAGCCTGTAGTGTGGTTTTCCACTTTAATTTTGAGTGTGACTCCAAATCCAGACCTCCATTGGTTGATAAATTGGATTTCCATAGATTTTTTTTGTGTGATTTTGTTGTCAGCACATTCAACTATGTAAAGAAAAAAGTATTTAATAAGATTATTTCATTCATTCAGATCTAGGATGTGTTATTTTAGTGTTCACTTTATTTTTCTGAGCAGTGTATATACCCCAATTTTGGGTGGAATCTCCTCCTTCTCTCTAAACACTGCATCTCTGTTGCGAGGCAGGAAATTAAGTGACACGGGCAATAAACTGTTCCTTCTCCTTTAACGTGACCTGATCTGACCTTGGCCCCCTTCATCACTAATCCACGGTTCCCCACCCTTATCAGTGCCTGCCAACATGTGATAGTTTTCCCTGCACTTAGCACATTCCAAGCTAGTTGCACCCACCATATACATTCCTCCTACAGAGAACCATTAACTTCTGGTGTAGACCCTAGACTATGGCACCCCTCATGTCTCTATTATAACTAATGATTAATAATATTTAAAACGTTAAGTGTACTTTAATGTAGAAGTAAGATAGAAACTGGCTGACTCATGAAGTGCTAATTTAAAATTAGCAGACTGGTAGGACTAACGTTATTTGGTAGGACTAACGTTATTTCCCATGTGGCTCAGTTAGTAGAGAATGGTGTTTGCAATGCCAGGGTTGTGGGTTCAATTCCCACGGGGGACCAGTACGAACAAAAAAAATTATGAAATGTATGCATTCACTACTGTAAGTCGCTCTGGATAAGAGCGTCTGGTAAATGTAAAAAAATGGCTAGTAGGGATAACGTTAGCATGCTAGTTGGCTAACAACCTTGCAACTGATTTGTAACAATATATTCATAAAGTATTCATAAAGCTTGTAAGTTGGCTGAAAATGAAATTGAAACCAGTATTCATGATGAGTGCAAATATTTTATTTTAATTTGGTTATACTTTTGAAGTTACTTCTGTTGAAGTTTACATTATAGGGAATAGGCTGGCTTGCCGGGTCCTCCATTTTACTTCACACCCCTCAAATGTTTTTCCGTTATGACTTCGGAATTCTGATCAGTTTTATGTAATAACTCAAAAAATTGAAAAGTGAGGTGTAACTTTGTATTAGGACTTTTGTGTATTCTAATGCAAATCCATACTGTATGTTACATGTGGTTACGCTTATGCTACCTACACTGGGAGAATCTCAATTGGTTTTACTCGCCGCCTGCCTCCTCTCTTCCGTCCTCTCTCCTTGCCTCCTTTTGAAAAAGGTCAAAACTAATCAAAGAGAGGCGGTGAGGAGAGGGAACGTGGAAACAAATGCGCTTGTATGAAATGAGACTCCTTATCCACTTGCGCATCATCAGGCCAATTATGTTTGAATGGGTGGAATCTCAGAATAAACGTGCAAAGTGATAAAAAGGAATAAAGCTAGTTGTGCAAGACATTTTATAGATAAAAAAAAGATAAGTAGAGTTGTTTTTAAATGTGGTCATGCTTTCCACCTTCGAGAAAATAATAGCTGATTTAAAGGAGGTGTGGCGGCTTTTAAAACGCTTACGAGCTAGCCATTGAAAGGATACTAATGAATTGACACTCTCCTCGGCCCCTCAACGGTTTCCAGGTCACGAACGAGAGGAGGACGGAGAAGTTGAGGAGAGGACTGACTTTCCCCAATTTGAGAATCTCCCACTATTTGGCATGCGAGGCTCACTACTACCATAGTCGCTCACTGCTGCTACTATTACTACTATTACTATTCACGACTTCTATTGTCACTATCCCACTAAAGATTACTATACTGCTATTTGTAATACAATTACTACTACTAGCTTCAAATGTTCAATGATAGCAATTTAAATGTATAAACCTCTTTAACTACCAAAAAAAAACATTTGGACAGCTAAAGGAAGAAACACAATTTGTCATGAAAAATGATAGTTTCTAGTTATATTCTTCGAGTGAAGATAAAATGTATTTTTTTAATAATATTCAGCATCTGTACTTAAGGCTTAATTTGCAATACAAACTAGGACAAACTACTTCAGTTTACATTTAGAATATTTATTAATAAATTCATTAACAAATATTCATACACTTTTCAGCATTTTCTCCATACTTGGTTCGAAAAATACAGTAGATGGAAATCAAATCTGCTATTTTCACCTTATAAACCGGTATATTCACTTTTTCATCAAATCATTGACTTTTCATGAACATTGTCACGCAAATTTTTTGGGGGGTTTGTTAAACATATACATATACAAATATTTACATGATCCAACAAGTATTGAAACAGTACACACATTTTCTTTCATAATTCTGTCAATATTCTTAGACAATAGATAGGGTACAAATAGATTGGCTTTCAGTATAGATAGAGATCCAATAGAATATTTGTATTATCAGGCAGGACACTTTCCACAGTTCAAAGTACCACAAACACAAGGACAAACTCACAAGGAATGATTTGTAGACAGACAGACAGACGCATAGGAGTAAGTTCTCTTCTCCATATGCCATGATTCTCTTCCAGTTCAGTCTACAATTTGTCAGTGCTTTGCCAGGCTATGCAGAATTAGTGTATTTTTACTCAGTAACAATGTGGGCTCATTAGGAAAATATTGGGAAATACAAAAAGAGGATAAGAAATACAAACGCAAACAAACTAATTACAACATTCCATTGCAGCAACCAGCAGTCCAGTGTCCTGTCCACTAGGCACGAAATGGAAGAAAAGTCTTTCCACATTTCGGACCATCTGAACAATGAGAAACGTTGCAAAATGTTTTGTTACGTTTTCCTACAGTGTGCACTAATGAACATAACCCTGGTGTGCTTGAACTTCTAGAGGAGAGAAATAAGGCCTTGACCAACATTCTCCCATCCTTTTCTGCCTGCACTCCATCCCAGTCTATTGCCACCCCTCTCTCCTTCCCCCTTTCGTCTCAATCCTTTCCTCCTACTCTCCCATCCATCCTCGTCTTTCTCCATTTCTCCTCAGTTTGGCATGAGTTTGGTAACTGGTGAGAAGTTGTTGACGAGGACCTGGAGCACAAAGTCTTTCTGTATCTTGGTGTCCTGGAGTCGGATCTTGTCTGTGAGCAGTTTACCTGCAAAGAACCAGCGTTGGTGGGCCACTTCGATGTCCTCCTGCCCCTCCAGGACTGTCTTCAGCTGGGAGATGGAGTCTGACATGGAGGCGCTTATACGGAGGTCCTTACCTGTGGAGGACAGAGACATTGGTCAAGTTACTTCTACAATCAAGGGTCTGTTCAAGAATAGGGAATGGTGTCAACTCTATTCATTATATTTCTGCCTGCAACGTTCGAAACGTTCCCCTCACGGTATAAACCCCAGATGTCTAATCTATTTCCATATATCAGCCATGAACTATTACATTCAGTTGCTCACTGCACTCAATCATTTCACTGTTTGTAGGGCAGTGAATAGAGAGGAGCGGAGGGGAGTTGGGAATAGTGGGAGCAAGTAAATCCGAGCAAGTAAATCGACTCTATACTAGAGCAGGGTTTCCCAAACTCGGTCTTGGGGCTCCCCTTGGGTGCACGTTTTAGTTTTTGCCCGAGAACTACACAGCTGATTCAAATGATCAAAGCGTGATGATAAGTTGGTTATTTGAATCAGCTGTGTAGTGCTAGGAAGAAGAAAAGAAAACGTGCACCCAGGGTTCCCAGGACAGAGTTTTTGAAACCCTGGATTAGAGAGAGTTTGAGAGTCGAACTGCGCAGAATCACTAACGCACAAATCACTATAATGTAATCAAGATGAGTGATTCTGTGCCTCGCCTTGCTTAAACAGATTCCCTTTAACATGCTGATAAACAATAGGACAATAACTAGGCCTGAGGGATGACATTCACACTCATAATTATTAGTATTGAAATGACCCTCCAGATCTCAGTGAGAAATCCCCAGAGAGAAATTGAGTAGATGGAGCAGCTCAACGGAAAAAGGGTAGGGTGTAGAGCTGGGACGATAAACGGAAAATTATCGACATCAACCACTTATCACAGGCATTTTGCTGATATTGTTCGTTTGAAATGAAATAAATGTGCTAATCTGGGTGATTGTTAATGGCCCACTTGATGGCTACAACCACCAAAATAGTAGTAGTATTTTAAAGGATAATAAAAAAGAAAAAACAGTGGTGGATATTAATGTTATTAACTTAGCGTTTTATTTATCGTTTTTGCCTCAATTCATGCAATTTATCGCAATATGAATTTTTGTCCATATCGCCCGCTCTAGTATTGTGTCTCTTACCGCATGAGAGTCGAACTCGTAGCTGGAACTCCTCTTTGGGAAAGGTGGGAGGCTTTTTCTGCTCCTTTTGATCGGGAGCTTCGCTGTCATTGGTGCGTTCAGTGATGAGATTGGCGGGAGGGGTTAGAGTGTAAGCAGGAAGCTGGTAGCGGTTCCCCAGTTCATCATAACTCTCTGTCAGAGTACCTGAAGATGACAGATAAAGACAAAAAACAAACCTCAGTAGCAGGCCCGACTGAAGTCAACCAATAGCCCCTAGGGACCCCTAGACTAGGAGTGGCCAACCCTACCCCCGGAGGTACCGTCCCCCACTGTCTCCTTACTGTCTATGTAGCTAAATACTTGAGATCCTTTCATGCTGTCCATGACTATTATATAACCACACATCACATCTGGGAGGATCCACACCGCTCTCTCACTTGAGTATATTACCTTGTTATTTACAGATGATCTAATTTTGCTCTTCTGTGGCTTTGTCAACTATGTGTGTTTTCTTTACATGTTCGCACCTCTCCCTGTAGGCTTTACAGACGCTCCCCACCCCTTGGCTGCAACCCTTTTAATTTAGTGTACCCTGCGCACACAACCCATGTGGAATTCCGAGTCTGGCAGCATTTGGAACAGGGATGCAAACTGGCGAGGGCCCAAAAATGTGACACTTTTTCTTTTTTGCACTGAAACATGCAAAAAATCCCTGCTAGAGGGAAATGCAGGTTTTAACTAATTAAACAACAAAGAATATGATCTACATGATCAGTCTCCGTGTCTAAAATAAAACGTGGCTATTGTGAACCTAACTCACAGCTAAAAAATGTGAAGAAAGCAATCCAATGTTATTTGTTGCCTAGACGTTATTGCAAATGACACTCAAGTCTTGAGAAAAAAATACATTAAAATTGCAGTTAGCCATGACAGCCTTTATAATAGAACACTTGTGACGACACACATATATAAATATTGCACTTGGGAAAAAAAACATCTTAAAGTAGAAATAGAATGAAACAAAAAGGCATTAATTTTTTGCTATATTATAGTGGCCATCGATCAAGTGCACAAGGCTACATGTGTAATAACGTTCACTGAGTATAAACGTTCACTGAGTATAAAAAAATATATAATCCCCACACACACACACACGTGTTACTGTCAAGTTCAACACAACAGAAACAATATCTTTGGGCTACACTGCACATTATACACTTTCTGCCTGTGGACATCTGTTTGCGTCCCACCCTAATCAACAGCCAGTGGAATCGCGCCGCGCTAAATGCAAAACCTCATAAATGCTATAACTTCAATTTCTCAAACATATGACTATTTTACACCGTTTTATAGATACACCTCTCCTGAATCGAACCACGTTGTCCGATTTCAAAAAGGCTTTACAGCAAAAGCAAAACATTAGATTATGTCAGCAGAGTACCCAGCCAGAAATAATCACACAGCCATTTTCAAAGCAACTAGCATGCATCACAAATACCCAAAACACAGCTAAATGCAGCACTAACCTTTGACAACCTTCATCAGATGACACTCCTAGGACATCATGTTACACAACACATGCATTTTTTGTTCGATAAAGTTCATATTTATATATAAAAACAACATTTTACATCGTGCATGACGTTCAGAAAATCTTTTGCCTCAAATGCTTCCGGTTTATTAGCGCTACAATTTACAAAATTACTATTCGAAAACATTGTTAAAATGTAATATTGTCATTCAAAGACTTATAGATTAACATGTCTTGAATGCCATCTCTTTGCCAGATTTAAAAAGAACTTTACTGGGAAATCACACTTTGCAATAAACGACGTGGTATGCCCAGAAAAAAAGTCTAGGCTATAAATGTTGGAGCCATCTTGGAACGATCAACCATAAAAAATACTATTGTAAATAATCCCTTACCTTTGATTATCTTTATCAGAAGGCACTTCTAGGAATCCCAGGTCCATAACAAATGTAGTTTTGTTCAAAAAAGATAATAATTTATGTCCCAATAGTGTTAGCAAGCTCCGAAGGCTAGTGAAAATGTACCGTGTGCGTCTGACTTGTCGTCAGGAATGAGCAAAAAATATATATTTAAGTTCGTTCAAACATGTCAAACGTTGTATAACATAAATCTTTAGGGGCTTTTTCAACCAGGGCTTCAATAATATTCCATTGGGACGGTTGCATTGTCTTTCAAAACGTTTCGAAAAGTGAGAGTACCCATGGGCGCCGACGTCACAATGGTAATGGCCCATCCCCTGTGACCAAGATAAACAGGCTCTCTTTCAGTCTTTTTTGATAGTAGGAGACTCAAACCACATTGTAAAGACTGGGGACATCTAGTGGAAGCCATAGGAAGTGCTAAATGATCCACAAGCCCCTGTGTGTTTCAATGGCAAATGTTTGAAGTGATATCCACACATCAGATTTCAGTTTCCTGTCAGGATTTGTCTCAGGGTTTTGCCTGCCATATGAGTTCTGTTATACTCACAGACACCATTCAAACAGTTTTAGAAACTTTAGGGTGTTTTCTATCCAAAGCCAATAATTATATGCATATTCTAGTTACTGGGCAGGAGTAGTAAGCAGATTAAATCGGGTACGTTTTTTTATCCGGCCGTGTCAATACTGCCCCCTAGCCATAACAGGCGTCTATAGTGGCACCTAGTTTAAGCCAGGCCCAGCTCCAGCTACACTTAATCCCTGAATCCAATTGTTTAACAAGCAATGCCTAATTTTCACCTAATTCTCTCATTCTGAAAATTAACCACATACTGTAGAGGGAAAACACTAGTTAACAGATAGTGATTAGTTTGTTAGCTAGTTAACTAGTTTCACACAGATTGCCAGAGTCCAGTAAGCAACTAACGCGTTAATAACTTGAGGAACAGCAAGGAGTCGTATACCAGTTAATACTATAGAGAATTGGTTAGGTTGCTAATGTTAGCTGTCTGACTTTATTAGCAAGCTAATTTTCACACCATAAACCCAATTATTTGATCCGTTAAGTTGGCTAATGTTGCTCAACATTACTCTGGCTAGCTAACGGAGAATTCAATCCAGCTAGCAAGATACTTAACAATGCTAATAATTGTTCCACCACACTTTCTCCCTCACCTCAAACTTTCCAAATGCCAGTTGTTTTTCGTTTACAGCTCATGAAGTACGCTTCATCACCCCCCCCCCCCCCCCCCCCCCCCGTCTCCATGGTCAGGCTTCTCACCTAACATTATATCTTCGTTATCGTTCAGGGGACGTGCTGCCGTAAATGGCAAGCTGCCTTTCCGGAGCCCGCGCTGATGCTGTAACTAGTAAATTGGTTGTCTCTTTCTTCAGTCGCATGCTGCGCTGAATTCTGATGTTTTGTGAAAGATTGGCTGAGCCTTGGATACGGTCAGTATTACTCCAAGCGCGCATCACTTGTTCGCTTACAGTCAGTAGTGATCCAAGCCCCCCCTCCCCTCCCAGATTTTCTCATCTGATCTACACGAATCACGTAGGTCACCTATTTTTGAATCAAAACGGCAAATTTCACTGAAAGGTGACTAGTTTGCATCCCTGTTGGAACTGCCGATCTACGGTCAAGAACGCTGAATTCATCTCAGCCTACGCTACCCTTCAGTCACTTGACTTTTTGGCCCTGACGGAGAAATGGATCACCCCAAAGAACACTACTACTCCAGCTGCTCTTTCTTCATCTTACTATGTTTTCTCTCATAGTCCGAGAGCATCTGGTCATCACGGTGGTGGCACAGGTCTACTCATTTCTCCTATGTGGAGATGTTCTCTGAGGGTCATGCGCCGTCACAATCTTCGCTCTTTCTCTCCCACTACTCTCCTCTTCTATCCTATAATCTCTCCCTTCTGCTAAATCCTTCTCCTTTCTGTCTCCTGATTCTGCCTCTTCGACCCTACTCTCCTTCCTTTCCGCATCCTATGAATTGCACTGTCCCCTTTCCTCCCGACGGCTCGGCCCTCCCCTCTTGCTCTATGGCTGAGATACTCATTGAGAGCTTACAGAACAGGGCAGCCGCAGCTGAGCGACTAGTGGTCTGGCTGCCCGACAACCTAAACGCTCGACCCCATCCCCTCCTCCCATCTCCAGACCATCTCTGGAGACCTTCTCCCATTCCTCACTTCCCTCATCAACTCATCCCTGACCACTGGCTGCATCCCCTCGGGCCTGAGTTGCTCCCCTTATCAAGAAACCAACACTTTACTGACGTCAAAAACTATAGACCTGTATCCCTTCTTTCTTTTCTTTCCAAAACACCAAAACACTCTGATCAACTTTCTCATGATCTCTCTCGGAACGATCTTCTTGACCCTAACCAGTCAGGCTTCAAAACAGGTAACTCAACCGAGACTGCTCTTCTCTGTGTTAAATTGATTTATAAATGTCCGTACTGTGAGACGCCTAAGACAGCGCTACAGGGAGACAGGGCGGACAGCTGATTGTCCTCGCAGTGGCAGACCACCTTCTGAGAATCCGTAGGCGAGCGAGTAAACTTCCACTGCCATCCGTTTTTCTTGCTAAGTTGCCATCATTGGAAAATAAAATTGATGACCTATGATTAAGTTTATCCTACCAATGGGACATTAAAAACTGTAATGTCTTATGTTTCACCGAGACGTGGCTGAATGACGATACGGACCATATAGAGCTAGCGGAATTTTCCATGCACTGGCAGAACAGAAACGCTACCTCTGGTAAGATGAGGGGTGGGAGTGTCTATTTGTCAATTACAGCTGGTGCGCAATGTCTAATATTAAAGAAGTCTTGAGGTATTACTCGCCTGAGGTAGAGTACTTATGAGAAGCTGTAGACCACACTATCTACCAAGAGAGTTCTCATCTATATTATTCGTAGCCGTCTATTTACCAGCACAGAACAAAGCTAGCACAAAGACCGCTCTCAACCAACTCTATAAGGCCATAAGCAAAGAAGAAATTGCTCACCCAGAAGCAGCTCTCCTAGTGGCCGGGGACTTTAATGCAGGCAAACTTAAATTAGTTTTACCACATTTTTACCAGTGACTCGCTCAATACGGAAGTGGTCAGATGATGCGGATGCTACGATACAGGACCGTTTTGCTAACACAGACTGGAATATGTTCTGGGATTCATCCAATGGCATTGAGGAGTACACGACCTCAGTCATCGGCTTCATCAATAAGTTTATTGACAACGTCATCCCCACAGTGACTGTACGTACATATCCCAACCAGAAGCCATGGATTACAGGCAACATCTGCATCGAGCTAAAGGCTAGAGCTGCCGTTTTCAAGGAGGAGTGGTAGACTAATCTAGACTCTTATAAGAAATCCCGCAATGCCCTCAGACGAACCATCAAACCAGCAAAGCGTCAATACAGGATTAATCTTGAATCCTACTACACCGGCTCTGACATTTGTTTGATGTGGCAGGGCTTGAAAACTATTACGGACTACAAAGGGAAACCCAGACGTGAGCTGCTAAGTGACACAAGCCTCCCAGACGAGCTAAATGCATTTTATGCTCACTTTGAGGCAAGCAACACTGAAGCATGCATGATAGCACCAGCAGTTCTGGATGACTGTGTGATAACGTTCTCGGTAGCCGATGTGAACAAAACCTTTAAACAGGTCAACATTCACAAAGCCGCTGGGCCAGAATGGATTACCAGGACGTGTACTCAAAGCATGCGCGGACCAACTGTCAAGTGTCTTCACTGACATTTTCAACCTCTCCCTGACTGAGTCTGTAATACCTACATGTTTCAAGCAGACCACCCTAGTCCCGGTGCCCAAGGAAGCGACGGTAACCTGCCTAAATGATTACCGCCCCATAGCACCCACGTTGGTAGCCATGAAGTGCTCTGAAAGGCTGATCATGGCTCACATCAACAGCATCCTCCCGGACACCCTAGACCCAGTCCAATTCGCATACTGCCCCAACAGATCCACAGATGATGCAGTCTCAATCGCACTCCACACTGCCCTTTCTCACCTGGACAAAAGGAACACCTATGTGAGAATGCTGTTCATTGACTATAGCTCAGTGGTCAACACCATAGTGCCCATGAAGCTCATCACTAAGTTAAGGACTCTGGGAGTAAACACCTCCCTCTGCAACTGGATCCTGGACTTCCTGAAGGGCCACCCCCAGGTGATAAGAGTAGGCAACAACACGTCTGCCACGCTGATCCTTAACATTGGGGCCCCTCAGGGGTGTGTACTTAGTCCCCTCCTGTATTCCCTGTTCACCCACGACTGCATTGCCAAACACGACTCCAACACCATCATTAAGTTTTCTGACGACACGACAGTGGTAGGCCTGATCACCGACCACGATGAGACGGCCTATAGGGAGGAGGTCAGAAAACTAGCATTGTGGTGCCAGGACAACAACCTCTCCCTCAAAGTGAACGAGACAAAGGAGCAGTGGAACAAATTGGACTTTAGAGCAGTGGAAACGCGTTCTCTGGAGTGATGAATCATGCTTCACCATCTGGCAGTCCGACAGACGAATCTAGGTTTGGCAGATGCCAAGAGCACGCTACCTGCCCCAATGCATAGTGCCAACTGTAAAGTTTGGTGGAGGAGGAATAATAGTCTGGGGCTGTTTTTCATGGTTCGGGCAAGGCCTCTTAGTTCCAGTGAAGGGAAATCTTAATGCTACAGCATACAATGACATTCTAGAAGATTCTGTGCTTCCAAATTTGTGGCAACAGTTTTGGGAAGGCCCTTTCCTGTTTCACCATGGCAAAGCGTGGTTCATACAGAAATGGTTTGTTGATGTCGGAGTGGAAGAACTTGACTGGTCTGCACAGAGCCCTGTCCTCAACTCCATTGAACACCTTTGGGATGAATTGGAACGCCAACTGCGAACCAGGCCTAATCGCCCATCATCCGTGCCCGACCTCACTAATGCTCTTGTGGCTGAATGGAAGCAAGTCCCTGCAGCAATGTTTCAACATCTACAGTCGTGGCCAAAAGGTTTGAGAATGGCACAAATATTAATTTTCAAAGTCTGCTGCCTCAGTTTGTATGATGGCAATTTGCATATACTCCAGAATGTTATGAAGAGTGATCAGATGAATGGCAATTAATTGCAAAGTCCGTCTTTGCCATGCAAATGAACTGAATCCCCCAAAAAACATTTCCACTGCATATCATCCCTGCCACAAAAGGACCAGCTGACATCATGTCAGTGATTCTCTCATTAATACAGGTGTTGACGAGGACAAGGCTGTCATGCTGATTAAGTTGGAATAACAGACTGGAAGCTTCAAAAGGAGGGTGGTGCTTGGAATCATTGTTCTTCCTCTGTCAACCATGGTTACCTGCAAGGAAACACTTGCCGTCTTCATTGCTTTGCACAAAAAGGGCTTCACAGGCAAGGATATTGCTGCCAGTAAGATTGCACCTAAATCAACCATTTATTGGATCATCAAGAACTTCAAGGAGAGCGGTTCAATTGTTGTGAAGAAGACTTCAGGGCGCCCAAGAAAGTCCAGCAAGCGCCAGGACCGTCTCCTAAAGTTGATTCAGCTGCGGGATCGGGGCACCACCAGTACAGAGCTTGCTCAGGAATGGCAGCAGGCAGGTAGGAGTGCATCTGCACGCTGAGGGAGGCGAAGACTTTTGGAGGATGGCCTGGTGTCAAGAAGGGCAGCAAAGAAGCCACTTCTCTCCAGGAAAAACATCAGGGACAGACTGATATTCTGCAAAAGGTACAGGGATTGGACTGCTGAGGACTGGGGTAAAGTCATTTTCTCTGATGAATCCCCTTCCCGATTGTTAGGGGCATCCGGAAAAAGCTTGTCCGGAGAAGACAAGGTGAGCGCTACCATCAGTCCTGTGTCATGCCAACAGTAAAGCATCCTGAGACCATTCATGTGTGGGGTTGCTTCTCAGCCAAGGGAGTGGGCTCACTCACAATTAAGCCTAAGAACATAGCAAAGAATGGTACCAACACATCCTCTGAGAGCAACTTCTCCCAACCATCCAGGAACAGTTTGGTGACGAACAATGCCTTTTCCAGCATGATGGAGCACCTTGCCATAAGGCAAAAGGGATAACTATGTGGCTCGGGGAACAAAACATCGATATTGTGGGTCCATGGCCAGGAAACTCCCCAGACCTTAACCCCATTGAGAATTTGTGGTCAATCCTCAGAGGCGGGTGGACAAACAAAAACCCACAAATTCTGACAAACTCCAAGCATTGATTATGGAAGAATGGGCTGCCATCAGTCAGGATGTGGCCCAAAAGTTAATTGACAGCATGCCAGGGCGGATTGCAGGGGTCTTGAAAAAGAAGGGTCAACACTGCAAATATTGACTCTTTGCATCAACTTTATGTAATTGTCAATCAAAGCCTTTGACACTTATGAAATGATTGTAATTATACTTCAGTATTCCATAGTAACATCTGACAAAAATATCTAAAGACACTGAAGCAGCAAACTTTGTGAAAATTAATATTTGTGTCATTCTCAAAACTTTTGGCCACGACTGTACTGTAAATCAAATCAAGTTTTATTGGTCACAGATGTTATTGTGGTTGTAGCGAAATGCTTGTGTTTCTAGCTCCAACAGTGGAAAGTCTTCCCAGAATAGCGGAGGCTGCTATAGCAGCAAAGGTGGGACAAACTCCACATTAACGCCCATGATTTTGGAATGAGATGTTCGACAAGCAGGTGTCCACATACTTTCGGTCATGTAGTGTATCTCAATCAGTAGCGTGTACTACTAGGCATTTTATGTGTGTAGCGCTACTCATTTGGGTTGCTATCTGTAGTGCTGAAAGTCACTTGTTCGTGCAGGGCCTGTGAATCAGTACCTGTTTCGCTGGAGCCTGCTGCTGTGTAGAGTGAACCACTCTATCTCTCCTTTCTCAGGGGAAAAAAATGCTCCGGGAGAAAGAAAAGAGTTCTGATTGTATAACATTTTAAAATCCAACAGCTTTCCGGTTGTCCAAGATGGAGAGAGGATGTTCTCAGCTTTCTGTAGGTCTACTTTTTATTTTGCAACTCTCAATTATGAGTTGAATAGCAACTATTTTACAAAGATATTCCATATGGCTTTGAGATACGGAGTGTACGAAATGCGCATTGGCCTCATTGGACATAGGCTAGTTTTTCTGGACATGACATGTACTGTTAGATTAATATATGGCTACTATTAGTGGGTATTCACTTTATAGTTAGTGATCTAGCTAATATGTTTTGAGTTTCCACTTACTCAGGGTTGAATTAGCCCCAAATAAATTAGCATATGCTATTAGAGCACATAAAGATGCAGACAAATTCATCTCTATTGACAAAAAAAAGGAAAATTCTGGAGTCATATTAATGGTAAAGTATAACAATAACATAATTGTCTACCCAAAATGCATGACAATCACTGGATTAGGTTGCACATTCAAATATTTTGAATCACAACAGGATACATAATAGAAACACCTTTGTCAACGATTACAGCTGTGAGTCCTCTTGGGTATGCCTATAAGAGCTTTGCACACCTGGATTGTGCAATATTTGCCCATAATGTTTTCAAAATTCTTCAAGCTATGTCAAGATGTTGGGAATCATGGCTTGACAGCCATTTTCAAGTTTTTGCCATAGATTTTCAAACCGATTTAAGTCAAAACGTTAACTTGGCCACTCAGGAACACTCACTGTCTTCTTTGTTAGCAACTCCAGTAGATTTTGCCATGTGTTGTAGGTTATTGTCCTGCTGACAGGTGAATTCCTCTCCTAGTCTCTCGTGTAAAGCAGACTGAAACAGGTTTTCCTCTAAGATTCTGCCTGTGCTTCGCTCCATCCCATTTCTTGTTATCCTTGAAAAACTAGCATGATGAAGCCACCCCCATGCTTGAAAATAAGGAGGCAGTTACTCAGTGATGTGTTGTATTTGCCCCGAACATGCAGTGACTTCATAAAGTATTCATACCCCTTGACTTATTCAAGATTTTGTTGTTATAGCCTGAATTCAAAATGGATTAGATTTTTTCTTTCTCACCCATTTACACACAATACCCCATAATGACAAAGTGAAAACATGTTTTTAGACATTTTTTTAAATCTATTGAAAATTAAATACAGAAATATCTCATTTATATAAGTATTCACACCACTGAGTCAACACTTTGTAGAAGCACCTTTGGTGCCGATTATAAATCTGTGAGTCTTTTTTTGGTAAGTCTATAAGATCTTTGCACACCTGGATTGTACAATATTTGCCCATTATTATTTTTAAACTTCTTCAAGCTCTGTCAAGTTGATTGTTGATTATTGCAAGACAACCATTTTCAAATCTTGCCATAGATTTTCAGGCTGATTTAAGTGAAAACTGTAACTAGGCCACTCAGGAACATTAAATGTCGTCTTGGTAAGCAACTCCAGTGTAGATTTGGCCTTGTGTTTTAGGTTATTGTCCTGCTGAAAGTGTATTTTGGAAAGCAGACTGAATCAGGTTTTGCTCTAGGAGTTTGCCTGTGCTTAGCTCAATTCCGTTACTTTTTATCCCAAAAAACTCCAGAGTCCTTGACAAGCATACCCATAACATGACGTAGCCACCACCATGCTTCAAATGAGTGGTAATAAGTGATGTGTTGTGTTGGATTTGCACCAAACATAATGATTTATATTCAGGACAAAAAGTCAATTTCTTTGCCAATTATTTTGCAGTATTACTTAAGTGCCTTGTTGCAAACAGGATAAATGTTTTGGAATATTTGCATTCCGTACAGACTTCCTTCTTTTCACTCTGTCACTTAGGTTAGTATTGTGGAGTAATTACAATGTTGTTGAACCATCCTCAATTTTCTCATATCACAACAATTAAACATTAACTGTTTTAAAATCACCATTGACCTCATGGTGAAATCCCTGAGCGGTTTACGTCCTATCCAGCAACTAAGTTAGGAAGGACGCCTGTATCTTTGTATTGACTGGGTGTAGTGGTACAACATCCAAAAGTGTAATGAATAACTTTGTCATGCTCAAAGGGATATTCAGCTTCTGCTCTTTTTAGTTTTACACATCCACCCATCAGTGCCCTTTTTTGCAAGGCATTGATAAAACGCTCTGGTCTTAAAATTCATTAATCAATTGAGGGACCTTACAGAAAATTGTATGAGTAGGATACAGATTTGGGGTTGTCATTCAAAAAACATGTTAACCACTATTACTGAACACGGAATGAGTCCCTGCAACTTATTATGCGATTTGTTAAGCTCATTTTTACACCTGAACTTATTTAGGCTTGCAATAACTGTCACGGTTGTCGTAGGAATGAGCGGACCAAAGTGCAGCGTGTGTGTCATTCCACATTTTATTAACACTGTGAAACTATGCAATACATAAATAAACTGAATGACGAAACAACAAACCGTGACACAGAGGTGAAACATACACTGACTCAAAATTAATCTCCCACAAAACCCAGGTGGAAAAAACCCTACTTAAGTATGATCTCCAATTAGAGACAACGAGGACCAACTGCCTCTAATTGGAGATCATCCCAAACAAAACCCCAACATAGAAATACAAAACTAGAACATAGAAATAGAAAACATAGAGAGAGAAAAACCCTGACCTACTCTACCATAGAAAATAACATCTTTCTATGGTTAGGACGTGACAATAACAAAGGGGTTGAATACTTATTGACTGAAGACATTTCAGCTTTATGTTTTTTATACATTTCTAAAATGTTCTACAAACAAATTTCTACTTTGACATTACGGGGTATTGTGGGTAGATCAGTGAAACAATCTGAATTTAGTACATTTTTAATTCAGGCTGTAACACAACAAAATGTGGAAAAAGTAAAGGGATGTGAATACTTTCTGAAGGCACTGTAATGTATTGCATTCAGGCCAAAAAGTGTATTCCTTAGTTTTTTTGCAGTATTACTGTAGTGCCTTGTCGCATACAAGATGCATGTTTTGGAATATTTATTATGTATATTTATATTGTTCTTGTCACTCTGTCATTTAGGTCATTATTGTTGATAGTCATTAAGCATGGTCATTAACTTAACCATGCTTAAAGAGAGATTCAATGTTGTTGATCCATCCTCAGTTCTTCTGTCACAGCCATTGAACTCTGAAGCTGTTTTAAAATCACCAATGGCCTCATGGTAATATCCCTGAGCAGTTTCTTTCCTGTCCTGCAGCTCATTCATGAATACACGCCACTGTGTAGTGGGGACAGTAACATTAGAACTTTGTAAAGAATTATGCTTTAAAGAAAAAGTTTCTATATATTTTTACATTTTGTATTTTTATGTTTAACTCACATAATATCATGTAAAAGTAGGCATTAAGGTATCTGCAATAGAATAGGCATGGCAAAAACAAATGTAGACATTAATACATTCTTTTTTATAGCTTCCACCAATTCTTCACAATGGAGGGGGAGTGCCAAGATTGAGGAGCAGTGGCTTGTAAACAGCACCCCCTGTCAGTCATCTAGTGTATTAATAATTGGATGGAACATGTGTGTGTGTGTGTGTGTGTGTGTGTGTGTGTGTGTGTGTGTGTGTGTGTGTGTGTATCTCACCATGTGGTAGTGTGATGCAGGCTCCGTCCACTATGGCCTGAGCCATTTCCAGGTCGTTAAGCTCTACGGCCACCGCTGCTGCTCGGAGCGCGTCCCAAATCTCCTTCCTGCCGTCAAAAGCTGGGGCCGTGTCCCAAAACTCATCCCTCTTACTCCTCAGCTGGCCCTCCGTCATAGGGTACTCATTCTTCCATTTAAGATGCTCCTTCTTCAGTGGCTCGTTGCGTCCTGAAGGGAAATAAAGAGAAAGAAATACATACATTTGGTTCCCAAAGGTGAGGATATTTTACTGAGTGTTTTGATGTGCATGTACACTGCCATTCCTCTGAATGTAATGTCACGGCACTCATTACAAAGTGTAGCGTGCTAGCTATCATTCCGTCTATGTCATTGTCTATGGCATATCAAAACAGGTGCAAAGATTCCATTTCCAAATGCCAGAACTAGCCATTGTATAATGGTTTATTAGGGGGCATTTCTACATGCAGAAGTGGGGACGTTCACAGTCTCTTCTCAGGTCCTTCGGTCTTAGACTCATGCTATCAATTGATGAACAGAGTGAGAACCTGTAGGGAGAACAAAAGCAACCAAAGCAGAATCGTATAATCTGACAAGGTAAATAAGTGAATAGTCATAGACCTCCACATGCAAGCAGGAATAGTTCTCAAGGCACTCTGTCAATGTCTGCCTCTGAGAAAAACAGATATTCTGAGTGAATCTCTACTAGTACTACCATGTTAGCCCATATCTAAGGTTTAGAGATATCTGGGGCATGACTTGATACTGCTGAAACACATCTCAAGGAGCGGTGTGTTTGTGTGTACCCCTCTGTAAGAATCTTTCTGCAAAGAGACTCAGTATAATACTCTGCTGCATGATGGTTAAGGTCACTTTGAGAGAGAGAGAGCGGGAGAGAGAATAAGAGAGAGAGCGATAGAAATCAAAGTGATTATTTATAGTGCAGTGTATTACCCACGGCCACACACATATACACACACAAATGGACAACAGTGGATTACCGCAGTAATCGGGTGCCACATAACAGGATGTAGTGTCTGCTATCCCACAATGCATCGCTCTGAGAGATGAGTGTTGAGTGGAGACTGCCAGGTGACTGCAATAACCTCAAAGGACCTCACATTTCAGATAACAACTGCATTCTGAAAAAAACACCTTAATTGATAAAACAAATCCTTATTTCTTAGATCATGAACCAACAAAGATAGAACCACCCCATTAGATAGATACTCGTTTACCCCCACTGTACACAGCTGTCGACTACAACTTACTGACTCAAGTGGCTTTCTATTAAATAAATCACTGTGCATTTAGCTAAGCTTACACAAACAAAGCACACACACACACACACGCACAGAGGCTTGACATGTGTGAGCACCCATGATAGCAGCTGCAGGGGTTTGCGCAATGTCATTGTCAGTCGAACACGGGGTTGAATGCTAGCGTGTTAGCTGCCAAGTGTGAGCCTGTTATGAGTACTAATCCTCACTGCTCCTGTGGTGGGTTTAGGCTACTGAACAGAGAGAGAGAGGTGCAATGATGGTGTATCCATCTATTGACATGTCTTGGCCAATTCATTTATTGTTTGGTTCATTGATTGATTGATTGATATTTATCATCCTTTGAAAATAAATTCTTAGCCCTAGTTGATTCTGACCAACTCATTCTCTCATCCTTGGTCTTGGCATAAGAATAACACTATAGGGGAAACCTATTAAGGTCATTTCCATGTAAAAGGACCATCTGGCACCAACGTGAAGTGCATTGGAGCGTATCAAATTGGGTGTCAAATGAAATCTAAAAGTCTATATTTTGGAGACATATATACATTTCTCAACTATTTTCCATCCTAAAAATTTGGAATAAGCAAAGGCTTTGATTTCTTGTCAAACAAATGGAAAATGGGTCTTAGAAAACATAT
Organism: Salmo trutta; assembly: GCF_901001165.1. Lineage (NCBI taxonomy): Eukaryota > Metazoa > Chordata > Actinopteri > Salmoniformes > Salmonidae > Salmo > Salmo trutta. Next base: position 29,833,700 of record NC_042961.1, read on the forward strand.
ACCATAAAAAGTCTTAAAAGGTATGAGAAATTGAGATTTTTTGTCACTGATCTATCTACACAAAATACCCCAGAATGTCAAAGTAGAGACCCTTAAACCCAGACTTGGACCACACACCAAATCCGGTGAATCGCAGGATAGTGATTGCTTTGCAATGCTTGCAGTTAAGTCCCTGATTCCTTCCAAACTACTCATTGTTGAATTTGCGATTTTCAACTTGTTGTGTAATGTTTATGTCCAATGGCTGATGAGCACCGACATGTTTTATCTATAATTTCTCTTCATATGACAAGGATTGAAAAGGATTTGTCAGTAGATTGTCACCGTGTTTCATAATGATGACTGCTTGTCTAGCTTGCTAGCTAAGATTTTGAAATGATAAGTCCAGTCAAAGCTACAGTAGATATGATGTGATTTAACAAAATGTTATCTGTGGCCAATGATCTTTAGCCTTGAGCACTTCTGATGTAATTCTATGGCAGCACCCACTTGAATTTTCGAGTTCTCCCTGTAGATTTTGCTGTGACAGTGTCCCCATGAGTGACAGAACACTGAGCCAATCACGGCACAACTAGAGAACATTACCAACCCCTACGCTCCGTACCAACCCCTGACCGAACTTGATTGGAGTCCACCTCTCTTAAATTCAATTGATTGGACATGATTTGGAAAGGCACACACCTGTCTATATAACATCCCACAGTTGACAGTGCATGTCAGAGCAAAAACCAAGCCATAAGGTCGAAGGAATTGTCCATAACGTTCGAAGACAGGATTATGTCGAGGTACAGATCTGGGGAAGGGTACCCCAAACTTTCTGCAGCATTGAAGGTCCCCAAGAACACAGTGGCCTCCATCATTCTTAAATGGAAGAAGTTTGGAAACACAAAGACTCTTCCTATAGCCGGCCACATTGAGCAATTGGGGGAGAAGGGCCTTGGTCAAGGAGGTGACCAAGAACCCGATGGTCACTCTGACAGAGCTCCAGAGTTCCTCTGTGGAGATGGGAGAACCTTACAGAAGGAAAACCATCTCTGCGGCACTCCACCAATCAGGCCTTTACGGTAAAGTGGCCAGACGGAAGCCACTCCTCGGAAAAAGCCACATGACAGCCCGCTTGGAGTTTGCCAAAAGGTACCTAAAGACTCTCCGACCATGAGAAACAAGATTCTCTGGTTTGATGAAACCAAGATTGTGGCCTGAATGCTTAGCTTCACGTCTGGAGGAAACCTGGCACCATCCCTACGGTGAAGCATGGTGCTGGCAGCGTCATGCTGTGGGCATGTTTTTCATTGGCAGGGACTGGGAGACTAGTCAGGATCGAGAGAAAGATGAATGAAGCAAATTACAGAGAGATCCTTGATGAAAACCTGCTCCAGAGCGCTCAGGACCTCAGACTGGGGAGAAGGTTCACCTTCCAACAGAACAAGGACCCTAAGCACACAGCCAAGACAAGGCAGGAGTGGTTTCGGGACAAGTCGCTGAATGTCCTTGAGTGGCCCAGCCAGAGCCCAAACTTGAACCCGATCGAACATCTCTGGAGAGATCTGAAAATAGCTCCCATCCAACCTGACAGAGCATGAGAGGATCTGCAGAGAAGCTTGTGTGCCAAGCTTGTAGCGTCATACACAAGAACAATCAAGGCTGTAATCACTGCCAAAGGTGCTTCAACAAAGTACTGAGTAAATGGTCTGAATAAAAAACACCAGTCTCAACGTCAACATTGAAGAGGCGACTCCGGGACACTGGCCTTCTGGGTAGAGTTACAAAGAAAAAGCCATATCTCAGACTGGCCAATACAAATAAAAGATTAAGATGGGCAAAGAGCACAGACACTGGACAGAGGAACTCTGCCTATAAGGCCAGCATCCCAGAGTCACCTCTTCATTGTTGACATTGAGACTTATGTTTTGCGGATACTATTTAATGAAGCTGCCAGTTGAGGACTTGTGAGGCATCCATTTCTCAAACTAGACACTCTAATGTACTGGTCTTCTTGCTTAGTTGTGCACCGGGGCCTCCCACTCCTTTCTATTCTGGTTAGAGCCAATTGAAACCATTTTAGAATAAGATTGTAAAGTAACAAAATGTGGAAAAAATCAAGGGGTCTGAATACTTTTCGAATGCACTCTATATACAGTACCAGTCATAAGTTTGGACACACCAACTCATTCAAGGGTTTTTCTTTATTTTTAGTATTTTTAATAGTGAAGACATCAAAACTATGAAATAACACGTGGCATCTTGTAATAACCAAAAAAGTGTTATACAAATCAAAATTGATTTGAGATTCTTCAAAGTAGCCACCCTTTGCCTTGATTACAGCTTTACACACTTGACATTCTCTCAAAGGAAAGAAATTCCACAAATTAACTTTTAACAAGGCACACCTGTTAATTGAAATGCATTCCAGCTGACTACCTCATGAAGCTGGTTGAGAAAATGCCAAGAGTGTGCAAAGTTGTCATCAAGGCAAAGGGTGGCTAATTTGAAGAATCGAAAATATTAAATACATTTAGATTTGTTTAACACGTTTTTGCTTACTACATGATTCCATGTGTTATTTCATAGTTTTGATGTCTTCACTACTTTTCTATAATGTAGAAAATAGTAAAAAATAAAGAAAAACCCTTGAATGAGTAGGTGTGTCCAAACGTTTGACTGGTACTGTAAATCCAAAGAATTGATGTTTGCCTCATACAGGCAGTGACCATAATGGACGATTAATGCTGGTCTCCAGCTTTAAATGGTGCACAACACATCAACAGTCAAACATCACTGGAAAGCATAATTCTTTGTATGCTGCAGGTTAGAGTTCACTATTATATAAATACTTGATACATGATACTACAGGATATTCCCATAATAATTTGTCTTAGTCCCCTTATTTACATTACACACTTACTTCTCATATCCTTTCATAAATTTACCCTGTCCCCTTACCTATTCGCTGTTAAATAAATTTGTGAAAAGAGGTAGGTTATATTAACACAGGTCAAACGAAAGCTTATGAGAGATTTTACAACCTGATGCAACCTGATGACAAGTTGTTACTAATATCTAATGACCACATCTTACATTTAACCTCTTCAACTTGACATGGTGGAAAGACAAAATACACAGACTTAACACTGTTCTGTTTCTGGCAATTGCAGCTATAGAAAGTTGAGACTCACTAACAGTTATCCAACTCTCCAACAATCCATAGTCCATCTCCATCCATACTCACTTTTCAGCACCACCTTGATGGGAGACTGTGAGGGGTGGTACAGATGGTGATCCCTAGAGTTAGCGACTCCCATGTTCTTCTCTTTCTCTCTCCCAGAGACTTGATCTCTTGGTTCTAGAGACTTGTTGTTTAAATCAAACACGAGACTCAGCATCAGAGAAAACAGCCTTTCAGAGACTTCTACCAGTGACTGGAGCCAACGAAAACAAAGTTCTTAGATTTGTCTAAGAAGGTCGTAGTGATCAAGGGTACAATCCCACCACCTGGACTAGATTTCCATGCTTTGACTATCGATGATGACTACAGGTCAGAGCTAGGTTCACTAGCTGTCACGACACTTCCCCAGTTCTTTACTAATGAACCACACAGGATCAATAAATGGCAGATGGAACATCTGGCAGCATATGTCATAAACAGCAACAGGAGCAGTATATGAGGGCATGTCCTATCCACATTGGCTAGTAAGGCAGCTAATGCTTTACACAACAGCACTAATCCAATCAGCTACTTAGAGGAAGAGGTGGATGAGATCAAGAATAACTTGAGTCAACACAGCAACCCCATTATAGACTTAAAACCCTGGTCAGACCATACTTACCTGCTGGGAATGTGATTTCGCCTGTTAAGGAGAAGTTCAAGCAAGGTATAAACCATTGTACGTCTGTTTGGCCTTCTGGTTCCACCCATGCACACATGACTAAGGCCCTTGGGAAAAAAGTGTCTGCTCAATGGCATATATTATTATATTGTTTGGGGGTGGACAATTCTTGGTAGAATCTATTGTATACGTTACCCGAGTCGTTCCTTGTCATTTCAACAAGTCATGACAGTCACCATCTCAGATTGTTATGAAATTGTTTCTGTCATTAGAAACAGGTAAGATTGGCATTCTGTTGAAATGTTGTTGAAATGTTATTTTATCTCAGAGAAGTTAAGCTAATTGATTGCACCCAAATTGACCAATTTAATTTATAGGTTTCAGATAATATTCAATAAAAATAGTACCCAACATCCAACTTGGACCAAACATGAGGAATCCAAAAGAATTGTCAAAAGCCATCCACGGACCCCCCACAACCCATGTCTATGTAATGCTTTAGTTAGAAGAAGTGTCGGAGTCAAGCGCAGGACACATGGATGAGTGTAAACAATAACGTGTTTACTAAAATCATAATCAAACTTCTTCCACATCCAAATACAGGGTTAGGAGAAAACACCTCCAACAATCACAAAACAGGAAACAATCACAGACAAGACAAACAGGGAAGCCAGAGGGTTAAATAATGAACATAATCAGGGAATCATAAACAGGTGTGAATAATAAAGAAAAAAGCAAACGAACAGGGAAACATAGATTGGTGGCAACTAGTAAGCCGGTGACGTCGACCACCGAACGCCGCCCGAACAAGGAGAGGGGCCGACTTCGGTGGAAGTCGTGACAGTCTATCCCACCCCAAGAACCATTATATTAGGGCTGTGCCGACATGGCCATACTCACATTCATAATCGTATATGTAAGTTGACAGTTGATAGCTGAAAAAAACTGAAGTGTTTTAATATGCATAAATAGGTGTTGGCAAAATACATCCCTGCACGTTGTCACTGCAAAAAAAGCTGCAGATTAGGAGCAGCGTGCGGAGGGGTGGGTGTGTCTGTATGTCCTTAACTTGCAGTGGTCAGACAAGTTTGCTGTCACTCAGTCATTATGAGCATTAGGATTTCATATTTTTTCCCTACCCTTGCTCCACTTCTTAGATATTATGCAGATTGATAGCTTGATAGGAAACGTCCTTGTCGTGTGATTTATCATAGTAGCAGGCAGCATCAATCTAAGTGATCAAACCGAAAACATACAAGGAAAAGTGATCGGGGAAATTATGAAGCGAGTGGACAAGAAATACAGCTTCACTCTATCCAATCAGAGCAGCATTCTCTTTACAGACATCTCAACTGGCTAGTTTGTCTATCTAAACCACACATATGATGGACTCGAAAACAGTACAGTATGGTTTAGAAACTCTGACTGACTGACATGAGAAAGATGCTTGCTGGCAGCCGAAAATACAGTTTTTTCCAATCAAGTATAACTACAAAAATACTCAGATCATAATTGCATCCAGATAATTGCCCATATCCGTTACGAAACTCATTTTGTCCAACTACTCGGCACATCCCTACAGTATCAGTTCTCTATGTTTGAAAAGTAGTATGAAGCTGAGGCTTGGAGTATTGCTTCTCCATACTATGTAATGTATTCCCTGTGAATCTGGTGATGTTTTTGTCCCCTGTTCAGAGAAATTTGTAATTGAAGTTAATTGCATTATTTATCATAAAGTTGTGGGAAAGTACCCGGTTTTGACCACTAGTTTTGCCACTGTTCCTGCTATACCGCCACACTCTTTTACCCATTTTGCTGGTCTTTGTAGAAACCAATAGATTTGGCTCATGATGAAAATAAATTGTGTGGTCATCCTCCATGAAAGCAAATCAGTTTGTTCTTCTTTTATGGTTAATATGTGTCCAGGAAACGCCCCCTTTGTGTGTGGTTTATTCCCTTAAATAAAGGTCTGGATTAGTTACTGTTAGACCATTCCTGGTGAACAATCAAACCATGAGGCAGCAGTTCTAATGGTTTCAATGTTATGGTCTCTAATGGTCTTCAATGGTAAAAATCCCAAATACACATTGTACAGTGTTTAGTTGCATTGGGTTTAATGGTACATTTAATACATACAGAGGGATCTGTTATCAGAAAAAGTATTTTTTTAACGAAAGGTATATGTTTACAGAACATGTATTTTTTGTTGCATTTCTACACCACATTACCTCCAATTCTACACATTTTGCCATGGGGTGGGCATAATGTTTTTGCAGTTTTAAAGCACATTTCCTGCAATTCTACACATTTTGTCATGCTTTAGGCATTGTTAATATGATATCTGAGTGAAAGTGACTAACAAAATGAATGTGGGCACCATGGAGATCAGGGTCCCTGGGTACGTGCCCTGCGTGTCTGGTCGGTAATTCGGCCATGATAACTAAAAGTTTAGATAGCTGGCTAGACTAAATAGGCTAATTTACCTATGGAAATGTGTTTAACTGACATGGGCTCACTAAATATGTTTACATGCACACTAATGACTCAATGATAAAATGATTATGGTAGTAGGCCGAGTATGGCATTAGCCACTTAAACACCTTACTACGCTTATCTTAAATAAGACGTGAGGTCATAATCGAAGTAGGCATACGGCAATTAAAGCACTTGTATTTGATCTGTACATATGCCAGCACCAGCAGTGCAATCTTCCCTCTTATGCATCTTAGAAATAGTTTTCACATATAAGCATGATATATCTGAACTCAGAATCAAATAGTCTTCCCAAAAATAACATTGTAGAACTTATTTTGATTGCCGATTTTCTGCATTGATCAAAATACCATCACGTAGCCTGATTTCAGCATGTAAACATTTAAATCAAACTATTATATTAATCTGACTATTCACAATAAACGTATTAGTATTATTGTGTGTATGTAACCATACTCACTGTCAGTGAGTGACATATAACACTAGGTAGGTGCAATTAATTATCAGGTAGAACAAAAAAACAGCATAACTTGGGACCCCCAGGGTAAGATTTGAATATTCCTGTTATAGAGCATGGTCTGTAAAGTACAGAATGTACATGAACAGTGCATGCAAGTGAAATGGGGTGCATCTCAGCAGAGAATGAAGCAGTCAAAACTTCTTACCTCGATTTTTGCCCCAAGTATACTTCCTGGCAGGTCCTTGTCCGTCCAGCCGATCCCTCCTAACACACACGTCCATGACTGTCCCTGCAGAGCCATACAATTGCATAACATAGCTACATAACACCAGGAAAACACACACACAATGCGAAGAGATAAAAGATCAATAGTTATCCACCAGTTATAATGTTACCAACCAATTGGAACGGTAGCTTTTCAAATATAGAAACAAAACAAATCATAGACAAATATTGCAAGTTTTAATTAAATTCATCCTAAGACATTACAGCAGGCTACATAAACAATGAGCCAATGTCATTGATCATCCAAGTATGGGATGTGTTTAGCTGGCATCGTATGAATGTAAAATAGAGACATAAGTGTACAAGTACGTAAGGTATGAGTTGCACCTGTATAATCAGATTTGTAGTTGCACAAAATATTTGCAAACATGTAACTTTTTTTGAGAATAAATATAACAACACTCGCTAGCACTTAACGTGATGTGTGAATAAATACAACAACACTTGCAAACATGTAACTTGATATGTGAATAAATTCAATAGGTTTTGCAAGCTTGCAACTTAATTTGAGAAAGAATGCAAGTCCTTTTCTAAACTTGCGACTGGTGAATCTTCTTCTACGAATCAAAACTACATTTGCTGATGTCAAATCTGTGCCCTCTGAGTTTTGTCACTAATTCAGCAACTAACCTCTGCCAACAGTTTTGTAGTTAGGGTTAGAAAAAAAATGCAGTGATTGCAAGAACTGCTCTGCAAGCAAGCAGCAGAGAAAAACAAGACAGCTCTGGTGGGCAGGATTTTTCCTTCCGACCGATCAGCTTTCCACTGTGCTAAATATGGATACAATTTGTTAAAATGACTAGCTAAATGATATTCACAGAATTTAAAAGCTACAGCAAGGTGTTGATGAGGAAAATGAAGGGAAGAATTCAAATGAGTGTTTCCACATAGCATAGCCACTACAAAGCTAATGCTTTCTATTAAAAGTTCATGGCTGGTTAACCTGTCTGGGAACCTGATACGCTTGCGTCCCACCCTAGTCAACAGCCAGTGGAATCGCGTCGCGCGAAATACAAATACTTCATAAATGCTATAACTTCAATTTCTCAATTTCAAAAAGGCTTTACAGCAAAAGCAAAACATTAGATTATGTTAGGAGAGTACCCAGCCAAAAATAATCACACTGCCATTTTCAAAGCAACTAGCATGCTTCACAAATACCCAAAACACAGCTAAATGCAGCACTAACCTTTGACAATCTTCATCAGATGACACTACTAGGACATCATGTTACACAATACATGCATTTTTTGTTCGATAAAGTTCATATTTATATATAAAAACAGCAATTTACATCGGCACGTGACGTTCAGAAAATATTTTCCCTCAAATGCTTCCGGTAAATCAGCGCTACAATTTACAAAATTACTATTCGAAAACATTTTTAAAATGTAATATTGTCATTCAAAGAATTATAGATTAACATATCGTGAATGCAACCGCATGGCCAGATTTAAAAATAACTTTACTGGGAAATCACACTTTGCAATAAACGAGCGGACTATGCTCAGAAAAATAGGCTAGGCTATACAGGTTAGCGCCATCTTGGAACCATCTAAAATCAAATATACTATTGAAAATATTCCCTTACCTTTGATTATCTTCATCAGAAGGCACTTCCAGGAATCCCAGGTCCACAACAAATGTAGTTTTGTTCGAAAAAGTTAATAATTTATGTCCCAATAGCTCCTTCTTGTTAGCGCGTTCCGAAGGCTACTCATACTGTACGAGGCGCGCCGGACTTGTCGTCACGAATGTGCAAAAAATATATATTTACGTTCATTCAAACGTCAAACGTTGTATAACATAAATCTTTAGGGCCTTTTTCAATCAGAGCTTCAATAATATTCAAGGCGGACGATTGCATTGTCTTACTAAACGTTTCGGAACAAAAGGGTACCCATGGGCACCCGCGTCATAGTAGTAATGGCCCTCCCCCTGTGACCAACTTTCCAAGCCTCTCTTTCAGTCAGTTTCTAACATAGAAGACTCAAACCACTTTGTAAAGACTGTTGACATCTAGTGGAAGCCTTAGGAAGTGCTAAATGAATCCTAACTCACGGTGTGTTACATAGACAAAGTGTTGAAGGTGATTCCACAAATCAGATTTCCACTTCCTGCATGGAATCTTCTCAGGTTTTGGCCTGCCATATGAGTTCTGTTATACTCACAGACACCATTCAAACAGTTTTAGAAACTTTAGAGTGTTTTCTATCCAAATCTAGTATTCTAGTTACTGGGCAGGAGTAGTAACCAGATTAAATCGGGTACGTTTTTTATCCGGCCGTGCAAATACTGCCCCCTAGCCCCAACAGGTTTTAAGCTAGCTAGCATTAGAGCCTTCTGGCTAGCCTATACCTAGTGATTCTTATGTTGTGTAACAGAGCAATAGCTATGTTCTTAATTTGGTTTTTAACATTAGTTAAAAACATTATTGTTTGCTCTGTGTATATTTGGTGTGTAGTTGGTTGGATTTGCTAGTTAGCAAGCTGAGATTTGTATTTGTATTTATTATGGATCCCCATTAGCTGCTGTTCTTGGGGTCCAGCAAAATTAAGGCAGTTTATACAATTCTAAAAACATTACAATACATTCACATATTTCACAACACACTTAGGTAGTGGAATGATTTTTGCTTCCCTTCAAGCCTGGGGGCACACACATTCTAGTAGGCTTAAATTGAAAATATGGCAAATAGGAGTGGTAATATCGTCCGCTATTATCCTCAGTAATTTTCCATCCAAGTTGTAGACCCCGGTGGCTTGTCATTATTGATAGACAACAATCATTTTTTCCCCTCTTCCACACTAGCTTTACGGAATTCACAATTACAATGCTTGTCTTTTGTAATTTGGTCAGATATACTTGGAAGTGTAGTGTCAGCATTTGTTGCTGGCATATCATGCCTAAGCGTGCTAATCTTGCCAATGAAAAAATAATTAAAGTAGTTGGCAATATCAGTTGGTTTTGTGATGAATGGGCCATCTGATTCAATGAATGATGGAGCTGAGTTTGCCTTTTTCCCCAAAATTTCATTTAAGGTGCTCCGAAGCTTTTTATTATCATTCATTATTTCATTTATCTTTGTTGCATTGTGTAATTTCTTCTTTTTTAAATTCAGTTTAGTCACATGAATTCTCCGTTTGTAATAAGTTTAATAAGACGTATCTGCCATTCCTTTTGCCTCATACTCTCATCCATACATATTTTAAATTCCTCATCAATCCACAGGATTTTAACCATTTTTACAGTAATTTCCTAATGGGTGCATGCTTATTAGTAACTGGAATAAGCAATTTCATAAATGTGTCAAGTGCCATGTCTGTTTGCTCCTCATTACACAACACGGACCAACAGATATGAATGTAATCTGTTACTGGCAAATTATTGATTTCATGGACCTTGTTTCTTAAGCTACATATGTTAACGTGGGTTATTTTGAGCACTTTTCTTCTGGGATGCTTACTTGCTTTTATTGCTTTACTGGGAAGCTTAGCAGCAGTAGATGTGCTCATGTTCTTTATGTTAGTGCAGGGTGAGCTGCACACAGTGGACTTCCTCCTAGGGCACACCAACTTAGTGCCAACAGTGTAAATCTGGTTCATAGGCACATGATTACTGCATACAATAGCTGTAGGATCAGTAGGCATTCAGGGCAGTTAAAGGGACATAAATTAGGTTACTTATATTGTGTCTACCAACGCCCCTGGTGTAATGTACATTTGCTGAAGCATTATGACAACTGCATCACTGAGCTGGGGTCATTGATAAGTCATTGACTCAACGCAGCCTTATAGTGCTGTGAAAGGAAACAGGATCCCAAATGATTTGGGTGGATCCCATCCTCCTTATAAAATGTGTTTTGTTTCCAAAAGGTATCGAAATTGTTAACAAAAGTTACACCCATTGAGCTGCAATAATCACGTATCCAGTTGTGAAGAGAAAGAATCCCGCTGAAGCGTTCAATGCTGCGATTCAGAGATGGCAGAGGGCCAGATATGATGGGTCCTTTCTTAGTGTCTAGCAGAGAGTCAATCAACTCAAGCCCTGCTTGATCCAGAGCAGGGACGGAAGGTTGCCGACGTCGACTTCGAATTCGTAGTATTAGTAGTAGGCACTGAGGCCGCAGACACAGGCACCCCAGCGATGAAGGTGCAGGAAGATCAGGCTCCAGGAAACTATTAGAAACTATTCGTTGTTTGTATCCTCTCCGGGCCTCTCATTGGGAGTGTAGACTGTTTGTGGGAGGTCGCTGTCTTCAGCACGTTTTGCTGCTATCAGATGGGGGAGCTCCGGGCAACACCGGCCAGTCGGATAAGGCGGAGATGCATCCAACAAGCGCAAACACCATCCAGCCACCAGCGTAAAAGATTTACATATTCCACTCTGCGTTTCCCCAGTTTCTTACGTAGGCTGGCGATCTGCATGATCAAGGAACCCAACTCAAGCCTATAATCCTCGGCAAGTAAACAATTGCTGCATTGGAACTCCGAGTGATCCGGTTTGTCCCGAAACAATGATAATAGATACAGCTCCTACAGCGCTGGGACCGTTAAGTTATTTCTCCAGACAATGAGGGGTCCATTGCAAAACTCATCTCGTACCAACTTTGTTAGCTTGATGGATAACATTAGCTAGCTTGCTAATAATGTTTTGAGGGGAACAGGCTAGCTCCCTGTAGAATCAAGACGAGGGGATGAAGATTAGATGCAGTGCTCAGACGAGGTGAGATCTCTCATATTATATCTTGAATAGCTAGCTAGATGTCAATGTTGAACCAAAGCAATGATATTCATTTCATGGGCTTGCTATGTGAGCTGCTTTTCCTGAAAATGTCTATCTGATATAGCTAGTTAGTTTTTGTTTTTCTAGAGTCCGTTAAATGTTACAGCCACAACATCATGATCATATAGTCATGCATCTGCAGACAAGCGATGAGGAGAAAAGCCTGCTTCGGATGAGCTAGTTAGAACAACAACTAGCTAGCTATAATATCAGATAGACATTTATAGGAAAAGGATGGATAGAGCTAGCTATCTGTAGTAACATTATTATTTGAAACCACCATATGCACATTAAAAGGAGGTGACACTCTTGACCCAAATTGCTACAGACCTATATCCATCCTACCCTGCCTTTCTAAGGTCTTCGAAAGCCAAGTCAACAAACAGATTACCGACCATTTCGAATCCCACCGCACCCTCTCCGCTATGCAATCTGGTTTCAGAGCTGGTCATGGGTGCACCTCAGCCACGCTCAAGGTCCTACACGACATCGCAACCGCCATCGATAAGAAACAATACTTTGCTGCCGTATTCATTGACCTGGCCAAAGCTTTTGACTCTGTTAATCACCACATCCTCATCGGCAGACTCAGTAGCCTTGGTTTCTCAAACGATTGCGTCGCCTGGTTCACCAACTACTTCTCTGACAGAGTTCAGTGTGTCAAATCGGAGGGCCTAATGTCCGGACCTCTGGCAGTCTCTATGGGGGTACCACAGGGTTCAATTCTTGGGCCAACTCTTTTCTCTGTATACATCAATGATGCCGCTCTTGCTGCTGGTGAATCTCTGATCCACCTCTACGCAGACGACACCATTCTGTATACTTCTGGCCCTTCTTCGGACACTGTGTTAACAACCCTCCAGACGAGCTTCAATGCCATTCAACTCTCCTTCCGTGGTCTCCAACTGCTCCTAAACACAAGTAAAACTAAATGCATGCTCTTCAACCGATAGCTGCCTGCACCTGCTCGCCTGTCCAGCATCACTTCTCTGGACGGTTCTAACTTAGAATTTGTGGACAACTACAAATACCTAGGTGTCTGGTTAGACTGTAAACTCTCCTTCCAGACTCACATCAATCATCTCCAATCCAAAGTTAAATCTAGAATTGGCTTCCTATTTAAACAAAGCATCCTTCACTCATGCTGCCAAACATACCCTCGTAAAACTGACCATCCTACCAATCCTCGACTTCGGCGATGTCATTTACAAAATAGCCTCCAATACCCTACTCAACAAGCTGGATGCAGTCTATCACAGTGCCATCCGTTTTGTCACCAAAGCCCCATATACTACCCACCACTGCGACCTGTACGCTCTCGTTGGCTGGCCTTCGCTTCATAATCGTCGCCAAACACATTGGCTCCAAGTCATCTACAAGACCCTGCTAGGTAAAGTCCCCCCTTATCTCCCCTCACTAGTCACCATAGCAGCACCCACCTGTAGCACGCGCTCCAGCAGGTATATCTCTCTGGTCACCCCTAAAGCCAACTCCTCCTTTGGTCGTCTCTCCTTCCAGTTCTTTGCTGCCAATGACTGGAACGAACTACAAAAATCTCTGAAACTGGAAACATTTATCTCCCTCACTAGCTTTAAGCACCAGCTATCAGAGCAGCTCCCAGATCACTGCACCTGTACATAGCCCATCTATAATTTAGCCCAAACTACTACCTCTTCCCCTACTGTATTTATTTATTTTATTTATTTTGCTCCTTTGCACCATATTATTTATATTTTAACTTTGAACTTTCTTCAAACTACAAATCTGCCATTCCAGTGTTTTACTTGCTATACTTTATTTACTTTGCCACCATGGCCTTTTTGCCTTTACCTCCCTTATCTCACATCATCTGCTCACATTGTATATAGTCTTGTTTTTTTCTACTGCTTCATTGATTGTATGTTGTTTTACTCCATGTGTAACTCTGTGTTTTTGTATGTTGTCGAACTGCTTTGCTTTATCTTGGCCAGGTCGCAATTGTAAATGAGAACTTGTTCTCAACTTGCCTACCTGGTTAAATAAAGGTGAAATAAAATAAATAAATAAATAAAATATATATCTGTGTTACATTCCATATTATGTTTTAATATAAGAACACCTCTGGTTCAGAGTGGTTGGGTAAGCCCCATCCTGGACTGGGCCACAGTGTATTCCAACCCCCAAATTATATTGACTGGTGGGACCTGACCCTAGATCAGCACTCCTACTCTTGTGGTGCATTTCCATACAAGATTTAACCCAGTGTTTACCCTCTCTCTCCTCTCAGTGTTTCCCCTCTGAGCCCCTGGTCGTGCTGCTGTTCCGACTGCAGCTGTGAACCCCTGGCCTGATTTCACCGGGCATTTTACCTTGTCCCAGACCCCTGCTTATCAGGTTTAACCAGGTAGTCACTGTGCTTCTGCCTCTGCATTTGGCTGTTCTTTGGGGTTTTAGGCTGGGAATTTGTAAAGCACTTTGTGACTGTTGATCAGGGCTGTTCTGATTAACATGAGACAATAGTCATGCATTTGTAACAAGAACAGTGAGTGTAAAAATATCCTTATTTTGCAAATGTGAACGATTAGCTGATCTGGAGTGGACTACATTTGAATTTAAAGTATTCGCTAGGATGACTAACATCCATCATCATCCATGACTACCATCTATATGCAATCCACCACCACTTTTCAATAAGAGGGGCGTGTCATTCTCTCCTGGGGCAAGGCTAGCGTGGCTAAACGATTGCCGTATGTTTGTATAGTGTAAATGGCCGGTAAGGCCCTGAACTAAATATGCCTATTCTCACAGCCCTTTGTGCAAGCCAGTGCCCTGCTCTGACCCCTGAAACCCAAAACTAGATTATTTTATCGTTCGTATCAAGAAGGCCCCTGTTGAAAACATCTTCCTCTCAAACTGAAAGTAAACGTGGATGCATCCATGCAATCCGTCAGTTTTGTTTATAAAGGTGTTATTGTGGATACTAAAACAGCTGTAACGTTACATTGCTAGGACGTATTTTTGTTCCGATTCCAGATTTGAATAGCAGAGAAGTACAGTAAGATTTCAATGCGCTCTAATTGTTTGTCTAAGTTATTGGGAAAATGGTCAAAGTAGCTGATGTGTCAAAATGTACATTGTTTACAATGAATAGAATAAATAGAATGTTGGAAGCGATATCACAATAGGGCATTTAGAATGAAATCCCATGAAAGTGGATGGAGGACAAAAAGTATAAAATATATTAAACAGTTGTATACAAGCAACTCAATCCAGACCAGTCTGCACATTTTATAGTTTGTATGACGTTTCCATACTGAACAAAAATATAAAAACGCAA
Source organism: Salmo trutta (assembly GCF_901001165.1). Classification (NCBI taxonomy): domain Eukaryota; kingdom Metazoa; phylum Chordata; class Actinopteri; order Salmoniformes; family Salmonidae; genus Salmo; species Salmo trutta. Next base: position 29,848,866 of record NC_042961.1, read on the forward strand.
CAAGTAAAGTGCTGGTCCCATGTTTCATGAGCTGAAAAAAATCAAAAAAAAATCACAGAAATGTTCCATACACACAAAAAGCTTATATCTCTCAAAGTTTGTTTACATTCATGTAAGTGAGCATTTCTCCTTTGACAATATAATCCATCCACCTGACAGGTTTGGCATATCAAGAAGCTGATTAAACAGTGTTGTAGAATTACAACATTATGTTAATCACATTACTTTTATATTAGAATGTATTCCTATATTAGTACATTCACACTGTCTGTTATATCTGTGTGAATGGAGAGGAGCCATTGAGATTTTAACACTGACAGTAGATTTACGATGGCTTGGTGATAAGAAACATTCCATTCCATGATTAGTGTCTGTGTGCCTGTCTGTCGGTGCTAGGGAGACCCAATCTCCTTTTTCTTTCCCATATGGCAGATGAACACTGAATTTAATAATTTGAGGGAATGACCTAGTGTCTATGTTACATGAGTATTTTTGTATAAACAAGCAGTAAGTTAACTAGATACAGATATTTAGTGGCATGTAAATCTTGATGTCTGTTGCATGAGAGCACAATGTACCTTTGTATAATTTCAACGCGTCTGTTCCTTGTCACAAGGACTCAGGAAATCTGAGTTGTAACCGAACCCTGCTGGTTGGGCTCCAACGAATTACCTACGGCTGGGTCGTTGGCAAAACTCCATTATTGCAGTAATTAAATAATAAAGTTCAATTGTTTTGAGGGAATCTAAAAGTCTCTCCTTTTGATTAGAATAATTCCACAGCAGCATGATCATTACACAGGTGCACCATGTGCTGGGGACAATAAAAGGCAGCTCTAAAATGTGTAGTTGTCACACCAGACAATGCCACAGATGTCTCAAGTTTTGAGTGGGCTTGCAATTGGCATACTGACCGCAGGAGCTGTTGCAAAGCTGTTGCCAGAGAATTAAATCTTCATTTCTCTACCATAAACCGCCTCCAACATTGTTTTAGAGAATTTGGTAGTAAGTCCAACCGGCCTCACAACCGCAGACCACAAGTAACCATGTCAGCCCATGACCTCCACATCTGGCTTCTTCACCTGCGGGATCGTCTGAGACCAGTCACTCGGACAGCTGATGAAACTGTGGATTTGCACAACCAAAGCATTTCTGCACAAACCGTCTCAGGGAATCTCATCTGTGTGCTCATCGTCCTCGTGATGTCATAACCAACATCACTGGGAAAAAGCTCACCGTCGATGGCCACTGGCACGCTGGAGAAGTGAACTCTTAATGGATGAATCCTGGTTTCAACTGTACCGGGCAGAGCCTGTTTGGGATGCTCTGGATCAACGTGTTCCAGTTCCCGCCAATATCCAGCAACTTCGCACAGCCATTGAGGAGGAGTTGGACAACATTCCACAATCAACAGCCTGATCAACTCTATGCGAAGGAAATGTGTCACACTGTATGAAGCAAATGGTGGTCACATCAGATATTGACTGGGTTTTCTGATCCACGCCCCTACCTTTGTTTTTAAGGTATCTGTAACCAACAGATGCATATCTGTATTCCCAGTCATGAAAAATCTTTAGATTAGGGCCTAAATGAATTTATTTCAATTGACTGATTTCTTTATATGAAATGTAACTCAGTAAAATCTTTGAAATTGTTGAATGTGGCATTTAATTATTGAATGTGGCGTTTAGATTTTTGCTCAGTGTAGCTTAAACATTGTAAGAGGAGTAACGTGCAATAGAAAAACAAGAGGTATGCAAAGTTTAAACTGGGACGTCTGCTTCACAAGTCCCATTAATATGTTTGTGGGGTGCATTCATTTCGTGGATATTATTTTGATGTTGTGTCCAGTATGAAGAAAGGAAGTTAGCATTGGCTCACGAAACGACCTCTAACTACTGCTAACTAGCATGCTAGCTGATACCCATAGACTTCCAGTCATTGCACTAATGCTAGTTAGCAACTTCCTTCAAACTGCACACAGAGACATCTGACGCTGGGGAAGTAGATAAGGGGCCTCATTGGTAAAATCCTGAAGTATCCCTTTAAGGAGACGCACAGCATCAGAGCAGGCAGGCGTCCAGACCTAGGACTCCTCTTTCTTTAGCAGGTGGCACAGTGGAGCGGTTGTGGATGAGTACTGTGGTATGAAAACAGAGATAGTATGCCATCATACCCAGTAAGGATACAACCTGGGCAGCAGAGGTTGGCTCTGGGATCCGGTGGATTGCGTCAGTGTTGGAGTGGGGAATTGCCCTCGGCCAAGAGGCGAAATCCCACAAAGTCTATGGCAGGGGCGGAAAGAAAAAAAACATGGTGTTTTGCCAGTGCAGTGAACACGCTGTTGAGGCACTCATCATGGACCCTGGTAGTGGGCCCATGAACAACGATGTCAGAGGTACATGGCCTCCTCTGGGATCCCCGCAAAGACCGACATGATCTTTTGGAAGCAGCTGTGGGCGGAGCTTAATCCAACCGCCATGTGCTTGTAGCGGAAGACCCCTAAGTGGGTGAAGAACGCTGTGAGGTTGCGGCTAATATATGTATCCCTCACGGAGGTCCAGCTTGGTGAACACAGTGGCGCCATAGAACAGGGAAGAGCTATTCTGCAGTGGGCATTTGTCTTGGATGATGGCCTTGTTTGCTGCTCTAAGGTCCACACAGGCACGCAGGTCCCCCAATATTTTTTTTTCCACCAGGTTTGAGATCCAGGGAGATGCATCGATAGGCACGATGATGTCTTCCTCTAGCTGGCACCGGAGCTCTGGGCTGGAGCGTCTCTGTGTATCGTGTCTGAGCAAAGCGGTCCGTGTCAGTGAGTGGTTGGAGAGGAGGCTAGCTTTGCAGCACATTCTGTCACAGAATCCACTTGAAAAGCCAGCTGGAGTGCCTTTGTTAGTCAAACCTGATGATTTGTCACTGGCAGTCTTTCACGTACTTTGTTGTTTTAATGCTCAATGAGTTGGTCACGTACCATTTCGTCCTGCAGTGCACCAAATTTACACATTCTAGCTCTGCCCAGTAGATTTGCCTCATACTGGTGTGCAAACTCACCAGGCAGCAACGTCGGAACAGAAACCGACAGAGGAGGGCACTTTGGGGTGTAGAGAAGTGTCTCCAAGAGAGCCACATCGCTGTATTTGTTTCAGCATAGCTGAGTGTCCCGAACACACACTGTCCCTCTGAGCCTAAGCAGTGTAGCAGCAGTGCTTTTATCCTAGCATCACGCACGTCCTGTAAGCCCAGCTTGTTAAAATGTATGTTTCGCAACCCGGGGCTCACCTGGCAGAACACAAATAGGAGAGGGTGGTGGTAGGGAAAATTCAGCCATCCTTGTAGCCACATGTTAAGTGCGAAGGATAGACGCGAACACAGGTGTCAGAGCCAACTACTTTTTTATTTCATAACGTCAACTGAACAATACAGAACATGGGGGGGGTAGAACAAATGTAACATTGCATGTAACTGCCCTATTGTACAGCCCTAGTGTTTCGGGGTAGAAGACCGAGTGCATCAAGCGTAACACGTTAACCCCGTTACCCATTGATAGAGGTTTAAACAAGTTCACATTTTTTGTTAAGCTTGCATTCAATTGCCCCTCCCTTGATTCCATTCTCCCGGTAGGAAGGGGAGTTATGGCTGATTTATGACATTGTTAACCATTACCATCAACCACTTTTCAGTGATTTTTCTTAATGTGAAGATGGGAAAACATGTTTTATGATTTTGAACGTGCTCCTTATGACAATGTTAAAATTAGATTAAAGCCGAGATCCACATTTGTTATTGTTTTAAGGAAATGTAATATCGCAAACAGATATCGCTCATCAAGTACCTCCATTGTACTTGATGAGTTAAGGTCACTAATTAGTAAGGAACTCCCCACACCTGGTTGTCTAGGGCTTAATTGAAAGGAACTCCCCACACCTGGTTGTCTAGGGCTTAATTGAAAGGAAAAACCCAAAAGCCTGCAGACACTTGGCCCTCCGTGGAATGACTTTGACATGCCTAATGTACACCATAGAGTCCCATTGTGGACGTGTCATAATACCCATAAAACCTAGCGGTCAAACAGGGAAATGGTTCCAATCGTTTTTCCACCATTCATTTTTCCCCATAGGAGATTTTAGAAACACTTACAATAACGTCTGTGTTTTGTGTAGAGTTACCCTGGCGTCGTGATGTTTTGATAACCATGTAAATCTCTGACAAGGTGACTTAAATCAAAATAGAAATTAGCATCAAATAGAGACATTATGAAAGACTACAAATCCCTGCATGTCATCTCTAGCTAACAGGTATTCTGTCAATTGAAAACTTGCAGTTGACAGAATTGTCCATCTAAAGAAATGGTTCCAATTTATTCATGACATTTAGCTGACATTAGATAGATAATCCATAGATTCTTACCTTTTCCTTGATTCAGAAGTCTCATCCAGATCATCATGGCATTTGTAGTCCTTTATGATTGCCACAGTAGCGTTTCATTTTGGAGGGGGTAAATACATTGTTAAGTCACCTTGTTCTAGAAAGATTTATACGGTTATCAAAACAAAACCCAGCCTTTATTTTAAGTGTTTCTAAAAACCCTATGGGAAAAGTGAATGGTGGAAAAACAAAATTGAATATTTTCCCTGTTTGACCTCTAGGTCTTATGGGTAATATGATGACTCATACTGTGGTACTCTGTTGTACAGTCTGAAAACATTATGAAACAGTTCATCCCCACATTACAAGTGCTGGAGTGTGGTAGGCCTTTATTACGTAAGCCCAGACCACTGTGCCAGGACCAGGGTTGAAACATTTTGTAGGGTTGTTTCACTTAGGAGCCGCAAACATTCCCCATCTCTTCCCTGTTGTCCTCCCAGTATTCACTCTCCTGCTCGTCTACAAAACCTGGTCATTTGACATTAGTATATGTAGGGAGCAGGGTCCGCTGGGAGATGAAGTTCTGTGTGGACAGAGTCTGTGGGGTCAGTGGTCAGACAACCATCAGGTGTTTCCTCATTTTGTAGAAGTCTCAATTCAGTTATTTTGTATTTGGCTCAGACGGGCATCATATCTTTTCTGAATGGATAGATGTCCCAGGTCAGGCCGTTCCCAATGGGGACATGTCCAGAGGGCAGGAGGACTCGCGTCAGCCAATGACTGGAGAGAGAAGAGAGGCAGACGTTACTAGAACTAAATACAATACTTTATAATAGTGTTTTGTTTCTGACCACAACAGTCACATAATGTGCGTGTTAAATATCTGTGCAGATCACTAGATTGTCACACAGCCTGGAGAGGAGAAGCATCTAACTAACCTTTTCTTCTCCACACCTAAGAAGACTTTCCAGTTGTTCAGTCTGCCATAGTTAAAGGAGTTCTTGTACACCTGGGAGGAATAGGAGAACAGTTTGAATAGCTTGTGTCCGCCAACTGTAAGACAACGTGTGTGTGTGTGTGCGTGCGTGCACCTTGCCACATTTACGCATCCGTTTGGTCTCCTTGTTGTTGAGGTGTCTCTCTATGCTGGTCTCTCCTCGGGATATCAGCACTGCGTGCCAGATAGTCAGGCCCCCAAGAGCTACAGCCACCACGCTAAAATGACCAGTCACAGGTTTATTTTTAAAACACAGTTTTATTGCCAAACAGCCAATGACAACACACACACAGTACTGTGGGGCTGAGCTTCTACCACCATTGGGAAATAATGTGCTTTTAACTTGGAACTATTATGTCTTTTTTAAGATCACTGTGTAAAAACTAACTAAAATACAGTAATAATAACAGTAATCTTGTGAAGTACATCTCACCTGGTTAACACCCACATGTAAATGATACTCGTGTGGAACATCTTGTCTCTGAACATTAAGGGAGGAGTCTGGTAGGTGCTCTGATTGACAACAGACAGAGGTCATACAAACACCTAAATAGGAAAACATATCCTAGTCGAGACCCAGGCTTGTGCTTAAGACACCTGTTTTATGAGTATGCATAGTACAAGATCAAATACCGTATGAACAACATCACCTTTTAAAAGTCATCTATTGAACAACCACCACTAAAGAACAAGAAAGTAACCAGAAGAGGCCAATGAAGTGGGAGGGGCAGTTTGTGTGTGTACTACCTGCACAGGCGGTGCCTATGAGTTGAGGCGGCACAGGCGGTGCCTATGCCTATGAGTTGCCCCATCCCTGTCACCTGATTTATCCAAAATCCATGTGTTTGAAGCGCTCTCGGGACAATGCAAAAACACACCCCCAGACCACCAAGAGTTAGACAAACAGAAGAAACACTTCAAGAGTTAAAATTTAACACAGTGACGGTTAAAGTAGACCATGACCCTCTCAATAATAGAAACCCTGCAATGGAGGAGATGGCAGACCAGCAGACCCAGGTCTCCCTCAAAGAGTTTGTGTGTACCTCTATAGCACTATAAGCATCTAGGAAAAGGTTCCGGCCACTGATGCTGCAGTAGACACAGCCCAGGGTCATGGAGACACAGAAGCAGAAGAAGTAGCGCTGGTTAAAATGGCCGACACAGTTATTCAGCCACGCTGGGGGGAACCAGAGTTAAGGAGGAAACAAAAAACACGAACACCCACCCTCAAAATAATGTGCAATAATCTTCATTTTTGTGCCTAACAGACTTGCTTATAAAAGATGCAGCTATGGTAGACAATCTCAATGGTGTCAACCATCCCTGATAACATGACTTTACCAGTACACTACCAATCAATCTCTACTCTCCAACTCCATTTAAAAGGATACGACAATGATGGTCCATTTTCAAAATGCACCTGTGAAGTAGAAGCTGTCATGTTAAAGTTAGACATCTACAACGCTACTATACTGAACCAGGGTTATGAGTTCTCATCGACTAGATAGAATTAGTATTCCCGTCAGATATTTAATTCCCCTAATGGTTATGATAGGGACATCTGATCCTAGATCTATGGTTAGGGGTAACCAAAGTTTGCCTTACGTGTTGCAGATGGCACAGTGGTGAGTTCTGGCTGGTTTGGGGATGATACACTTCTTACACATGGACACAAATGGAATCGAATTTTTCATCTGGAATAAACACAACACAGAGATCTCTATTACGCCTGTGTGTGTGTGTGTGTGTGTCTCGGGGGTAAACTGCAGGGTGCATGTGACGCATCTAGTGCAGTAGTGCCTACATACTCTCGCTTACAGCTTGCTGCCGCCAGCTAGCCCTTGTGGTGAATAAGGGGAGCAACTTCATACACAAGTCCCCCCTTGTTGGTACAAAGCCTCTCCATGACCAAGACTGCTGTTGGACCTCCTAGTGGCAGCACACGTTAACTGGTTGTCTTGAAACTCAAGGCTAACCGGCAGGGGATCTCTGAGCAGCAGTGGGTCCCAGAAAGGAATCTGTACAGCCCCACCACTGTGTGGACATGCCCTGGCAGCCATCAACCACTGCCTTGTGGGTTAGTCTGGTACGACAAAGTCCAGAGGAGCACACCCTGAGAGAAAAGCAGCCTGCTGGTGGCGCGCAGTAGGCGGACACCGACAGACTGGGGACCAGGCAGCCTCCTGCAGTGGAAGATGCTGATTGTCCTGAGTTTCCCCCTTGCCACTGGAATACACCTTCCCACAGTCAAGTAGTGCAGTTGGAGATTGCGTACCCTCAGCGACACTTTAAATAACCTCCTTTGCACAGGTATCCACTTCTGACCTTGAAGGCATCAACCGGAAACTGGACTAAAGCCTGGCTGCGTTGGGGTGTCTGGTGATGGGGGACAGGAGTGAATGCACTGGGAGACCTTAATCAGACCCCTGCACGCCAGTGGCACAGGGCTATTACGGACACCAGCAGTGGGGACTTCAGTGGCAGCTGCTCTCGACAGGACATGTGACTGAGCTGCCCTATTTAGGAGCCACACTGCTTACCCCAGCAGGGGAGAGGCCTAGAAAATGTGGCCTAAAAAGTACCCACTTGCTTCTTTCTGGAAAGGTTACCCTCTGGATGGACAACATCAGCACGTGTGGGACTGGCAATTAAGACCAGCCTCTTACTCCGTCTCACCAAAACAGTTGTCGGCATAAGTGAAAGACTCATGTCTCTCCGTATCCTCCTAGCCAAGATGCGCTATGCCACTCTTCTCAGTGCATACGCAACAACGTTATCATCTAAAAATGAGGCAAATGACTGCTTCTACCAGTCACTAGATGAGGCCCTTTACCACATCCCCAGGACAAGCTTTTTTTGCTGGGTGACTTCAACGCTAGGGTAGGATGGAACAGGATATGGAGCGGAGTGCTGGGTACGCATGGTGTTGGCCAGGTCAATGAGAACAGCATGAGACTACTGACCATGTGCCGAGCATGATCTCATCATCACTAACACCTTGTTCCAGCAGAAAAACAATAGAAATCTTGGATGCCACACGGTTCAAAACACTGGCACCTGATCAACTACGTCATAGTAAGACGTTTTGATACCAATGACGTCCTGCTGATACGTGTCATGAGGGGTGCAGAATACTGGACAGATCACTGTATGATACTGGCTAAACTCTAGGTGAGAATACAGTGGCAATATCTGCGGAAACAGCTGGGGGATATCCCTTCTGGCTGTTGCCGGCAAGGTCCTGGCCAAGGATACACTGCCAGAATCACAATGCATCTTCTGAAAGAAAAGGAGCCCGGTTGGCATGATATTCATAGCACAGCAACTCCAGCAGAAGAGCCATGAACATCAGGACCTTTTCATGGCCTTTGTCACCCTCTGAGGCCTTCGACACTGAGCCGGGAACTACTATGGTGCATACTAAAATTAGTCAACATCCTTTGCCAGTTCCATAGGAGGGCAGGAGTCAGTGCCCTTGGTAGTACGCATTGGTGTGAGGCAAGGGTGCATGCTGGCACTTGTACATCTTCCTCATATGTGTCACCCAGCTTCTCCACAAGGATCTTGAGGACAGCAGCGGGGTTGCGGGGAACTTCAGGCTGGTGAAAACCTATTCAACATCAGGAGGCTCCAAGCATGGTTGCTTGGAGCCTCCTGGACTTCCTGATGGGCCGCCCCCAGGTGGTGAAGGTACTACCAAGGTTGACAGAGCGGGTTCTTGAGCTGCAGTATGTTGATGACTGTGCTTGTGGCCCACACACCGGAAGACCTTCAAGTCCATCCTTGTAAAACAGCTGTGAATGTCAATAGCAGAATGGGACTGTCAACAAGACAGAGGTGGTCTGCCAATGGAGATCCAGCCCTCCATCCACCATGCCCTTCTTCACCATTGAACACAAATCACTGGTAATATACCCGTCATTCAAATACCTGGGCAGCATCCTCTCGGAGGACTACAGCATCGACCCAGAAATTTAAAAAAGGATCAAGCAAGCCTTCACTGCCTTCGGGAAACTCAGACGCAGTGTCTTCCAAAACTGGGATCTCCACCTGCACACCAAAGTCACCGTCTATCAAGCCATCTGCATTACCACAGTTCTATACAGCTGTGAAGCCTGGGTCACCTACAGTCACCATAACAAGCAGCTCGAGCAATTCCACATAGGATGCCTACAGTGCATACTGGGAATCAACTGGGGCAACCGTGTGCCCCACACAGAAATACTTGCTAAGACCAAATGCAAGAGTAGGGACGCCACAGTCACCCAACACCAACGACATGCGCTGGCATGTCATTAGAATGTCTCATGAGCGCTTGCCATGGAAGATCTTGAATGGCCAGCTACTTCTTGGCTGCCGGTCTGAAGCGCTACGAGGACCAACTGAAAACGTCACTGAAGAAGTGCAACATCAAACCTGGAGGACGCTGCTGCCGACCGTTCCACCTGGCAGTAGCTCTGACAGAGCAGTGTACAGAGGCAGGAGTAGAGGAGCACAAAGAGACAGTAAAAACAGCTCAGGAGACATACAACTATGACTGCCCCCTCCCCCCCAACACAGACTGTACATGCCCCACCTGCAATTAAGTTTGTGGATCTCGGATTGGACTCTACAGCCACCAAAGAATTCATTGTTAATTCAGAAGTGGAAGTCATCATCGGATACGATGGACTACCACAAGGCAAGTGTGTGTGTGTGTACCGTAGGGGGGTATCCTGGGCCAGTATTGGTAGCTTTATAATAGTGGAAGACGATCATGACGAGGTTCCAGTGTCCATAACTCATGTGCCAGGCTATCCAGGATGCAGAGTACGTGTTGATGATCAGGGGCAGCATAACCACATAGACTACCAGCAGGATAGAAGTGGTCAGTATCACTAACAGACATACAAACACCTGGAGAAATAGAGAGGGGGTAAATGAGTGAGAAATTGTTTCATGAGCATGAAAATCTGTGCAACTGACACACACTTACCGCCCCGAACCTGCGGGTGAGTAGGTCCACCATCCAGAAGATGGGTTCCATCAGTGAGTCCATGACGACATCAGAGTTGGTGAGGGTGTTGTAATAGAGGGAGTCGACCATCAGTCTGAGGTAGGCCCATATCTGCCTCACACACAGCGGTAGTCTGCAGTTGTTCCCATTGCTGCAGTGCCACTGTCTGGCGCACACACACAACCACAGCCAGCGCTGCAGCAGGAAGGTGGGGCACAGCCGCATTCTTCTCCTGAAACACACACAGATGAATGTTTACCAGGGATTATTCTACCATTTTTCACAATGCTTAAATAAATAAAACACCTGTGTAAACTTAAGTCATCCTCCAGTGATTTTGGGACATTTACTGTTGCAGAGTGATATCCCATGTATAAATACAGTAAATAATACACACTTGTTGGATTCAAACTTCTAACTTGAAATATCTTACACTATTAGAACAGTGGATGGAAATCTACTGAGTGAGAAAGGGGAGTGCAGAAAGTTTACATTCTGTTAAAACATGTTATTATTAAATCTCATGTATACTAATGAAGAGAAGGGCAATGGTCTGGGTTCAGTCACAGACAGCCGTGAGTTAGGGAGGAGTGAGGAATTAGGGTCAAGGTCAGGTCAGATGAAGTGAGAACGAAGAGTCACCACTAAAGTTCTGCCTAGCAACAGAGATGTATTGGCTGTGCAAATGTGCGAGGAGACTCAGCCTAGAAAGAGGGTATAAATATGTGCTTGTGTAAACGTGTCTTTGTCTTATACAGCTGTTTGATCCAGTGGTTAAATAAACTTGGTTTGAGCTTTGACTAGTTGTCCGTTATGTTCTGACACAGTGAAAAACTAACAGTTGGTGTTGTCGGCAGGATTCCCCACGATTTATAGTCGAACTTGAGAGTCTGAATAAGTGGAACAGGAGCCGGCATATAAAAACAAGGAAGGCAAAATGTTCCTACACCTGGGGAAACTAGAGTCGTAGGCTGAATACAAAATTACTGGATACAGATCTGAAAAGCCTGAGTTTATTCATTTGGCCCACTGTAAATACTAACAATAGACCTAGGGGTTGGGGCCCCTGGGGGGGGGTTAGCCCCCAGAAGGTTAGACTAGGCACTGCGGGCACAGCGTGTTCAGGAGGAATTAGACCCCCTTAATATGTTAGATTAGGGGTTGGAGACTGTAATCTATATGGAGATGTTGGAACATCCATGTACTAGTACGATAGGTTCTACAGAAGTAGTCCATGTAGAGGCACAAAAACGGGAAGTGTGTTCGGTGGAGAATAGCAGATATCAGACAATATCTGCGCTTAAAGATTAAACGTTGTCAGTGAGTGGGAATGTGGATGGCGATAGAACGTTGCCTAGAAGTTCTGGAGGAAAGCTACATTCATGGTTAGATAGGCAAAAAGATCTTTGAATGTTGTTTGAAAAGGATTCATGTGTATTAGTAGTAGCAATTGGGAGAGAGGTTGTTTTATGCCTTATTGGGGCAGGGAACCGTGACAGATTGTGGAAATAGGAAGACAGTGAATCATTTGTGTAATATTTACAGCGGTAATATTTGAAGCGTGACACCGGTATAAGACATTAGGTCTCTCGTATTGGTTCTAATACAAGGTATCAGGTGCCGTGACCAATTTAAAAAAGGCACAAATACTCACTTCCCCAGAGTATCACTAACTTGGAAAATTATTAAAATTGGCATATATTAGAGCCGTGAGTGAGGAAATCTAAATACCATGGACACTGTCGGGAGAGGCGTTGGAATAATAACTAGTGAAATGGCGACCGACGGCCACGATTCTCCCTTTAAAGTGGGGCTAGAGAAAGAAAAGTTTAATAAAGCCATAGAGGCGCTGAAAGAGGCGCACAAGCAATCTACAATTCAGTTCAAATATGGAAACATTTTAGCAAACTGGTTTAAATTGGTCAGCATTTCCCCGCGGACGGAAAATCCCAATCAAATAAAGAACTCAGAGATGCTGTTGTGGTCTGCCAACATGAAATCAATGAGACATTTTGTTCCTGTACCCAAGAATGCAAAGTTAACTGAACTAAATTACTATCGCCCTGTAGCACTCACTTCTGTCATCATGAAGTGCTTTGAGAGACTAGTCAGGAAATCATATCACCTCCACCTTACCTGTCACCCTAGACCCACTTCAATTTGCTTACCGCCCCAATAGGTCCACAGAAGATGCAATCTCCATCACACGCACACTGCATTATCCCATCTGGACAAGAGGAATACCTATGTAAGAACGCTGTTCATTGACTACAGCTCAGCATTCAACACCATAGTACCCGCCAAGCTCATCATTAAGCTTGAGGCCCTGGGTCTGAACCCCACCCTGGGCAATGGGGTCCTGGACTTCCTGACGGGCCGCCCCCAGGTGGTGAAGGTAAGAAACAACACCACGTCGCTGATCCTCAACACTGGGGCCCCACAAGGGTGCGTGCTCAGCCCCCTCCTGTACTCCCTGTTTACCCGTGACTGCGTGGCCATGCACGCCTCCAACTCAATCATCAAGTTTGCAGACGACACAACAGTGGTAGGCTTGATTAGCAACAACGACAAGACAGCCTACAGGGAGGAGTTGAGGGCTCTGGGAGTGTGGTGTCAGGAAAACAACCTCACTCAACGTCAACAAAACAAAGGAGATGATCGTGGACTTCAGGAAACAGCACAGGGAGCACTGCCCTATACACATCGACAAGACAGCAGTGGAGAAGGTGGAAAGTTTTAATTTCCTCTGTGTACATATCACTGACAAACAAATGGTCCACCCACACAGACAGTGTGGTGAAGTCGCAACAGTGCCTCTTCAACCTCAGGAGGCTGAAGAAATTTGGCTTGTCACTGAAAACCATCAAACTTTTACAGATGCACAATTGAGAGCATCCTATTGGGCTGTATCACCGCTTGATACGGCAACTGCACGGCCAAGGTAAGACAAAGAAACAGGGAGGAAAGAGCAGTGAATCTATCGCAAGGTGTAGAGCGTCAGAGCACTGTTTTAGGTGTGGGGCTGTTGGTCATTGGAAGAGTGTGTGTAACGGGACATGAAACAGGTCAAATTTATGACAGGGAAAAGTATTACATTCAGCAGGGTAACATGAAGGGCATTGTAGTGTGGTGGTTACGGAAAATCATGGCGGAAAGAGACCAGTCATATACGGGAGTAAATCGTTAGACTCGGTGGCGAGAAATGCCACCGTGTCTAAAGGTAGTACAGGCTACATAAATATTGGGATGGATTAAAACAAACGATTAATGATTGGAGAAAGGACATGTTTTGTTTGTAATTAAAACTTGTTGATAATTAAGATTTAGCATAGTGAATACTAACAAAATGCACACTTTCTCTTCCAGGAAAAGATGGGGTGTCCTTATCTCTCTTTGAAATGTTTCCCCGAGGCCGTTTCCTCGGGGAGCAGTTAGCGAAATTCTGCAGTTTTATTAAAAAAAAGGAATCCAGTAGGGATGCACGATATGTCGGTAAACATAATCGGTATCGGCCCGCTGTCTAGTTTAACGCCCATGTGCAAAACCGATGTCAAAGCTGACGTGCATAACGTAGGTACATTTATTTATTTATTTATTTTACTTCACTTCACCTTTATTTAACCAGGTAGGCAAGTTGAGAACAAGTTCTCATTTACAATTGCGACCTGGCCAAGATAAAGCAAAGCAGTTCGACAACATACAAAAACACAGAGTTACACATGGAGTAAAACAACATACAATCAATGATACAGTAGACAAAAATAAGACTATATACAATGTGAGCAAATGATGTGAGATAAGGGAGGTAAAGGCAAAAAAAGGCCATGGTGGCAAAGTAAATAAAGTATAGCAAGTAAAACACTGGAATGGTAGATTTATAATTTGAAGAAAGTTCAAAGTTAAAATATAAATAATATGGTGCAAAGGAGCAAAATAATAAATAAAATAAATAAATACAGTAGGGGTTAGAGGTAGTAGTTTGGGCTAAATTATAGATGGGCTATGTACAGGTGCAGTGATCTGGGAGCTGCTCTGATAGCTGGTACTTAAAGCGAGTGAGGGAGATAAGTGTTTCCAGTTTCAGAGATTTTTGTAGTTTGTTCCAGTCATTGGCAGCAGAGAACTGGAAGGAGAGACGACCAAAGGAGGAGTTGGCTTTAGGGGTGACCAGAGAGATATACCTGCTGGAGCGCGTGCTACAGGTGGGTGCTGCTATGGTGACCAGTGATCGGAGATAAGGGGGGACTTTACCTAGCAGGGTCTTGTAGATGACCTGGAGCCAATGTGTTTGGCGACGATTATGAAGCGAAGGCCAGCCAACGAGAGCGTACAGGTCGCAGTGGTGGGTAGTATATGGGGCTTTGGTGACAAACCGGATGGCACTGTGATGGACTGCATCCAGCTTGTTGAGTAGGGTATTGGAGGCTATTTTGTAAATGACATCGCCGAAGTCGAGGATTGGTAGGATGGTCAGTTTTACGAGGGTATGTTTGGCAGCATGAGTGAAGGATGCTTTGTTGCGAAATAGGAAACCAATTCTAGATTTAACTTTGGATTGGAGATGATTGATGTGAGTCTGGAAGGAGAGTTTACAGTCTATCCAGACACCTAGGTATTTGTAGTTGTCCACAAATTCTAAGTCAGAACCGTCCAGAGAAGTGATGCTGGACAGGCGGGCAGGTGCAGGCAGCGATCGGTTGAAGAGCATGCATTTAATTTTACTTATATTTAGGAGCAGTTGGAGACCGCGGAAGGAGAGTTGTATGGCTTTGAAGCTCGTCTGGAGGGTTGTTAACAGTGTCCAAAGAAGGGCCAGAAGTATACAGAATGGTGTCGTCTGCGTAGAGGTGGATCAGAGAATCACCAGCAGCAAGAGCGACATCATTGATGTATACAGAGAAAAGAGTTGGCCCAAGATTTGAACCCTGTGGTACCCCCATAGAGACTGCCAGAGGTCCGGACAGCAGGCCCTCCGATACATGACGTAATGACGCCACTACGTGCAACACAGCATTCCTAACCTAGCCCACAATGTCTGCTGTGTGGATCGAGCAGTCATTTGAAAGAGTAAGAAAATGTCAGCGAGACAATGCAAAGGCGAAATCCATTAACGCCAAGATAATGGCATTCATTGCCCTTGACAATCAACCATTCTCTGTCGTGGGTGATGTGGGCTTTCGCGACTGGTCGAGCACCGGTACACACTACCAAGTGCGCTATTTTTCAGATGTTGCCCTACCGGAGTTACACAGTAATAGTGCCACTGCTATTAGCTTCACTACTTACTATGGAACGCAGTTGGGTCTTTGCATGTGAAAAAAGATACGTCAAATAATTATTTGATGCGTTAAATAAGCTTTTAAATTTGACACGTCAAATAATACAGTTCTATTAAAGAATGTTGCGTGTTCTGAATTTGCACGTGCAAGTCAAGCGCCACTACTATCAGTAGCACTGTCAAAGCTGTTAAAAAAAGTCTGCAAACAAGCAAACACCGGCCACGAAGGATATGTTTACAATACCGCATTGGTAATAAAGCATTATTTGTTCCACTGCAAATTCTGGGGTAGCGAGCAGCAATACAACCAGCCTGAAAACAATGACCAGTAGAAACAGCAGTAAGTTTCATTATTCTTAGCAATCCTTGTGAGTAAGTATGAGCTAGGTAGCCACTTGTTGTTTGCCTATTGAAATTTAACTTCAGTTCAGGAAAATAAATATCTAGTCAGCTACTTAACCCTGTTGCCCAAAGCTAATGATATAAGCAGACAGCTAGTTTCATCTAGGCCTTCCCTGTGGCTCAGTTAGTAGAGCATGGTGTGTGCAACGGCAGCATGGTGTGTGCAACGCCAGCATGGTGTGTGCAACGCCAGCATGGTGTGTGCGATTCCCACGGGGGGCCAGTAAAAAAAAAATGCATGAAATGAAATGTATGCATTCACTACTGTAAGTCGCTCTGGATAAGAGCGTCTGCGAAATGACGTAAATGTAAAATCTGGCTAGTGAAGCTCGACTGGACCGGGTTTGGTTTTGTGAAGCTAGCCACAATAAGGATTAGGCACAAAAGTGGAATTTGCGGGTTTGCCTTCAAAATAAAAGTACCTATTTGAAAGTGATGCAGAAGGTTACAATTGGTGGAATCATGCCATATTTAAACAAGGTTGGAATGTGAAGCAATGAAATGGGGTATCAGTCTACTCGGTGACACCCACAAAACACAACTGTTTAGAGTTTACACAAATATTAGCATTGTAGCTCTTATTGCGGGACTGTGAAATCACCTCCCCAGTCAGCTTATTGTGTGTATTTATATTCATATTGCACTGTACAGCTTTACGTAAGGATTGGGGATCAATGAAATGGGGTATCAGTCTACTCAATACCCAAGATACTTTTTCTCCCCCAACATCCTCCTCAGAGTTAGACTCCAAAACATCCATGCAGTATTGTTTTTTTCCCCCTCGGGAATAGTGTTACATACACAGGTTGACAAATGTGGCTCAATTCCCAGTTGTTTCAGAGTCCCGCAATAAGGGCTACGACGCTAATGTTCTCTGGG
This sequence comes from Salmo trutta, assembly GCF_901001165.1. Lineage (NCBI taxonomy): Eukaryota > Metazoa > Chordata > Actinopteri > Salmoniformes > Salmonidae > Salmo > Salmo trutta. The sequence goes on from NC_042961.1 coordinate 29,865,785, forward strand.
TGTCACGGACTAGACTGACTTATTTTACTAAGCAAGTCAGTTAAGAACAAATTCTTATTTACAATGACGGCCTACCCCAGCCAAACCCGGATGAAGATGGGCCAAATGTGCTCCGCCCTATGGGACTCCCAATCACGGCTGGATGTGATACAGCCTGGATTCGAACCAGAGACTGTAGTGACTCCTCTTGCACTGACATGCAGTGCCTTCTACCACTGTGTCCATGTGTGTGTTAAGCATTCTAGTACAGTTAAATAGTTAAAAGGCTGCTAAAATGTATTTTTTAATTTTATTTTTTAAATCGGTATCGTTTTTTTGGCAAGGAAAATATTGGATATCGATATCGACCAAAAATGTCATATCGGTGCATCACTAGTATCCAGATCCGTCCGTAAAGAGATCTCCCAAATAAGTAAGGCTTGGCCATTTGTTCGTTTTTGCCCTACGTTTTAACACACACACGGGGTTGTGTGTTAGTGGTGTTAATACCACGTTTGATTCATTGTGTAGGGTCTTATTAATTTGGTTGTAAACCATGTATGCAGAATGATGGAAATGGGAGACATGATATTAAAATGGTTTCTGAAGTACAGGGAAAGGAAATACTTAAATGGTGTTGAATGACCTTTGTCCTGACTTTCTGGTGAGGCCTGATCAACCTCACTATAAATTATAGAAACATTGGGTGAGAGTTATATGAAGAAGTGTATTGCTATTGTTGTTTTGTAGTTTTGTTTTTGTCTGTGTTTCAATACAAATCCCACCAGATTGGGTCTGCTGTATGGTCGTAATTTCTCCCTTAGGGTTAGAGAACTAACTCCCTGACCCTGTAACTCTCCGATGAGGTTGCCAGTATGATAGGGGAGTATAAACCAATTTGGAAAAAGTGGTTTTAACAGTGTGTTGGTATGCTCTTTGACATTTATCTTAGGAATTTTGTATTAAGAAATGTGGAAATGTAATCAGAAATGCCTTAAACTGTTGTTTTGGTCTGTTCTCTCTCAAAGTTATGGCGATAGTGACTACAGATGGTATCTAGATGCATGGAAGAAATAAGTCGACCGAGACCGGTGTGAGCTTCACCCCCTCTAACCAGCTGAAGTAATGGCGACAAAGGCGTTCACTACGACCTTGGCATTCACCACTTCTACTGAGACCGGAGTCTGAGCCAGCAACCTGTGTACAAGCAGGAGTGCGGCATGGGTCTTGAGACCGTGCATGTGCAGTGAGCATGGAGAGAGATCACGTCCAAACTCCTCTCATGCTGCTGGTGCACTGGTGGGAAACCAGACAAGACAGCATGGTGGTGAATCTGATTATGTCCCAGATATTGGAATCGGGACATTATCAAGGGCCATCCACTTTGACAGGCATGAGTCACATATGTGCCATTATGAGGATGAACTGTAACGCTATCGGAAGAAGAAAAGAGACGCCAGGAGGAGGGTGGTGGTCAACTGTGCCCATAAATTGATTTAGGGTTGCCCTAAACTGTTTATTTGGGGTATCAGGTTGATTTGAAGTTGATTTAAATCCGAGTGATAGTCCTCAATGCTTCACGTTGAGTCTGTCATTCTAAATTTGGGCTGGATAATTTATTGATTGTTTTAATTATGATTCAGAAAGGAGAGGAGAGCACTAAGTGAGGGGAGGGTACACTGCTCAAATCTATTGAGTCGAGGGAGGATTTCATCCCAGGAAACCTAATCTTTTAGTGTCCTCCAAGAGGGAGGTTATTAGAGAACCCACTAGATGGTAACTTGGGCTAACCATGCTGGGGACATTGATAGTAGGGGTTTTGTTTTACCATGTCATCAGAATCCTAATGTTAAAGTGCATGAATCATATGGCTTTCTGGGTGATACAGTACAATTAATTACGTACAAGGCTCAGTCTGCATCTTGCTTTGACACACGAGGAAGGAGGAGACTGGCATGGAGACTAGCATCACATTGGCTTAGAACAAATGGATGGTTCTTGCCCCAATCTCATTCTCATCAAGGTTGGTGTGAAATTATTAAACATGTATTTTCTCTCTTCCCTGTTCAAGTCAATATATTTTCTAGGTGGCGTGGAACATGAGAGATCATTGTTCCACATGAGGGATTGTTGGAAATTGACATGTTTGCATGTTTATGACTCTATATGTGGACGAGTTAAGGAGGAGTGAGGAATTCAGGTCGAGGTGAAGTGAGAAAGAACAGTCACCACTAAAGTCCTGTCTAGCAACAGATGTATTGGCTGTCCAGATGTGCAAGGGGGAGACTCAACCTAGAAAGGGTATAAATATAAGTGCTTGTGTAAACATGTCTTATGCAGCTGTTTGACCCAGTAGGTGAATAAACTTGGTTTGAGCTTTGACTAATTGTCTGTGAAAAAGGAACACTAAAGGGTAAAAAGAAAAATACATTGAGCAAAATAGTGTTTTTTTGACACCACTGCAAACTTCAAGGAGTAGGGCATTCAATGACTTGGTGAGATGAGAATCCACGATGTCGTTGGCCTCCCCCCTTGCTTTAGGAACAATAGAGAACAAAAGATTTAACCACAAAGACCAGGGAGGTTTTCCCAATACCTCAAAGCGCACCTATTGGTAATTGGGTAAAAATGTAATAAAAAGCAGACACTGAAAATCCCTTTGAGCAAGGTGAAGTTATTAATTACACTTCAGAAGGTGTATCAGTACACCCAGTCACTACAAAGATATAGGGTGGAAACCACTCAGGGATTTCACCATGAGGCCGATGGTGACTTTAAAACAGTTACAGAGTTTAATGGCTGTGATAAGAGAAAACTGAGGATGGATCAACATTGTAGTAATACTAACCTAAATTACAGAGTGAAGAGGAAGCCTGAAAAAAAATATATATTCTAAAACATGCATCTTGTTTGGAAGGCACTAAAGTAAAATGGCTAATAAATTAACTTTGTGTCCTGAATGCAAAGTGTTATGTTTGAGGCAAATCCAACACAACCCGAGTACCTACCACTCCATATTTTCAAGCATGGTGGTGGCTGCATCATGTTATGTGTATGCTAGTCATCTGCAAGTAGTTTTTTTTAATCAAAAGAAACGGAATAGAGTCAAGCTGACAGATGTATAAAAGCAATAAATTAGCACGTATATCCTAGCAACGGGACATTAAAAACTGTAATATCTTATGTTTCATCGAGTCATGGCTGAACGACGACATTAACATACAGCTGGCAGATTATACACTATCGGCAGGATAGAACAGCATCCTCTGGTAAGACACGGAGCGGGGCCTATGTATATTTGTAAACAGCTGGTGCACGATATCTACGGAAGTCTCGAGGTTTTGCATCTCATGATACGCTGTACACCACACGATCTACATAGAAATTTGTCATCTGTATTTTTCGTAGCTGTCTACATACCACAGACCGGTGATGGCACTAAAACCGTACTCAATGAGCTGTATACCGCCATAAGCAAACAGGAAAACGCTCATCCAGAGGCGGCGCTTATAGTGGCCGTGGACTTTACTGCAGGTAAAACTGATTTAAGTTTCCCTAATTTCTATCAGCATGTTAAATGTGCAACCAGAGGGGAAATAACAAAAACTCTAGACCACCTTTACTCCACACAGAGACGCGTACAAAGCTTTCCCTCCATTTGGCAAACCAGACCATCATTTTATCCTCCTGATTCCTGCTTGCAAGCAAAAATTAAAGTAGGAAGCATCAGTGACTCGGTCTATAAAAATGATTTTAAAAAGTGGTCAGATGAAGCAGAAGCTAAACTACAGGACTGTTCTACTAGCACAGACAGGAATTTGCTCCAGGATTCTTCCGATGACATTGAGGAGTACAGTCACTGGCTTCATTAATAAGTGCACAGATGACTTCATCCCCACAGTGACTGTATGTACATACCCCAACCAGAAGCCATGGATTACAGGCAGCGTTCGCACTGAGCTAAAGGGTAGAGCTGCCGCTTTCAAGGAGAAGGACTCTAACCCGGAAGCTTATAAGAAATCCCGCTATGCCCTCCGACAAACCATCAAACAGGCAAAGCGTCAATACAGGACTAAGATTGAATCGTACTACACCGGCTCTGACGCTCATCGGATGTGGCAGGGCTTGCAAACTATTACAGAATACAAAGGGAAGCACAGCCGAGAGCGTCGCAGTGACACAAGCCTACCAGACGAGCTAAATAACTTCTATGCTCGCTTCGAGGCAAGTAACACTGAAACATGCATGAGTGCATCAGCTGTTCCGGACAACTGTGTCATCATGATCTCCACAGACGATATGAGTAAGACCTTTAAACAGGTCAACATTCACAAGGCCGCAGGACCAGACAGATTACCAGGACGTGTACTCCGAGCACGCGCTGACCAACTGGCAAGTGTCTTCACTGACATTTTCAACCTCTTCACTGTCTGAGTCTGTAATACCAACATGTTTCAAGCAGACCACCATAGTCCCTGTGCCCAAGAACACTAAGGTAACCTGCCTAAATGACTACCGACCCGTAGCACTCACGTTTGTAGCCATGAAATGATTTGAAAGGCTGGTCATGGCTCACATCAACACCATTATCCCAGAAACCCTAGACTCACTCCAATTTGCATACCGCCCCAACAGATGATGCAATCCCTATTGCACTCCACACTGCCCTTTCACACCTGGACAAAAGGAACAAATAAACTCAGCAAAGGATAATTCGTAAAAATCCAAATAACTTCACAGATCTTCATTGTTAAGGGTTTAAACACTGTTTCCCATGCTTGTTCAATGAACCATTTGCAATTAATGAACATGCACCTGTGGAACAGTCGTTAAGACACTAACAGCTTACAGACGGTAGGCAATTAAAGTCACAGTTATGAAAACTTAGGACACTAAAGAGGCCTTTCTACTGACTCTGGAAAAACACCAAAAGAACTTTGTCTCCACCCCTCAACCAGTATTCTACAAGAGCACAGACACAAGGGACAACAGACACACCGGTCTCTACATTGCAGATGAGCTGAAGGCAGTCAATGACCGTGGACCACAGAAAGTATTTGCATCGATTTGGACAGCCCCCTCGAGAGGATCCTCCTGGATGATGGAAGAGAGTGGTAAGCAGCCTGAAACCTATAGCATTAGCCATTGCACGGATTGAGGGAGACAATGCCATCCTGTCTGATGTTCAGACTCAGATGCCCTGCCCACTTCACTGTTGAGGAAACTGCAGTTCTGAAATACATCAAAAAGCGTGAAGACTTCTGCCTGAAGCCCATACGCAGCGTACATGTTGGACCCCAAGGCCTATGGTGTCATCACTACCGTGTCTCGCCACCTTGGCCTGGATGAGGGCAATGTTCTTGGCAGTCTGGCGAAGTACACTTCCAAGCAAGGACTTTGGGATGGAGAAGCAATATGGCAGTCGTGCCAACATATCTCATCAGCCACATGGTGGAAGGGACTTAGTGGATCTGAGGCTCTTTCCCCTGTTGCCTCCATCATCCTCCAAATCCCATCAATATCAGCCGCCTCAGAGCGCAACTGGTCCTTGTTTAGGAACACACACACACACACACCTCCCAAAGAACGCAACAGACTGACCAATACAATGGTTGAAAAATTGGTGGCCATCCGGGCAAATTTGAGGCTTTTTAGCTTGACAACGAGCCATTCTTAACAAGGTTGGAAAGTGACAGTAGAGATGAGACCTCAGAGTCTGATGTTCAGGAGGTGGACATTGAGGAGGTCCAGGGAGAAGACATGGAAGCCTGAGAGGAAGACAACCAAAGCTTTAGTTTCTAGACTATCTTTTTACAGATGTATGTTGAAAACATTTTTGGGAGATGCGATGCATCATTGGGGATCATTCAATAATCCCTTTCTTTTGTTGTTCAGTGAAATCCCCACGGGAAGAGTCAAGTCATTTAATTAAAGTTCAATTCTTAACTAAATTGTTTTAATTATTTCTATTGAAAGGATTTAATCATTTGCAATTACGTCTACTTATGATAAGGTAAAAGGTTTATGTTTGTCTCCATATGATAAATATATCCAATGCAAAAAAACATCCACATTTAAATGGTATTAATTTGCATATATTTCCGTTAATTCCCATATATTCTCGGCAAGTCTAGGTCCAAGAGGCTTCTGAACAGCTTCCACCCCCAAGCCATAAGACTCTACGCTGCTGCTACTCTGTTATCTATGCATAGTCACTTTAATAACTCTACCGGCATGTACATATTACCTCAATTACCGTGACATTGAGGAGCCCCGCTATTGTTATTTACTACTGCTCTTTAATTATTTGTTATTCTTCTCTTACTTCTCCATTTTCTTTAAACTGCATTGTTGGTTAAGGGCTTGTAGGTAAGCATTTCATTGTAAGGTCTACACCTATTGTATTCGGCACGTGACAAATAAAATTTGATTTCTAAAAACACGTTTTCACTTTGTCATTATAAGGTATTGTGTGTAAATGGGTGAGAAATGTATCAATTTTGAATTTAGGCTGCAAAAAATATTTTTGGGGAATAAGACAAGGTGTAGGAATACTTTCCGAAGGCACTATATGTAGAAAAGATAATGGACCTATATTTTTTTTATATAACCTTTGAAAAGTCACAATCACCAAAATAAAAGCTAGATAGTCGGAGAATTGAAATTTCCATAAACAATCAATGTAGCAGTATTGATTTTGTTATCATGTTTAAAGAATACAGCATTAGCCATGGCAAAATGCACAGAATTGCAAGATTTTTTTTATTTATTTGTCTCTTCCCTGCCAAGATGAGGGCCCTCTAAAATTCTGTCACGCCGACGGGGTCGTCACTAGTTAACACACCAACAAAGTCATAAACTCCACATATTTCTAGAATTTCTCTTCTTAAAAATCAGATTTCAAAACCTAAGCTTAAACCACACTGGTAACATTATGCCTTACCCTAGCCATAAATCAAGACCAAAAAGAACATTTTTGTTTTAATGTTTTAAGATAGACAATTTTGACTTTGTGGCTGTGTTATCTAGTGGAAACCCGGCTGACGTCTGACCGCACCCCCTGCCACACCCACCACCGAAGCCCCTTTTTGATCCAGAAAAAAAAAACCTGCACACACAGGCCTGAATAATACACAGAGCTACAAAGACCACATGGTGTAAGCAATGGTTCCGTTTTAAGACCTACTTTTCTGGGCTCTGGCTGATTATGGCATTGGGATCTATTCCAATTTCCCCCTCGGTCCCTGGGATTAACGGGATATGGTGGATTTGCGACAGAGAAGTTTTGAGTCTGCCGGCCGTTCATCCTACCCGTAATTCCAGTTTAGGATTAGATTAACCCAACCGCCCCACCCAAACAACCACCCCCAAGTGACACCGCTACCATGAAATCACATTTAATCTCTGAAATTGGATGGTGGGAAGTACCATTACGGCCATTTGAAAATAAAATCTTAATTAAAACAGTCCAATTGAAAGGTAACTCAGTAAAGCGATCATGTGGAAACAAAGCACTACAGGCCTAGTTGACATTTATCATCTCTTGAGCAATGTTCCCTCTAAACTGCGTGCGTGCGCAGCCGTACAGCTCCCTCAGGAAGAAAATCAGCCCACGCAGAGAAGCACGAAATTGAACTTCACACAACTGTGGGAATTTCTAATATTAGCCACTTTCAAGGCAACAAATTGAAACAAAATTAAATATGAAAGACTTCGTAGGCAAAACTAACTACGCAAGAGATCTGGAGTAGGATTCTGTTGTATTGACAGGCACGACTCAGCCTGTACTCGACAGACCGGTGCAGCATAACCAATCAGAGCTGCAGCATCCCTATATGCAAATAGACTTTTGCCATTCCTTTGACCTGGACTGTGTTTACAGCATGAGTAGATGCGCTTGTTTTGGGATCAAAGCGAGAGAACATTTGTCATATTCTTTGCTAGTAAGTGAGTTATTAGTCCAGTTATTGCTAATTTCTAGTCAGCAATGGGGGAGTGGTTGCTTCCTACAAGAGCACAAAACCTGTGCATTTCTAGCCTTTGAAAAGATAATCAGGTAAAGAGCATTTTTTTCTGTCTTAAAAGGGGCATTGTTGTATTTTGAGACAGGCTTGAATAAACTAAGTAGCCAATAGGCAGAGGGTAGGATAATGTCTGATTCTCTAATGATGGTATGGAAATAATAATTCACTTTATTTTCTTAAGTGGTTTCCTGCATCAAATGCATTTCCAGTCACCACCTTGTCTGAAGGACAAGGGAATAAACAGGTTAATGTGAATGTAACCGATGTGAAATGGCTAGTTAGTTAGCGGTGGTGCGCGCTAATAGCGTTTCAATCGGTGACGTCACTCGCTCTGAGACTTGAAGTAGGGTTTCCCCTTGCAACGGCTTTTGTGGCGCGATGGGTAACGATGCTTCGTGGGGTGTCAGTTGTTGATGTGTGCAAGGGTCCCTGGTTCGAGCCCGGGTTGGGGCGAAGAGAGGGACGGAACCTACACTGTTACATGAAGCCCTGCATTTTTTCAAAAATTCTCACGGAATGTAGACCTACATTCTACACCACACATTGGCCGCTGTGCTGCCATCCTGTCAGAAGGTAACAGATCATTTTATTACAATAGTTAAGATGGATTTTCATTGTGTTCCATGGTGTTATTCGCCCCCTAGTGGAGCTTTCTGGTACTTAGACTGTACGCAAACAGGAAGTAAAGAATTCGTTCTGCACGCATAGAAGCAGCTAAAAACAACGCTACGGTGCAGGTCTTTCAGTGTAGCTATTTCTTGTCACGCTTCAGCCTCGGAAAATATTTGTAAGTTCGATTCAAGCATTTAGCTAGTGATGATAATCTTGTTATTGATAGAGTTGCTTACATATCAATGTTGGTCGGATGTATTTACTCACAGAAATTGCAATGCTTGTCATGTATGCCGTCAGCTGTATTACTTTGCTCGTGCGTCATGCAAACGAATTGTAAAACATACAATACTGAAGTTTTGTTACTGTTTCTAGTGTAATATGCTTTGTTATTCTACAGAGATGGTTGTACATTAGAGTAATGAAAGGAGTTAGCCAATTACCATATGAGTAACAATTAGCTACATGGTTTGGCGTCATGCCAGATGCATGGTACCCTCGGCACGTGTTTTGTATTTTCATGCAACTTCAACTTGAAATGTATAATGGACAGCTACAGTATGTCGATTTGAATTGAATACTAAAGTATATTATTTTCTGTATTTTGCAGTTTCACAAACGATTTCAATATTCATTCAAGAAAAGTCACGCCTTGGGAGTTTTATTGAAGACTTAGTTGTTAGCTATCTGTCTAGTTTTGCATGGAAACGCAATTCAATGGCAGAATAGCCGCTACTGTAGGGTGAATTATATAACATTTTAACATGGAAATAGCCGTTCTGTGATGCATTTTCTCCATTGTTTTTAATGGTAAGCCACTCGGATAGGCCTACATTATTATCAAACGGCCACTGTTTTAACTAACTTAAAGCGGGTACAGCCTCAGTATAAACAATAAACCCAAGCCAGAAGTTGCACAGAATTTTCACAACGTTCAAGTTTGCGCTCAGCAGACTTGTGAAATCATTACAGATCTCCACAAGTGCATAGGACTTTGGGCAGGGCTCGCCAACCCGGTTCCTGGAGAGTTACCGTCCTGTAGGTTCACTCCAACCCTAATTAACTGGTTGATGAGCTGAATAAGGTTAGTTACAACTGGGGATGGAGCAAATACCTACAGAATGGTAGCTCTCCAGGAACAGGGTTGGAGAGCCCTGGCGTAGGGTCTGGGCCAGGATTGCCCAATAGGCAGCACACTGGCCAAACGGGTGGTTTTATTTGGCCCCAAAGTTTAGCAAAAAAATATAAAAACAAATCTATACAATTGATCTGTTTTCGTCAAATACTATCTGTTTGGGATTCCTGTGGTGAATTTGCTGTGCACAAATTATAAATAACTATGTTCCGGCATGTAGATTTGGGTTTGGCCACAAACTGCTAGGACTACTGCTTTAAATATATATAATTATGACACGTCATTTTATGGCAACTCTACTCTTGTTCTTCTGCATTCCAATCAAGGGATATGAGCAGGGCGGGAACACAATAGTGAGAGCGGCACAGCCCATAATGACAGCTTTCAAAGAATGGAGTTAGCTACATTGTTGGATTCCTATCCATGCGTTCTGTCTAGCACATTGTTGCGCATTTTCACCGCAACCTTCCATGAACATACCTCTGTCCATTCCCCCCATTTGTTATAAACCATCTGCCAGTGTAGTAGCAATTATCAAGCTCTGTCATGGTTCTATGTTTATGACACGACGGACAAAATGCTGTTTTAAGATAGCTAAACAATATGATTGAATAGGAGTCATATACATTTAAGCTTTTCCTCAACCCTGCCGTCAAAGATCATCAGTTGAAAGGACCACTGGCACTTGACCAGTGTCGTGAGCTACCAGCAGCAAGCTTGAAGAGAGTAGCGCTGTAGCTGCTAGTTACCATGCACAAAGTAATACATTCCATTTATATACTCACTTAGGATCGCATGTCACACGTGAGAAATGTGTTATCTCTGGCCATGATACCAAGGTGAAGAAGGTTTAATTCATCCGGAAGCTAAAAATTGAATGGAGAAAATCTTCTCTGTCGCGAGTTTAGCCCAAACGCTTCTCTTCTACGTTAGACTCAGTGCTGAAAAATAGCAATTTTACTTCCGGGAGAGGCTATACGGACCAAAGGTGTGTATATAAATAATTGATATTGACATGGTGCCTTAATTGATTACTTATGTCGCACAGCGACAGTCGAGACGAATAAATTCGGTTGTCAGTCCTCCTGATGAGCCTTCCTGAAAAGTTGCTTCGTCGAAACCCGGAGCTGACAAGGTAAAAATCTGTCGTTCTGCCCCTGAACAAGGCAGTTAACCCACTGTTCCCCTTTTTTTTTTTTTTTAAATATCATTTTCGTTGTTGGATAAGACTAAAATCAGCTCAAATTTATTTTAATTTAGAAAATCTGTAACCAAGTAATCACACGCATAAATAGAGGCATGTGATTTTTATCCCAACGTAATCAAGTTTTAGTGTATATATGTTTGGGATTCTTGCGGTTAATTTGCAGTGTACAAATGATTCATCCTGATGAGCCCTTCCCAACTAGCTAATTTATGCTTGTGGCTAGACACTTCAGCGAGAATTTGAAATTTGTCTGCCAAAGTTGGGACTTGTGAATGTTTATCGGAGTAATTATTATTTATTTTTTTACAAACATGTAGCTAGACATTAATGCTGTAGTTCTACATTTTGGGTGACACTCACTGCAATAAATGATTAGCCTAAGAGTAGGACCAGATTCAGTAACAGTCACTTCAGCCTAAAGTAAATTGAAATACATTTGCCAAAATTATAATTACTCCTGTCTATACAGAAATAAATTAATTCTAAATACTTCACCAGAAAGCATGACTTAGCCAGGATCATTTGCTTCTTTTAAAGCTGCGGATTGTTTCAAATCACAGGCGTGTAGACCTATACGGTTGTGTGGCGAAGACCTTGGTGCCTCGCGCCGGAATGTGCTGAGCATTCTTGTGCAGTCATTTTGTTTGCCATTTTGATCAATTCCCCATTACCTGTCACCAGTAATAAATGTACCGTTAATCGCGTCATTAATTTATGTTAATGCGTAGATTAATTAGTCCTACAGTCATTTACCATTCTCATTCTCGGAGTGGAAACTTTTGCAGAGTTCACAACCTGTTACACTTGTGATAAACATGTTTTGGTTTATTTCATACCACTTACGAATTTGATCACATTTTTAATTTAATTTTGTTTGGAGCGCTCCATGTGAGCAATGATAATGTGTCTGTTTTCTCTGTCATCTTAATGTTAACGGAACGCTTGCACCTGTAGAAGTAGGCTAACTGGCCTACTGCGTGCAAACTTAGGAAAGTGCCCATTTGGGGACGTTTGATTACTGATTGTCTTCTCAGCACCACTAATAAGCTGCGTTTCTCAGTGTTTTTTTTCTTCGCCTCACACAGTAAGTCAACGAAGTCCTTTTTTTTAATGATATTAGTTCCTCACAGTATTTAAAAAATATTTCCAACACTCTCGATAAATCACCAGGTCTTGGTGTGAAAGAGCAAAATGTAATGCTCTGAGGATACCATATATCCAGTGGTAACGTCATAAAAAACCTGAACACATTTCCCTTTGTGCAAAATCAGCTGTTTGTCCGGAGCTCATTGGTGCAGGAAACCGAGGGCCCGGAATAGGCTAGTTGATACAATGTTGCAAGTATGCTGGCAACAGCTTCGGGCTGGACCTTCATATATAAACAGTCATTGGGCCGGAGCCAGTTGATTGATTTGATAGGCTACAATGTTGCACTTCATAGCTCAAGACAGATGGAGTAGAGCGATGAATGCGTTTATATTTGTCAGCTTTCTGTATTTTTACTTAGTTCACAATGGAAGTTATGCGCCTACTGCTACATTGGCCAGGGGTCTCCAACAGGTCGATCGCGTAGCTCGCCAAACAATTCTGAAAGTGCATGCAATTTTCACGTGTTCCACCGCAAACTGTCATAAACAAATCTCACATGTAGGCCCTATCAGACACCGCAAGCTCCCAGCTAATATCTAATCAACATTGGCATTATCCCACCCCTGGTTAGACACTATTGGCTTAAAAATCCAAACCTAACACAATATCTGCCAATTTCCAGCAATATTGCCCCTGTCTGTGTGGGGCGCACTTTTTTGTTAATCACTCCATGTGAAGCCAGTTGATGTGATCACCATCTTGTGAGTTTTTAAAAATACTTTCCCCAAAACCTTCTCAACTAAATGTTAATTGCAAAGTAGGCTTACCTGGCAGAAGTGTATCATGAGTAAGTATATAATTTGTATGTACACTGAACAAAAATATAAACGCAACAATTTCAAAGATTTTACTGACTGTTCATAGGAAATTCAGTGAATTGAAATTAATTCATTAGGCCCTAATCTATGGATTTCACAAGACTGGGAATATATATATATATTCTCATACTAGAACATGCCAGACCCCTGGCATAGGCTCTCTTCATTCCATGCACTCATTTATTTAGCCACCAATGGCTAACTGTGAATCAATGTGTACATATATGGCAGAGGCTGGTGCTCTGGCATTAGTGGAATTTTAACTTTTAGATTTTAACATTTAATTCCGATTAGTATTATTAACCACGCGACAATGATTTTGAGAAACTAAAACATTATTAAAATGAAACTCTTCCATGAAAAATGCACATATGAAAATCATAACTGGCATGCAGATCGGTAGAAATTGAAGGATAAATTGTAAGCTTCCCCAAACTTGAAACTCATGTTCAGCCTTGGAATAGATTCTTGTGAACAGAGCACACATTTCTTTATATCATAGGCAAAATTGCCAGAGGGGATGAGTGGGACATGTCCATGTAGAATAGTTTTTTTGTTTTTTTTTTGGTCAGGGGCACCCCATATAGCATATGAACACATCATAAGCAATGGCAAAATGTGTAGAATTGTAGGACATTTGCTTCAACAGTTGACTTTGGGCACAAAAAAAGGTCCAACTCCTCCTCTTTCTCAATTTTCAAGCAGAAATGGGCTGTGCATTTGGTGGTTTCTTGTTGTCATTTGGTCATGCGACTGACATAGCTAGTTTGTTAGCTAAGCTAGCCAATGTAGCTAGCCAGTAACTCCTCAAGTATGTGTTGACATAATTTTTCAGGATTTGTTTTTGGACGGAAGCTGTAGAGATCAGTAAGAAATGGCACTTCTGTAGCCAAATATCTTATATTTATTTCTTTTTTTGCATTAAATTACCTGGTGTGATGGTGCATTGATTAATTACAGTTTAAAGATGTTATTTGAGTTTTTGCCCAAAGTCAACCTTTAAAGTAACTGTCCAGTGTTTCCAGATTTCTATGAAATATCACTTAAAATTAATTACATTGAGTGGACTGATTGGATGGGCCTGGCTTCCCAGTGGGTCAGGCCTGGCTCCCAAGTGTGTGGGCCTATTCTCTCCTAGGCCCACCCCTGACTGCGTCTCTGCCCAGTCATGTGAAATCTGTAGATTAGGGCCTAATGAATTTATTTCAATTGACTGATTTTCTTATGAACTGTAACTCGGCAAAATCGTAGAAATTGTTGCGTTTATATTTTTGTTCAGTATACATTGAGGTTTTTCTATGCATCAGCAGGACAAAACGGCAGAGTCCGGTAAGATCTCTAATATTAAGGAATTATTGAGTTTCTGCTTACCTGAGTTAGAATACCTCATGATAAACTGTAGACAAGTGGTCACCAACCTTTTCTGAGTAAAGATCAATTTTGCAGTCAAAAAGCAAGCTGAGATCTAATGCTCTGATTTGTTTTTTAAACATGACTTAAAATATGTAACATTAACTTAATAAAATGTTTATTCACAAATACGAGTGAAATACTTGCACAGTGGAACCCTGATCACCTGCCAACGTGGCTAGTGAAATTGAGATTTTACCCGCCAATTCCAAAATCTACCCGCATTTGGGGGTGGCAGGTGTTAATTTTAGGCCCTGGATCAGTTGGTGTAGCATTTGCAAGGCACAGCTACGAGCTAAAAACAAACCAAATAAAACTGTTGTAAAATAGACTGTCCATAAAATGTATATAGTATGCATAAGCTGGAAAGACAGGCCTAAGCGTTGTTCACTAGTTTGCTCCAATTGGGGGAGGTGTGGTAGGGTTGGAGGGTAATAAAATAAATATATATATTTTTTAAAAGATATGTACAGTTGAAGTCGGAAGTTTACATGCACTTAAGTTGGAGTGATTAAAACTCGTTTTTCAACCACTCCACAAATTTCTTGTTAACAAACTATAGTCTTGGCAAGTCGGTTAGGACATCTACTTTGTGCATGACACAAGTAATTTTTCCAACAATTGTTAACAGACAGAATATTTCACATACAATTCACTGTATCACAATTCCAGTGGGTCAGAAGTTTACATATACTAAGTTGACTGTGCCTTTAAACAGCTTGGAAAATTCTGTCATGGCTTTAGAAGCTTCTGATAGGCCAAGTGACATCATTTGAGTCAATTGGATGTGTACCTGTGGATGTATTTCAAAGCCTACCTTCAAACTCAGTGCCTCTTTGCTTGACATCATGGGAAAATCAAAAGAAATCAGCCAAGACTTCAGAAAAACAATTGTACACCTCCACAAGTCTGGTTCATCCTTGGGAGCAATTTCCAAACGCCTGAAGGTACCACATTGATCTGTACAAACAATAGTACGCAAGTATAAACACCATGGGACCACGCGGCCATCATACCGCTCAGGAAGGAGACGCGTTCTGTCTCCTAGAGACGCTTTGGTGCGAAAAGTGCAAATCAATCCCAGAACAACAGCAAAGGACCTTGTGAAGATGCTGGAGGAAACGGGTACAAAAGTATCTATATCCACAGTAAAACAAGTCCTATATCGACAAAACCTGAAAGGCCGCTTGGCAAGGAAGAAGCCACTGCTCCAAAACCGCCATAAAAAAGCCAGACTATGGTTTGCAATTGCACATGGTGACAAAGATCGTACTTTTGGAGAAATGTCCTCTGGTCTGATGAAACAAAAATAGAACTGTTTGGCCATAATGACCATTGTTTTGTTTGGAGGGAAAAGGGGGATGCTTGCAAGCTGAAGAACACCATCCCAACCGTGAAGCACGGGGGTGGCAGCATTATGTTGTGGGGGTGCTTTGCTGCAGGAGGGACTGGTGCACTTCACAAAATAGATGGCATCATGAGTGAGGAAAATTATGTGGATATATTGAAGCAACATCTTGAGACATCAGTCAGGAAGTTTAAAGCTTGGTCGCAAATGGGTCTTCCAAATGGACAATAACCCCAAGCATACTTCCAAAGTTGCGGCAAAATGGCTTAAGGACAACAAAGTCAAGGTATTGGAGTGGCCATCACAAAGCCCTGACCTCAATAATATAGAACATTTGTGGGCAGAACTGAAAAAGTGTGTGCGAGCAGGGAGGCCAACAAACCTGACTCAGTTACACCAGCTCTGTCAGGAGGAATAGGCCAAAATTCACCCAACTTATTGTGGGAAGCTTGTGGAAGGCTACCTGACACGTTTGACCCAAGTTAAGCAATTTAAAGGCAATGCTCCCAAATACTAATTGAGTGTATGTAAACTTCTGACCCACTGGGAATGTGATGAAAGAAATAAAGCTGAAATAAATCATTCTCTCTACTATTATTCTGACATTTCACATTCTTAAAATAAAGTGGTGATCCTAACTGACCTATGACAGGGAAGTTTTACAAGGATTAAATGTCAGGATTGTGACAAACTGAGTTTAAATGTATTTGGCTAAGGTGTATGTAAACTTCTGACTTTAACTGTACAATTATTGCATAAACTGTAGTCTTTCAAGTTTGTGATTGACTTAGTGTTTGTCTATTGCTGTTTTTGTGTAACATACTTTCAGATCACTGAAACCCCACCTTATGTGGTGGAAGTTGTCGAACCAGATCAGAATGCCTTCGAGGACCACCTTCATGCACGGACTGAGAAGGATGTGGAGGTTTTTGACGTGGTAAAAATAATTGTCTGCTGTTCATTTATTTTCTGGCCCTCTCCAAGAGGTATGTAAGAAATGTATTTGTAATATGAAATATAATTGCATTTAGTCCTGTTATCAATCAATGTGAGACTGAACATCGACAAGGCGCAGGAGAAACAGAAGGAGAGCTACCAGGGGAGAATCAAGAAGGGGAAAAAGTACTTCGACATCCGGGCGAATTACTCGGTTTGGAAGAAGGTCGAAAGGAAGGCGAGACTTGGGGAAACCTCGCTGCTTTTTCGTTCCTAGCTGGAGTCACCATCCGTTAAGGTGAATATAAAACATCAGATAATAACTATTTATTTGCACACAAAAGAACCTGAAGCTAATTTTAGTTTCCCTATCACTGATATTTTTCTCTTTGTCTTCCTAGGGTTACCTCGGTGGAAGCTAACAATCTTCTCCAGTTGGAGCAGTTGGACGGTCGACCACTGAAAGCACTGACGCCCTACACTTCAGTGAAGCCCATTAGAAAAGTATGTTAAGCTTTGGTTGACATTTGTGAAAGCAAGAAATTATAGTTATGCTGAATGTACCTCTTCAATTTACCTTTTCAAATGACTTTAGGACCATCGACTGTCCGAGCCCCCAGGAGGTATCCCATCCACCAGAGCCAGTGAGTTCAGATCAGTCTGGTTCTCTGTGCTCTGAGTCGGAAGGGGACCAGCCTGATGTCCTCCATTACCAACCACTCTCCAACTTTTCATTACATTATCTTCAGCTACTGTTACTGTCATGTTGTCATTATCTGCTAAGAAAGTTTTCTTGCTCTATCATGCTGGGCACATAATATGTGCGATACACAGATTAACTAAAAACACTAGCACTGCAAACATTCAGAACAAAGAGAACAGCAGTGCCTGGCCTTTGCAGTCTCCCTCTTCAAGTCCCTCTTCTGAGACTGGCTGCCTGTTGTGAACAAGTGACAGGAAGAACCTCCCACCCACACAGCAACCACCTCCTTTATATTCCACACACCATAATTCTGTATTTTAGTTTATGATTGCCATGAGTGTAGAAAATAAAATTAATGACACAACTGTACCAAAAGAATATCAAAGTTTATATATTAAAATCTTTAATGTTGCCAGGTTGGTTTTCACAGCTGTTTCACAAGGTGTTCATTGTTAATTGTAAGGAGTCCCTTGATGGTATTTATTAGTTCCACATTACTCATTGTTGTATCCTAGGACCTTCAATAGATACATATATTCAACCACAAGGGTGTACTAATGAGCTATGTGAGATAGAAGGGGAAAAAAGTATCATAATAGAGGACTACTGAAATTATATTATTTCAGTGTAGATGAGGGAAGGGCAGATTAAAATATAAACATGACAGCCAGACAAGCCAGTGTATGAATCAAATGGATTTGCATATGAATGGAGAGGAAATTAGCTGATGTGTCAAGCAGATTACACATTTTCTTTGCTATTTCTGAAAAGTATCTGTCACGTCCTGACCATAGAAAGCTATTATTTTCTATGATCGAGTAGGTCAGGGCGTGACTGGGGGTTGATTTAGTTTATTTATTTCTATGTGGGGTTCTAGGTTTTATTTTCTATGTTGGTGATTTGTATGTTTCCCAATTAGAGGCAGCTGGTAATCGTTGTCTCTAATTGGGGATCATACTTAAGTAGCTTGTTTTTCACTTGGGTGTTATGGGATATTGTTTATGTATAGTTGCATTGTTAGTCATGGTTTGTTTATTCTTTTATTTGTTTTGTATTTTTCTAAAGTTTCACTCTGTAATAAATTATGTGGAACGCTACTCACGCTGCGCCTTGGTCCAATCATTATTATGACGAACGTGACAGTATCAATGTTTAAGACATGGATTTGATGTTGCTGTAACGTTAACAAGGTACCCAAAAGTGGTTTGAAGTAAGGTTTTCATCTTATTAGCTTAACAATACTTGTTTAAACAGCAAAATTGTATTGGAAATCTGCCTTGTTTGTGTAGCGGGGATGAAATGTAATTTAAGCTGTAAAAATCTCCAAAAATTGAACCAATAGGTAATCACACCGTTGATATAGCAACGGAAGCTAATAGTTTATCGAATCCCATTGTGACGCAGGTGGGCACACTGTTTGGCTGGGGGACATTATTTGGCATGGCAGGCCCTCAGATCCTCATTATACAGCTGCATCTTTGAAAGCATCTTCACTGGCTGCATCAACGCTTGGTATGGCAACTGCTCGGCATCTGACCACAAGGCGCTACAGAAGGCAGTGCGTACACCCACCCAAGTCATACACTGTGTTCGAATACCCATACTAACATTCTGTATATTATATACTTAATGAGTATATACTACATGCTATATACTATTAGTTCATTTTAGTATACTGCAAACGAACGGTATAATTTCAGTTGAGTGTACTAGTGCTTCACCTGTCTACCTGAAGTTGATTCTGTTGCTATGCAACCTCTTTTTAGCATAACAAATGACTAGCTAGACCTGCACACTGACACTCCAACACACACTACATACGCTCACACACAACACATGCATATGGATGCCACACTCACACAGAAACACTAACACACTTCACATATGCTGCTGCTACTCTGTTTATTATAGAATGCATTCAGAAAGTATTCTGACCCCTTCCACATTTTATGTTACAGCCTTTTTCTAAAATGTATTAAATTGTTTTTTCCCACATCAATCTACACACAATACCACATAATGACAAAGCAAAAACAGGTTTTTAGAAATGTTTGCAAATGTAAATAAAAAAAGAAATCACATTTACATAAGTATTCATTAAGGATGGTATAACAAAGCAACTGTAACTCTGAAAGTGTACGCATTCTATGTATCAAGTTTACATCTAAATGTTGTATAAAATATGATTATGTGAATACTTTTGTGAAGATAGCAATGGGATTTTAGCCTTCTAAATGGGATTTATTTGTCATATAAACTTGTGCCCAGTCAGTAACCACGCCAAGTGAGTAACCAAGTCAGCACAGACATTTTTTTGTCGTAAGCGAATGCCCCCTTTTTAGCCGAGGATAAAAGCCTTGGTAACAAAATTTACATTAGACCAAGTAGACGAGCGGTGAGCCGGACATTACGAATGGTTGAAACTACCAGACTAGACAGCTTGGAGCGCTGGCTACACGGCTGAAAATGTTGAGGCCAGTTATAGGAGGCCAAAGTAGGCACAGGAGGAGTTTTGACCAGGATGGGAGTAGCCCTGTCTAGATGGATGCTATTGGCATCCCCAGGGGAGTTCCAGATTAATACAAAGCTATGAATCAAATAGGTGAAGGCTTTACCACTACGTTCTTTTGGTGGTTGATAATAAATAAAATGTGGATTGGATTAATTACATCTATTATAATCAACAGAGATTCATGAATGAAACCGGGGATGCAGTAAAGGGGATCTCTGACCAATTATCCGCCACCTCCCTCATGACCTGGCAAAATAGGCTGGCTCTCGATATGTTATTGGCAGAAAAGGGCGGGG
The DNA here is from genome assembly GCF_901001165.1 of Salmo trutta. Taxonomy (NCBI): domain Eukaryota; kingdom Metazoa; phylum Chordata; class Actinopteri; order Salmoniformes; family Salmonidae; genus Salmo; species Salmo trutta. Next base: position 29,885,914 of record NC_042961.1, read on the forward strand.
TATGTAGAATGATAGGGGTTCATTGCTGTAGGCAGCAGGCAGGGCACTCTGGCATCACCCCAGGTGAGCCGGCACCATTCTCACCCAGAACCCTCTGTTGCACAGATGTTTGTTTGTCACTTTCCCTGAGTTTTCCCCGCATTCCCAGCATAAGGCGCTCGTCGATTCAGGCGCAGCTGGGAATTTTATTGACAGAGCTTTAGCCCATAGTTTAGGGATCCCCATCGTTCCCGTGGATGTGCCTTTCCCCATTCACGCTTTAGATAGTCGACCATTAGGGTCAGGGTGGATTAGGGAGGTCACCGCTCCTTTGGGCATGGTGACGCAGGGGGGTCATATGGAGAAAATGTGTCTCTTCCTTATTGACTCTCCTGCGTTTCCCGTGGTGCTGTGCCTACCCTGGTTAGCTTGTCATAACCCCACTGTTTGTTGGCCACAGAGGGCTCTCATGGGGTGGTCGCGAGAGTGCTCAGGTAGGTGTTTAGGGGTTTCCGTTGGTGCTACTATGGTGGAGAGTCCAGACCAGGTCTCCACCGTGCGCATTCCCCCTGAATATACTGATTTGGCTCTCGACTCAATTACCACCTCATCGACGGGGCGATTGTGCGATAGATCTCCTAGACGCTGCACTTCCCAGGAGTCACGTGTATCCTCTCACAGGCGGAGACGGAGGCTATGGAAACATATGTCTCCGAATCCCTGTCAGGGGTACATTCGGTCCTCCACTTCACCCGCCTCCTCGAGTTTCTTTTTTGTGAAGAAGGAGGGAGGTCTGCGCCCGTGTATTGACTATCGGGGTCTGAATCAGATCACTGTGAGGTATAGTTACCTGCTACCGCTCATAGCCACAGCAATAGAGTCAATGCACGGGGCGCTTCTTCACCAAATTAGATCTCAGGAGCGCTTGCAACATGGTGCGTATCCGAGAGGGAGACGAGTGGAAGACGGCTTTCAGTACCACCTCTGGGCACTATGAGTACCTCGTCATGCCGTACGGGTTGATGAATGCGCCATGAGTCTTCCAAGCCTTTGTAGACAAGATTTTCAGGGACCTGCACTGGCAGGGTGTAGTGGTGTATATTGATGACATTTTGATATACTCCGCTACACGCGCCGAGCATGTGTCCCTGGTGCGCAGAGTGCTTGGTTGCCTGTTGGAGCATGACCTGTACGTCAAGGCTGAGAAATGCCTGTTCTTCCAACAGTCCGTCTCCTTCCTAGGGTATCACATTTCCACCTCAGGGGTGGAGATGGAGAGTGACTGCATTGCAGCCGTGCGTAATTGGCCGACCCTCACCATGGTAAAGGAGGTGCAGCGGTTCTTAGGGGTTTGCCAACTACTACCTGAGGTCTATCCAGGGTTTTGGTCAAGTAGCGGCTCCCATTACCTCACTGCTGAAGGGGGTCCAGTGTGCTTGGAGTGGACAGCTGAGGCGGACAGGGCTTTTAGTCACCTGAGGGCTCTGTTTACCTCGGCTCCCGTGCTGGCCCATCCGGATCCCTCTTTGGCGTTCATAGTGTAGGTGGACGCATCTGAGGCTGGGATAGGAGCTGTGCTCTCTCAGCGCTCGGGTACGCCACCGAAGCTCTGTCTCTGTGCCTTCTTCTCGAAGAAGCTCAACCCGGCGGAGCGGAACTATGACGTGGGGGACCGGGAGTTGTTGGCTGTCGTCAAGGCCAAGAAGGTGTCGAGACATTGGTTTGAGGGGGCTAGACACCCTTTTCTCATCTGGACTGACCACCTCAATCTGGAGTACATCCGGGTAGTGAGGAGACTGAACCCTCGCCAGGCAAGGTGGGCCATGTTTTTCACCCATTTTGTGTTTACCCTTTCTTACAGACCAGGCTCCCAGAACGCAAAGGCAGACGCATTGTCCCGGCTGTATGACACAGAGGAGCGGCCCCTGGATCCCACTCCCATACTCCCCGCCTCCTGCCTGGTGGCGCTGGTAGTGTGGAAGCTGGACACGGGCATTGAGCACGCGTTACGTGCAGAGCCCGCTCCGTCCAGTGTCCCGCTGGGCGTCTGTATGTCCGTCTGCTGTCCGTGACCGGTTGATCTATTGGGCCCACACGTCACCCTCCTCTGGTCATCTGGGATCAGTCGGACAGTGCCCTGTTTGAGCGGGAGGTAATGGTGGCCTACCTTGGCTAAGGACGTGAGGGTTTATGTTCCTCCTGCTCGTTGTGCGCCCAGTGTAAGGCTCCTAGGCACCTGCCCAGAGGTAGCTACACCCTTACCGTTCCACAGCGGCCTTGGTCGCACCTGTCGGTGGATTTCTTACTGATCTGTGCACTCTCACAGGGTAACACTGCGATCCTGGTTGTTGTGGATCGTTTCTCTAAGCCCTGTCGTCTCCTCCTCATCTGTCCCGGTCTCACTATGGCCCTACCAGACTGCGGAGGGCCTTGTTTACACACACATCTTCCGGCACTACGGGTGCCTGAGGATATAGTGTCTGATCGGGGTCCCCAGTTCACGTCTAGGGTCTGGAAGGCGTTCATGGAATGTCTGGGGGTCTCGATCAGCCTTACTTCAGGGTTTCACCCTGAGAGTAATGGGCAGGTGGAGAGAGTGAACCAGGATGTGGGCAGGTTTCTGCGGTCCTATTGCCGGGACCGGCCGGGGGAGTGGGCGGAGTTTCGTGCCCTGGGCCGAGATGGCACAGAACTCGCTCGACACTCCTCTACTAACATCTCCTCCCTTCCAGTGCGTACTGGGGTACCAGCCGGTTCTGGCGCCTTGGCATCAGGGTCAGACCGAGGTTCCTGCGGTGGACGACTGGTTCACGAGGGAGGAGAATGGGAAGCTGTCCGTGTTCACCTTCAGTAGGCCGTGACGCGCCAGAAGGTTAATGCAGATCTCCACCACAGTGAGACCCCGGTGCGAACCGGGTCTGGCTCTCGACCCGAAATCTGCCCCCTCGCCTGCCCTACCGGAAGCTGGGTCTGCTGTTTGTGGGGCCATTTAAAGTCATGAGGAGAGTGAACGGGGTTGTTATAGTTTGCAAGCTTCCACCCAATTACCGTATTAACCCCTCGTTCCATGTGTCTCTCCTCAGGCCAGTGGGGCTGGCCCGCTCCAGGAGTCTGAGGTACGGGAGGTTCTCCGCCCCATCGGGACATCGGTGGGGCTCCGGCGTACTCCGTTCGCTCCATACTGGATTGAGGCGTCGGGGCGAGGGGCCTTCAGTATCTCGTGGAGTGGGAGGGGTACGGTCCAGGAGGAGAGGTGCTGGGTTCCGGTCGAGGATGTGTTGGACCCATCTATGCTGCAGGAGTTCCCCCGTCTTCGTCCGAATACCTTGCGCCTCGCCCTCCAGGTCGTCCCCGAGGCCCGGTACTCTGGAGGGGGATCGATTTGGAGGTGGAGGGTCCGTCATGGTCTGGGCAGTGTGTCACAGCATCATCGGACTGAGCTTGTTGTCATTAAAGGCAATCTCACCGCTATGCATTACAGGGAAGACATCCTCCTCCCTCATGTTGGATCGGAGGGTGAGGGCTAGGGCCATCCCCCCCAGAAATGTCCGGGAACTTGCAGGTGCCTTGGTGGAAGAGTGGGGTAACATCTCACAGAACTGGCAAATCTGGTGCAGCCCATGAGGAGGAGATGCACTGCAGTATTTAATGCAGCTGGTGGCCACACCAGATACTGACTTTTACTTTTGACCCCCCCTTTGTTCAGGGACACATATTCAATTTCTGTTAGCCACATGTCCTGTGGAACTTGTTCAGTTATGTCTCAGTTGTTGAATCTTGTATGTTCATACAATATTTACACGTGTTAAGTTTGCTGAAAATAAATGCAGTTGACAGTGAGATGACATTTCTTTTTTTGCTGAGTTTAGATTCCATGGTTGTAAAGAGTGGAGAGGTCTGGCCGTAATAAAGAGAAGCTCAGATTTTTTGACACCACACTCCAAAAAGCAAGTTCTGCAGGCTCTAGTTTTGTCTAATCTTGATTATTGTCCAGTCATGTGGTCCAGTGCTGCAAGGAAAGACCTAGTTAAGCTGCAGCTGGCCCATAACAGAGTGGCACGTTTTGCTCTTAATTGTAATCAGAGGGCTGATATAAATACAATGCATGCCAGTCTCTATTGGCTAAGAGTTGATGAGACTGACTGCCTCACTTCTTGTTTTTTTTAAGAAACATTAATGTGTTGAAAATCCCAAATTGTTTGCATAGTCAACTTACACACAGCTCTGACACACACACACACACTTATCCCATCAGACATGCCACCAGGGGTCTTTTCACAGTCCCCAAATCCAGAACAAATTCAAGAAAGCGTACAGTATTATATAGAGCCCTTATTGCATGGAACTTCCTTCCATTTCATATTTCTTAAATAAACAGCAAACCTGGTTTCAAAAAACAGATAACGCAACACCTCACGGCACAACGCCTTTCCCCTATTTGACCTAGATAGTTTGTGTATGCACTGATATGTAGGCTCTGTGTGCCTTTAAAAAAAAATGTATGTAGTTGTATGTAACCGATGTGAAATGGCTAGTTAGTTAGCGGTGGTGCACGCTAATAGCGTTTCAATTGGGTGACGTCACTCACTCTGCAACCTTAAGTAGTTGTTCCCCTTGCTCTGCAAGGGCCGCAGTTTTTGTGGAGCGATGGGTAACGATGCTTCGTGGGTGTCAGTTGTTGATGTGTGCAGAGGGTCCCTGGTTCAAGCCCAGGTTGGGGCGAGGAGAGGGACAGAACCTATACTGTTACATGTAGTCCGCTATGCAATCTGGTTTCAGAGCTGGTCATAGGTGCACCACAGCCACTCTCAAGGTCCTAAACGATATCATAACCGCCATCGATAAGAGACATTACTGTGCAGCCGTATTCATCGACCTAGCTAAGGCTTTCGACGCCGTCAATCACAACATTCTTATTGGCAGACTCAACAGCCTTGGCTTCTCAAATGACTGCCTCGCCTGGTTCACCAACTACTTCTCTGATAGAGTTTAGTGTTTCAAACCGGAGGGCCTGATGTCCAGACCTCTGGCAGTCTCTATGGGGGTGCCACAGGGTTCAATTCTTGGGCAGACTCTCTTCTCTGTATACATCAATGATGTCGCTCTTGCTGCTGGTGATTCTTTGATCCACCTCTACGCAGATGACACCATTTTGTATACCTCTGGCCCCTTCTTTGGACACTGTGTTAACTAACCTCCAGGCGAGCTTCAATGCCATACAACTCTCCTTCCGTGGCCTCCAACTGCTCTTAAATGCAAGTAAAACTAAATGCATGCTCTTCAAACCGATCGCTGCGCACCTGCCCGCCTGTCCAGCATCACTACTCTGGACAGTTCGACTTAGAATATGTGGACAACAGGAGCACGTGATGCTGCGGAGCTGAGCAGACGTTTGACAAACGAGCTCTTCAAAGTTATTCTATTATTACCTAAATAACAACGTGAAACAATATTCTAACACGGCTGCTAAATTTGTCAAGTACTTACCTTCCTAAGAGCCATGGACCTCTGACCGAGAGGCAAGAAGGACGACCAAAACGTTGTTGATTCCCAAGATAACGATAACGCCACAGCTAGCAAATTAGCATTAGCCCTCATAACTCAGCAGACAGTTCCAGACTGTTGCTCTCGGCAGCCTCTTGCGAGCCTGCCGACATGCTGGCTACTCTCCTCCGGGAAATTCAGGATGGTAACAAAGGTCTTTCTATGAAAATTGATAAGAAATCGGCTGAACTCCATTCTTCCATTGACGACCTGAAATCCTCCTTGAATGATCTCCTTTTGAGAACGACTGAGACCGAGTTGCGCATTAGCACAGTTGAAGATACCACCGCTTGACATGACCAGGTTCTGATACAACTGCAGAAGGACAACGCCTACCTCAAAAACAAAGTAGACCAGATGGAGAACCAAAGCAGACGTAGTAATATCCGGTGTTGTGGGATTGAAAGAGGACAGCGAGGGCCGTGACCCGGTCCGTTTCTTCACTCAATGGATCCCGGATGTCCTAGGCATAATCAACTTCACCAAGCCGCTGGAAATCGAATGCGCCACAGAACATCAGCGCCGAAACCCGGCCAGATGAACCCCCACAGGCCGTCCTGGTCAGGTTCCTCTGTTTCCAAGACAGAGAGAAGATACTGCAACTCGCAAGAGCCAAAGGGGACATCACCATCAATGGCAAGAGGGTCAGCCTTTCCCGGATATGAGCGCCGATCTCGCCAGACGTCGCAAGCAGTTCAGACCTGCCCGCCAAAGCACTGAAGGAGAAGAACATCACCGGCTACCTCATCCACCCTGCGCGGATGAAAGTTCAGTACAAAGGCTGAAGCCATATCTTCAACACACCGGGAGAAGTGTTCACTTTTCTCAAAGAACTGAACCGCGTCTGAAAAACGGTCTCTATGGGGGATAAGATCCAGTTTGTTTGTTTCTCTTATCTGGACTGAACTTCTGATATCTTCTTGGAATTTGCATTCCGTTACCCCGCTATCCGGTAGCTATATTGATTTGTACATTTTTCAACTAACCGTTTTTTCCCCAGGGTGAGTTCTATTACATTTAAGGAGAGTATATTTTGGTTTAGTCACTATCCACTGGGCGAGGCAATAAGTGGGCTTGGCCCACTGCTTTCCCCCCATTTTATGTTTCTCCTCTCCAGTAAAGAGACTTCAAGCAGCCCTACCGTGGGCAGTAAATATTCAGCCATAAATGTTTATCACAACGTTTGTTTTCAATTAGAGAGCTCGCAGGTTTTAGTTTACACCAAGGTTTAGCTAGTAAGAGCAGATAGACAGCGAGCAGCAACGTATCTCTACAAGGTGTATTCATGTTTGATTGTTGGGATTGTTGTTTTAGTCTGACAATCGGGGTGGGTGTGATTTTTTTTTCCTTCTTTTTTTCCATGTTTATTGTGGTTTCCTTCCTAAAGAGACACATTAGGTCACTTCTGCCTTCAAACCAAAGTTGAAACATTTCCTGACTATTTACATATGAGAGATTTCCATTTGGTTACATATTTGAAACCCAACCTATGCTTAATCCACTAAATATGTTCACATTCAACGTAAAAGGTCTAACAGCCCGATTAAAAGGAAAAGAGTCTATACATACCTTAAGAAATTAAAGGCTGACATTGTTTTTCTACAAGAAACACAATCTTACAGCCAGCAAACACAAGAAATTGAAGAGGGAATGGGTATAGGACAAGTTTTTGCGTCCTCTTTTAACTACAAAGCAAGAGGAACTGCAATTTTGATAAGTAGACACATCCCCTCTGCGTCAACAACACCATCTCTGATCCCTCGGGCAGGTTTGTTTTGGTGCAGGGGCATATGTTTTCAGAGTCTTGGACCCTATTGAATATTTATTGCTCCTAACTTTGATGACCATATGTTTATACCGAATGTCTCCTTCAGGTCGCTCAGGCACCACCAGGATGGCTACTGGTTGGAGGAGATTTAATTTTTTGTTAAGATACAGTTCTTGATAGGTCCTCTGAATAAACCCTCACTTCTTACCAAAGGCGGCAAGCTCACCATGTCATTCATGAAAGATCTTAACTTACTAGACATCTGGAGACAGTTGCACCCACAGGATAGGGCCTACTCTTTTTATTCACACCCACCAAGGACACACACACGCATAGATAACTTTTACTATCGACCCCAACTGTTTCATAGAGTGTTTAGATATCGAGTATCTCCCCAGATTGGCTTAGTGACCATTCTCCTCTGGTATTATCAATCTCAATTCCTACCAAGGTAAATAGGAGCATATAGATGGAGACTAAATGCTACACTCCTAAAGCAACCGGATTTGTGCATTTATCAAAGAGCAGATCAATATTTTTACTTTGACAAACAAACCCTCCGCTCCTGACAGTTTCATTCTTTGGGACACATTGAAAGCCTATCTGAGGGGACAGATCATTTCTATACTAAAGGGTTGAAGAGAAAACACAGTGCTGAACTGAATGTCCTTGAATCTGAAATCTCTGAGCTAGAGAACCTACCAAAGAGGCCCGACTAAGATCTATACAGGCTTTTTGGTAAATAAAAAACTGAAATATAAATTCTGAACACATATCAAGCTGAGAGGCCATCACGAAATCAAAACAGCATTACTTACGAGCTTGGAGAGAAAGCTCACAATAGTATTGGCATGGCAACTGAAAGCAGAGGAAAGTAAGAAGACATTAATTGCTATAGAAACTCCTTACTAATGAGATATCTTTCGACCCCTACTGAAATTAATAATACTTTTAGAAATACTATGAAGACCTCTACACTTCCCAATCAAGCGATGATCTATCAGAGATCGACTCCTTTCTCTCCTCTTCTCAACTCCAATGCCTGTCAGAGGAAGACAGAGAGCGCCTGATGTGAACACTTCTCAGCTCCTGAGTTGTTGGGAAGCCATTAAATCCCTTACCTTCTAATAAATCTCCTAGGGAGGATGGCTTCCCTCCAGAGTTCTAATTTAGGGAGCTGTTGGTCCCCTACCTTATGGAGATACTTAAAAAAGCCAGGGAAGACAGCTGCTTTCCAGAGTCTTTCTCTCAAGCAGTAATTACTGTAATCCACAAGAAAGGGAAAACCCCGCTAAAGTGCGCCTCCTATAGACCAATCTCTCTACTTAACACAGATTGTAAACTGGTCACCAAGATGCTATCTAGGAGACTGGAGTCATGTCTTCCCCTGTTGGTCAACCCAGATCAGACTGGCTTCATAATTAATAGATTGTCCTCCAATAATCTCAGAAGGTTCTTTGATATAATTCACCATGCTAACAAAAACAAAATACCTAGTGTTGCAGTCTCCCTCGACGCTGAAAAGGCCTTTGATAGGGTTGAATGGCCATACCTTTTTCGCGTATTGGAAAAGTTTGGTTTAGGTACCGTGTTTGTAAATTTGATAAAATCAGTCTACAAATCTCCTAAAGCTAGGATTGCTACCAATGGGATTACTTCCTCCTCTTTCCCTCTCTATAGGGGGAACAGACAAAGTTGCCCAATTAGCCCCCACCTCTTTGCCCTCGCCATCGAACCGTTAGCTGAGGCTATTAGAACGTGTCCTGACATACATGGCTTTGAGGTGGGCCCCCAGACCCATAAGTTATCACTCTTTGCGGACAACCTTATCTTATTTCTAACAAACCCAGAACACTCCTTCTCTCACTTGCAGATCCTACTACAATGTTATAGTTCTTTCTCTGGATATAAGGTTAATTTTGATAAAAGCGAAATCTTACCGTTGTCTGTCTTTGACCATCATAGCATCAAGCACAAGTTTCCTTTTAGATGGTCGCCTATGGGCTTCACATATTTGGGCATAATGGTGGATGGTAACCTGAACAACCTCTATAAACTCAATCTGGCCAGCTTGTTGCAAAAGGTGGAGGGTGACCTGTGTAAGTGGATGGACTTGCCCCTCACTCTACTGGGTAGAATCAATGTGATTAAAATGAATGTCCTGCCCAGATTTCTATATTTGTTTCAATCTCTCCCTATCCCTGTGCCCGCAGCATTCTTTTCCTCTCTCGACAAGCTGACCAGACGGTTTATCTGGCATGGCAAAACCCAGAGGGTTAGCCTGGACAAACTGACCCTTGATTATGGTCAAAGGGGCTTAAACCTCCCCAATTTTAGAATGTACTACTGGGCTGCACAGTCTAGGTTTCTGGCTCAGAGGTTTGACAATGGTCCCTCTCCCTGATGGTTGAACATTGAAAAGCTTGAGGTAAATGATGACACGGGGGCAGAATTGTTTACAAATGGGACAGAAAATCTATAAAAACCATCACAGACAACCCTTTAATCATACATTCTGTCCTGGAATGGTGCAAACTGCATGAGCTGTTCAGACGAGAGGGATTTCTATCCCCTAAAACCCCTTTATGGAACAACAGACTGATCCCTATGTTTTTCCAGAATAGTAACTTTAGACCATGGTCTGATAAGGGGATCACTCTTCTGGAACACTGTTATGAGGAGGGAGTTCTTATGTCTTTTGATCAGCTGAAACAGAAATACCACTTGTCTAACAGGGACTTCTTTAGCTACCTACAACTACGAAACTTTATTAGGGTGACTCTCAAGGGACAATGGAACCTACCTAAGATGTCACCTATTGAACAACTCTGCCGTGCAGACCAATCACTGTTCAAGACCATTTCCCGTGTTTACGATGCTCTTATGTCAGGACTAACGCTGCCTGAGCTAGATAAACCCCGACTTAGATGGGAAAAAGATCTGGGTATTGATCGATGGTGTTACATCCACATTGAAATCCAGATACAGACTGATCCAGTTTAATTTCCTCCATCAGCTCTATATCACCCCATCTAGACTGCACAAGTTCAACCCTGATATCTCCTCCCTATGTTTTAGATGTGGCTCAGATGAGGAACATTCCTCCTCCATTCCACTTGGCAGTGTTCAAAGCTACACGGTTTCTGGCAGGGGGTATGCGATACCACATCCTCAATTCACGGGGTTGCATTCCCTTTAGACCCGGAGGTCTGTCTACTGGGTAACTTTACTAACACCAATCTTAGGTAAAGCCATACTATAAAGCTAACAGAAATATTGCTAGCGATTGCCAAGAAATGTATTGCCTTGAAATGGAAATCGGATTCCTCCCTGCCAGTTGCAATGTGGCTATCGGAAGTTAATAGTTGTATCCCACTGGAGAAAATCACTTACTGCTTGAGGAATAAGTTAAAGACATTTTACAGAATTTGGCAACCTTTTATTGACTATATGGAGAATCTCCTCCCACATCACATTGATTGAATCTCTAGATAATCCTTATATAATGTTTCACACGCAATGTATAATATGTAGCTTACGGCAAGGTGACCATATGGTCCAATGTCTCATCATTATTATTTTTATTTTACTCTTTATTATGACATTTATGGATTATGTATGGTTGTATATATAATTACTTTTTTATTTTTTTGTTACGCTCGTCTGTTACTGTCACTTTGTCCTATTGTTGTCTAATATCTTTTCACTTTTGTTTTGAATGTGCCTAATTGGAAAATGCAAATATAAAATATTTAAAAAAAAGAATATGTGGACTACAAATACCTAGGTGTCTGGTTAGACTGTAAACTCTCCTTCCAGACTCACATTAAACATCTCCAATCCAAAATTAAATCTAGAATCAGCTTCCTATTTCACAACAAAGCCTCTTTCACTCATGCTGCCAAACATACCCTCGTAAAACTTACCATCCTACCGATCCTCGACTTCGGCGATGTCATTTACAAAATAGCCTCCAACACTCTACTCAACAAATTGGATGCAGTCTATCACAGTGCTATCCGTTTTGTCACCAAAGCCCCATATACTACCCACCACTGCGACCTGTACGCTCTCGTTGGCTGGCCCTCGCTTCATACTCGTCGCCGAACCCACTGGCTCCAGGTCATCTACAAGTCTCTGCTAGGTAAAGCCCCGCCTTATCTCAGCTCACTGGTCACCATAGCAGCACCCACCCGTAGCACGCGCTCTAGCAGGTATATCTCACTGGTCACCCCAAAGCCAATTCTTCCTTTGGCCGCCTCTCCTTCCAGTTCTCTGCTGCCAATGACTGGAACGAACTGCAAAAATCACTAAAGCTGGAGACTCTTACCTCCCTCACTAGCTTTAAGCACCAGCTGTCAGAGCAGCTCACAGATCACTGCACCTGTACATAGCTCATCTGTAATTAGCCCATCCAATCTACCTCATCCCCATACTGTATTTATTTATTTATCTTACTCCTTTGCACCCCAGTATCTCTACTTGCACATTCATCTTCTGCACATTCTACCATTCCAGTGTTTAATTGCTATATTGTAATTACTTCACCACCATGGCCTATTTACCTTACTACTCTTATCCTACCTCATTTGCACATGCTGAATATAGATTTTTCTACTGTATTATTGATTGTATGTTTGTTTATTCCATGTGTAACTTTGTGTTGTTGTATGTGTCGAACTGCTTTGCTTTATCTTGGCCAGGTCGCAGTTGCAAATGAGAACTTGTTCTCAACTAGCCTATCTGATTAAATAAAGGTGAAATAAAAAATGTAAAAAAGTTATGTCCTTGAGCTATTCTTGTCAATCCATGTTCTGTATTATGTCATTCCATATTATGTTTCATGTTTTGTGTGGATCCCAGGAAGAGTAGCTGCTGCTTTTGCAACAGCTAATGGGGATCCTAATAAAATTCCAAATACCAAAAAGTTCATCAAATTTCTGCCCTGCTAGAGCTGCCCGGTCAACTGTAAGTGGAAACGTCTATTAGATACAACGGTCTCAGCCGTGTGAAGTGGCAGGCCACACAGCTCACAGAACAAGACGGTGAGTGTCTTAAGCGCGTAGCGCATAAAAATCGTCTCTCCTCGGTTGCAACACTCACTACTGAGTTCCAAACTACCTCTGGAAGCAATGTCAGCACAATAACTGTTCGTCGGGAGCTTCATGAAATGGGTTTCCATGGCCGAGCAGCAGCATTCAAGCCTAAGATCACCATGCACAATGCCAAGCTTCGACTGGAGTGGTGTAAAAGCTCGCCGCCATTGGACTCTGTAGCAGTGGAAATGCGTTCTCTGGAGGGATGAATCACGTTTCCCGATCTAGCAGTCTGACGGACGATTCTGGGTTTGGAGGATGCCAGGAGAACGCTACCTGCCCAAATGTATAGTGCCAACTGTAATGTTTGGGAGAGGAGGAATAATGGTCTGGGGCTGTTTCATGGTTCAGGCTTGGCCCCTAGTCCAGTGAAGGGAAATCTTAACGCTACAGCAAATAATGACATTCTAGACGATTCTGTGCTTCCAACTTTTAGGTAAATTTACCAAAAGCTGGATCCCATCTAGACATGACCTCAATGCCTGTAGGGATCGGAGTAGACATTTGACATCTGACTAAAGGAGTACATAGATAATTATTTTCTATTTATTATTTATTATTTTGGGTGGGAATAATTTGTGTTTTTCTTTCACCCTTTCCCTATTTTCCCATGTTTTCTGCGTTAAAGTTCCCCAGTTTTCACCCCAAACAGTAGGTGGCGGCATGCACCTCTTAACATATGTTTGTGTACCTCCATAATACCCTTGATGAAGAAGAAGAAGATGAAGAAGAAGAGTCGCACATGGAGACGAATGGATGGTTTTCAGTCAGTCGTCCTGCACTAGCGGTTCTGGGGCAGGGGGGGGGCAGTGCCCCTGTGACAACAATTTTGGACCCCCTTGGGCCCCCCTAAATGTGGAGTATGAACTAATTTTACATAACAAATTTTTGCTATCGTTCTTTTTTTTACATCCTTTATTAGACAGTGGCAACGCGGAACATGGTCTTTTGCCTGCTAATGCATGCAATGCAGTGAAGAAAACGATATGACAACAATAACGTCTAATGTAACTGGCCCCTCTAACAGTACAACTGGCCCCAGCTTGGCTCCCCAAGTTGAAATGGTCTAGAACCGCCACTGTCGTCCCGATGAGCTCCTTAGTTACCAGCTAACTACTGTAGCTAGTTTAAGCTGGCTAGCCCGCAACAACAGCAACATGGTTGCTACTTTTAAAAGAAAGTGATGTTATTTCGATGGGAGAGGGAGAAATAACTAGTAGTATTGGTCACCATCTGGATGTCACCATGACATGCCGAATGACCAGCGCAACGGTTGCTTCCAATGATTTATAAATACACTAAAGGACTAATAGGGGGCGCTGTGTTGAAGCCACCTTGCCTCCATTTTGGCACTTCCCCATCAATCAATCAATCAATCAATCAAATGTATTTATAAAGCCCTTTTTACATCAGCCGATGTCACAAAGTGCTATACAGAAACCCAGCCTAAAACCCCAAACAGCAAGCAATGCAGATGTAGAAGCACGATGGCTAGGAAAAACTCCCTAGAAAGGCACAAACCTAGGAAGAAACCCTAGAGAGTACCAGGCTCTGCGGGGTGGCCAGTCCTCTTCTGGCTGTGCCGGGTTGAGATTATAACGGTACATGGGCCAAGATGTTCATAGATGACCAGCAGGGTCAATTGTAATAAAATTATTTCGGACGTGCCATTGGAACACAGGAGCGATAGTTGCTGATAATGGGCCTTTGTATGCCTATGTAGATATTCCATAAAAATAGTCATTTACAAACATTAACAATCTCTAACTGTATTTCTGATCAATATGATGTTATTTCAATGGACAAAGAAAATCGCTTTTCTTTCAAAAACAAGTACATTTCTAAGTGACCCCAAACTTTTGAACGGTAGTGAATAATATATAATATATATATATATATATATATATATAATTTTTTATTTAACTAGGCAAGGCAGCTAAGAACAAAACCTTCATCAGATGAACCGCAACATGTCAGCTAAAGCGATTTAATTTCATGAATACATAAAACAACCAATGTCAGCCTTTAAATGTTTTATTATCCAAATGTTTAAAGTGCGTGTGGGCGACGGAGAGAATGCATTTGACTGGTAGGGCATTCAGGAGGAACGGAAAAATGCGTGTCAATTCATAAACCGTTGTGCCATCGAAAATCTCTTCCGAACTATTTTGCAATCTATACAGCTCTCTGCCAATAATTACATTTAGGGGATTGGAGGATTCTAAATTAATATCTAAGAGGCATTTTTCATTAGGGCAAATTTGGAAAATGACATACGCAAGAGACTGGTTGGACCAATAACACCGGGGCGCAAGTTCCTGACCACCCTTTTGGTAGTGTCTGTCGTATGCGTCCTTTGCTGGTACAAGCCCACCATACATCAGTTATAGGTGCCTGTGAGGTTAAGAATTTTCTCCTGTGCTTCCAAACCTAAGTCAGTCACAATAACTATTGCCTTACAGCCATTAAAATCACCTAAGTTCTGGTGCCATTCTTGTATCTATAACACTGTTACTCACCAGGAGTTAAAGTGAACCGAGGTGGGTCTGGCCGAGTACTTCAATCTGGCCAACCCAATCCCTGTACAGTTATCCTTTTAGTGGGCTGTATTTTTCCACGATATTAACACATACTTTCTCATTATCTTCTAGCCCTTCCTAACAGTTACTCCCCCTTACCTAAGTTGGGGAGGCCTCTTTCCTGTTATTTGGTTTCAGAGTTATCACAAGTCGACAGTTCAGTTAGCCTTGAATGCCTCAACTCTACCCAGCTCATATTGCGAAATAGTTACACAATGGTCTAGTCACACACATTATGGAATTATGACTCTAACACATTTCATACAATTATATGATTTCAGGGTGGAATCCTTAGTCATTACTTGAAACATATAAATTCCTTTATCAGTCCACCAGCTGGTCGAACGTGAGGGTGGTGTCTCTGCAGGCCAACTCCCGAATGGACGTCCTCGCGGAGACTGCAGCGGTAATGGTCGATCAGGGCCCTGTCGTTCCATCCCACGCCAGCAGCCAGGGTCCTAAACTCCAGGGTGAACTCCTGAGCACTCCTCGTCTCCTGCCTCAGATGGAAGAGGCGCTCACCCGCCGCTCCACCCTCGGGCGGGTGGTCGAAGACGGGTGAAGACGGGTGTAACTCCTCAAACTGGTCCAACGCTGTATCTCCCTCTCTCCACATGGCGTTGGCCCACTCCAGGGCTTTCTCGGTGAGGCACGAGACGAGGGCGGACACCCTCTCACAGCCCGATGGAGCCGGGTGGACGGTGGCCAGGTATAGCTCCAGTTGAAGCAGGAACCCCTGGCAGTTCGCAGCCTCTCCGTCGTACTCCTGGGGCAGGGAGGACGAATCCCACTGGAACCAGGTGGAAAAGGGGCGCTCAGAGAAGACCCCGGTTGTGCTGGTGGAGGCGCTGGAAGAACTCCCTGTCTCTCCCAGCGGTCATAGTCTGGACAACGCGGTCCATGGCGATGCCAGATGGTGAAGCATTGCTGCGTGCTCCCGGACGCGCTCCTCCACCCCTCTAACCGGGGCATCTGCTCCTGCTGACTCCATACGACTGCGGGTCGGTGATTCTGTAAGGGTGTGTACTGGTGGCAGGGGAAGTCAGGCGCAGGAGATCGAACTTGGTATAAAATGGAGCAGTTTAATAAGTGCTCAAAACTCCGAAAACCAAAAAATATACAAAATAATACAAATGGGTACAAAACCCGTCGCACACCAGAACATATCTTGCACAAAGCTTACAAAAAAACAATCACCGACAAGAACAATGAGGGGGAACAGAGGGTTAAATACACAACATGTAATGAATGGGATTGGAAACAGGTGTGATACAAGACAAAACAAAACCAAGGAAAATGAAAAGAGGATCAGCGATGGCTAGAAGGTCGGCGACTTCAACCGCCGAATGCCGCCCGAACAAGAAGAGGGACCAACTTCGGCGGATGTCGTGACACAGCATTTGTGGGTTTGATTACAGGCTTTTTCTGCAGAAAGTACAGATTGGCTCATCAGATAGCATTTCCCAACACTAATCTTATAGGATTTTTGGGAGAATTTAAGACCTAAATCCTCGCAAAACAGATGCTGGTTTTTCTGAGTATCCACCCTTGGGTTTTTGACAACAGGCACTTTTCAGAGGGAGCTTGCCGATCGGCATCTCACATCCCTCGATGAGCCAATCATTTGGATACAAATCATCAGCAAAACAAACTGTAACATACAATTTCCATACACCATTGCACAACAACAGGTCAAGAAAGGTTCTTTGCCATCAATGGGTTCCCAAATATGTACAGAGTAATAGATAGCACCCACATTGCCATAAAAGCACCATCCCAAAACAAGTTAAACTAGAATATGTAAACAGAAAAGGTGATAGGTATATGGTGCGTAAAAAACTCTACTGAATGTGGGGGCACAGGTGGCCAGGTGGAACGCACGACTGCATTACAGCAATGTTGGCCTATATGCCTACAGGAGGGAAACTGGTGAGGATGGATGGCTTATTGGTGAGTGTTGCCTACTCATTTGAAGTATATTTGCCATTGCTGAAGCACCTTGAATTATCGTAATGGTCCTCTCTTTGTAGCTATGTTTTACTGGTCAAACCAAACCGAGTAAGCAAAATAAATATTTTGGATGTACTCAATCACTGACACTAGCATCAGTCTCGGAAAAAGTATTGTATTTCATGGTACTGCTTTGTATATTCCCACGGCCATTAAAGGGATGATTTTGACCATATATGATTAATTAGGGGCGTTTCGAAATGCAAATAGCCAAGGTCATGCAAGAGCACTGAGTCTGAGAATGATTATCAATAGTTATCTCCTACCGGTGTGTGTAAGACGCTCCTAGGATTGTTTGATAAATCCCACATTCTAAATTTCGTTCGTAAGTAGTATTTTAGAATAGTTTCAACGGATATTGATAAATGAGGCCCCTGGAGATACAAAAACTTTCTGCTGCATTCACAATTATGTCAAGTTTTGTTGATTTCTTGTTAGTTCAGCATCCCTCAACTGTATGAACAACACTTTAGCAGGCTGTAGGACATCCATTGCCATTTCTTCCTCATTTGCACTTGCTCCTTCGGCTATTTGCACTGCCTCTGGTGGACAGCCCAGATTCTTGCTACTTCAACCTCCTTCATCCTTACAGGGCACTCCTGGAACTCGGGAATGTGGTTCCCACCACAATTGCAGCACCGTGTATCCACCGACTCTTGCACAACATATTTATTCCGTCTGCACACACTTGCCACTTGGCCAAACTTTTTACATTTAAGCTTTTACCGCATATGTCATAGAAACCTTTCATCAAATAGCAATATCACCGATAGGCTTTCCTCTTTCCTTCCATTTATCATACGGTTCAATCGACGTGCATCCACCTCTCCTGGAAGGTGTTGCTTTAGATTGTCAGCCTCAATTTTCACAGTGAAGGCAGAGATGACACCTTTTATCGGTACCCTGATCAGAAAAAGCTTTCTACTTCATACTCCTATAACTCCCTGAGACACAATGCACTTTCCTTTGTTCTTCTGACATACGATGATTCTACAAACACTTGATTAACTCCACCTTTCCCAGGGCATCCTCCACCATCTCCTTGACCGCAAATAGATCTCCCAAAAACAAATCCATAAAAACTACTCTACATCTTTCTTAACAACTTTAGCCCATTTTGCAATTATTTTTATGCTACAGTTTTTTTTCTTCTATTCACCATCTGACTCAAACAGTGCTTCCATGATCTTTCCTTCCTCCGCCTTGGGCCTCCACGAACAAGCTCACTTACTCCCACACTCTACTCTCAGCTGCGCGACATACGTCATCCATTGGGCAGCAGGCATGTTCATATAAACTTTCTTCCAGTCTGCGTGACTCTGGCGCGTGTAGTTAACGGGCTTGTTCGGCAATGCAGCTGACAGTGTAGAAGACTGTCTGACGACTGATCTAAAAATCACCTGCATCATAAATACCTACTCATTATTATTTGTAGATCAGTCAGTCACCATTTACCCACAAGCATTATGGATTTGATGTTGCCCTAATATGTCATTAACACGTGGCTGCATGAGGTTGCTAAAATGATGCTGTGTTCATAACCAAGTGGGAATTTACCACATACAACTGGGAAAATCCACTTGAACAGTGCTCCAACTGGTAATTACTAGTGGGAAACTCGTCTATCGTCCCTGAGTGTACCTATGACCTCCTGGAGCTACTAGAGAAAGAGTGGGAGACATTCAGGGGAAGAGGGGTCTAGATATGGGCTATGGTGCTGGACTGCTGGGCCACTGGCACTAAAGAAAGGCACAAGTCAGGTCCATTTCCAGGACTATAATAGTACCCGTTATAAAACAGCTCACGCTGTCTAACACACTGCTAAACTGTCAGGTGGAAGGACAAGACAATGAGACAATTATAGACGAGAATAGGAGGAGAAGGACAAGAAAGAAAGGAAGGAAGAGGAAAAGTCAAAAGAGATGAAGAAGAATAAACAGAAAAAACAGGAGGGAGAGGATGGCAGCATATCACCCAAGAGGCAAGCCCGGGACCCCTCCTAGCACCCAAAGCTGTCCTGCTGCCGTTCTTCTCAGGCGACTGGACAATGTTCCTAGCGCTGGTCCTCAAAGAGATCCATCCCTAAATATGACGTAATCTGCACCTCGTAGACCATTTACAACACGCATACTACTCAGCTCTTCACAACACCCTCCAGACTGTTGGCCCCGGGATGATATGGTCTACCCCGGCCACCAAGTGCAACTACTTTGGGGTGAGTGCTGCACCTGTTTGAATAGTTTGTGGAGGATATGGGAGTGTTTGATATGGAGAAACTGTGGGATGTGGGCCAGAAGCTACAGAGACATGTCGTAGCGATGCGCTTCAAAGCAGAGGATCACTGGTTCGAGCCCAGTATGGGGCAGTTAGGGCAGTGGAGGAAGTTAAGCTGTTAGCAGTACACTGATTTAGAGCTAGGACGATAAACCAAAGGTAATTGACACAGACCATAGTCATCACTTATCGTAGGCATTTTGCGAATATCGTTCATTACCATAAGTAGCCTATACTAGAGAAACTGTGTAGTTTAAAATTAAATACGTTTTTTAATATGAATGATTGTTAATTGTACAATTGATGGCTACAACCATGAAGCTAGTGGTACTGTAGTAGTTTAAAGCTGCAATATGTAACTTTTTGGGCGACCTGACAAAATGCACATAAATGTGTTTTATAGATCTGTCATTCTCATTGAAGAAAGTCTAAGAAGCAGTAGATATGTTCTATGTGTGCTATTTCTATGCTTCCCATTATTACATTTTGTTTTTGCGTGTTTTACTTACTGTAGGCTACATAGCCTAGCAAGCAGGTATAACAGTCTGGCTTACTACCTTTGTGTAAAACCTGTATGTCAAATACATGAGGTGCACTTGATTAAGAAAAGTAAGCAGATTAAGGAGGAGTTTGAGAAGCTTCACCAGTTGCTACCAGAAGAAGAGGGGACCAGATAGCTGCATGATGGGGGGAAAAGAAGCAGAAGTCTGATGCTAAGAAGATTGCGGAGATTAGCAAAAAGATATGTGACATTCCATTATCATGGCACCGTTGTTAACTTGCAAACTAGGCCTATAACAAGCATACCTCAAGTATTTCAAATTATTTGTCTCAAATGGTATTAGCCTGTATTTAACAGGACATCTTTACACGTACAGTACATACTGTACAAGTGTCTGTACAGCACTCAATGTGGACATGTGAAAGTGTTCTTCAACTCAGTTTCCATTTGTTAAGTGTCTGTTGTGAAACTAAAAAGAAAAGCTGTTTGTGTTCATTTTGGATCATGTGGACATAAAAGTGGTAGTTGAAGTAGGTGCAATATATGACTTAAAATAAGATGCCATTTCATGTCACCTCTCTTTCACTTCCTATATAGACCATTAGAATAGGACTGGTGCCAGTAACTGAAGTGCAGGAGAAAAGCGGAGAGGAGGTAAAGCAATAAAGGTCTTTACAGGGGGGATTGATGGAGGGGGGTGGAGGAAGGAAGGGAAATGGGCTCAGTGACCTTTGCAGGAGATTCCCCCAGTGTTCAAACGGCACCATGAAAGCCAGGCTTGTTTCTGAAGTCCGCCGCAAAATGTCAATTGCAACTTATCCCACCTGCCCAAGGACGGGGTCTGAAAGTGGAGTCTGGAGTCACTGTAGTGTAGCCATCTATTCTACAGTGGGGCTCTATGTGGTCTCTGTGTCTCCTTCTAATGTCCTGCTGAGTAAATTTCACCTTTTCAAATTTTAAGGCAGCAAAATGTGAAGGCTTTGGCAAAGGGTGTGTAGACTTTCGCTAGTCACTGTATTAGTGTCAAGATTGACATGCTTTTATCCTAAAATATTCATTTCACTTCCATCTAGCACATAATGTTCTGTCCTCTGGTTATTTTGTATACAACCTTCCCACAACGTTCTGCGAATGGTGCAGGATAGTTTTTGGCTTGGAACATTCTCAGCAGATTTAACAAAATTGACAAAATAACAATTTTTTTCTTGGTATTTCATTACTTTAACAGAACGTTTCCTAAAAGTTAAAACAATCGTTACAACTAATTATATATTTGGTCATGTTCTATGAATTTCAGTGCCTCAGCATAATGTTTTCTGCAGGTTTACTCATGGTTCTGTTTAAAGTCATGTTCTCAGAACATTACAACTTTACATAAAAACCATAAGAAAACATTAGTAACATTCAAAGAACTTTCTAAGAATGTTATTGAAAAACATATACATTATGTTCTCAGCTACATCAAAACGCTCTCTATCCTCTATCTTGTTAAGTGTGTTCAGGTGTGTTGGGCGCAGATTCTAATTTTTCTTCTTCTTCTCTGGTATAATGACGTTTGCAACAATTGGATGTGCATTCCGCCACCTACTGTGCGAGTGGATAATAAAGATCCCCAAAATAAAATAACGTGGGGTAAAAAATATTCATACAGATGATCAAAAAGAAGGTTAAAGTAAACAAAATCAACCTGCATTTCTGTTAAAATTCTAATCAGGTCCCTACACAGGCTTAGAAGTATCCTGTGAGGGAGGGATGTTTTCTGGTGACAGTAGTCCTTGAAGCCCCAAAAACTTTTTCAGCTTAAGATACAATGATGTTCAGCTTCTTAGACCTCTTGGACACTTGTGCAGTACAATTAATAACAGTGGCTATAAATTATACAAAATACACGTTCTTTACAATGAGTGTATCCAGATCTCGAAGCAGTGTGCCGATGCGTGTATCACTTTATCAGAAGAACGTCATCAATGACGTCTGAAGATTTGTTTGATCACGTGATTTTTCAACCCGTGTGTTGCAAAAAGCGAGATCCCACTGATTTCGCCATGATTCCGGTGCTTTCTTCGATTCCAAGCTGCCTTCAAACACCTACCTGTATTGGACACCGTACTTACAAATATAGTGAGGATTTCGTACAATAAGTTTCACCTGACCGGTAGCTTAGCGAGTAGAGTAGGGATCTATGGAACATTCAGGGACATGAGGTTCGATCCTGTTGAAGATGTTTTGAAAATTGTTTTAGTGAAACCACACCTTTCTGCACTGTTGATAAAATGATTTGTTTTTATTTAGTATAGTATAAGCTTCTGTCTTAGTCGCCAACGACTTATCGCTGTGCCGTTGGAGTTTTGATTAAAACAGTGGAGAACTGTAGCCAGTGGTGCATAGTGTCTGGTATGAATAAGAGGAGGGGAGCAGTGCATAAATACCTGAGCAGAACCTTTCAGGTGAGAGTTTTGGTTCCGCCCTGGAGGACAGGGAATGTACACATCCCTGTTCATGCGTTGGCTCTGTTGGTCGAATTCTGTGAAACTTTTGTGATGTGGTTGGGAGAGGCGTTCAATGTTGTCAGAGACTCAGCATTGATGCCTTTTGATGGTTGTGTAGTCTGGAAAGAGTATTGCTTACCGACGTAAAGCTAATAAGCCTTTCGCTGCTCATACTGTAGCTTTAGTTTGTGTCTATTCGTTAGGCAGGTAGGGTACGGTTATTTGGTCGAGTCCGCCCTAGCACCTGAGATGCTACACAGGCAAAAGATTACGGTTGCCTTGGTGGGCGGACTAGTTTATTTTTTCTTTGGTATATGTTGTTTGTATATTGTCTTGTTTAAGTCAACACATCCCAGACAGATCTCAGGGCTGGCCGTCTTTGGAAGGGGCTATTTTGAATAGAACGCAGCATCCAATGTCTTCTGAATTCTTCTTTGTCGTCAGACTCCAGTCCCCCTGCAGACCAACTTGTGAACTCGCGCCCACTAATTAGCCACACCTGATCAGATTGAATAGACTAAATGAACAGCTTTGTATGAGTTAAAACACATGGCTTGCTAGCTCCGTCCTGGTGGCACAGAAGTTCATAGGTTCAAATCTCCCTGATACCATTACCCCAAAAAAATGTCTTTGCATGATCAGTGCCTAAGCAAGTATGTCCTCTATCTGTGCTTAGAGTTCAACACATTTAACACAAGCTGGCAGTATTATTGGAAACATTTAGTGAAAGTTTAACGGACAAATTGCAATTTACCTAGGGGGGCGGGGGGTGCGCATCCAAAATAGAGGAGGGTTATCCCCTCCAAAATGGTGCATTTTTTTCGCTGGTTTACATTCTCTCTTTTGTAGGTTTTAATATACACTGCTCAAAAAAATTAAAGGGAACACTTAAACAACACAATGTAACTCCAAGTCAATCACACTTCTGTGAAATCAAAACTGTCCACTTAGGAAGCAACACTGATTGACAATAAATTTCACATGCTGTTGTGCAAATGGAATAGACAACAGGTGGAAATTATAGGCAATTAGCAAGACACCCCCAATAACGGAGTGGTTCGGTAGGTGTTGACCACAGACCACTTCTCAGTTCTTATGCTTCTGGCTGATGTTTTGGTCACTTTGAATGCTGGCGGTGCTTTCACTCTAGTGGTAGCATGAGATGGAGTCTACAACCCACACAAGTGGCTCAGGTAGTGCAGCTCATCCAGGATGGCACATCAATGCGAGCTGTGGTAAGAAGGTTTGCTGTGTCTGTCAGCGTAGTGTCCAGAGCATGGAGACGCTACCAGGAGACAGGCCAGTACATCAGGAGACATGGAGGAGGCTGTAGGAGGGCAACAACCCAGCAGCAGGACCGCTACCTCCGCCTTTGTGCAAGGAGGAGCAGGAGGAGCACTGCCAGAGCCCTGCAAAATGACTTCCAGCAGGCCACAAATGTGCATGTGTCTGCTCAAACGGTCAGAAACAGACTCCATGAGGGTGGTATGAGGGCCCGACGTCCACAGGTGGGGGTTGTGCTTACAGCCCAACACCGTGCAGGACGTTTGGCATTTTCCAGAGAACACCAAGATTGGCAAATTCGCCACTGGCGCCCTGTGCTCTTCACAGATGAAGCAGGTTCACACTGAGCACATGTGACAGACGTGACAGAGTCTGGAGACGCCGTGGAGAACGTTCTGCTGCCTGCAACATCCCCCAGCATGACCGGTTTGGCGGTGGGTCAGTCATGGTGTGGGGTGGCATTTCTTTGGGGGCCGCACAGCCCTCCATGTGCTCGCCAGAGGTAGCCTGACTGCCATTAGGTACCGAGATGAGATCCTCAGACCCCTTGTGAGACCATATGCTTGTGCGGTTGGTCCCTGGGTTTCTCCTAATGCAAGACAATGCTAGACCTCATGTGGCTGGAGTGTGTCAGCAGTTCCTGCAAGAGGAAGGCATTGATGCTATGGACTGGCCCACCCGTTCCCCAGACCTGAATCCAATTGAGCACATCTGGGACATCATGTCTCGCTCCATCCACCAACGCCACGTTGCACCACAGACTGTCCAGGAGTTGGCAGATGCTTTAGTCCAGGTCTGGGAGGAGATCCCTCAGGAGACCATCCGCCACCCTCATCAGGAGCATGCCCAGGCGTTGTAGGGAGGTCATACAGGCACGTGGAGGCCACACACACTACTGAGCCTCATTTTTACTTGTTTTAAGGACATTACATCAAAGTTGGATCAGCCTGTAGTGTGGTTTTTCACTTTAATTTGAGTGTGACTCCAAATCCAGACCTCCATGGGTTGATAAATTGATTTCCATTGATTATTTTTGTGTGATTTTGTTGTCAGCACATTCAACTATGTAAAGAAAAAAGTATTTAATAAGATTATTTCATTCATTCAGATCTAGGATGTGTTGATTTTAGTGTTCCCTTTATTTTTTTGAGCAGTATATAATTTCTTCCATCCTAGCCAAATATCCTCCTCTGCTTGCATTTACCTCCCCTATTTCAAGGTGTTTTGGTACTTCCCTTATGCACTACAGTGCCTTGCAAAAGTATTCACCCCTTGGCGTTTTCCTATTTTGTTGCATTACAACCTGTAATTTAAATTGATTTTATTGAATTTCATCTAATGGACATCCACAAAATATTCCAAATTGGTAAAGTGAAATGAAAAAAAGAACTTGTTCAAATAATTCAAAAATGACAAAAACGGAAACGTGGTGTGTGCATATGTATTCACCCCCTTCGCTTTGAAGCCCCTAACTAAGATCTGGTGCAACCAATTACCTTCAGAAGTCACATAATTAGTTAAATAAAGTCCACCTGTTTGCAATCTAAGTGTCACATGATCTGTCACACGATCTCAGTATATACACCTGTTCTGAAAGGCCCCAGAGTCTGCAACACCACTAAGCAAGGGGCACCACCAAGCAAGTGGCACCATGAAGACCAAAGAGCTCTCCAAACAGGTCAGGGACAAAGTTGTGGAGAAGTATAGATCAGGGTTGGGTTATAAAAAAAGATTAGAAACTTTGAACATCCCACAGAGCACCATTAAATCCATTATTAAAAAATGGAAAGAATATGGCACCACAACAAACATGCCAAGAGAGGGCCGCCACCAAAACTCACAGACCAGGCAAGGAGGGCATTAATCAAAGAGACCAAAGATAACCCTGAAGGAGCTGCAAAGCTCCACAGCGGAGATTGGAGTATCTGTCTATAGGGTCACTTTAAGCCGTACACTCCACAGAGCTGGGCTTTATGGAAGAGTGGCCAGAAAAAAATAAGCAAACATGTTTGGTGTTCGCCAAAAGGCATGTGGGAGACTCCCCAAACATATGGAAGAAGGTACTCTGGTCAGATGAGACTAAAACTGAGCTTTTTGGGCATCAAGGAAAACGCTATGTCTGGCGCAAACCCAACATCTCATCACCACGAGAACACCATCCCACAGTGAAGCATGGTGGAGGCAGCATCATGCTGTGGGGATGTTTTTCATCGGCAGGGACTGGGAAACTGGTCAGAATTGAAGGAATGGTGGATGGCGCTAAATACAGGAAAATTCTTGAGGGAAACCTGTTTCAGTCTTCCAGAGATTTGAGACTGGGACAGAGGTTCACCTTCCAGCAGGACAATGACCCTAAGCATACTGCTAAAGCAATACTTGAGTGGTTTAAGGGGAAACATTTAAATGCCTTGGAATGGGCTAATCAAAGCCCAGACCTCAATCCAATTCAGAATCTGTGGTGTGACTTTAAGATTGCTGTATACCAGCGGAACCCATCCAACTTGAAAGAGCTGGAGCAGTTTTGCCTTGAAGAATGGGCAAAAATCCCAGAGGCTAGATGTGCCAAGCTTATAGAGACATACCCCAAGAGACTTGCAGCTGTAATTGCTGCAAAAGGTGGCTCTACAAAGTATTGACTTTGGGGGGGTGAATAGTTATGCAGGCTCAAGCTTTCTGTGTTTTAGTCCAATTTCTTGCTTGTTTCACAGTAAAACATATTTTGCATCTTCAAAGTGCTAGGCATGACGGTGTAAATCAAATGTTGTGTAAATCAAATGATACAAACCCCCAAAAAATCTATTTTAATTCCAGGTTGTAAGGCAACAAAATAGGAAAAATGCCAAGGGGGTGAATACTTTCGCAAGCCACTGTACACTTTTCCGCACGCTAACTTTTACTATACCACAGGTCAATATAGTCTACCAGTCTATCCTGCTCTCTATAGTGATAATATTCAGATCTGAAATAGGCTAACTAGCAATATACCACACATAAAAACATTCAAACCTGAATCAATTTTCAATATGAATCGACAAGAACAAATAGGAATAGCTGATAGGCAGCAGAGAGGCCAGGTGTGTCATTGCACATGAAACACACAGCTCAAACAGCTCCCCTATTGATTTTGTTTAGGGACAATACAATTACCCTACCTATACTAGCCTACAACACCACAGTACAATGAATATTTGCATTATTGTTTTCAAGTGAAAACAAAATTCTTCTCTAGGCTGCAGTGAAAATGTAATTTGAATAATGGAGCAAAAGCCCTGTGATTTGAATGTTTAATTCGATTTGGATCAGTTGTGGGTCTATTCTCGACAGTTTATAAGGTCTAGAAAGGCACAGTAGCAGGCCATTCTGGCTGTATTTTTAATTCTGATACTGAATGCACTGCAGTGGATGCTCCTCAGAGCAGGAAGGGGAGGACCATCCTCCTCAGTGAATTTCAATAAAAAATAAAAATTGTAAAACATTAAAGTTATCCTTTTTAGATAAAACAATATTCCAAATATAACCACACATGTCACAAAATAATTGATTAAAACACTGTTTTGCAAAGAAGGTCTACAGTAGCCTCAACAGCACTGTAGGGTAGCACCATGGTGTAGACAGAGGACAGCTAGCTTCCTTCCTCCTCTGAGTACATTGACTTCAATACAAAACCTAGGAGGCTCATGGTTCTCACCCCCTTGCATAGACTTACACAATAATTATGACAACTTCCAGAGGATGTCCTCCAACCTATCAGAGCTCTTGCAGCATGAACTGACATGTTGTCCACCCAATCAAAGGATCAGAGAATGTATCTAGAACTCAAAGCATAAGCTGCAGCTAGCTAGCTGGTGAGTAGTTGACTGAAAGAGATAATAACAATGGTTAAACAAATTAAGAAGCAAGAGAGAAATAGAGAGAGAGAGAGTGTCATTTTTTTCAGTTTCACTTACTTTGCTAGAAAATGCAGCTAGCTAGTTTAGCCTGCTGAAACACTATGCTGAAACAGCTAGCTGGCTATGACTATCCAACACAACACTGGAAATCTTCCAAGTTAAGCCCGCCGATCTTTGTCCCCATGTGCAGTTGCGAACTGTAGTCTGGCTTTTTTATGGCGGTTTTGGAGCAATGGCTTCTTCCTTGCTGAGTGGCCTTTCAGGTTATGTCGATATAGGACTCGTTTTACTGTGGATATAGATATTTTTGTACCTGTTTCCTCCAGCATCTTCACAAGGTCCTTTGATGTTGTTCTGGGATTGATTTGCACTTTTCGCACCAAAGTATGTTCATCTCCAGGACACAGAACGCGTCTCCTTCCTGAGCGGTATGACGGCTGCGTGGTCCCATGGTGTTTATGCTTGCATATTATTGTTTGTACAGATGAAAGTTGTACATTCAGGCATTTGAAAATTGCTCCCAAGGATGAACCAGACATGTGGAGGTGTACAATGGTTTTTTGAGGTCTTGGCTGATTTCTTTTGATTTTCCCATGATGTCAAGCAAAGAGGCACTGATGTCCTAACCGACTTGCCAAAACTATAGTTTGTTAACAAGACATTTGTGGAGTGGTTGAAAAACGAGTTTTAATGACTCCAACCTAAGTGTATGTAAACTTCCGCCTTTAACTGTATACTGAGATCATGTGACAGATCATGTGACACTTAGATTGCACACAGGTGGACTTTATTTAACTAATTAAGTGACTTCTGAAGGTAATTGGTTGCACCAGATCTTATTTAGGGGCTTCATAGCAAAAGGGGTGAATACATATGCACGCTCCACTTTCCTTTTTTTTTTTTAAACAAGTAATTTTTTCCATTTCACTTCACTAAGTTGGACTATTTTGTGTATGTCCTTTACATGAAATCCAAATAAAAATCTATTTAAATTACAGGTTGTAATGCAACAAAATAGGAAAAACGCCAAGTGGGATGAATACTTTTGCAAGGCACTGTATTCTATTTTTTGTGGTGTTGAAGTCGGTATGTTTTGTTTATTGGTTGTGTGGTGCAAAAACCTGTTGGTGAAAAATGTTTTTTATTTGTATTATTATTTTAATTTTACACCACACAACCAATAAACAAAACATGCCGACTTCAACACCACATCATATTTACAATGACGGCCTACCCCGGCCAAACTCAGATGACACTGGGCCAATTGTGCGCCACCCAATCACTGCCGGATGTGATTCAGCTTAGATTCAAACCAAGGACTGTAGTGACACCTCTTGCACTGCAATGCAGTTCCTTAGACCGCTGCGCCACCCGGGAGCCCTAAGAGCAGTTCCGTGACAGGGAATCGAACCCGGGCTGCGGCGGTAGGAGCGCCGAATCCTAACCACTAGACTAGTGTTGCATATATTTCATATAATTATAAATATGGCATCAAAATGTTGAAAATATGATTTACCCTAGCTGATCATTGTCTGCAACAGGCTCTGATCATGAAGTAATGAAACAGGCAGTGAGAGTGAGCTCGTCTGTGGTGGTTGGTGAACCCTCAATCTTCTTGCTACAGGCATCGACTGTGCCACAAACGCATGCTGAAGTAGCAAAGTCGATATCCAATTTTATAAACACAGGGTCGGCAGTCATTTTAGATCTGTCCCTAAGGAAGTTGTTAAAAAACCTCCAAAAACTTAGAATTTCCATTAATAAATCCTTCCAGGAAAACTTTCTGTGAACCATAGTAAAACGTTCAGAGAACATCCCGACTACCAAAATAGTTACATTCCCAGAACAGGACAAATTTTCACTTCCATTCTCAGAATGTTTAAAAAACGTTAAATTTTACTATTCAGGAAACTTCTGGCTTCATTGCCAGAACTAATGGGAAACCAAAAAATGTACATTCCCACAACTTCCAAGGAACCAAATGTGGTGACTGGGTTATTACAGTAACCCTATGAGTGGGGACCAACCAGGGTAGATTATGTAGAGTAAGAGAAGTCAAGCATGCTGACATACCGGTATAGCTAGAGTGGAATCCCCTTTTTAGCTTCATCACGGAAATACTGTAACAAAGACGTTGAGAAGGGAGGGAAATACAGTAAAACCAGTGGGAGAGAAAGGGGGATTTCCTAGGAAGAATAACAAACAAGGCAGAACCACCTAGCTGCTTACACCAGAGTAGCTGTCAATATAACATGATGAGGAAGAAGGATTCATGTGGGTTTTCCGGTTATCATATGTGTCATGTTTCACTTACCGATAGTTTGTGTACACATTCATCTATATACTGTCTGTCACATTCATCTCTATATGACTGATCTGTTCCACTCGTTTACACTTGTACACACTACCCCTCGAGTGCCCTGTTTCATCCATGACATCATAGGTTTCGACATGCACATAGTGGAGACAATGTTCTTTTTTAGGCTTCAGGCTTGTCTAGATTGGTCTAGATCACTGGTTCTCAAACCTGGTCCTGGGGACCCAAAGGGCTGCACATTTTTGTTTTTGCCCTAGCACTACACAGGTGATTCAAATTATCAACTCATCATGAGGCTTTGATGATTTGAATCAGGTTTGTAGTGCTAGAGCAATAATAACAATGTGCACCCCTGTAGAATACCTTTGCGGTCTAATGGGAACCTTATTGTATGCCACCTACTTTGAAGCATGACTGTGTTCATTTAAAAAAGGTAAAGAAGTGCACTTCAAAACGTCACCTAATTTTCACTCAATTGCACCCACACGCACACACAGATACCAGAGCAAGAAGTGTTTCCCTGTGCCTCATCACCTACTCTCAGCAGCTGTTCTGGGGCTGAGGGGGAATTCCTGTTTTTCTTCACCATTCCAAGGCTGCACATCAATACTCTAACACTGGTTCCTCCTCTCCTACCCTTGTCTCCCCTCCTTTATTTGACAGAAGAGTTGACGACACAGTCCCTCATAGGCATCCAACATAAATGTTTTTAACCTTGTCAAAGATCAGTAAAGGAAAGAAGTGAGGAGGTAAAGGTGAGAGAAAAGAGGAGGACAAACCGAGGAAGCCACTGTAGACTATTAAGCCACCCCACTAGCCTCTCCCCGGGGGGGGGGGGGGGGGGGGGGGGGCTGGTCTAATGGAGTTCCTCAGAAACAGCTCTGTTTAATCACTGTGTGTGGGTGAGAGCCTCACTCCCACTATTTCCTCCTTACTGGGAAGTGACTGCCTGGCTTATCATTCAGAGAAAGAGAGAAAAGCAGAAGGAGGGGAGAGAGAGCAGGAGGCTTGTGTGGAGGGGAGTGTATTTAAGCGAGTCTCAACTCTGAATGTCAGGCAGGGAGTGTGTGGACTGGGATAGGGAAGACAGTGAGGACCTGTCTGGACAGTACAGGTAGACGTCGGTGGAGGCTGGTGGAGAGAGAAATGCAGATGGATTTCCAGTAGGGATTTCAGACCGAAACAGAATATCCTCAATG
Source organism: Salmo trutta (assembly GCF_901001165.1). Classification (NCBI taxonomy): domain Eukaryota; kingdom Metazoa; phylum Chordata; class Actinopteri; order Salmoniformes; family Salmonidae; genus Salmo; species Salmo trutta. Next base: position 29,916,845 of record NC_042961.1, read on the forward strand.
GTGTTTAACTGGAGATATCAGATGCCAAAATGGGAGCTATACCACTATTTGTTGAGTGAGGGCCATATCACTATTGTGAGTTTCATTTCACTATTAGCAATAACATTGTTTCTAGGAAAGCCACAATGCAGAATTTCTGAGATGTACCTAATTAATGGGACAGTGTTTATGTAAGTATTTGAGTAGCAAACGTCTTCATCTGTGTAAGTATAATTCTTTATTGGAGAAGAGATTACGTGGCGCTGTTTCAACGCAATATTAGGAAGCTGCCCTTAATGTTTTTGCTGAAGTACTGAAATTTCCACAGAAGAATGTTGTTGGTTGTGAGGTTGTGAGTGTTGGGGGTCACTAAACAAAAGGTTGCTCGTTTTAATCCCCAAGGTGAAAAATCTGTCAACGTGCCCTTGAGCAAGACCCTTAACCCTAATTTGCTCCAGGGGTGCCGTACTACTATGGTTGACCCTGTAAAACTGCACCTATCCGTGTATGTGACAATATAACTTTTGTTTTTTGTTATCATTCTCTGAACATTCTGAGAACATGACTTTAAATAGAACCATGAAGAAAACTGCAGAAAATGTTATGCTGAAGTACTGACATTCCCACAGAAGAACGTTGTTTCATAACGTTCTTGGAACAATTTGATAACATTACTTTAAATAGAACCATGAGGAAACTGAAGTTCCCACCCAAGAAACATATGGTTCTCAGAACGTTATGTGCTAGCTGGGTATCCTGCACCATTCCCAGAAAGTTGTGGGAAGGTTGTACACAAAATTATCCTAGGACAACCACGCTCTCACCAAGCTTTAACAAACATATGGTTCTCAGAACATTATGTGCTAGCTAGTCTGTCTGGGTTATAGATGCTAGAGGTTGATCAGAGATTAGAGACTGTTGGACTTTGCCTGGTAGCCAGATCTGTCTCTGCTTTAGTCTACCCCATATGTGTGTGATTCCTATCTTTACATTTACTTTTTTAATAACAAAAGTCCCTAGTAAGTGACCGAATGGGTTTAACTGTGTTAGCCCAAAGAGCTAAAGCCTAGGCATTAGCTCTGGGAGCTAACACAAGTCTCAAGGCCTCAGACAAGGTTAATCATAATGTGAACATGGTTCACTGAACCATCTCCACTACACTGGGACTCTCTAGCCAGTTCCTCTGTATATCGACTATTTCTTTATTCCAGTTAAATACCAGGCAGTTCAACCGGTTGTTGCTCAGTTCAACTGACTGGCAGGAAGACTGGAGTTTCCTGAGCATGTATTACCTAGCTAGCACATAACACTCTGAGAACCATATAAATTCTTAGAGCTTGGTGAGAGCATGGTTGTGCTGTGGTTATTTTGCATACAACCTTTCTGGGAATGGTGCAGGATAGTTGCTTGGTTTTGGAACATTCTAAGCACAAACATGTTTTTTCTTGGTATTTATTACTTTAACAGAAAGTTTTCCTAAAAGTTCCAAGATGGTTACATTTCATTTCAATTTTGGTAATGTTCTAAGAATGTTCTCCCAACTGGTTTTACATTGGGAATGTTATAAAATAGTTTAGAGAACATTAAAAAAATGTTTTCTGTGGGTACTTTAGCGTAATGTTTCCTACAGGTTTCCTCATGGTTCTATTTAAAGTCTGTTCTGAAATTGTTCCAAGAACGTTAAGAAACGATGTTCTTCTGTGTGAAATTGTGTACTTTAGCAAAACAATTCCTACAGGTTTTTTGTAATGGTTCTATTTAGCTAATTTTCCCCCAACATAGGACACCCCTAACTTCGGACACTCACTAGCGATTGGAGGATTAAATCACCTCGAGCTCAACATTTAAAGGGCCTGGAAAATAACGGTATGTTTTGCGACTAAAGACACCCTTCTAGCTAGCTGACCACCGATTTTCTTTGCAGTTTATGTAAGTTAGGTTTTGAAAGTTTTCAAAAAAGTTATACATATACACATTTTGTGGGACGTGTTGTATATTTAAACATTTGACTGCGTGACAGACCACACACACACCATTTAATATCCAACTTTTGACCTAAATTATTCATACTCATTTAAATGTTAGTATTAAACTGTTATCTACTTTAATCAGTAAAACAAATAATGAGACATTATTTGGTTACAACAGTGAATTTTTAAGAGTCTACAGGAGGGTGCACTGGGCTACGCAATGAAAAGTTGACAGGCAAGTTTTTTTTTTTTTTACAGGAAGGCTAGCCAACTTGTCAACTAGTAAACACTTCGGATATGAGGTTGCTGTCTCTTTTTTTTAACAAAATTAAACGGATTTATGTTGTAATTGAACAAAATAGTAAGGTGGGTCAACAACTGGGGACGTATGCCGATAATACAGGACAGATTTTTTTGCTAAACTGCTGATAGTAGTAGTAGTAGTAGTAGTAGTATTTCCACTGAAATGTCAAACATGCTAATTGCTAACCCATCAGCTAACATTTTTACAACACCAATAATCACAAAACATTGATGGCTTGATCACAAGATAACCCTGTTGAATATGACGACAATACGGGGTGCTACGCTAAAGTAATGTTCTCAAATTATCCTGAGAAAGTTAAGAAAACCACTGTAAAACTTAAGTAACGTTCAGAGAACATTCAAAGAATGTTATTTAAAAACATACATTCCGTTCTCAGAGCTTTAAGAAAACTTTCCATCAAAACCACAAGAAAATTTTGTAACGTTCAAAGAACGTTCTAAGAGTGTTATTTTAAAAACATATACATTTCGTTCTAAGGCGTCAACAAAACTCTCTCTCTCTCCCTCTATCTTGTTAAGTGTGTTCAGGTGTGGTAGCCACACCTGTTTTTAATGAGTGCTTGTTTCCTTTGAAATGGGGTCTGTTTCAATAGACTAAAATGAACAGCTTTGTATGCGTAAAAAATACATGGTATGATCGCTTCATCCTGGTGGCGCAGTGAACTAATTCCATGGATAGAGGACAGATGATCATAGATTTGAATCTCACTGCTACCGTGTCATAATGAAAAAATACATGTATTTGCTTGATTAATGCCTAAGGAAATGAATTTCTATGTGTCCTATCTGTGCTTGGAGATCCAAAACAAGCTAGCAGTTTTACTAAACATCTTATTGAAACACACACAAGTTTTAAGGAAGTTATTAAAAAACCTCAAAATAACAAACTTTTTTCCCACAGCCAATTGATACCAAAAACATATGTTCCCACAACTTCCAAGGAACCAAATGTGCTAGCTGGTTGAGTTATGTTCTTCCTCACAATGTTCTCGTGTGTGTGTGTGTGTGTGTGTGTGTGTGTGTGTGTGTGTGTGTGTGTGTGTGTGTGTGTGTGCGTGTGTGTGTGCCCACTCAGGAATACACTATAAACCACCAGGAGATAACGCTGAAGGTTCCTCAAACCGTACTCACACTGGCAATATTGACTCTAGTTATTTGAATGGGTTATATTCCTGCAATTTAAATTGTTCAGATTACAATGAGTGGCAAACCATGTATTTCTATTATTGAGGATTTAAAGATATACTAAGCGACTTAGAACAGATATGATTTCCTTTCTTTATCTGAACGTTTCACCTTCCTGAATACTCCCTGGATTGTGTGAAACTGTTGTATGTGACGAGTCATCTCTCGGCTTGACCAGTGCCATGTGTGTGTTTGTGCGTGCGTGCGTGCGTGCAACTGACCAGTACTGTACAGTATCTCTCAGTGCGATCTGAATCAGGCCCTGCATCACCCCACCACAAAATATTTCCTTTCCTCCCCGCCAACTGCCATCAGAGAAGTTGTGAAACACTTCCAGGAATCTTGTATGCTGCAGATGGATCCTTTAAACATTCTTTAGCAAGGTTAAGCGTAGGCGTAAACCTTAGGCACAGATCTAGAATCATGAACTTCATACCCCTCTAATAAACAGGCTCATGGTTCAGTCTTAAATGAAGATGGAACATGCTCAACCATATAGCGTTGTACTCTTAGGAGGAAGAGGTGCTGGTATCTACTATCACCATCTTCTCGTCGCCATCTTAGTGACTTTTTCTAGAAATAGGGAAGGTCACCACAGGGCAAAGCTGGGGGTGATAAGAGGTTGAGCAATGTCTCCACTGGTCTACTGCTTGTCGTTCCCCTGGCTTTTATCAGTCTGTCTCATTCTGAATAGGAGCCTGGGCAGTTCTGTTTACTGAGGTTTTAAAAGACGTGTCAACATGGTAGAGAGGTAGACACAGAAGTGTCTATGCTATTGAGACTAGGAAACTATGGTATTGATACAATTTTCACTACACAATTGTTCAATACCTGGGTCAAAATAGTTTTTGATAGTATTAGTTGTCTTTAAAATACTTAAGGTATGCTTGATTGAAATTGCCTGATGGGACCAATTGAACAAGAGTACCTAATTTCTTTGAAAAAAAAACCAAATACTATTTTGAGCCAGGTATTACAGAAGCAATTTGAATGGATTGGAAAGGTGCTAAAGCCTAAATGGAGAGAGAAGACACAGTATGGGAGGAGAGTGAGAGGTGTGAGAGGTGTTGTGCCCTGAGAACTGAATTCCATAGATGGTGGCTACTGGAGATGTCATCTATGGGCTCAGTTCTTCTGGCAAGGCACTGCTTATCAGCATAATAAGACATCACTTATACTTTCATATGAGGAATATGGATTATCTGGATTTCTACGGCAAACTTGTGGTTTCAAATAAAATCATTATTGTGTCCTTCTGTAGATTACATTTATCCAGCATGTTACAGTTCAGCATTGTGTGTCGTAATAAACTGTAAACGTCTGTAATTGGGGTATGTATTTTGTATGTATACATATCATGTAAATGAATAAACTTTTCCTATTCAGAAAATACACTTTATGTCTCATTAATATTTACAATCTCATCAAAATTAATGTTTATTTACACTGTGGTGAGGATTATAAATGACAGTCAGATATCCATGTTTTGTAAAATCATATGTGACACTTATTTATAGAGAAACAGGATGTGTGCTCAAGCACATAGATATTACTGGAAATTGTGCAGTACAAGGAACATTCTAAAGTGAAGTAATAGAATGCAGCATACCCAACCCACACACCCTGGCCACAGCTATGTCTTATCACTCTATACTGCGAGAGGTGACTCAGACCCAAAGCCTGTTCCATAGAACCTGGAGTCATGGAGATGACAGAGAGAAGAGCAGGGTCCATAAACGTCAATGACTGGTAGGACAGACAGAAACAGAATGACTAGTCATACTAGTCAGAGTTACTAGTTATTGACCTGAATGAGAATATCCATTCTAGTAATTAGATTTCTATGCTGATGGACAAAGTCTACTGTGACAAGAGTGATGAGATACAAGAGATTGGACCGGGTTTAATACAATATGACACAGGGTTATAGTATAAGAGATGAGAAATTACTAATATGATAGACAATGGATAGAACATCAGCATGTTATGAGAGAAGTTTTAACTGCATGACATGGGTTTTTCAGTAAGAGATAAGAGGCAAATGACAGGAATTTATAACAAGAGTGGGAAAGCACTTTCCTTAAGCAAACTTGCTAATGTTAATGCTAATGTTACAGGAACCTTGATAGTGAAAATCATAGTAGTTGTAATGGTTGTCGTCTGGAATGGAGGACCAAGGCGCAGCGGGTTGAGTGCTCATAATTAACTTTAATGAGAAAAACACTAAACAAAACGATGGACGACGAATACAGACTTGAAGGCACAGACAGCAATTCAAGAAACAACCTCCCACAATTTACAAACACACCCTAATATATAGGACTCTCAATCAAAGGCAACTAGACAACACCTGCCTTCAATTGAGAGTCCACACCCCAATTAACTAAACATAGAAACAGACTAACTAGAAAAAACATAGAAATAGACTAACATATAGCAGTGACCAAAAACCACGGAAATAATGAATCAAACACCCCACTACATAAACCATCACCCCGACACACATAAACAAAATACCCTCTGCCACGTCCTGACCAAACTACAATAGCAAATAATCTTATTACTGGTCAGGACGTGACAGTAGTACACGGTAGCACACCACCTAATGAAAATACTAGACCAGAATGACTCCAGCATTGTAGTTGCCTGAGGTAGCTCCATATAATGAGATGGAGAATATTAACAAATACGTTTAATACAAAGCAGTCAAATGCTACTTATCTGGAGTTTGCGCTTTAATTATTTGTTTCTTATCTCTTACTTTTTGTTGTTGTTGTATTTTCTTAAAACTGCATTGTTGGTTAAGGGCTTGTAAGTAAGCATTTCACTGTAAGGTCTACACCTGTTGTATTCAGCATGTGACAAATAAAATTTGATGTAGAATATTTATCAATAGCATTTCTACTATTAACATTTACTAATATACAGCGACTACTATATAACAGTTATACTTTTGTTCAATGCTTATGGGAAAAATTATCACATTATGTAAATACATTTTCATATGTCAACTAAGTTATTAGCCATACCTCCATTACAATCATCTCATCTTTCTCCTCCTCTTCTCTACTACCTCACTCATGCTATCCCCCTCAGGACTCTCCTGCTGCCTCACTATCCTCCTCTCCACTCTGTACTCTTGTTCCCCAACATGGGTGTCCCCTCGCACCACGTACTCCCCTCCCTGGTAGGTGATACTAACGTCCGTCCGGGGATAGGTACCGTACACTCTCCGCAGGTCCTCCCTCACAAACTCAGGCAGCTCCCTGCGGGGGCCATACACCCTCTCCAGCCTGCCCCAGCGAAGCTCTCCTCTCAGGGTGAAGCCCTCGGGCCAGGTCCCTCCCTGGTTCTGGAACCTCTGGGGCCTGGTTAGAGTAGGGGCCACAGGAGCCACTTGAGCAGAAAGATTGGCATACAGGCGCTGGTGGTAGTTCCAATAAGGGTTAGACATAAGTCTATAGTTACACCAGGGCAGAGGAGAAGGTTGATGATAGTGGTGGAACGCGCTGGGATCAGATCCCTGGAATCCCCTAGTGCTCCTGGAGACCAAGTTTAAGGGGAATTGATACTGGATGGGGATAAATGGAGGGTAGAGACTGTAGATGTTGGGCCACTGCATCGGTGGGGTGATGACGGTGGGATACATAGATCTGTAAAAGTGGTGTGTAGGTGCAGGTCGAGGTGATGTGTAAAAGTAGGGAGAGTTCATGTTCTAAGAGACAGGTGGTGTGGAGAGAATGGTAGATGGTCCCCTGGCCTCAGAGGCAGGTTGGGGTTGTCTTCGTCCACACAGGGATCTCACTCTGCTGAAATTAACAGCAAATACAAAACAAAGAGGTGAAAAGTACTCACATTAAAGGTATATGAAAGCACTTTCACAATTCAACAATGTAGCTACCTCCCATTTCCAGTAAAGCTAAACTCTGAAAAAAGAAACACAGAAAGGCTGAGTTTGTCAGAAAATCTAAAAAGTTGTGAAAAGACTGTGGACAACTTGCACAAGAAGACAAAAGTAAATCAACAATGTGTTCCTCACCTGAAGGAATATGAAGTGATAAACTCGCAAAGCCATTGTTGTTTGGTGTTCGTTTGTCAGAAAATGAAATGCACTTCAATTAAGTACCTGGTTAAATAAAGGTGAAATAAAATAAAATTAAAATAAAAGTTTAGAAAGTGTCTGCCATACCTCCCCTACATTCAGATATAACTTGTGGCACAGAAGCCTGTCACCTGACTCTTTGTTACAGTATCTAGGCTGCAGTTAACAACAGTTATGTACATAGATCCTGATAAGATGGTGACTATATCTTATCTCAATGAACTACGTTATACTCAATGGGTAAACAATAAGTCAGTGTCGTTGTCAGGTCATAAAATCTAAACACCAAATTGCATTTTAGGACAGCCTATCATTGACTGTGGCACCTTTGAGTTCCCTTGCTGTTCCTGCTATACTACTTGGAGCTCAAACAGTAGTGAGCACCATAGGCCTAGTAAAATGTGTGTTTGCATAGAGCCCCACAGTGAATGTGTCATAATACTCAGAAAATCTAGTGGTCAAACTCAGAAATTGTTCCAATCATCTTTCCATCATTCATTTTTCACATAGTGAATTTTACAAACACTTATATGTTTGGTGTAGGCTTACCTTGGCGTGATGTTTTGTTAACCATGTAACAAGGTGAGTTTTATAAGGGCACAAGGCGAGACCCAAATGCAGACACAGGAGGCAGATGGTTGAGTAATGATATTTATTGTACCAAAAGGGGTAGGCAAAAGGCAGGTCGGGGACAGTCGAGTTCATAAACCAGGTCAGAGTCCAAACAGTACCAGGGGATAGTCAGGTTCGAGGTCAGGACAGGCAGGGGTTCAGTGAACAGGTCCGACTCCAAAAAGTACAAGGGGATAGGCAGGCTCGAGGTCAGAACAGGCAGAGTGTTCAGGCAGGTGGATTCGGCGTCAGGACAGGCAAGCGTCAAAACCAGTAGGGCTAGGAAAAAACAGATACTGGGAAAAATAGGAGCTAGGAGAAACGCTAGTTGACTTTGCAAAACAAGACGAACTGGCACAGAGAGACAGGAAACACAGGTATAAATCCACCAGGGACTAATGGGGAAAACAGGAGACACCTGGAGGTGGGTGGAGACAATCACAAAGACGTGAAACAGATCAGGGCGTGACAAGTTTAATCAATCTATTCACCTCAATTTACTCTTGTTGTGGAAATTCTTACACAGGGACACTCAAAGTCAATCTTAAATGAATCATTGTTCATTTTCAGCTTGCTGGAGAGGTTCCAACAAACTTGATGCACCATAGTGAACGTCTGTCAGGAGCGCTAACCGAGAAGTCCCATTTAGTTCCCTTATATACTGGTTACAGACACATTACATAGGCATAGTTCATAGCGTTGTTTCCGACATGTGTCTGGCACCGTCTCCTAACTTAATTTAAAGAACATATTCTGGGCATTCTGCCATAGTCTAAGGCAGGAGAACAAAGATTCTTGTCATTATTTGCTATGCACCATATGTATCTTGCTATAAATATAAATAACACACCGTATTCAAATATACCTTGTGTTATTTGTAGTGGCTGCAGGCCACAATTATGTTTTTTATAAATGCCTACAGACAGCTGTCAGCGGGGCTTCCCATGGTACCGTTATGTCCTCGCTCAAGTCTTCATAAAACTAGTGAATAGCCTTCTCTCTATAAGACTATGAGTACCTTTTTATACATTACTCGCCTTGATTTTAGTTTATATCTTATTTTAATTTTTTTTTATACAGGTTCATTTATATTGACTTACTGAAATCAGTTGCCATCCCTCAATTGTTTGCGGATGATGTGTCTCCTCCTGGGCAGATCACAGAAAGGGTCTGGTCTGGGCAGGTCTCGTTGTCTTTTAGTCAGACGGGAATTTCCCTCACGCTTGAATAAAATGCACCACCAGTTTTCCTTGCAGACACTAACTTGAAAGCTCCGCAGGCAGAATCAATGATCCTGTTCGTTGACGCCAAATTGTTGTGGAAATTCTTACACAGCGATATTCCAAGTCATTCTTAAATGAATCATTGTTTATTGTCAGCGCGCTGGAGAGGTTCCAACAAACTTGAAACACCATAGTGAATGTTTGTCAGAAGCTCTAACCGGGCAGTCCTGTTTAGTTCCCTTATATACTGGTTGCAGACACGTTACATGGGCATAGTTCATAGCGTTAGCAGAGCAGTAGATCAAAAAATTGGCCTAGATAATTGGCCTAGATAGTTGCCTCATTTTGTATCACATTCTAATGCTAAAACTGGAGGGGACAAAAATGTAATTTTAGAATGTGGAGTGGGGGGGACATGTCACCCCCGTCCCCAGTGAAAGTTGCGCCCCTGTCTATTTCAAACATGGCATTTTTCAAGGGTGAGCATAAGAGCATTAAAATGGGAGAAGACCTCTACAGTAAGTCTGGCCTTGTGGAGAAGTGCAGCTATAGTGAGGGGCAACTTACTGGTTTGAGGGCCAGCATGAGGGATAATGTTTATCCTGTGTCAGTAAGTGTCGCTATTAAGTTCATTTGAACATCTTCACAATACAATGTGTTCTATACAGCTTCTACTAGGAAAGAGCCACTTAATCAATTATATAATCATTAATCAGAATACTCCGGATACCAGACTTAAATGAGTGATAACTCAGTTCTATAATGTTGTTATTGATGAGAATGAATCTAAATCTAATCTATTATGAATTATCTAATCTATTATGAATCTAATCTATTGACATTCAGAATTGACTTTGTTTAGACATCCAGCCTGTATTGTAGTTTCATGACCAGAGACAAATCTTCAAAGGCACAGAACTGATTTACTCAGAGTGGTACATGCATTCACACAGTCTTGATTTATAGGATCCTTCCCACTACAGTATATGATTGATATGTCAAGTGATACAATCCCAAGTAATCAATTAGAAGTTTATGGAAAAACTGCACTCATCCTCATGTGAAAATTACAGCTTATTAAATATTCTACAACACGTAATGTCATCGATCTAATCAAACCTTATTTATATAGCACATTTCTTACAACAAATTAATTTCAAGGTGTTCAAAGTCATGCATTGAAGACATGTGGCACTTAACATCCTTCCACTTGGCAGGTCTCTATAGGTGACCAGTGGATTCTCTCTACCACTTGCAAATGCATCTCTGGAGCTCATAAGTGTGGCCATGCAGCCTATTTTGGCGGCTCACAATATCGGCCGTACCAAAGTAGAATGCGAATGGACGATGCCAGCCGTGGCCAACCAGGTGCCGTCTGTGGAGGACCTGTACCCGGGAGAAGACTACAACCCTCTGTCCCAAGAGCCCACAGAGGAGCATCTTCAGTGGCTAAGGAACCGTCTCCAGGCCAGGTTCAGTGGAATGGCATGTCTCTTTGAACCTGAGCCAGAACAATCACTACCCTCCCTGTCATCCCTGTCTGTACTGGACATTATTTTTAAAAAACAAGGGCACCTGGGGCTTGCAGGGATCCTGGCTGGCATCGAGCTGTCGGTGGAGCAACAGGAAGTGATATGGCAGGCAACAGTTGGACAGTGTGCCAACCCCAACTGGCACACCATGAGGAGAGGGAGGTTGACAGGCAGAAATTATGGAGCAGTGGTTAAGGCCAAGTGCGTTACTCTGTCGCTGCTAAAAGAGGGTCCTCAGATCACAGTTGTTAGATGGGGTGTTGTCTGTAAAGTTGGGCACATATAACAAAGAGGATGGCATGAAGGTATACTGCACCTTGAGCGATGACGTCAAAGCTTGTGATAGGATGTGTAGTTCTGTATGATAGCCACATTGTGGCTAATTAGCGTTTCATTTTGGGGGGGGGGGGTATTTACAGGCGATTATCTTGATAAAAGTTACCTAGTCCGAGAGAGATTTACGCAATTATCGAAACGTCACACCAGGGTAAGCCTACACGAAACACTGACCTTACATTAAGTAGTTCTAAAATCCCATGTGGAAAAAAATGTATGGTGGAAAATCTATTGGAAACATTTCCGGGATTTACCGCTAGACTTTATGGGTATTATGACTCATACTGTGGTACTCAATTGCACACTAGGCAGACTTTTGCCCTACGCAGGCATATTAGCCTGCGTAGGGTGTTGTCTTTTAGATGGGGAGTTAAAACGGCTGTCCTGACTCTCTGTAGTCACTAAAGGAAATCCCAGATGGCATCCCTAGCCATGTCCTCAGAGCATGCGCAGACCAGCTAGCTGGTGTGTTTACAGACATATTCAATCTCTCCCTATCCCAGTCTACTGTCCCCACATGCTTCAAGATGGCCACCATTGTTCCTGTACCCAAGAATGCAAAGGAATCTGAACTAAATGACTATCGCCTCGTAGCACTCACTTCTGTCATCATGAAGTGTTTTCAGAGACTAGTCAAGGATCATATCACCTCTACCCTAAACCCACTTAAATTTGCTTACCGCCCCAATAGATCCACAGACGATGCAATAGCCATGACACTGCACACTGCCCTCTCCAGAGGGTGACAAGTAATGACACTAGTAATTTTTCCAACAATTGTTTACAGACAGATTATTTCACTTATAATGCACTGTATCACAATTCCAGTGGGTCAGAAGTTTACATACACTAAGTTTACTGTGCCTTTAAACAGCTTGGAAAATTGCAGAAAATTATGTCATAGATTTAGAAGCTTCTGAAATGATGTCAATTAGCCTTTGAGTCAATTGGAAGTGTACCTGTGGATGTATTTCAAGGCCTACCTTCAAACTCCCTGCCTCTTTGCTTGAAATCATGGGAAAATCAAAAGAAATCAGCCAAAACCTCAGAAAAACAATTGTAGACCTCCACAAGTCTGGTTCAGCCTTGGGAGCAATTTCCAAATGCCTGAAGGTACCACGTTCATCTGTACAAACAATAGTACGCAAGTATAAACACCATGGGACCACGCAGCCATCATAGCGCTCAGGAAGGAGACGCGTTCTGTCTCCTAGAGAAGAACGTACTTTGGTGCGTAAAGTGCAAATCAATCCCAGAACAACAGCAAAGGACCTTGTGAAGATGCTGGAGGAAACAGGTACAAAAATATCTATATCCACAGTAAAACGAGTCCTATATCAACATAACCTGAAAGACTGCTCAGCAAGGAAGAAGCCACTGCTCCAAAACCTCCTTAAAAATGCCAGACTACGGTTTGCAACTGCACATGGGGACAAAGATCGTACTTTTTGGAGAAATGTCCTCTGGTCTGATGAAACAAAAATAGAACTGTTTGGCCATAATGACCATCTTTATGTTTGGATGAAAAAGGGGGAGGCTTGCAAGCCGAAGAACACCATCCCAACTGTGAAGCACGGGGGTGGCAGCATCATGTTGTGGGGGTGCTTTGCTGCAGGAGGGACTGGTGCACTTCACAAAATAGATGGCATCATGAGATAGGAAAAGTATGTGGATATATTGAAGCAACATCTCAAGACATCAGTGTCACGAACCGGCTCGAAGTTCGTAACAAAAGGGATACAACGTAGAAACAAGGAATAACAAAATATATTTATTAAATAAACTAGTAGTAAACTAAATACAATTAAAAATGGTGTGTGTAATCAGTAGTGTAAGTGAGTGTTTGCATGCATAAATGTGATAACGCGGGGTGTTGAAAGGTGCCAAAACAAACAAACAAACAAACAAACAAACAAACAAACAAACAAACAAACAAACAAACAAACAACAACAACAACAACAACAACAACAACAACAACAACAACAACAACAACAACAACATCTATGAAGGTGTCTGCATGGAGAGAATCTCCTCCATGAATGGGGAAGTGGTGTATTTATCCTGGGACACACCCGGGCCCAGGTGTGTCCCATGTCGCTGACGACCCTCCCGGCTCCGCCCACCGGCATCTTAATAAGGAAAACGAGAGGAAAAAGAAAGAATTCAGCAGACAGAGTGGGAGGGTTGTCACATCAGTCAGAAAGTTAAATCTAGGTCGTGAATGGGTCTTCCACAAGGACAATGACCCCCAAGCGTACTTCCAAAGTTGTGGCAAAATGGCAATAAAGGACAACAAAGTCAAGGTATTGGAGTGGCCATCACAAAGCCATGACCTCAATCCCATAGAATATTTGTGGGCAGAACTGAAAAAGCATGTGCAAGCAAGGAGGCCTACAAACCTGACTCAGTTACACCAGGTCTGTCAGGAGGAATGGGCCAAAATTCACCCAACTTACTGTGAGAAGCTTGTGGAAGGCTACCCAAAACATTTCACCCAAGTTAAACAATTTAAAGGCAATGCTACCAAATACTAATTGAGTGTATGTAAACTTCTGACCCACTGGGAATGTGATGAAAGAAATAAAAGCTAAAATTAATTATTCTCTCTACTATTCTCCTGACATTTCACATTCTTACAATAAAGTGGGGATCCTAACTGACCTAAGACAAGGAATTTTTACTAGGATTAAATGTCAGGAATTGTGAAAAACTGAGTTTAAATGTATTTGGCTAAGGTGTATGTAAACTTCCGACTTCAACTGTATACACTGTATTCTATACTATTCTATTGTATCTTAGTCTATGCCGCTCTGACATTGCTCGTCCATATATTTATATATTCTTAATTACATTCCTTTACTTAGATTTGTGTGTATTGGGGATATGTTGTGAAATTGTCAGATATTACTGTGCTGTCGGAGCTAGAAACACAAGCATTTCGCTAAACCCGCAATAACATCTGCTAAACATTTGTATGTGACCAATAAAATTTGATTTGAATATCCTATGACACTTATCCTAAAAAGAGTAGAGGTGTTAACCCTACACTCATGCCATCATGGCCACCTATTCAACTCCAGTTTCCAATTGGCTTATTCATCACTTCTCCTCCCACCTGTAACTCTTCCACAGGTTTTTGCTTTCAAAGATAATACTTATTTTTTCAGTCAATTTACCTGGTAAAATAAGGGTACATTGTAAATAACTCTGTATTGGAAACAAATATCATATGTGGCATAGGTGAGAAATAACTGCAACTGAATACACACACACACAATATGATGAATTTCAATACGATCAAAAACTGGGGAAAGTTTTTCAATCCATATCTTGCTCTTGTACATGTTCTAACATAATGATTGACAATTAATTAGCCAAACACAACTCTGTATTTGGAACCGCCTACCAAAAACTGGCACTTTGATTGGATTGAGCAAATGTCACTCAAGCCGTTCCTCCCTTCCTTTCCACAGCTCCAACCAATGAGGAAAAGTTTTCGGTGGTGGAACGAGCAACAAGTCAGGCAGTTGAGTAGGGCAAGGAATAGGGGGCCCGATAGTAAAAAAATATATATTGGAAGCAATTTCAACAAAAACAAAAAATACAGGGACTGTTTCATCAACCAACAGTTAACCAAGGGATCCTTCCTTATCTTCGCAAAGAAAGTCATTTCTGTCGCACTTTCAGGTATTACCACATTTTTGAAGAAGCAGTGAGGGATGGACGAGGTGCGGCCTAACAACGGACCAGCAGTAGCCCCTGGGCTGGCGTCAATCTTCCCCCCGGGTCTGCAGGCAATCTACGGGGAATGCAGGCGCCTCTACCCCGACCAGGCCAACCCCTTACAAGTTACAGCCATTGTCAAATACTGGTGAGGAGATGGTTAACGACGTCTTATTATGGATACATTTCTTTGCAACAAAGTCGGATTCCTCGAAAGCTAGCTAGGCTAACTTGGATTGCAATGTTGTTAGTTTAGTTAGCTAACATAATATATGTTGAAAACGCTATGGTTAGTTACCTAGCTTGCTAGCCATAGAAAACATATGATTTGATGTGATTGCTCTTTATTGTTGACTAAATTGCCAGTGAGGAGTTGGGCTGGAGAAATGTAACATTAACCACTAAACGCCTACAGAGTTTGTAAACAAACAATGGTGTGTAAATCGCCTCATATTTTGGGTTGTGAGTGCAACTATTAGATAGTTGTCCTAAGCTTATTAGACATTACATTTAATAATCAATGGTTATATAATTATTTAAAAGGGGAGTAAATATTGCAGATCGCACTTATCAGTAGTGTATCTCTACAGGTTAGGGGGTCCTGATCCATTGGACTACATCAGTATGTACCGTAACGTGGGCTGTGCAGCGCAGGATGTACAGGAGCACTGGCACTACATCAGCTTCGGACTCAGTGACCTGTATGGAGACAACAGAGTACATGAGTAAGTATAGTACTTCAGGTTAATGCTCCATCAGACCAGGTTACTAAGAACACACACATGGCTTGTGCAGCTGTTGTTAACTCATTTTCACTCCTTTGTATCATCCTGCAGAATCAACATTGAGACACTAACACACTCCACTTGTATTTTTCTTGTTCCTCTAAAGCAGTTATGTCAAGCCAACAGCTTTCACCCCCGTTTGTAGTGTTCTTGATTAGACTTGCCAGCGCTGAACATATTATTTTCAGTTATATAAATTACACAATTTTCCCCAGGTCTAGAAAGAGCTCAAGGAAGTGGAAATTTTAATAAAACCAGACAGGAAGAGGCTAACTTTAGGCTACATTGGTGAATTTGCGAGACATACAAGACGAGATACAGATTACCAAGACATAGGCGTACCACGGTTCTTTCTGCCTGCCCCCTCCTCTTTCTCCCTTGTGCTGGCAGCATCACATTAGTGGAAAACAAGACCGTTCTCTGGGCAGGCCTGATTGTCTGGGACAATTTTAGCTAACCGTAACCTAATTCTCCTACCCTGCTGCGTAAGTTCTCCTAACCTGCTACAAAAAGGCAATTATGCTACTCAAAACTGGGAGACCTGTCCTCAGAATAGTTTTGGTTTCCAGTAATGCAATACAGCCTCACGCTGGCCCACCTGCTCTTTCTCTTCGCTAATGATGCCGAGTGTGTGTTCAGTTTTCGGTCTGTTGCGTTTTAGAATTTCCTAGCCTATTCATTGATGATAGGCCCTGCTTTACTGAAGTTGCAAGACATTAAAAGACAAGAAAGAAACTAATTTGCGTAATACATATCATAAAAATCTGACTAAGATTGAGATCTGTTTTTTGCATGGGGCTGTGTCTCAATCCACTGCATCCGCCAATGGCAGCTTTCCGCATCTGCGGTGCAAGGTGGCCGAGCTACGGCTATTAGGCCCATGACATACTATGGTTAGGCCCACAAACTACTATGACCACTCCATGGAGAGATGAGACTCTCACAAACACGATGGTGTTCTCCGTTTTGCTCTACGACCCCCACAAGTGTCACGGAATCATTGGTATGACTTTTAAAACAATCTCCCCCTCCGGGCTTAGACTCTTAAGTATTGATTGCTAGGCATACAAATAAGATTATTTCTTAATACGTTTGAAACAAGGTCTAGTTGTAGCTGCAACCGGACTAGATCGTGACCGACTCTTGGCAGAATGCATTGCTTGACTGCCGTGAGGGTGAAAAGTAGTCTGACGACTCGTACCGTCGTTCGCTACATACTGCTGCAGAGAAGAAAGTAACGTCTGTGGCATAGCATTTGGCCAGAGCCTGGGTAACCAGGCAAGGTGATAATCAGTCGTTCTCGAACTGTAGCCCCCCAAACAGTGAGTTTGAGTTTGTTAAGCAGAGGCTGTGTACAGTGCCTTCGGAAAGTATTCAGACCCCTTGACTTTTTCCAAATGTTGTTACTAGCCTTATTCTAAAATGTGCCTTAACCTGTCTGGCGCATGTGGGACGAACTCGTCCCACCTACGTAACAGCCACTTCAATCCAGTGGCGCGATTTTTGAATCGTTTGAAATACTATTACTTCAATTTCTCAAACATATGACTATTTTACAGCTATTTAAAGACAAGAATCTCGTTAATCTAACCACACTGTCCGATTTCAAAAAGGCTTTACAACGAAAGCAAAACATTAGATTATGTCAGCAGAGTGCCCAGACAGAAATAATCAGACACCCATTTTTCAAGCTAGCATATCATGTCACATAAACCCAAACCACAGCTAAATGCAGCACTAACCTTTTATGATCTTCATCAGATGACACACCTAGGACATTATGTTATACAATACATGCATGTCTGTTCAATCAAGTTCATATTTATATCAAAAAACAGCTTTTTACATTAGCATGTGACGTTCAGAAAAAGCATAACCCCCGCAAACTTCCGGGGAATTTACTAACAGTTTGCTAAATTACTCACGATAAACGTTCACAAAAAGCATAACAATTATTTTAAGAATTATAGATACATTACTCCTCTATGCACTCTATGTCCGATTTTAAAATAGCTTTTCGGATGAAGCACATTTTGCAATACTCTAAGTACAAAGCCCGGCATCACGGGCTAGCTATTTAGACACCCGGCAAGATTAGCCTTCATCAAAATCACATTTCCTATAAGAAAAATGTTCTTACCTTTCTTGTTCTTCGGCAGAATGCACTCCCACGACTTCTACTTCAATAACAAATGTAGGTTTGGTCCCAAATAATCCATCGTTATGTTCCAACAGCGGCGTTTTGTTCATGAGTTCTAGACACTATCAGAATACTAAATCACGGTCTCGCGCATGGCTTGACAAAAAAATTCTAAATTATTCCATTACCGTACTTTGAAGCATGTCAACCGCTGTTTAAAACCAATTTTTATGCCATTTATCTCGTAGAAAAGCGATAATATTCCGACCGGGAATCTGCAATGAGCCTAAACAGCCGAATTAAATTTCTCCACGGGGGCGAATCGTGCACGCGCCTCATTCAAAGGTCCTCTGATCGGCCACTTACCAAAGGCGATAATCTGTTTCAGCCAGAGGCCGCCTCGTCAACCTTCAGGTATTTCCCGGGTTCTGAGAGCCTATCGGAGCCCTGGGAATTGTCACGTTACAGCTAAGATCTTTACTTTTCAATAAACAGATGCAAGACGCACGACTCCTTGTCAGACAGGGTACTTCCTGCATGAAACCTTGTCAGGTTTTTGCCTGCCATAGGAGTTCTGTTATACTCACAGACACCATTCAAACAGTTTTAGAAACTTTAGGGTGTTTTCTATCCAAACCTGAACAATAATATGCATATTCTAGCTTCTGAGTTGGTGTAGGAGGCAGTTAAAAATGGGAACATATTTTTTCCAAAATTCTCAATGCTGCCCCCTAGCCCAAACAGGTTAAACAAGTTTGTTATGAAAGTTCACATGTTCCAGAAGGCATTTCTGCCAAAAAACGCATTTTGCTAAAACAAAGTTTACCTACAAATGGCACTCCTGTGAAGTAGTGACGCGCGACATACACCTTGTTTCCTGAAACAAGTCACATTTTGTTACGTTACAGCTTTATTCAAAAATGTATTTTCCTCAGCAATCTACACAGAATACCCCATAATGACAAAGTGAAAAAAGGTTTTAGAAGTGTTTGCAAATCTATTAAAAATAAATAACATGACAGCCTGCTTGGAGTTTGCCAAAAGGCACCTAAAGACTCGCAGACCATGAGAAACAAGATTCTCTGGTCTGATCAAACCAAGATTGAACCCTTTGGCCTAAATGCCAAGGGTCACGTCTGGATGAAACCTGGCACCATCCCTACGGTGAAGCATTGTGGTGGCAGCATCATGCTGAGGGGATGTTTTTCAGCGACAGGGACTGGGTGACCGGCAAAGATGAACCGAGCAAAGTACAGAGAGATCCTTGATGAAACCCTGCTACCGAGTGCTCAGGATCCCAGGCTGGGGCGAAGGTTTACCTTCCAACAGGACAATGACCCTAAGCACACAGTCAAGACAACGCAGGAGTGGCTTCAGAACAAGTCTCTGAATGTCCTTGAGTGAACCAACCAGAGCCCAGACTTAGATCTAACATCTCTGGAGAGACATGAAAATTGCTTTGCAGCAACGCTCCCCATCCAACCTGACAGAGCTTTGAGGATCTGCAGAGAAGAATGGGAGAAACTCCCATCATATCCAAGAAGATTCGATGCTGTAATCACTGCCGAAGGTGCTTCAACAAAGTACTGAGCAAAGGGTCTGAATACTTAGGTAAATGTGATATTTGTGCAAAAATGTCTAAAAACCTGTTTTTGCTTTGTCATTGTGAGGAATGTGCAATGCTATTGATCCAGCTGTAGGTCTCATTGCGGCCAGCGCTAGTAGGTCAAACCCATATCTCAGTCGGTGAAACAAATGACTAAAATCAGGGTTCGCACTAGAGGTCGGCCGATTAATCGGAATGGCCGATTAATTAGGGCAGATTTCACGTTTTCATAACAATCGGTAATTGGCATGTTTAGACACCGATCATGGCCGATTACATTGCACTCCACGAGGAGACTGCGTGGCAGGCTGACTACCTGTTATGCGAGTGCAGCAAGAAGCCAAGGTAAGGTGCTAGCTAGCATTAAACATATCTTATAAAAAACAATCAATCTTAACATAATCACTAGTTAACTACACATGGTTAATGATATTACTAGTTTATCTAGCTTGTCCTGCGTTGCATATAATCGATGCGGTGCCATTGAATCATAGCCTACTTCGCCAAACGGGCGATTTAACAAGCGCATTTGCGAAAAAAGCACTGTCGTTGCACACCTAACCATAAACATCAACGTCTTTCTTAAAATCAATACACAAGTATATATTTTTAAACCTGCATGTTTAGTTAATATTGCCTGCTAACATGAATTTCTTTTAACTAGGGAAGTTGTCACTTCTCTTGCGTTCTGTGCAACAGAGTCAGGATATATGCAGCAGTTTGGGCCGCCTGGCTCGTTGTGAACTGTGTGAAGACCATTTCTTACTGACAAAGACAGCCAACTTCGCCAAACGGGATGATTTAACAAAAGCACATTTGCGAAAAAAATCACAATCATTGCACGAATGTATCTAACCATTAACATCAATGCCTTTCTTAAAATCAATACACAGAAGTATATTTTTTTTAAACCTGCATATTTAGTTAAAAGAAATCCTGGTTAGCAGGCAATATTAAACTAGGGAAATTGTGTCACTTCTCTTGCGTTCATTGCACGCAGAGTCAGTGTACATGCAACAGTTTGGGCCTCATTGCGAACTAATTTGCCAGAATTTTACGTAATTATGACATAACATTGAAGGTTGTGCAATGTAACAGCAATATTTAGACTTATGGATGCCACCCGTTAGATAAAATATGGAACGGTTCTGTATTTCACTGAAAGAATAAACGTTTAGTTTTCGAAATGATAGTTTCCGGATTTGACCATATTAATGACCTACGGCTCGTATTTCTGTGTGTTATTATGTTATAATTAAGTCTATGATTTGATAGAGCAGTCTGAGCGGCGGTAGGCAGCAGCAGGCTCATAAGCATTCATTCAAAGAGCACTTTCGTGCGTTTGCCAGCAGCTCTTCGCTGTGCTTCAAGCATTGAGCTGTTTATGACTTCAAGCCTATCAACTCCCGAGATTAGGCTAGTGTAACTGATGTGAAATGGCTAGCTAGTTAGCGGGGTGCGCGCTAATAGCGTTTCAATCGGTGACGTCACTCGCACTGAGACCTTGAAGTATTTGTTCCCCTTGCTCTGCAAGGTTCGATGCTTTCGTGGAGCGATGGGTAACGATGCTTCGAGGGTGGCTGTTGTCGATGTGTTCCTGGTTCGAGCCCAGGTAGGGGCGAGGAGAGGGACGGAAGCTATACTGTTACACTGGCAATACTAAAGTGCCTATAAGAACATCCAATAGTCAAAGGTATATGAAATACAAATGGTATAGAGAGAAATAGTCCTATAATAACTACAACCTAAAACTTCTTACCTGGGAATATTGAAGACTCATGTTAAAAGGAACCACCAGCTTTTATATGTTCTCATGTTCTGAGCAAGGAACTTAAACGTTAGCTTTTTTACATGGCACATATTGCACTTTTATTTCTCCAACACTTAGTTTTTGCATTATTTAAACCAAATTGAACATGTTTCATTATTTATTTGAGGCTAAATTGATTTTATTGTAGTATTATATTAAAATAAATGTGTTCATTCAGTATTGTTGTAATTGTCATTATTACAAATAAATAAAACAAAAATCATAATCGGTCGACCTCTAGTTCGCACAAGGTGCTTAAACTCTGAAATTCATGTACTGGAGTACCTTGAAAATCAGACGTTTTTTCAAGTTGGTTCTTGAAAACTACTTTAATTAAAATGGAGAACAGAAAATTAGCAAATGTTAATATGAAAAATAATAGAAATGTATTGGTCTTGCTAATTAATTTCCAGGCAAACAAGCAAGTTTTATTTCCTCACGTGTTTTGCACGCTGGCAGCCAGGTGAGCTCGCTTATTCCACCCACACTGCCACTCAGCCAGGCAGGTACAGAACTGACTGATTAGGTGCTGCCAAACGTCACATTGATAGCTAGATTGTACATTCAATCCTGCCTGGCAGGAAATATATGTTTATTAATGGGTTTTGCCAGACCCAAACAGGGATTTAGTGGAGAGTAAATGCCATATAGGCACCTTTTTATTTGTGAATTAGTTTACTCACCTTTTTATTTAGTTAATTATCATTTACCCACTTATTGTTGCGTTCCCAGCGTTGATCAACGCTCAGAAGGCTTCTTGATCTGAGTTCTAATCGCGCTTACCTCTGTGAATGAGTGGAATCATGAATGATTCATGTATCCTCATTATGTTTGCCCAATACCCCTGATTTTTTTTGTTAGCATTGCATTCATTCACCACTCTGCCCAATGGAAAACTCCACCCACGACATAAGCCAAGATGTGAAACGAACTACCTAGCCCAGACCTACAGTGGCAAGTTGCAGAGAGATCGTATAACTGGTAAATAGTCGCTGATATTTCAGTCAGATGTCTAGCTAGCTAGCCAGCTCAAGGGCTCTGGCTATTAGCCAGGTAGCTAGCTATAACTAGCTGGCTAGAAAGATGACATTCAAAGCTAAAGTTGAATGGAGCCTGACCTCAGCAGGAGCAGTTGGCTGAAATTAAGCTAGCCAGCTAAACTCAGCAAAAAAAAGAAACGTCCCTTTTTCAGGACCCTGTCTTTCAAAGATAATTCGTAAAAATCCAAATAACTTCACAGATCTTCATTGTAAAGGGTTTAAACACTGTTTCCCATGCTTGTTCAATGAACCATAAACAATTAATGAACATGCACCTGTGGAACGGTTGTTAAAACACTAACAGCTTACAGACGGTATGCAATTAAGGTCACAGTTATGAAAACTTAGGACACTAAAGAGGCCTTTCTACTGACTCTGAAAAACACCAAAAGAAAGATGCCCAGGGTCCCTGCACATCTGCGTGAATGTGCCTTTGGCATACTGCAAGAAGGCATGAGGACAGAATATGTGGCCAGGGCAATAAATTGCAATGTCCGTACTGTGAGACGCCTAAGACAGCACTACAGGGAGACAGGACGGACAGCTGATCGTCCTCGCAGTGGCAGACCACATGTAACAACACCTGCACAGGATCGGTATATCTGAATATCACACCTGCGGGACAGGTACAGGATGGCAACAACAACTGCCCGAGTTACTCCAGGAACGCACAATCCTTCCATCAGTGCTCAGACTGTCCGCAATAGGCTGAGAGAGGCTGGACTGAGGGCTTGTAGGCCTGTTGTAAGGCAGGTCCTCACCAGACATCACAGGCAACAACGTTGAGCACAAACCCACCGTCGCTGGACCAGACAGGACTGGCAAAAAGAGCTCTTCACTGACAAGTCGCGGTTTTGTCTCAACAGGGGTGATGGTCGGATTTGCGTTTATCGTCGAATGAATGAGCGTTACACCGAGGCCTGTACTCTGGAGCGGGATCGAGATGGAGGGTCCGTCATGGTCTGGGGCGGTGTGTCACAGCATCATCAGACTCAACGCTGTGCGTTACAGGGAAGACCTCCTCCTCCCTCACGTGGTACCCTTCCTGCAGGCTCATCCTGACATGACCCTCCAGCATGACAATGTCACCAGCCATACTGCTCGTTCTGTGCGTGATTTCCTGCAAGACAGGAATGTCAGCGTTCTGCCATGGCCAGCAAAGAGCCCAGATCTCAATCCCATTGAGCACGTCTGGGACCTGTTGGATCGGAGGGTGAGGGCTAGGGCAATTCCCCCCAGAAATGTCTGGGAACTTGCAGGTGCCTTGGTGGAAGATGGCAAATCTGGTGCAGTCCATGAGGAGGAGATGCACTGCAGTACTTAATGCAGCTGGTGGCCACCACAGAGAGACTCGGTTAGTAGTACAGTGGTACCCAAACTTGAGGCCCCGGAGAGAATCTTTCATCTTTTCAAACACATTAGTAACTTGTTTCTCTTCAAATGGGAATAGAATACAATATTTTAAAGTCAACTAAGGGCCTGTTACACTGTCAAAATTCACTACCATGTCATTGTGTTGGGACAGCCTGTGGGACTTAACATTTTGTGAAATATAAAGACAATTTATATATAAAGACAATTTAAAATTATTATCATGTACACTGAACAAAAATATAAATGCAACATGCAACAATTTCAAAGATTTTACTGAGTTACAGTTCATATCAGGAAATCAGTGAATTTCATCATTACTGACTTATCACTCATGTATGTAGTAAATAAGTAGTGAAACAAGTATTATTGAGTAGATGAATAGTGCTTATTTTTTTATTAGGTTGTGGTGATATACTGCCTTCTGGTGGCGACTAGAAATAATTGCATAATAGGAACTATTAAATATTGATGGTCCTTGAAATTAAATATTAGTGCTTGAAAAAGTCCTACGAACCCTGTAAAATGCACATGACTAGAGTTGATGCGCAAGGAATCAATTATTTTGGAGTGGACTCTTCACCACTACGTTACCATCGTTGGGAAAATGACAGAGGAAGGTGAATACTTTGAGAAGTTAAATGAGAAGGAAATGCAAACTTTGAACGGTGGTATTGACGTACAGGTGCAATGTGAATTCATGTGTAATTTTACGAATGTTATTCTAGTTTAAACGTTAAGAGCTTTTTTTTCATTTGTCACATCCCCTAGTGGAGTAATGGAATTAAGCTAAAAGGAAGGCTAATCTGTATTGGGTTTGTGTTGTCGTGGGTTGTGTTGACTCATGGTCAAATAAGGACGGCCCAGGGTTTGGTTTTTTGAGCGGAAGACACACACATGTACACCAGAAGAGAGAGGTGGGTTAGACAGCTTGAATTAAGTGTGTGTATTCTATATGTGCATTGTCAGGTTTACAGGTCAGGAAGGCCCCAGTGGCTTTGGCTTTGAGCTGACGTTCAGGCTGAAGAGAGAGGTGGGAGAGACCGCACCCCCTACCTGGCCGGCTGAACTCATGCAGGGCCTGGCCCGCTACGTCTTCCAATCAGGTAAGAACCCAGGCTCTGTGTGTGTGTCTAGTGTGGAAGGGATTTAGTAATTAGAGTAAGGTTAGGAGATGGTAGTTATCTACCAATTATAAGCCAGGCGCTCGGACCGTTTTGTTACTCTCCACCACACACAGCACAGAGGGCTCCGCTACCTCCATATTGAGATAATGGTGCATGTCAATATTTGTAACCTTATGTCACTCTACGTCGGTGACGTTTCGCTAAGGAGAGCACTCCAGCTTCAAATTGGCTCTTTCAACCCCTTGCTTCTCCACCGCAACTTCCTCATGTAGCCTGTAAAAGAGAATGTGTTCTCAGTCAGCTTACCTGGTAGAATAACGACTAAATAGAAGTAAATGTCGGGGACATTTGACCTTTAATGCAGGCAAATTTAAATCCGTTTTACCTCATTTCTATCAGCATGTCACGTGCAACCAAAGGGGGAAAAAACTCTAGACCACCTTTACTCCACACACACACAGATGCATACAAAGCTCTCCCCCGCCCTCCATTTGGCAAATCTGACCATAATTCTATCCTCCTGATTCTTGCTTACAAGCAAAATTAAAGCAGGAAGTACCAGTGACTCGCTCAATACGGAAGTGGTCAGATGACATGGATGCTACGCTACAGGACTGTTTTGCTAGCACAGACTGGAATATGTTCCGTTATTCATCCAATGGCATTGAGGAGTATACCACCTCAGTCATCGGCTTCATCAATAAGTGCATTGACGATGTCGTCCCCACAGTGATCGTATGTACATGCCCCAACTAAGACGAACCATCAAACAGGCAAAGCGTCAATACAGGATTAAGATTGAATCCTACTACACCGGCTCTGACGCTCGTCGGATGTGGCAGAGCTTGAAAACTATTACGGTCCAGAAAGGGAAACCCAGCCATGAGCTGCCCTGTGACGCAAGCCTACCAGACGAGCTAAACGCCTTTTATGCTCGCTTCGAGGCAAGCAACACTGAAGCATGCGTGAGAGCGCCAGCTGTTCCGGACGACTGTGTGATAACGCTCTCGGTAGCCGATATGAGCAAGACTTTTAAACAGGTCAACATTCACAAAGCTGCGGGGCCAGACGGAATACCAGGACGTGTACTCAAAGCATGGACGGACCAACTGGCAACTGTCTTCTGACATTTTCAACCTCTCCCTGACCGAGTCTGTAATACCTACATGTTTCAAGCAGACCACTATAGTCCCTGTGCCCAAGGAAGCGAAGGTAACCTGCCTGATTACCGCCTATAGCACTCATGTCGGTAGTCATGAAGTGCTTTGAAAGGCTGGTCATGGCTCACATCAACAGCATCATCCCGGATACTCTAGACGCACTCCAATTCGCATACTGCCCCAACAGATCCACAGATGACGCAATCTCAATCGCACTCCACACTGCCCTTTCCCACCTCGACAAACGGAACACCTATGTGAGAATGCTGTTCATTGACTACAGCTCAGCGTTCAACACCATAGTGCACATAAAGCTCATCACTAAGTTAAGGACCCTGGGACTAAACACCTCCCTCTGCAACTGGATCCTGGACTTCCTGACGGGCTGCCCCAGGTGGTAAGGGTAGGCAACAACATGTCTGCCACGCTGATCCTCAACACTGGGGCCCCTCCAGGGGGTGTGTGCTTAGTCCCCTCCTGTACTCCTTGTTCACCCACAACTGCTTTGCCAAACACGACTCCAACACCATCACTAAGTTTGCTGATGACGCAAAAGTGGTAGTCCTGATCACCGGCAACAATGAGACAGCCTATAGGGAGGAGGTCAGAGACCTGGCAGTGTGGTGCTAAGACAACAACCTCTCCCTCAATGTGAGCAAGGCAAACGAGCTGATTGTGGACTACAGGAAAAGGCGGGCCAAACAGGCCCCCATTAACATCGACGGGGCTGTAGTGGAGCGGTCAAGATTTTCAAGTTCCTTGGTGTCCACATCACCAACAAACTATCATGGTCCAAACACACCAAGACAGTCGTGAAGAAGGCACGACAATACCTTTTTCCCCTCAGGAGACTGAAATGATATGGCATGGGTCCCCAGATCCTCAAAAAGTTGCACTATCGAGAGCATCCTGACCGGTTGCATCACCGCCTGGTATTGCAACTGCTCGGCATCTGACCATAAGGCGCTACAGTGGGTAGTGCGTAGGGACCAGTACATCACTGGGCCAAGCTTCCTGTCATCTACTACTACATGTGGCTGAGGCCACATCGCATTGAAACAACTAGTTCTTGCAAAGATGTTGGGAAATGTAAGATGTCTGGCAGCTAAAATGGCGAATATTCTCTGTTTCTTGGAATACCACCTGCAACTACACACCTATGTTTATTAGAGTTTCTTTCTTACGAATCGTGAGCGAAGAAATGATCACCAAGTAAAGGTTAGTTGAAAAATTGCTTCGAGTGCATTGTACTAGATAAGGTGTAATGGTGTATGTTAGCATTCACATATCACTGTTAAGTTCCTCTGGGCTCTGGGGAAACTCAGGAAGTCTAATTTCCATTTCTCTCTCTGATGGGGGAAGTGTGTTTAAACTTTGTCATACTTGACAAATTTCCTCTCATCTTAATAGTATTTTCTTTACATCTGTGAAAAATAAGTTTCCCTCTTTTCTCCCAGACCTTTCGTGGTGTGGTGTGTGTGTGTGTGCTCCACTTTGCTAAGTCTTTCAAATCACTTAACCATGCGCAATGATTACTTTGTGAGGATTCCTCTGGCAGGATCTCTTGCTTACTCTCACTGCTTCTTTCGCTTCTAATTTTTTTCCCCTCATCAAGCTACACACAATACCCCATAATGACAAAGCAAAAACTGGTTAGAAATTTTTGCAAATGTATTCAAAATCTACTGGAATATCACATTTACATAAGTATTCAGACACTTTACTCAGTACTTTGTTGAAGCACCTTTGGCAGCGATTACAGCCTCGAGTCTTCTTGGGTATGATGTTACGGTATGAAGCTTGGCACAACTGTATTTGGGAGTTTCTCCCATTCTTCTCTGGAGATCCTCTCAAGCTCTGTCAAGTTGGATGTGGAGCATCGCTGCACAGCTATTTTCAGGTCTCTCCAGAGATGTCTGATTGGGTTCAAATCCGGGCTCTGGCTGGGCCACTCAAGGACATTCAGGACTGTGTGCTTAGGGTCGTTGTCTTGTGGGAAGGTGAACCTTCACCCCAGTCTGAGGTGCTGAGCACTCTGGAGCAGGTTTTCATCAAGGGATCTCTCTGTACTTTGCTCCGTTCATCTTTGCCTCGATCCCGTCTGGTCTCCCAGTCCCTGTCACTGAAAACATCCCCACAGCATGATGCTGGCACCAACACGCTTCACCGTAGGGATGGTGTCAGGTGTCCTCCATATATGTAACGCTTGGCATTCAGGCAACAAATTCAATCTTGGGTTTCTCAGACCAGCGAATCTTATTTGTTATGGTCTGAGAGTCGTTTAGGTGCCTTTTTGGCAAACTCCAAGCGGGCTGTCATGTGCCTTTTACTGAGGAGTTGCTTCCATCTGGCCACCACCATAAAGGCCTGATTGGTGGAGTGCTGCAGAAGTGGTTCTCATCTCCACAGACGAACTCAAGAGCTCTGTAAGAGTGACCATCAGGTTCTTGATCACCTCCCTGACCAAGGCCCTTCTCCACCGATTGCTCAGTTTGGCCGGGCGGCCAGCTCTAGGAAGAGTCTTGATGGTTCCAAACTTCTTCCATTTAAGAATGGAGGCCACTGTGTTCTTGGGGTCCTTGAATGCTGCAGGCATTTTTTTGATACATTTTCCAGTTGTAGAAACATCTCAAGGATGATCAATGGAAACAGGATGCACCTGAGCTCAATTTCGAGTCTCATAAAAAAGGGTCTGAATACTTATGTAAATAAGGTATTTCTGGTTTTTGCAAACATTTCTAAAAACCTGTTTATGCTTTCTCATTATGCAGTATTGTGTGTAGATTGAGGGGAAAAAATGATTTAATACATTTGAGAATGCGGCTGTAATGTAACAATGTGACTTGTTTTAGGAAACTACGCGTATGTTGCGCGTCTACTTCACAGGAGAGCCATTTGAACGACAACTTTGATTTGATCAAAATACGTTTTTTGGCAGATGCCTTCTGGAACGTGAAGTTTCATGTGCCTTAATAACAAATGTGTATGTCATCTGTAAATACAAATCAAATTGTTAAATTATGAGCCTAGTTGGTTTAGCCATGGGAAAAGACAACAACCTTCCCGCTAGCCATGATTGGCTGAGATGAGTGGGCTGGACATGCCGAGAGATGAGTTCGGATTGGTCTGCCATGTAGCCGGCTTCTGTCTATAACATGAGCTGGTCGGTATGTGTAGGTAATCCTTTTTAACACGGCTTTTTTTGAAAGATATCACAGTACAACTGCATAAGGGTTGCTCTTCACTTTCAGGAGGACCGAGTTTTGAAATCAGTGGAATTAGAGTATGATAGCTAATTCTGGTGTTTGATTGTCGAAAAGACAACATAGAGCGAAAAGTGTTTCATACAACAGCCTTCTAAGGTCAACCATGGCATCCGTGGTAGAGAGGGAGAAGTGTCCTTCCATGTTTACGGGTAAGATATTCTAGCTAGCTACATTTTCAGATATTACACATTTCAAATTTAGTCAAAGTCGTTTACAAGTTAGTGTACTGTTAGCTTGCTAGCTAACGTTATGTGTATGATCTGTGTAGTAATATTATTCGTATCTCAGAGCCATTTGCATTGCTAGTTATAGCCTAATGTTAGCTAGCTAACATTGAACCTTGTTGGTTAGCTACCTGCTGATTCATGCAGGGTAGGAACATTATGAGTTGTGATTATCAAATCAAATTTATTTATATAGCCCTTCTTACATCAGCTGATATCTCGAAGTGCTGTACAGAAACCCAGCCTAAAACCCCAAACGGCAAGCAATGCAGGTGTAGAAGCACGGTGGCTAGGAAAAACTCCCTAGAAAGGCCAAAACCTAGGAAGAAACCTAGAGACGAACCAGGCTATGAGGCGTGGCCAGTCCTCTTTTGGCTGTGCCGGGTGGAGATTATAACAGAACATGGCCAAGATGTTCAAATGTTCATAAATGACCAGCATTGTCAAATAATAATAATCACAGTAGTTGTCGAGGGTGGAACAGGTCAGCACCTCAGGAGTAAATGTCAGTTGGCTTTTCATAGCCGATCATTGAGAGTATCTCTACCGCTCCTGCTGTCTCTAGAGAGTTGAAAACAGCAGGTCTGGGACAGGTAGCACGTCTGGTGAACAGGTCAGGGTTCCATAACCGCAGGCAGAACAGTTGAAACTGGAGCAGCAGCACGGCCAGGTGGGCTGGGGACAGCAAGGAGTCGTCATGCCAGGTTGTCCTGAGTCATGGTCCTAGGGCTCAGGTCCTCCGGAAGAGAGAATTAGAGAGTGCATACTTGAATTCACACAGGACACCGGATAAGACAGGAGAAGTACTCCAGATATAACAGACTGACCCTAGCCCCCGACACATAAACTACTGCAGCATAAATACTGTGCTGCTGGCAACATGGTTCATTGTTTAGCGAGCTAGCTAAATATCTAAAGAAAGGACTTCACTATGCAAGTAACCATTTCAATAGAATGTTCATGATGTCACTGCAACAACTGTCGATAGACGTAGCCAGAGCGAATTTACCAGCTATCTACTCCGATTTCAGAGCACTGAGTGTGGCAGAGTGCAGAATGACTTTAGAATTTATGAACGTTCAACACCCGTTGAATATGACCAGTGTCAGTAAACAGCGCAGTTGCAGTCACCAACACTCTGGATAACATGAAAACAGCCTAACCAGCTCTGCTAGTGCGAGTAAAATGGTCAGAGTGAGCTGTTCTGGCAGCAGCTAGCAAGCTAGCCAACTTTAGCCAGTTAGCTTGGGTGCTTGACTACTGCTGTTAGGTCTGAACGCTCCGAGAGTGAAGCGCTCTGAATTTACAAACGGACAACGCTCTTAGTTTTCGAACGCCCAGAGCACACTCTGGCGCTCCAAATTAAATTTACGAACACACCCGTAGTATAAACAAGCCTTTAGTCTTTAAATCTTTGGTTGTTTAGTAAATGGCCTCACATGTAAATACTTAGAGATGGGTGGAGCTAAAGCTTAAGAGGGTGTGAACGATACTCAATGGGTGTAGACAAAGAAGAGCTCTCCAGTAAGTGTACCAAAACATTCAAGGGCAATTTTCTGGAAAGTGAGGTTTACAAGTTTTCAACTTAAAAAGCAGAATTACTTTCCCATTGTTCCTCAAATGTAGTGTATGATATACCATGTTCTAGCTCTGAGTCTCTACTTTTATCTAATGTAAAAAACACAATTTTAAAATGTTGCTACATAAGACCGAATCGAGCCGGTCAGTCACAAATCTGGAAAAAGTAAAGGGGTCTGAATACTTTCCGAATGCACTGTATACATACTCTCCCTTTTTTCATCCCTTTTTCTCCTATCATTCTTACCATCACTCTTTTCTTTGTCTGATGGTCCTTTCTCGTTTGCTGTTAGGCTAGTGATGAGAGAACTGTAACATATTTTCCAATATATCACAGAGTGGTCTTTCACATCCATCTTTCCTGTAGAAAACACATTTTGCAGTGGAGACCACATATCGTGGCACAGTCCCCTGGACAACAGTGAGTCTCGTATCCAACACATGCTGCTCACTGAGGACCCCCAGATATCGCCGGTCCACACACCCTTCGGCCTGGTCAACTTCCTGCAGGTGAGCTAATCTAGCCCCAAGTTCTCCGGCCTACTCCCTCAACTCCCTCCGTTGAGTCTATAATAGCCTTCTGTGTGTGTCCTTTTACCCTCTTTCTTTCTTTTTGTGTGTTAACTCCCTCTCCTCTGTAGATTGTGGGTGTGTGTACAGAAGAGTTGCAGGCGGCCCAACAGTGGAACGGCCAGGGAATACTGGAGCTTCTCCGAGGGGTCCATGTGTGAGTTTGAAATATGACATACCTCCCTACCAGACTACCAGTCTTATTTCATATTAACCCAGTGTGAACGAGTCCATGATTCACTTTTCTCCACCATGCTGTCTGTGTTCAGTGCCGGAGGACCCTGGTTGATAACTGACATGAGGAGAGGAGAGACCATGTTTGACATCGACCCGCATTTACAAGTAAGGCTTTGATTAGTTACTTTGTGTATTAATTCAAATTGTATTTTCATTCAAACAGCGCCACCTGCTGGTTCAGTCCCCACAATGTGTTTGAGTGTGCATTAATGTGTGTGGGCTAGTGTTAAGGTTTGCGTGTGTGTTTGCTCATCCTAAGCAGGAGCGTGTGGACCAGGGTATAGAGACAGAGGGATCCAACTTGAGTGGCGTGAGCGCAAAGTGTGTGTGGGACGACCTCAGCCGGCCTTCCGAGGATGAAGAGGACAGCCGCTCCATCTGTATAGGATCTCAGCCACGAAGACTGTCGGAGAAAGGTATAACACACACACACACCTAACTTATATCCCTAGACAATTCTAATGGACCGTCATAGATCTGACCTGGGTTGTGTTCAATAGTCACCAACTTTTTTTAAATTTTGTTATTTTTGAGACAGGGAGGGACTATCTGGACTTCTCCAACAAGAACGGCTCATATTTGTTTTCTGTTGCAAAACTATATGCATGCATACATACATACATACATACATACACACATACAGTTGAAGTCGGAAGTTTACATACACCTTAGCCAAATACATTTAAACTACATTTTTCACAATTCCTGACATTTAGTCCTAGTAAAAATTCAGTTTCTTAGGTCAGTTAGGATCACCACTTTATTTTAAGAATGTGAAATATCAGAATAATAGTAGAGTGATTTATTTTCGCTTTTATTTCTTTCGTCACATTCCCAGTGGGTCAGAAGTTTACATACACTCAATTAGTATTTGGTAGCATTGCCTTTAAATTGTTTAACTTGGGTCAAACGTTTTGTGTAGCCTTCCACAAGCATCCCACAATAAGTTGGGTGAATTTTGGCCCATTCCTCCTGACAGAGGTGGTGTAACTGAGTCAGGTTTGTAGGCCTCCTTGCTCACACACGCTTTTTCAGTTCTGCCCACACATTTTCTATAGGATTGAAGTCAGGGCTTTGTGATGGCCACTCTAATACCTTGATTTTGTTGTCCTTAAGCCATTTTGCCACAACTTTGGAAGTATGCTTGGGGTCATTGTCCATTTAGAAGACCCATTTGCGAACAAGCTTTAACTTCCTGACTGATATCTTGAGATGTTGCTTCAATATATCCTCATAATGCCATCTATTTTGTGAAGTGCACCAGTCCCTCCTGCAGCAAAGCACCCCCGCAACATGATGCTGCCACCCCCGTGCTTCACGGTTGCGATGGTGTTCTTCGGCTTGCAAGCCTCCCCCTTTTTCCTCCAAACATAACGATGGTCATTATGGCCAAACAGTTCTATTTTTGTTTTATCAGACCAGAGGACATTTCTCCAAAAAGTACGATCTTTGTCCCCATGTGCAGTTGCAAACCGTAGTCTGGCTTTTTTTTATGGCGGTTTTGAGTGGTGGCTTCTTCCTTGCTGAGCAGCCTTTCAGGTTATATTGATATAGGACTCGTTTACTGTGGATATAGATACTTTTGTACCTGTTTCCTCCAGCATCTTCACAAGGTCCTTTGTTCCTTGGATTGATTTGCACTTGTCGCACCAAAGTACGTTTATCTCTAGGAGACAGAACGTGTCTCCTTCCTGAGTGGTATGACGGCTGCGTGGTCCCATGGTGTTTATACTTGCATACTATTGTTTGTACAGATGAACGTGGTACCTTCAGGCATTTGGAAATTGCTCTCAACGATGAACCAGACTTATGGAGGTCTACAATTGTTTTTCTGAGGTCTTGGCTGATTTCTTTTGATTTTCCCATGATGTCAAGCAAAGAGGCACTTGATTTGAAGGCAGCCCTTGAAATACATCCACAGGTACACCTCCAATTGACTCAAATGATGTCAATTAGCCTATTAGAAGCTTCTAAAGCCATGACATAATTTTCTGGAATTTTCCAAGCTGTTTAAAGGCACAGTCAACTTAGTGAATGTAAACTTCTGACCCACTGGAATTGTGATACAGGGAATTATAAGTTAAATAATCTGTCTGTTATTAACAAGAAATTTGTGGAGTGTTTGAAAAACTAGTTTTAATGACTCCAACCTAAGGGCATGTAAACTTCCAACTTCAACTGTACGTACGTACGTACATACATGCATAAAGTGCCAGTCAAACGTTTGGACACACCTACTCATTAAATGTTTTTTCTTTATTTTTACTATTTTCTACTTTGTAGAATAATAGTGAAAAAAGGGTGCATGGCAACAGTTGAACATGATGAAGGAAAAGGTTTAGAATAATAGTGAAGACATCAAAACTATGAAATGACACATATGGAATCATGTCGTAACCAAAAAAGTGTTAAACAAGTCAAAAAATATTTGAAGTAGCCACCCTTTTCCTTGATGACAGCTTTGCACACTCTTGGCATTCTCTCAACCAGCTTCACCTGGAATGCTTTTCCAACAATCTTGAAGGATTTCCAACATATACTGAGCACTTGTTGGTTGCTTTTCCTTCACTCTGCGGGCAACTCATCCCAAACCATCTCAATTGGTCAAATAGCCCTTACACAGCCTGGAGGTGTGTTGGGTCATTGTCCTGTTGAAAAACAAATGATAGTCCCATTAAGCGTAAACCAGATAGGATGGCATATCACTGCAGAGTGCTGTGGTAGCCATGCTGGTTAAGTGTGCCTTAAATTCTAAATAAATCACTGACTGTGTCACCAGCAAAGAACCCCCACACCATCACTCCGCCATGCTTCACGGTGGGAACCACACATGCAGAGATCATCCATTCACCTACTCTGCGTCTCACAAAGACAAGGCGTCTGGAACCAAAAATCTCAAATTTGCACTCATCAGACCAAAGCACAGATTTCCACCGGTCTAATGTCCATTGCTTGTGTTTCTTGGCCCAAGCAAGTCTGTTCTTTTTATTGATGTCCTTTAGTAGTGGTTTCTATGCAGCAAATCTATTGGGCACTAACCAGATAAGTGTAAGCAAAATTGTGATTTGACTTCTTTGGGATAGGTGGCAGTATTTTCACGGCCGGATAAAAAACGTACCCGATTTAATCTGGTTACTACTCCTGCCTAGAAACTAGAATATGCATATAATTAGTAGAAAACACTCTAAAGTTTCTAAAACTGTTTGAATGGTGTCTGTGAATATAACAGAACTCATATGGCAGGCCAAAACCTGAGAAGATTCCATACAGGAAGTGCCCTGTCTGACAATTTGTTGTCCTTCTGTTGCATC
Source organism: Salmo trutta (assembly GCF_901001165.1). Taxonomy (NCBI): domain Eukaryota; kingdom Metazoa; phylum Chordata; class Actinopteri; order Salmoniformes; family Salmonidae; genus Salmo; species Salmo trutta. Next base: position 29,952,060 of record NC_042961.1, read on the forward strand.
TCTATCGAAAATACAGCATCTGTGCTGTAACGTGACATTTTCTAAGGCCTCCATTGGCTCTCTAAAGCCGCCAGAAAGTGGAATGGGGTGTCTGCTGTCTCTGGGCAAAGAACAGCAGGAGAATTTGTAAGTGGTCAGCCTGGGGACAGTGAGACTGGAGACCAGACTATTCCATTTTTTTCTTTCACCCTTTGAATGAATACAACGTTGCCCGGTTGGAATATTATCGCTATTTTACGAGAAAAATAGCATAAAAATTGCTTTTAAACAGCGTTTGACATGCTTCTAAGTACGGTAATGGAATATTTTGAATTTTTGTGTCACGAAATGCGCTCGCGCGTCACCCTTCGGATAGTGACCTGAACGCACGAACAAAACGGAGCTATTTGAATATAACTATGGATTATTTGGAACCAAAACAACATTTGTTGTTGAAGTAGAAGTCCTGGGAGTGCATTCTGACGAAGAACAGCAAAGGTAATCCAATTTTTCTAATAGTAATTCTGAGTTTAGTGAGCCCCAAACTTGGTGGGTGTCAAAATAGCTAGCCGTGATGGCCGAGCTATGTACTCAGAATATTGCAAAATGTGCTTTCGCCGAAAAGCTATTTTAAAATCTGACAATGCAATTGCATAAAGGTGTTCTGTATCTATAATTCTTAAAATAATTGTTATGTGTTTTGTGAACGTTTATCATGAGTAATTTTGTAAATTCACCAGAAGTTTTCGGTGGGTATGCTAGTTCTGAACATCACATGCTAATGTAAAAAGCTGGTTTTTGATATAAATATGAACTTGATTGAACAAAATATGCATGTATTGTATAACATAATGTCCTAGGAGTGTCATCTGATGAAGATCATCAAAGGTTAGTGCTGCATTTAGCTGTGGTTTGGGTTTATGTGACATATATGCTTGCTTGGAAAATGGCTGTGTGATTATTTGTGTCTATGTACTCTCCTAACATAATCGAATGTTTTGCTTTCGCTGTAAAGCCTTTTTGAAATCGGACAATGTGGTTAGATTAACGAGAGTCTTATCTTTAAAATGGTGTAAAATAGTTTATTGTTTGAGAAAATTGAATTGTGGTAATTTAGTTGGTTTTGTATTTCGCGCCGTGCGATGCTGTTGGCTAGGGGTTCCGCAGGCGGAACGGGGTTCCGCTAGCGGAACATCTGTCCTCAACAGGTAAAGTCCTTACGGAGTGATTTTGTGTCCTAATGTTACTGTATGTCCAAAAACTAACCCAATGGTTTGTCCACTGCAGATACAGAGCAGATCAGAGAAGCCCTGAGGAAAGGACTGGAGTTCAACACTAAAGCAGCACTACCCCCTATCAACTCACAGAAACAAGGACACGACAGGCCTCAGTGAGTACATACCCACACAGTGCAGCTGTTATTTTCTCACTTTCCCACTCGAAATGTTCATTCGGAGTCAGCATTCAGGCACACGCACTCCACTCATGTTTTTCTCTTTCCTCTCAAGCGGTGATGTCACATCAACAGCTTTCACCCCCTCCTTTGTAGTGTTCTCTAGAGTAGACTATACACATGCATACACCTCCCCTTAACCCATCCAGAGACCACGCCATGAGACCCAAGTGTGTACACAGTATTGGGACATTGAACAACACATGATAGGTGTATGAAATTGTATGTGGTACAATTCTCCCCCTGGTTTCTCCGTACATGTCCAGTTCCTTAACAAACTCATTCACACACTTTATAGGGAGCTACACGCCACCATCGGACTTGTTTCCCCTGAACATAAGTGGTAATTTAAATCTCTTTCTGACTCCCCTTCTTTCTCTAGAAGTCGTAAGGACAGTCTGGAGAGTGAGAGTTCCGCGGCCATCATTCCTCACGAGCTAGTTCGTACCAGACAACTGGAAAGTGTTCATCTGAAATTCAACCAGGAGTCAGGAACACTGCTGCCCCTCTGTCTCAGGTACACACACACACACACACACACACACACACACACACACACACTGGAGTTGGGGGTGAGCCTGGGTCTTCCCACATACATACAGATTACATAAAACAAGACCAGGGTCATCTGAGCCCTTTGTGTGTGAAAGCGGGAGAGATTGGGAGTGGCGTGTGAGAGAGAGACGGAGGGTGAGAAGAAGCAGGCTCTCCAATCCAGCAAACTTCTTACATACAGTATGTATTCATTGATGTTTAATGATATTGTGCTGGTCATCTTCTATGCTTAGGGGTCGTTTGCTCCATGGTAGACACTTCACCTATAAGAGTATTAATGGAGACACAGCCATCACCTTCGTATCCACTGGAGTAGAGGGGGCCTTTGCTACTGAGGAACACCCGTACGCCGCACATGGACCCTGGCTTCAGGTAAACACACACTGGCTCCTGGTACACACACAAACTGCTTCAAGTGCATACTTGCTGCATGTATTTATGTTACCATATCTCCTCCTCAGATATTGCTGACTGAAGAGTTTGTTGAACAGATGCTTGGAGACCTATCGGAGCTCAACACTCGAGAGGAGGTGAGGGAAACACCTTTTACATTCTTTACAGGGGTAATATAAAGAATGGAGTGGCTGTGGATTCGAGTTTTCTGGAACCCTCTTCCCGGCAGCTGAAGGTACGAAGCTTCTGTGCATGTGTGGGATTCTCTACTTTATGCACACTCTGCTCTACTCGTTCGGCTGCTCAGAGAACAGGCTACTTACTCTGTGTGATGAATTGAGAATGGTGTTTGTTTAATAAAGTTAGATCGAAGGTGAATCAATGTCTACGAGATCAACGATAGTATTCTACACAAGAGAATATAATACAATATAACATTACTGTAAGACAAAAACACCACATTTTCTTAGGAGATTTATGGATTGTGCGAGTGGTTGCATTTTTCTTTCATGTGGCCAAAATTCAACTGTGCACTACTGTTGGCAAAATACAGTACATTCAGAAAATATTCATACCCCTTGACTTATTCCACATTTTGTTGTTACAGCCTGAATTCAAAATGTATTACATTGATTTTATTTTTCCACCTATCTACACACAGTAACCTATAATGACACAGTGAAAATGTGCGTTTAGAAACTGTAGCAAATGTATTGAAAATGAAATATCTAATTTACATAAGTATTCAGTCAATACTTTGTAGAGGCACCTTTTGCATTGATTACAGCTGTGGGTCTTTCTGGTAAGTCTAAGAGCTTTCCACACCTGGATTGTATAACATTTGCCCATTTAAAAAAAAATATATATATATTTTCAAAAATCTTGAAGCTCTGTCGAATTGTTTGTTGATCATAGCTAGAAATACATTTTCAGGTCTTGCCATAGATTTTCAAACAGTTTTAGTCAAAACTGTATTGTGGCCACTCAGGAATATTCACTGTCTTCTTGGTAAGCAACTCGAGTGTAGATTTAGCTTTGTGTTTTAGGTTATTGTCCTGCTGAAAGGTGAATTGATCTCCTGGTGACTTGTGGAAAACAGACTGAACCATGTTTTCCTCTGTGCTTAGCTCCATTCGGTTTCTTTTTTTATCCTGAAAACTCCCCAGTCCTTAACGTGATACAGCCACCACTATGCTTGAAAATATGGAATGTGGTACTCAGTTATGTGTTGTATTGGATTTGCACCAAACATAACACTTAATGTTCAGGACAAAAAGTCAATTTCTTTGCCACATTTTCTTGTTGTTTCAGTATTACTTTAGTGCCTTGTTGCGAACAGGATGCATGTTTTGGAATATTTGTATTCTGTACAGGCTTCCTTCTTTTCACTCTGTCAATTAGGTTAGTATTGTGGAGTAACTACAATGTTGTTGATCCATCCTCAGTTTTCTCCTATCACAGCCAATAAAATGTTTTAAAGTCACCATTGGCCTCATGGTGAAATCCCTGTGCGGTGTCCTTCCTCTCAGGCAACTGAGTTAGGAAGGACGCCTTTACCTTTGTAGTGACTGGGTGTAATGATATACCATCCAAAGTGTAATTAACACAATTAATTACACCAAAGTGTAATTAACACCAACACCAAGGGATATTCAATGTCTGCTTTTTTTCTGCTTTTTTTTTTACCCATCTACCGATAGGTGCCCTTTGCAAGGCATTGGAAAATCTCCCTGGTCTTTGTGGTTGAATCTGTTTGAAATTCACTGCTAGACTGAGGGACGGTAACAATTATCTGTATGTGTGGGGTACAGAGATGAGGTAGTCATTCTAAGATCATATTAAACACTATTATTGCACACAGAATGAGTCTATGAAACGTATTATGTGACTTGTTAAGCACATTTGTACTCGTGAACTTATTTCGGCTTGGCATAACAAAGGAGTTGAATGATTATTGACTCAAGACATTTACGTTTTTTATTAATTTGTGAACATTTCTGAAAACATAATTCCACTTTGACATTATGGGGTATTGTGTGTAGGCCATTGACCAAAAAAATTAGGCTGTAACACAACAAATATTGAAAAACTCAAGGGTTGTGAATACATTCTGAAGGCACTGTATGTGCTTTGATTGAAACAACACACAGGTATTCTACAGTTTAACACCATCACTGTACATACAGTGCATTTGGAAAGTATTCAGACGCCTTGACTTTTTCAACATTTTATGTCACCGCCTTCGACAAATTGATTAAATTATACATTTTTCCTCATCAATCTACACACAATATCCCATAATGACAAAGTGAAAACAGGTTTTCAGAATTTTAGAAAATGTATCACAATTAATAAACTACCTTATTTACCTAAGTATTCAGACCATTTGCTATTAGACTCGAAATTGAGCTCAGGTGCATCCTGTTTCCATTGATAATCCTTGACTTTGTACTATTTTCTACATCGTAGAATAAAAGTGAAGACATCAAAACTATGAAATAACACATATGGAATCATGTAGTAACCAAAGAAGTGATACACATCAAAATATATTTTATATATGAGATTCTTCAAATAGCCACCCTTTGCCTTGATGACAGCTTGCACACTCTTGGCATTCTCTCAACCAGCTTCACCTGGAATGCTTTTCCAACAGTCTTGAAGGAGTTTCCACATATGCTGAGCACTTGTTGGCTGCTTTTCCTTCACTCTGTGGTCCAACTCACACCAAACCATCTCAATTGGGTTGAGGTCAGGTGATTGTGGAGGCCAGGTCATCTGATGCAGCACTCCATCACTCTCTTTCTTGGTCAAATAGCCCTTACACAGCCTGGAGGTGTGTTGGGTCATGGCGGGATGGCGTATCACTTCAGAATGCTGTGGTAGCCATGCTGGTTAAGTGTGCCTTGAATTCTAAATAAATCACTGACAGTGTCACCAGCAAAGCACCCCCACACCATCACTCCTCCATGCTTCACGGTGGGAACCACACGTGCAGAGATCATCCGTTCACCTACTCTGCGTCTCACAAAGACATGGCGATTGGAACCAAAAATCTCAAATTTGGACTCATCAGACCAAAGGACAGATTTCCACCGGTCTAATGTCCTTTGCTTGTGTTTCTTGGCCCAAGCAAGTCTGTTCTTCTTTTTATTGGTGTCCGTTAGTAGTGGTTTCTTTGCAGAAAATCGACCATGAAGGCCTGATTCACACTCTCCTCTGAACAGTAGATGTTGATGTGTCTGTTACTTGAACTCTGAAGTATTTATTTGGGCTGTAATGTCTGAGGCTGGTAACTAATGAACTTATCCTCTGCAGCAGAGGTAACTCTGGGACTTCCTTTCCTATGGCGGTCCTCATGAGAGCCAGTTTCCTCATAGCACTTGATGCTTTTACTGCACTTGAAGAAACTTGCAAAGTTATTGAAATTTACCAGATTGACTTAAGGAAATAAATTCCACAAATTAACTTTTAACAAAGCACACCTGTTAATTGAAATGCATTCCAGGTGACTACCTCGTGAAGCTGGTTGAAAGAATGCCAAGAGTGTGCAAAGCTGTCATCAAGGCAAAGGGTGGCTACTTTGAAGAATCTCAAATATGAAATATTTTGATTTGTTTTACACTTTTTCTTGCTTACTACATGATTCCATATGTGTTAATTCATAGTTTTGATGTCTTCACTATTCTACAGTGTAGAAAATAGTAAAAATAAAGAAAATCCCTGGAATGAGTAGGTGTGTCCAAACTTTTGACTGGTACTGTATATACATTTGCAAACATTCCTAGGAACCTGTTTTTGCTTTGTCGTTATGGGGTATTGTGTTCAGATTGAGGGGGGAAAAACAATTTAATATATTTTAGAATAAGGCTGTAACATAACTAAATGTTGAAAAAGTCAAGGTCCTGAATTCTTTCCGAATGCACTATAATTGAAATCAACACTCATATAAATGCATATTTCCATGAAACTGATTGAGGTCAAAAGTTTGGTATGCAGATGCTGCATGGCTGTTTCGCCGGTAAAACTTGAAGAATTATCACTCACGATTGACGGTGAGAAATGTGAAGGGAGGGTGACCATGAAAATGTGTGCATAAAGTAGAGGTAAAGAAATGCATGCACCGAATGAGATTAGGATCTCTGGGGAAGGCTTCCGGGGGGGGACTACCTATGGATCTGCATCCTCGGCCTATAAAGAAGCTGTTCTGTAATATTACGGTTGCAAAATTACAGAAAACTTCCTAGATTTTTCTAGAATCCTGGTTTGAGAATTACCGTAATAAGCAGGGAAGGAAAAACCCTGCAAAGTTTCTGGAATTTTAACTTTGATCTGCATCTGTCATTAAATGTTTTTCCCCTGTTTTGATTCCTCCTTCCAGACCAAGTTACCGAAGGAATATAGCTGGCCAGAGAAGAAACTGAAGATCTCGGTCCTGCCTGACTCTGTGTTTGACAACCCTCTGCAGTGAGACTGGGATCCACTCCTCTTTTCAGAATACTCTGGACCTCCTTACACAGTCAGTTCCCATGGATGGACCTGTTCACCCAGCCTTTAAATGGGTCATGTTCATTAGGACAAATTGTAGCAAAGTGTTTTGCAACAGAATATGAAAACATTTTTTTTTAAATTTTATTGGACAAGTTCAGATAGTAACTCCTGTAACACACACACACACACACACACACGTTTCGGACATTTATCTCTCATTTTGTGCCTACTGAACACAACCATGCTCTTTTCCAGGGGCTCTGGTCTGCCTTGTATACCCAGGGTGAGAGAATCTGACCCAGCTACTGCAGGATGTCTATCACATCTTCCTTTGACTGTAGACTGTTACTGCCTTCTCTGACCTACCCACCTTTTTCTACTGGGTTTTTCAAACGTTTAGAAACATCTGGAAATGTTCTGGAAACTGTTTCTCCAAATAGCTGCCTTGTTAGATGAGACGTGGTTGCCATGCCTTGTGAATGGGTCAAATGTCTAGTTATAATGAGACATCCACTAGACTCGATACGTTTGTAACACAAGCAAAGATGCAGGGTCAGTTGATTTAGTTCAAACATATGTTTTTTTTGTGGGATCTTGTTTATTTCAATGTTTTCATGAATGTCGCTAATTATAACTGGTGAGGTGAAAATAATGAAAAACTATACCAAATCTATTCATTTTTAATTATTGATCATCTCTCTTTGCCATTATCATTCACCTGATGAGATCTTATTTTTATTTTGTCTGGGCAAGAAAAGTTTGACCCCTGGCAAAGGGTGCCATTTTGGATGCCGACTGTGAAAATCAATCAAACCACATAATCCTCTCATTCTATTGTGTGTCTGTCAAATATTAGTTCAAATTTTAGTTCTCCCTCTGCCTAGAGAGCCCAATTATTTTATAGAGTAAGATTTTTTTGTGTGTATTTTCCCTTCATTTGATTTTGGATCAAAATTACCCTATTATGTAACTTGCTCATGAAATGTATCTCTAAAGCTCTGCAATGACTCAACTACTGTCAGTGGAAAGATTGTGTTTGTAAGAGTTTTTATAAGGGCTGAGAGAGAGTGAAATGTGGGAGAGCGTTTCAGAGAACGTCCCATGTGGCCACACAAAGTTTAGTATAACTTTCTCACTGATTAACAGTTACTGTATTGTGTTTCTTGTCCTTTAATTGAATCAGAGTTGTTGATAGAACTCACGCTAATTCCCCCATCTCTGTGTTTTGTTTTTAGGTCAGTAGAACTTGTCAAACCCTTGGTCGACTCCACGTTTCTGATCAATACTTTCTTGGGAACTCATTCTTTAGTTGATTCCAAAGCCAAAACTTGTGATACTTTGTCCTTTTATCACTGTCACAATGCATGTCCTCAACTGTTACGTTAATGTATTGGGTTCTCATAGATTGACGCTCGCTGCCATTTGTCTACCAAGGCCTTAGTGTTTAGACTCCATGTATTGTCTAGACTATCCACTGCCTACTGCTCCTGTATTTTAATGTACATCGGTTTCAATCAAGGACCTCGGTCTTCATAGACATACAGCATCCCAGATATCTCTAATGCCGTGACTGCATTCCATAGCTAGATAGTCAAGAACAGGAGCTAAGTAACTCTTTCTTCTCTTTCCACAGTGGCCTCCTGTTCACAATATGTATTTTACTATGTCTTTCTGTTTTTATTCCCGAGTGAAAATGTAAAAGAGCTTTTATTAGGGCATTTTTGAAAGGTGAGTTTTGTAATACTGTTATTTTATAATGAGTGAATGAATTACTTAACAGCCTGTTTCTATGTAATCACAAGTGCATTAAACATAAATGTACATTAAAGTCAGTGGTTTTTGGTCTAATGGTCTATTGACATACTGAAGTGTAAATAAATGAAAGACATGCTTCGGTGACTACGAAGTATTTTTTTTTTTTAAATATGAGTGAGAGCCAGCAATATGCGCATGATGCATCCACTAGAGCGAGAGAGGGAGCAAAAACGTGGTGCACATATCTACACGTGATGAAGTATGCAATTTTCGGTAACCGCTTTTGGGCACTACTTTCAGAACGACTGGCTGAAAAATATCCAAAAGTACCGGCGAATCTCTTTAATTGTTTCCATATATTGAATATATAATTAGATATGTAGAAAGGTGTATGGAATGTTTTGGTATTGTTTTGACATGGGAGATTCTCAATTGGGCAAAAGTTCATCCTCTTGTCGACGACTCCGTCCTCCTTTACTTCGTGACCGGGAAACCAATAAGTGGTCTAGGAGGGTGTCAATTGGCTAGTAGGTGAATGGAGGAGTGTCCTCCTTGCCTCTTCCCATCGAGGAAGCACAAGAGAGTCCTTCGTGGAAGAGTTTTGAAATCCGCCACGCCGTTTGAATCAGCTCCTGTTTTGTCCGAGGAGAAAAGCATGCATATATTTAAAATAAGTAGCATATAGTTTTTATCTATAACATTTCTAGCACAACTAGCTACATTTGTTTACTACTTTACACATTTATTTTGGGATTCCACCCCTGTAAATGTCACTTGCATGACCCAGTAGTGAAGGAGAGTAATTTCATACAAGCGCATTTGTTTCTACATTTCCTCTCCTCGCTCCCTCTCCTCGATTACCTTTGAACTTTTTCCAGAGGATGGAGGAGTTGAGAAAAAACAATTTGAGAATCTACCAATGATTTCCTCTGTAGTATTCTCATCTTGAAGAGACGCTCTGATACATGCATTCGCAGTGGTAGGCCTACATAGGACAAAGACTGAAGCAGAACGATAACTTTCATATGATTCCACCCCCCTGGGTATCATAATGAGAATCTCGGATGAGTTGCCCCAGAGCCATATATTTGCTGATATTTTGCGGATGAGTTGTTATTTTAAAGGGTAACTCCCAACCCCAATTTCAGACTTTGCCCAACACCTTCAGAAAAAAATGGAATGCGTTCAGGTGAGAAGTTGTCGGTGGGGGAAAATGGCATATCAAATACCAGCTGTTCCACTGTTCAGTACTGTTGCTCCTCCAGCCACGGACACGCTGTCTGCGACATGGAGGTCAGGCACAACGACCTACGGGTAAGTCAGCAAGAGTTGGAAAAAGTTGTGGTAAGCGGCAAGGAAGCAGGACTAGGCCTGTAGAAGTTGAAACTAACCATTGGTCAAGGGTCAGATACTGTATATCATCCCCCTGATGGATAAGGTTAGGGATATAGTCTGATCCTAGAACTGTGTGGTTTGAGGCAAGCAGCAGTCTACCTCTGTCTCTCCAGGTATAAAAATCAAATCCATTTTCTGTTGTTTTTGCTCTGTACTCCAGCACTTTGGATTTGAAATGATACAATGACTGAGGTTAATGTGCAGACTGTCAGTTTTAATTTGAGGCTATTTTCATCCATATTGGGTGAACCATTTAGAAATTACACCACTTCTTGAACAGTCCCCCCATTTTAGGAGACCAAAGGTATTGGGACAAATTCACTTACGTGTGAATTTGGATAGTCTCAAATGAATTGTGAATAATGAGTGAGAAAGTTAGACGCACAAATAGCATACCCCCAAGACATGCTAACTTCTCACCATTACAATAACAGAGGTGGTTAGCATTTTGGGGGGGGTATGATATTTATGCCTCTAACTTTCTCACTCATCATTAGTCACAATTCATTCAGGATTATACGTTTTTCTAAATTAATTAAAAATGAAAACCTGAAATGTCAATAAGAATTCATAGACTCACTCTGTGTGCAATAATAGTGTTTAATATGATTTTTGAATGACTACCTCATCTCTGTAGCCCACACATACAATTATCTGTAAGGTCCCTCAGTCGAGCAGTGAATTTCAAACAAAGATTCAACCACGAACACCAGGGAGATTTTCCAATACCTCGCAAAGAAGGGTACCTATTGATACATGGGTAAAACAAAAAAGCAGACAGAATATCCCTTTGAGCATGGTGAAGTTATTAAATACACTTTGTAATTATGGTGTATCAATACACCCAGTATCTGTAAAGATACAGGCGCCCTTACTAATGCAGTTGTCGGAGAGGAAGGAATCTGCTCAAGGATTTCACCATGAGGCCCATGGTGACTTTACAGAGTTTAATGGCTATGAAGATAAAGGTGAAATAAATAAATGCTAGGAGAAAAATGGGAATGGATCAACAACATTGTAGGTACTCCACAATACTAACCTAAATTACAGAGAAAAAAAAGAAGCCGGTACAGAATAAAAATATTCCAAAACTTGTATCCTGTTTGCAACAAGGCATTAAAGTGGTACTGCAAAAGAAATTGGCAAAGCAATTCACTTTTTGTCCTGAATACAAAGTGTTATGTTTGGGGCAAATCTAATACATTACTGAGCACCACTCTCCATATTTTCAAGCATTGTGGTGGCTGCATCATGTTATGGGAATGCTTGTAATGGTTAAAGCTGCAATGTATTCACATAGAAATATAAGTTGTAGATCTGACATTCTCATTGAAATTCTAAGAAGTGCTGTTCTATATGCACTATTTCTATGCTTCCAGACGCTAAGCACAGGTAAAATCTTAAATGAAAACCTGGTTCAGTCTGCTTTTCACCAGACACTGGAAGATGAATTCCAGTGGTGTAAAGTACTTAAGTAAAGAGACTTTAAAGTACTACTTAAGTAGTTTTGGTGGGTATCTGTACTTTACTATTTATATTTTTGCCAACTTTACTTCACCACTTTCCTAAAGAAAATAATGTAAGTTTTAATCCATACATTTGACACCCAAAAGTACTTGTTACATTTTGAATGCTTAGCAGGACACGAAAATGGTCCAATTCACACACTTATCAAGAAACTATCCCTGATCATCTCTACTGCCTCTGATCTGGCGGACTCACTAAACACAAATGCTTCGTTTGTAAATGATGATATGTCAGAGTCTTGGAGTGTGCCCCTGGCTATCTGTAATAAAACAAATGTAAACAGAAAATGGTGCCATCTGGTTTGCTTAATATAAGGAATTTGAAGTCATTTATACTTTTACTTTTGATACTTAAGCGATTACATGTACTTTTGATACTTATGTATTTAAAACCAAATACTTTTAGACTTTTACTCAAGTAGTATTTTACTGGGTGACTTTTACTTGAGTTATTTCCTTTAACTAAAGTATGACAATTTGGTACATTTTCCACCACCGATTAATTAAACTTTCAGCAGGACAATAACCTAAAACACAATGCCAAATCTTCACTGGAGTTGCTCACCAAGAAGACAGTGAATGTTCCTGAGTGTCCAAGTTACAGTTTTGACTTAAATCTGCTTGAAAATCTTTGGCAAGACCTGAAAATGGCAATGATCAACAACCAATTTCATAAAGCTTGAAGAATTCTGAAAGAATTAATGGCAAATTTTGGACAATCCAGGTGTGGAATGCTCTTAGAGACGTACACAGAAAGACTCACAGTTGAAATCACTGCCAAAGGTCATTCTAACTTGAATCAAGATACAGGACCGTCGGAAAGTTTTCAGACCCCTTGACTTTTTCCACATTTTGTTAGGTTACAGCCTTTTTCTAAACTCCATTACATGGTTTCTTCCCCATCAATCTACACACAATACCCCATAATGACAAAGAAATACAGGCTTTTAGAAATGTTTGCTAATTTATATAAAAAAATATATATAGAATCACAAGTATTCAGACTCTTTACTCAGTACTTTCTTGAAGCACCATTGGCAGCGATTACAGCATTGAGTCTTCTTTGGTGTGACTCTACAAGCTTGGCACACCTGTATTTGAGGTGTTTCTCCCATTCTTCTCTGCAGATCCTCTCATGCTCTGTCACGTTGGATGGGGAGCGTTGCTGCACAGCTATTTTCAGGTCACTAGGGAGATGTTAAATCAAAAGTCCGGGGTCTGGCTGGGCCATAAGGACATTCAGAGACTTGTCCCGAAGCCACTCTTGCGCTGTCATAACTGTGTAATTAGGGTCGTTGTCCTGTTGGAAGGTGAACCTTCGCCCCAGTCTGAGGTCCTGAGCCCTCTGGAGCAGATTTTCTTCAAGGATCCCTCTGTACTTTGCTCCGTTCATCTTTCCCTTAATCCTTACTAGTCTCAAAGTCACTTCTGCTGAAAAACATCCCCACAGCATGATGCTGCCACCACAATGCTTTACCGTAGGGATGGTGCCAGGTTTCCTCCAGACATGACGCTTGGCATTCAGGCCAAAGATTTCAATCTTGGTTTCATCAGACCAGAGAATCTTGTTTCTCATGGTCTGAGTCTTTAGGTGCCTTTTGGCAAACTCCAAGCGGGCTGTCATGTGCCTTTTACTGAGGAGTTGCTTCCGTCTGGCCACTCTACCATAAAGGCCTGATTGGTGGAGTGCTGCAGAGATGGTTGTCCTTCTGGAAGGTTCTCCCATCTCCACAGAGGAATTCAAGAGCTCTGTCAATGTGACCATCGGGTTCTTGGTCACCTCCCTGACCAAGGCCCTTCTCCCCGATTGCTCTGTTTGGCCGGGCGGCCAGCTCTAGGAATAGTCTTGGTGGTTCCAAACTTCTTCCATTTAAGAATGATGGAGGCCACTGTGTTCTTGCAGACCTTCAATACTGCAGACATATTTTGTTACCTTACCCCATGTCTGTGTCTCGACACAATCCTGTCCGGGGGTTTCATCGGATGGGGCCACAGTGTCTCCTGACCCCTCCTGTCACAGCCTCCAGTATTTATGCTGCAGTAGTTTATGTGTCGGGGGGCTAGGGTCAGTCTGTCACATCTGGAGTATTTCTCTTGTCTTTTCCAGTGTCCTGTGTGAATTTAAATATGCCCTCTCTAATTCTCTCTTTCTCTTTCTTTCTCTCTCTCGGAGGACCTGAGCCCTAGGACCATGCCTCAGGACTACCTGGCTTGATGACTCCTTGCTGTCCCCAGTTCACCTGGCCGTGCTGCTGCTCCAGTTCCAACTGTTCTGCCTGCAGCTATGGAACCCTGACCTGTTCGCCGGACGTGCTACCTGTCCCAGACCTGTTGTCCCAGACCTGCTGGAACCCTGACCTATTCACCGGACGTGCTACCTGTCCCAGACCTGCTGTTTTCAACTCTCTAGAGACAGCAGGAGCGGTAGAGATACTCTCAAAGATCGGCTATGAAAAAGCCAACTGACACTTACTCTTGTGTTACTGACTTGTTGCACCCTCGACAACTACTATGATTATTATTATTTGACAATGCTGGTCATTTATGAACATTTGAACATCTAGGCCATGTGCTGTTATAATCTCCTCCCGGCACAGCCAGAAGAGGACTGGCCACCCCTCATAGCCTGGTTCCTCTCTAGGTTTCTTCCTAGGTTTTGGCCTTTCTAGGGAGTTTTCCCTAGCCACCGTGCTTCTACACCTGCATTGCTTGCTGTTTGGGGTTTTAGGCTGGGTTTCTGTACAGCACTTTGTGATATCAGCTGATGTAAGAAGGGCTATATAAAAACATTTTATTTTATTTGAATCCTGTCTCGGAGCTCTATGGACAATTCCTTCAACCTCATGGCTTGGTTTTTGCTCTGACATGCCTTGTATAGACAGGTGTGTGCCTTTCCAAATTATGTCCAATCAATTGACTTTACCACAGGTGGACTCCGATCAAGTTGTAGAAACATCTCAAGGATGATCAATGGAACAGGATGCACCTGAGCTCATTGCAAAGGTTCTGAATGCTTATGTAAATAAGCTAATTCTGTTTCTTTGTTTTAATACATTTGCAAAAATGTCTTTAAACCTGTTTTCACTTTGTCATTATGGGATATTGTGTGTAGATTGCTGAGGAAATGTTTTTATTTGATCAATTTTAGAATAAGGCTGTAACGTAACAAAATGTGGAAAAAGTCAAGGGGTCTGAGTACTTTCCGAAAGCACTGTATATTAGTGTTTGTAGTATCTTAAGAGTCTTCTTAGATTGATGACACCGGACACGTAAGTACGGTTTTAGTATTTAATTGTATCTTAGAATAACATTCCCTAATGCACCTGGCGTAAGCTACCGGAGGCTTTTTCAAGCATGGTTATATATGGCAGACACAGAAAACGACTACGGATAGCGGAAAGCAAACCCCCGTCCTGAGTCAATACTGCCATATATTGGTAAAGATAAATATACCAGCTTACTACAGTGTTTTATTTTACATTTTTCCTCCTCTTTGACATCAGAGTATTTTGTGTAGATCGTTGACAAAAAAATGACAATTACATCCATTTTAATCCCACTTTATAACACAACAACATTTGGAAATAGTCAAGGGGTGTGAATACTTTCTGAATCCATTCACATGCCAGTTTATTAGGTACACCCATCTAGTTGGACCCCCTTTGCCTCCAGAACAGCCTGAATTCTTTGGGGCATGGAAACATTGCTCAATAAGTATCAAGGGACCAAATGTGTGCCAGGAAACCATTACACATACCATTACACCATCGCCTCCAGCCTGTAACATTTACACCAGGCAGGATGTTGGCATAGACTCATGCTGCTTATGTCAAATCCTGACTCTGCCGTCAGCATAACGCAACAGGAACCGGGATTCATCGGACCAGGGGACGCTCTTCTACTCCTCAATTGTCCAGCGTTGGTGATTGCACGCCCACCAACGAGTTGTGTTTTCCGAGACGCTGTTCTGCACACCACTATTGTACTGTGCCATTATTTGCCTGTTTGTGGCCTGCCTGTTAGCTTCCGCGATTCTTGCCATTCTCCTTCGACCGCTCATCAATGAGCTTTTTTGCCCACAGGCCTGCCGCTGACTGGATGTTTTTTGTTTGTCACGCAATTCTTGGTAAACCCTAGACACTTGTGCGTGACAAGCCCAGGAGCCTGGCATTTTTTAGATACTGGAACTGGCGCGCCTGGCACCGAGGATCATACAACACACTCAAAGTCTCTTAGGTCACTTGTTTTGCCCATTCTAGCATTCATTCCAAGAGTAACTTGATGCCTAACTGCCTTCTTTATATAGCACACTACAGCCACGTGACTCACTATCTGTAGGAGCGAACCGTTTTCATGAACATGGTGGTGTACTTTATAAACTGTCCACTTAGTGTATACACTGAGTGTACTAAACATTGAGGGCACCATCTCTTTCCGTGATATAGACTGACCAGGTGAATCCAGATGAAAGTTATGATCCCTTATTGATATCACACGTTAAATCCACTTCAATCAGTGTAGATGAAGGGGAGGAGACAGGTTAAAGAAGGATTTTTAAGCCTTGAGACAATTGAGACGTGGATTGTGTATGTGTGCCATTCAGAAGGTGAATGGGCAAGACAAAAGATTTAGGTGCCTTTGAACGGCGTGTGAAAGTAGGTGCCAGGCGCACTAGTTTGTGTAAAGAACTGCAGCGCTGCTGAGTTTTTCATGCTCAACAGTTTCCAGTGTTCAATGACTATGTACATAGGGGCAGCAGTCTCTAAGGTGCAGGGTAGAGTACCGGGTAGTAGCCGGCTAGTAACTGTGACTAAGGTTCAGGGCAGGGTATGACTGTTAAGCAGCCTGATGGCCTGGAGATAAATAGCTTCTATCAGTCTCTCGGTCCCAGCTTTGATTCACCTGTACTGTCTCCGCCTTCTAGATGTTAGCGGGGTGAACGGGCCGTGGCTCGAGTGGCTGAGGTCTTTGATGATCTTCTTGGCCTTCCTGTGACACCGGGTGCTGTAGATGTCCTAGAAGGCAGGCAGTGTGCCCCCGGTGATGTTTTGGGCTAAACGCACCACCCTCTGGAGAGCACTGTGGTTGTGGTCGGTGCAGTTGCCGTACCAGGCGGCGATACAGCCCGACAGAATGCTCTTGATGCTCTTGAAGTTTGCATATTTTTTATGTAAATGTCAGATCTACACCGATGCATCGAGAAGTAAAGCATACTGAGTGTGTCATTATAGTAGCGGTGGTTCGTGAAATTAGTAATCTGATATCTAAAGACTCATGTTGGTCCTCAAGCTTTAGCTCAGTGGGCTAACAAGGTCTAGAGAAACAAGTTCAATGCCGGTCGATCACATCCGTGTCTGATCAAATGCACATCCTTGTCCTCATCCGGATGAACATTATTATCATCATCAATTCAGAAACAGGTGACTACTGTCTGCTCATTTGACAAATAGGCATTTTCTCTCAATCACTTAACAAGACAGTTCTTGCTCATATCTATGTGGCATTATCTCTGGTTGGGGGGGGGGGGGGGCTGAGACAGTCAGAGGATACAACTGGACAACCTCATGTAATTTATTCCTCTGTCTTTCCTCTTCTAAACCTTACCACCCTCCATTCTTCTGACCATAGTCCTGGTAGAAGTTAATTTAACCCAACATCCAGGTTCAGCTTTACCTTCCCCGATACTAACCTTAACCATCAGGAGGGGGAAATGCAATACTGACCTTAGATCAGAGTCTATGGACATTTGTGAAAGCTTCACCCTTTTCTTCTGAGCATTGCCCCATCACCCCAGTGCCATGAGTTAGGGTTGGTGATGTCATCAGTCAAACAGGAAGTGGTGACTGTGTGTGGGTGTAGGCCTATGTAGCAACAGGATGTTATCTGGTTTATTCATGTCTGCCCCTGGACCCTCGGGACTACTCAGACTTTATGAATAAGGAAATGGGGGACAAAAGGTTGCACGCACACATACAGATACATTTTTAAGAAGGTGACACAAGTCAAGACTGCATAGCAACACTCCTCCCTCTTCTCTTTCTTTTCTTGGATTTCTACGGAAGGGAGTGTCAGTCGTCACCCCTACATCCCCCACCCCTACATCCATCTCTACATCCCTCTCCTCCTGGTTGAAGTCATAGGAATGTTGGCCCTGAACCTTGCCCTACATCCTTTGCCCATTCCTTTCTCCTTCTCATTCTCTCGCGCTCTCTGGCCAGCTGTGTAGAACAGGGGCCAGCAGTATCTCTGAGAGGAGTCTACTCCACACACACTAGCAACACCATTCAAACTTTAAAATGTGTAGACCGATCCGGATTAAGTTGCTTGTGTACAACTTTTTAATAAGTAGACAGCGCTCTACGTTTTTGCCTAACTTGTTGGGAAATTGTCAAAACGGCAGTTGTTTCAAACAAATCAAGAGATACAACTGTTAACCGCATCAAATACATTCATTAAACTTACTACCAACTGTTGAATTAACTGTCATTGACACATCAGATAATTTGATCACTTAACTCAATCAATTTAGACAAAAACAGCTCTATAGTTTAGAGATTTTCGGTCAAATGACAGTTGTGTAAAAATCAAATCAAATGTATTTGTCACATACACATGGTTAGCAGATGTTAATGCGAGTGTAGCGAAATGCTTGTGCTTCTAGTTCCGAACATGCAGTAATATCTAACAAGTAATCTAATCTAACAATTCCACAACAACTACCTTATACATACAAGTGTAAAGGAATGAATACGAATATGTACAAAAATATATGAATGAGTGATAGCCAAACGGCATAGTCAAGATGCAGTAGATGGTATAGAGTACAGTATATACATATGAGATGAGTAATGTAGGGTATGTAAACATTATATAAAGTGGCATTGTTTATGTAGCCTATTCAGTTCAGTCAGTATGTCTTTCTTTACTCCACACAAAGAATGTTTGGAATCAAAACAAAGGAGAAGCATCCAGCTGCAGATTACATGCGCTGACAGCGTTTGATATGCGAACCTCAAAGTGCATATGTCCCAAATGGTATTTTTGCGTCTGAAATGGTATGTGCGTGCACAACCTGTAGACATTTGTTGGTTTCGTGTGTATAGCATGAGTCAGTAGCTTTGTTCCAGAGCGTCAGTGTGCTATGCACATACTAGTTGGCACACAAGCTCTGGTCCAGGGCGTTATGTTAACCAATGTTGCTAGCTAGCAAACACTGTAGCTCAGGATTCCCCAACTGGCGGACGGCGGGCCGAATTTGGTCAGTGGGTGATTTTATTTGGCTCCCCAAGATATCTGACCGTTTAAAAAAAAGTGTTTTATTGTTGGACATCTTTCCATGATATAGACTGACCAGGTGAATCCAGGTAAAAGCTATGATCCCTTATTGATGTCACTTGTTAAATCCATTTCAATCAGTGTAGATGAAGGGGAGGAGACAGTTAAAGAAGGATTTTTTTGCCTTGAGACAATTGACACATTGATTGTGTATGTGTGGCATTCAGAAGGTGAATGGGCAAGACAAAAGATGTAAGTGCCTTTGAACGGGGTATGGTAGTAGGTACCAGGCGCACTGGTTTGTGTCAAGAACTGCAACGCTGCTGGGTTTTTCACACTCAGCAGTTTCCCATGTGTTTAAAGAATGGTCCACCACCCAAAGGACATCCAGCTAACTTCACACAACTGTGGGAAGCATTAAGGGTCAACATGGTCCCGCATCCCTGTGGAACGCTTTCGACACCATAGAGTCCATGCCCTGACGTATTGTGGCTATTCTGAGGGCAAAAGGTGTGGGGGGTGCAACTCAATATTAGGAATTTGTGTATAGACAGTATATGAACAGGAAATGTGTGTACAAAAGTAGTTATATAGGATGAGCCATGACTAGAATACAGTATATACTGTACATATAAAGTGGGTAAAACAGTATGTAAACATTATTAAAGTGACCAGTGCTCAATGACAATGTACATAGGGCAACAGTCTCTAAGGCACAGAGTAGATTATCGGGTGGGAGCCGGCTAGTAACCGTGACTAAGGTTCAGGGCAGGGTACACGGGGCGGAGGCCAGCTGGTGATGACTGTTTAACAGCCTGATGGCCTGGATATACAGTGAGGGAAAAAAGTATTTGATCCCCTGCTGATTCTGTACATTTGCCCACTGACAAAGAAATGATCAGTCTATAATTTTAATGGTAGGTTTATTTGAACAGTGAGAGACAGAATAACAAAAACATCCAGAAAAACACATGTCAAAAATGTTATAAATTGATTTGCATTTTAATGAGGGAAATAAGTATTTGACCCCCTCTCAATCAGAAAGATTTCTGGCTCCCAGGTGTCTTTTATACAGGTAATGAGCTGAGATTAGAGCACACTCTTAAAGGGAATGCTCCTAATCTCAGCTTGCTATCTGTTTAAAAGACACCTGTCCACAGAAGCAATCAATCAATCAGATTCCAAACTCTCCACCATGGCCAAGACCAAAGAGCTCTCCAAGGATGTCAGGGACAAGATTGTAGACCTACACAAGGCTGGAATGGGCTACAAGACCATCACCAAGCAGCTTGGAGAGAAGGTGACAACAGTTGATGCGATTATTCGCAAATGGAAGAAACACAAAAGAACTGTCAATCTCCCTCGGCCTGGGGCTCCATGCAAGATCTCACCTCGTGGAGTTGCAATGATCATGAGAACGGTGAGGAATCAGCCCAGAACTACACTGGAGGATCTTGTCAATGATCTCAAAGGCAGCTGGGACCATAGTCACCAAGAAAACAATTGGTAACACACTACGCCGTGAAGGACTGAAATCCTGCAGCGCCCGCAAGGTCCCCCTGCTCAAGAAACCACATATACATGCCCGTCTGAAGTTTACCAATGAACACTTTCCCCCAGGACAACTGGGTGAAAGTGTTGTGGTCAGATGAGACCAAAATGAAGCTCTTTGGCATCAACTCAACTCACCGTGTTTGGAGGAAGAGGAATGCTGCCTATGACCTCAAGAACACCATCCCCACCGTCAAACATGGAGGTGGAAATATTATGCTTTGGGGGTGTTTTTCTGCTAAGGGGACAGGACAACTTCACCGCATCAAATGGACGATGGACATGTACCATCAAATCTTGGGTGAGAACCTCCTTCCCTCAGCCAGGGCATTGAAAATGGGTTGTGGATGGGTATTCCAGCATGACAATGACCCAAAACACACGGCCAAGGCAACAAAGGAGTGGCTCAAGAAGAAGCACATTAAGGTCCTGGATTGGCCTAGCCAGTCTCCAGACCTTAATCCCATAGAAAATCTGTGGAGGGAGCTGAAGGTTCGAGTTGCCAAACGTCAGCCTCGAAACCTTAATGACTTGTAAAAGATCTGCAAAGAGGAGTGGGACAAAATCCCTCCTGAGATGTGTGCAAACCTGGTGGCCAACTACAAGAAACGTCTGACCTCTGTGATTGCCAACAAGGGTTTTGCCACCAAGTACTAAGTCATGTTTTGCAGAGGGGTCAAATACTTATTTCCCTCATTAAAATGCAAATCAATTTATAACATTTTTGACATGCGTTTTTCTGGATTTTTTTGTTGTTATTCTGTCTCTCACTGTTCAAATAAACCTACCATTAAAATTATAGACTGATCATTTCTTTGTCAGTGGGAAAACGTACAAAATCAGCAGGGGATCAAATACTTTTTTCCCTCACTGTAGAAGCTGTTTATCAGTCTCTCGGTCCCAGCTTTGATGCACCTGTACTGTCTCTGCTTTCTAGATATTAGTGGGGTGAATAGGCCATGGCTCTGGTGGCTGAGGTCTTTGATGATCGTCTTGGCTTTCTGGTGTCACTGGGTGCTGGACTTGTTGGACATAAAAGACTGTAAAAACACCAGCAAATCTGTTCCAAAGTATTCCCACACATAGAGATCTCTATGTGATTGCATACAAATGTGGGTATGGTTTGAAATTATTATGTTTTAGTCAAATATATCTGTTTGGGCTAATTGTCACACAACACAATGCCACAGATGTATCAAGTTTTTACAGAGCATACAATTAACATGCTGACTGCAAGAATGTCCACCAGAGCTGTTGCCAGAGAATTGAACGTTGATTTCTCTACTATTAGCCACCTCCAACATTGTTTTAGAGAATTTGGCAGTACGTCCAACCGGCCTTGCAACCACAGACCACGTGTAATCACGCCGCGTGTAAACACGCCAGCCCAGGACCTCCACATCTGGCTTCTTCACCTCCAGGATAGTTTTAGACCAGCCACCCTGATGAAACTGTGGGTGTGCTGAATAATTTCTGCACAAACTGTCAGAAACCGTTTCTGGGGCGCTCATCTGCTTGGTCGTCGTCCTCACCAGGGTCTTGAACTGACTGCAGTTCGGTGTCGTAATTCACTGCATCACAACTCCAGTGGGTCAGAAGTTTACATACACTAAGTTGACTGTGTCTTTAAACAGCTTGGAAAATTCCAGAAAATGATGTCATGGCTTTAAAGCTTCTGATAGGCTAATTGACATCATTTGAGTCAATTGGAGGTGTACCTGTGGATGTATTTCAAGGCCTACCTTCAAACTCAGTGCCTCTTTGCTTGACATCACAGGAAAATCAAAATAAATCAGCCAAGACCTCAGACAAAATTTGTAGACCTCCACATGTCTGGTTCATCCTTGGGAGCAATTTCGAAATGCTTGAAGGTACCACGTTCATCTGTACAAACAATAGTACGCAAGTATAAAACCATGGGACCACGTAGCCGTCATACCGCTCAGGAAGGAGACGCGTTCTGTCTCCTAGAGATAAACGTACTTTGGTGCGACAAGTGCAAATCAATCCCAGAACAGCAAAGGACCTTGTGAAGATGCTGGAGGAAACAGGTACAAAAGTATCTATATCCACAGTAAAACGAGTCCTATATCGACATAACCTGAAAGGCAGCTCAGCAAGGAAGAAGCCACTTCTCCATAACCGCCATAAAAAAGCCAGACTTCAGTTTACAATTGCACATGGGGACAAAGATCATACTTTTTTGGAGAAATGTCCTGTGGTCTGATGAAACAAAAATAGAACTGTTTGGCCATAATGACCATCGTTATGTTTGGAGGAATAAGGGGGAGGCTTGCAAGCCGAAGAACACCATCCCAACCGTGAAGCACGGGGGTGGCATCATGTTGTGGGGATGCTTTGCTGCAGGAGGGACTGGTGCACTTCACAAAATAGATAACTTCATGAGGATATATTGAAGCAACATCTCAAGACATCAGGAAGTTAAAGCTTGGATCGCAAATGGGTCTTCCAAATGGACAATGACCCCAAGCATTCTTCTTAAAGACAATGCTACCAAATACTAATTCAGTGCATGTAAACTTCTGGCCCACTGGGAATGTGATGAAAGAAGTAAAAGCTGAAATAAATCATTCTCTACTATTATTCTGACATTTCCCATTCTTAAAATAAAGTGGTGATCCTAACTGACCTAAGACAGGGAATTTTTACTAGGATTAACTGTAAAAAATTGTGAAAAACTGAGTTTAAATGCATTTGGCTAAGGTGTATGTAAACTTCTGACTTCAACTGTATGTGTACATTTATTTTGCAACGCTTACGCACGCGACCTGTGTGGTCAGCATGTGACACTGCATCGCAGTGCAAGCTGTGTTGCTACAGATGCTGGTTCAATACCCATGCTGGCCTCGACTGGGAGACCCATGAGATTGTAGATTTTTGGTTTCTCTCCCTCTAAAAACAGAAATAAATCATTCTAAATAACAACCTGGCTTTATTAACAAATTGGTAACAATGTCTCACCCCATGTTCAGGAATGGCCTTTTTCCTCGCTCATTTTACGTTATTTGAAAATGAAATCTCCAAAATATTGTTATTTGTTAAACAAAGCGATTATTATTAATTTTGAATTATAATTTTGGAAAAAGGTTTTCAAATACTTGTAGCCCGATTAGCAGCATAATCAAAGTGAGGACAATCGGCGATCTGCTGTATACTTATGGACTATACCTTTCCAATACTCCTCACGC
This sequence comes from Salmo trutta, assembly GCF_901001165.1. Classification (NCBI taxonomy): domain Eukaryota; kingdom Metazoa; phylum Chordata; class Actinopteri; order Salmoniformes; family Salmonidae; genus Salmo; species Salmo trutta. Next base: position 29,975,642 of record NC_042961.1, read on the forward strand.
CGCCTGAAACTCCACCCTTAACACAGTTACCATTCAAAAACGAGAACATTGTTGGACATTGTTTTCATCAAACCAGCTTCTTTATGGTGCTACCCATTCCAGGGTTAGGACCGTAACCACGAGAGGACTTGAAAATGAGCCGGAGCTGAGATGTATTTTGGTATGTTTATTTAGTTATGATAAACTTGGATTAGCTAGCACAACGTGCCATTGTAACACAGGAGTGACGGTTGCTGATAATGGGCCTCTGTACGCCTATATAGATATTCCATAAAAAATCAGATGTTTCCAGCTACAAAAGCCATTTACAACATTAACAATGTCTACACTGTATTTCTGATCAATTTAAGTTATTTTAATGGACAATAAATTGTGATTTTCTTTGAAAAACAGGGACATTTCTAAGTGACCCCAAACTTGTGAACAGTAGTGTATATATATAGTGTATAATATATATATATATATATATATATATATATATATATATATATATATACAGTACCAGTCAAAAGTTTGGACACACCTACTCATTTAAGGGACCTTCTTTATTTTTACATTTTTCTACATTGTAGAATAATAGTGAAGACATCAAAACTATGAAAAAACACATGGAATCATTTAGTAACCAAAAAAAGTGTTAAACGAATCAAAATATATTCTTCAAATTAGCCACCCTTTGCCTTGATGACAGCTTTGCACACTCTTGGCATTCTCTAAATCAGCTTTACCTGGAATGCTTTTCCAACAGTCTTGAAGGAGTTCCCAAATATGCTGAGCACTTGTTGGCTGCTTTTCCTTCACTCTGCTGTCCAACCCTTCGCAAACCATCTCAATTTGGTTGAGGTTGGGTGAGTGCGTTGATCATCTGACAGATCTGACACATTTCCACCGGTGTAATGTCCATTGCTTTACAGAGTTCAAGTAACAGACACATCTCAACATCAACTGTTCAGAAGGGACTGCGGGAATCAGGCCTTCGTGGTCAAAATGCTGCAAAGAAACCACTATGAAAGGACACCAATAAGAAGAAGAGACTTGCTTGGGCAAACAAACACGAGCAATGGACATTAGACCAGCGGAAATCTGTCCTTTGGTCTGATGAGACCAAATTTGAGATTTTTGGTTCCTACCGCCATGTCTTTGTGAGATGCAGAGTAGGTGAACGGATGATCTCTGCATGTGTGGTGTGTTGGTGTGGGGGTGCTTTGCTGGTGACACTGTCTGTGATTTATTTAGAATTCAAGGCACACTTAATGAGCATGGCTACCACAGCATTCTGCAGCGATACGCCATCCCATCCGGTTTGCGCTTAGTGGGACTATCATTTGTTTTTCAACAGGACAATGCCCGAAAACACACCTCCAGGCTGTGTAAGGGCTATTTAGGGATGAGTTGGACCGCAGAGTGAAGGAAAAGCAGCCAACAAGTGCTCAGCATATGTGGGAATTGAAAATCCAATCCATGAGGTCGAAAGAACTCTCCGTAGATCTCCGAGACAGGATTGTGGCGAGGCACAGATCTGGGGAAGGGTACCAACAAATTTCTGCAGAATTGAAGGTCCCCAAGAACACATTGGCCTCCATCATTCTTAAATGGAGGAAGTTTGGAACTACCAAGTGTCACGTCTGCGCCCGCTCCCCCTCTCTGGTGCTCGAGGGAAGCCAGGCGGCCCATCATTACGCACACCTGTCACCATCGTTATCCGCATCAGCGCTTCACGGGACTTACCTGGACTCTATTACTTTATTGATTGCCTCCCCTATATCTGTCACTTCCCCAGTTTCTTCCCCGTGTCTGCATTAAATATAGCAACTGGTATTATTACTGAACCTGTGGCTCACATTTGACTTGAGTCTCTTGACCAATTCCATACCCAGCATTTGGAAATCAGCTTATGTACCCCACTGGAGATCCCTCAGACGCTAATAACTATCATCCCATCTCCAAACTCCCTAACCTGTCCAAAGTCTATGAATCCCTAGTGAAATCACAGTTAAACTTCTTAATTGAAAAGAACATACTGAGTGGGGTTCAGTCTGGCTATAGATTGCCATAGCTACAGTTGTGGTGCTGTGCCCCAGTGTCAAATGACAAATACACTTGATAAAAAGCAACATTGTGCTGCTCTGTTTGTTGATTTATCAAATGCATTTGATTCATTTCACCATGAATTGTTGCTAGCTAGACTCAGTAACATTGGTCTCAGTGAATGGGCAATAGATTTGTTTAGGAACCATCTTTCTGACAGAACACAATGTGTATACAGTATGCTGACAATTACAAGTCTAGCTTTCTTGAGATTAAAAGAGGTGTGCCCCAGGGTTCCATTTTAGCTCTTGTGTTATTCTCAATTTTCATTAATGATCTGGGAAACGGAATGCAACCAGCAAAGTTGCATCTACAGTGCATTCGGAAAGTATGGATTTAAAAACAAAAATGTATCTACACACAATACTCCATATTGACAAAGTGAAAACAAGTTTAGATACGTTTGCTAATTTATTACAAATAAAAAACAAATAACTTATTTACATAAGTATTCAGGCCCTTTGTTATGAGACGCTAAATTGAGTTTAGGTGCATCCTGTTTCCATTGCTCATCCTTGAGATGTTTCTACAACTTGATTGGAGTCCACCTGTTGTACATTCAATTGATTGGACATGAATTGGAAAGGCAAACACCTGTCTATATAAGGTCCCACAGTTGACAGTGCATGTCAGAGCAAAAACCAAGCCATGAGGTTGAAGGAATTGTCCGCGGAGCTCCAAGACAGGATTGTGTTGAGGCACAGATCTGGGGATAGGTACCAAAACATTTATGCAGCATTGAAGGTCCCCAAGAACAGTGGCCTCCATCATTTTTAAATGGAGAAGCTTGGAACCACCAAGACTCTTCCAAGAGGTGGCCGCCCGGCCAAACTGAACAATCAGAGAAGGGCCTTGGTCAGGGAGAGTGACCAAGAATCTGATAGGTCACTCTGACAGAGCTCCAGAGTTCCTCTGTGGAGAAGGGAGAATCTTCCACAAGGCCAACCCTCTCTGCAGCACTCCACCAATCAGGCCTTCATAGTAAAGTGGCCAGATGGCTGTACACGACAGCCAACTTGGTCCAAAAGACACCTAAAGGGCTCTGACAATGAGAAACAAGATTCTCTGGTCTTATGAAATCAAGATTGAACTCTCTGGCCTGAACGCCAAGCGTCACGTCTGGAGGAAACCTGGCACCATCCCTACGGTGAAGCATGGTGGCAGCATTATGCTGTGGGGAAGTTTTTCAGCGGCAGGGACTGGGAGACTAGTCAGGATCGAGGGAAAGATGAACAGAGCAAAGTACAGAGAGATCCCTGATGAAAACCTGCTACAGAGCGCTCGGGATCTCAGACTGGGGCGAATGTTCACCTTCCAACAGGGCAACGACCCTAAGCACACAGCCAAGACAACGCAGGCGTGGCTTCGGGACAACTCTCTGAATGTCCTTGAGTGGCCCAGCCAGAACTCAGACTTGAACCCGATCGAACATCTCTGGAGAGACCTGAAAATAGCTGTGCAGCAACACTCCCCATCCAACCTGACAGAACTTGAGAGGATCTGCAGAGAAGAATGGGAGAAACTCCCCAAATACAGGTGTGCCAAGCTTGTAGCGTCATACCCAAGAAGACTCAAGGCTGTAATCGCTGCCAAAGGTGTTGCAAGAAAGTACTGAGTAAAGGTTCTGAACACTTAAGTAAAATGTGATTTCAGTTGTGTTTTTTTTTTTTGCAAACATTTCTAAAAAACAGATTTTTCTTTGTCATTATGGGATATTGTGTGTGGATTTTAGAATAAGGCTAACGTAACAAAATGTGGAAAAAGTCAAGGGGTCTGAATAATTTGCTAATGCACTGTAATAACTGTTACATGGTTGCAGCTGTTTCCTGATATGATTACTTAACTCGACACCCAGTCATATCACCTTTTCATGAGTTAATGTTTATTAACAACAATTTTCCTTTCACATACAAAGTGTACATTTTTAATCAATAAACTCCTCCCCACCAAAAAAAACAATGTATGTATCATCAATGTAGGCCTAGCAGATGCAGGAAGAAAAAGCAAAAAAAGTTCACAATAGCACAAGCAATGACAAAACGTCTGTTGTTATATAACACACACACTTAAGGAAAAGTAAATCATTCAATACCAGTGGAGAACTAGGATACATGTTGCTATTCTCTCTGGGAAACGTACTTACTTGTCCACCACAGAATACTAGTCCAGAGGGTGATGAGTTGGATGAATAAAGCAGACTAAAAGGACTGCAATCTAACTAGCTCAATGTTTAGACTCATTATAAACATTCAGGCTGGCAGAAGACAAAACCAGGTAACAAGGTATTCCTTTAAAAGCATGTTCGAATTGACATGTTTATGTAGGTAGTGTCCTAACCAGGAGAAGAGCAGCCTCTCAGTAGCTTGATATTCAAGTGCGTGCAATGTTGTATGATGTTGCAGATGGAAATGTGGCGTACACAGCCAACATGGTTCCTCATTTCTGCTTGGCATGGAATCACATCTGTTCTACATAGTATCTTTCTAGCTGAACGTTCTGTCCTCCTGGATAAGAAGCTGGTTAGTGGTTAATGTTCCTCACCGCATCTCGTGAAGTTGAGAAATAGAGCAGCTGTATTATAGAGGGAGTGCTGAAGTATCTAAGCGGTCTCGTCCTATTTTCACATTAGAAAATGATTGAGATGAGGCTCATCTCTCTTGGTTTAAGAGCCAGAGCACTGGATTAGTGACAAAATCTAGATGTTTTAGAGCGGATGGCTCACCTTTGAGGCAAGGTGCGTTCGTTTTAGCGTGCACCGGGAGGGTGGAGTTTGCCCATTTTAGACCATCCAGGGCACCAGGCAAGCTAAAATGAACGCACCCATTCTCATGTCCCCTTATGTATTTGTCAGGTGGATTGACAGTAGATAAGAGTGCATGATAATCCTCGGTGATCTACAGTTCAGTGCAATAGGCCCCTTGGAGATCTCCACAGGTACAAAAATCCTATTGAAAGGCAATACATAAACATAAAAAAGCACTGTAAAAAAGCATGGCCAAAAGCAAAGAGTTAAGGGAATAGACTGAGAACCACTTTTTAGTGGAAACATACATGACAAATTCCACATCTTCCTCTCTTCAAGGTTATTCATTTCTACTCAGGTGGGTTTCCAGAAAATAACTCTCTCGTTACTAAAGTCTCCTTAAGTTTCCTTGAACACTCAAACATACGCTTTCCTCTGCATGTATGTCACGTTTTAAGTAAACTATTGAGGAACCTGTAACACACCACAAAGAGACAAATGTTTTTTCACACTCGGGAGTTAAACTACAGTATAGGTGGAAGCATAAACCGCTCTTTACTCTGTAAGCTACGGGGACCACCTGTTCAAAGAGGCCCCTTTCTTCTTTTTTTTTTAAAGGCCCCCTTTTCCCTAACTTCCCCCTGTCAGCTAGGCCTATACCAAAGTGCAGTGTCAGGATATACGGCCAAGTCTCAAATCACTCCCTATTCTCTATACACTGCACTACCTTCAACCAGACAAAAATAATGTGTTACATTGAGAAGAGTGCGCAATTTGAGATGCAGTAGTATCTAAATACACCCCCTGACAGTGTCTGCGAGAGACAGACACAGACCCCCATTCGGCTGCTGACAGTCAGGTCACATGGTCTGAAAGGCTAATGGCACCTGGCCAGCTCCTACTTCATGGAGCCGCATGGGGATCAGTCACTGCCACTCCACTCTGGACACCAATGACAAGAGGGAAACCGTCCACCATAAACACACACGGCTTTACAAGGCTGCAGGCGACTACTTTGGCTCTTACAGTTTGGGATTCTGTTTCAATCCGGCAGAGCTCTGGGCCTCTAGTGGCAGCACAGTGAATCTGTACAAGCTGCTTTGTTTCTGATCACTATCTAAAAACAGGGATGCCTCTAGCCTTGTCTAGTCCAGTTGGTTGAAGTATAAAATCGTCAAGTATTGGTAAGTTTGTAAAAGTAACAGACAGTTTTCCTTAGCCCAGATGACTGAAGCTCTCTATACAGCTCCGTGGTTGCTTTGTTAGCCAGGCTGTCTCCGAAGCTGCGTCCCGTGATGTTGTCGTTGTCCTCAGAGGCTGCGGCCCATGATTATGATGTCTTTGGGGAAGCCCTCCATCTTGGCGACCTCGAAGCAGCCCAGCTTACTGTAGAAGTCTATCATCCTTTTGTCCGCCTGACGCACTTCACAGAATGCACCGATGGAACCTGGGGGGGAGAGTAAACAACAGATTAACAACATAAGTAAGTAACAGTTACGGTAACACTACTTAAAACCTGCTGATATGCTTTATGTAATGTTATAAGCATGTGTGAGCCTTAATGCACTATTAAAAGGCTAATAATGTCACGTCTCTATGTATGACTCAAAATGGCTGGCACTTACAGTTAGGACCATTACGAGATGATAATACAACATTACAATAAGTGGGTCCTACATGCTCATGATAACCATCCTTATGCATTATAATTGGGATGAAGTTTTCGATAGTAGATTCACAGATGGTTGCGAGGGACCATTCATAGATTAGCAAATGTGCTTGATTGATTGAGACAGGTTCTGTAGACACCACCTACCATTGGCCTTGAGGCAGGAAAGCAGGCATCCCATCATGCTCTTGGCCACGCTGGGATCGATGACCTTGGCATGGATGTCCATCTTAATGAGGGACGGGAAGTTGGAGAGGAACGACTCTGGGAGGCCCTCCTCCTCCTCATGGAAACTCAACATCATCTTCTACAGGAAGGAGAGAGAAATTGTGTGACATTTTAGTCATTGAGCAGACGCCCTCATCCAGAGAAACGTACAATAATACCCTTTCCAGGGGAACAATGCCCACCTGAACCGTACTGCGCTGGCTTGGTTATTTTCCTTTCACAGGCCAGTCCAGTACAGCTCTGATTGGCTCAGTTCAGTAGTGTGAAAGGGGTATTTGTGCATTTGACCAAAGTAGGTAACAGATATCATGTTCACTGCTCAGCTTATTTAAAAAAAAAAAGAAGAAGTGTCACAGTGCTAGAAAAAAAAAAGTGAAAGAAACTCAGTCAACCCAGTCTCCTACCTCAGCATCAGAGAGGTCCTTCTGGCAGTCAGGCTTGTTGTATTTCTCCTGCATGGAGGGGATCCAGCTCATCTTACACTTCTTGACGAAGGGCTTGACGTCCACGGTGCCCAGCGCGTAACCACAGATCCCCTCCTCATCCTCCAGGACAAACCCATAGTCTGGACTCAGGTTCAGGAACCCTCCTACTAACCTGGAAAAACATACTGTTAGTTAGGTATACTACAATTGAAAAGAAACTCCAGCACACCAATCATTTTGCTGCACAGATTTAATGAATATTTTTTTTTTTACCATTGTTTCAATCTCAATAGAACCTTCATTAGGGTGAATTGTCTCAGCTTCCATTTTTTTTTCAAAATAATGTTGGGCGACAACTAAAATAAAAAAAGTCCTTACCTGTCTCCTATGAGGTCTGGTTCCTCTCCACCGAAGGGCAGTTCCTCCACTCCTTCAGAGTACATCTCTCTGCAGATCTTATACACTGCATGCTGGAACACACACACACACACACACCAAGTTAGAGAGGACTAAGCACGTGGCATTTACAGGAATAGAGGAGACTGCTGACAGTCCAGGATGGATGAGCAGGCCTGCAGATGAGCCTAGAAACAGTATTTAAAAATGAGGACAGCTCAGATGGGAATACCAAAAGTGTGCCGTTACACCCAGTATGTTCAGCTAATCACTGAGTGAATACAGGAATCAGTGATCCAGAGGGGAATTTACAGTCACCCATACACACACACTGATGTAGAGGAAAAATGCTGTAAAAACTCTCCTCACCTCATCTTTAGGATAGCAGGGCCTGATGGAATAGATTTTGGATGTTGGCAGTGCGGGGGGAGGCTGGAAGAAAAGATCGTTTGCCCCGTCGATCGGCAAAAATCTCTGTCGGGGATCAAAAGAAACAGTTTCAGTCAAACTGACAACAGGCACTGGGGTCTCTGCATTCACCGTTTCAGACTCCTTTGCTACTGCTGGGACACTGTGGCACCAACAACAGCTGCATGTCAAAGGAAGGCTAAACCAGCCAATGGTCCAAGACTTACTGCTGGCTTCTGTGGCACTTTTGGCTCAACAGTGAACAGCAGCAGCAAATCATCACATCTGTTCTTATGAGAGCATAGTACATACAGCATGTTTTCTTTTTAAAAAGACAGGAATATGAGTTATAGGTGTATACTGGAAGAGCAAAGGCTTGGTCTCAGAAAAGGCGCTGCTGGCTAAAGGAGATGTTGCTGCTCCATTCCCTGTGTCTGGTCTAAGGCATCGCTTAGAGCTGTTGCGCTGCTCAGGGCCGGGCCCATGGCCCTCCTGTTGAGAAATCATGATGCTGGCGCTGACAATGAGACAAAACTCCAGGAGCAAAACACTATTCTAACATACAATGTCTAGTGAAAGTCTACGCAGCCCTTGCGCAATGTTCACATTTTGCTGCCTTAAAATAAAAAAATAAAAAACATTCAATTGGATTGAAAAGGTGGAATAGGTTGTGTACATCAGTAGGAAAACAAAGTGAAAGAAAAATAAAACATTTTCCAAATTAATAAAACCAAAAAAATGTAGATGCCAAGATTGCGTATGTTTTCACCCCCCAAGAGTTAGTACTTGGTGGAAGCACCTTAGGAAACCATTACAGCTGTGAATCATTTTTAATAAGATTCTACCAGCTTTGGACAAGTCCATTGTTTTTGTCAAAATTGCTACAGGTCAGTAAACTTGGTTGGGGATCATGGATGGACAGCAATATTCAAACCTTGTCTCTGATATCAAGCAGATTTAAGTCAGGACTGAGACTGGACCATTCAGGAACACTCAACAGCTATTGGAAAGTAATTCTGGTGTGTATTTGGCATTAAAATGTGTGTATTTTCCCACTGAAAAATCCAGGGTTAGGTATTCAGAAGACCGAGGCAGGGTTTCCTCTGACGTTTTATCTGAGCCCTTCTCCTTTTATATTTTTTTTAGATTGTGACAAACTCCCCAGTCCCTGACGGTGACAACCACACCCATAACATGATGCCACCACCACAATACTTAAGAAACACAGACGATAAACAGCATTGCATTCACTCCACATTACAGGCCTGTATGACAAAGTGAAAAGGAGGAATCCTGTGTTAAAAAAAATCCAATCCAAATCATCCATTCTGTTTGCATCAAGGCCGTTAATAAATACTGCAAGACAACACAGCAAAGACAATAACTTCTGCTCCTAAATTTAAAGAAAAACAGGTTTGGGTCAAATGCAATACAACACAGAGTGAAACCCTATATTTGGTGGCAGCATTAAGTTATGGGTATGCTTGTCATTGTCAGGGACTGGGGGAGTTTGTCAGGATCCCAAGAAATATGAATCGGACCAAAGCCCAGGTAAAAAGTTGGAGGAACACCCACCTCAGTCTTCTGAAAACCTAGCCCTGCGATTGATCTTTTTCAATGACACACCAGAATGTCTTTCCAAGAAGTGTTGAGTGTTCCAGTCTCAGTCATGACTTGCATTTGCTTGAAAATCACAGACAAGGTTTGAATATTGCTGTCCATTGTCTTTAATTTTTCTTTAACTTTGAAAATGTGTAGTAGATTGTGTAGATTGGAGAAGAAACAAAAATCTAATTTAATCCCTTTTTTGATTTCATTTTAAGGCGGCAAAATGTTAAAACTGTGCAAGGGGTGTAGATTTTCATTAGTGACAGTATATTAAACATCAGATACAGCTGAACACCAAGTCTGAAACCAACAGGACCCTGAACAACTTCTACACCCAAGCCATAAGACTGCTAAATAGTTAACCAAATAGCTACCCGGACTAACTGCATTGACCTTTCTTGCACAAACTGACTTATCACATATGCTGCTGCTATCGTTTACCATCTGTCACTTTATTCCTAGCTATATGTACATACAGCGCATTCATAAAGATAACTTTTTCCACATTTATGTTAAAGCCTTATTCTAAAATGGATTAAATCGTTTTTCTCCCTCATCAATCTACCCCATAATGACAAAAAGAAAAACAGGTTTTTAGAATTTTTTGCACATTTATAAAAATACAAAAACTGAAATATCACATTTACATAAGTATTCAGACCCTTTACTCAGTACTTTGTTGAAGAACCTTCGGCAGCAATTACAGCCTTGAGTCTTCTTGGGTATGACACTATAAGCTTGGCACACCGGTATTTGGGAGGTTTCTCCCATTCTTCTCTGCAGATCCTCTCAAGCTCTGTCAGGTTAGACGGGGAGCATCACCGCACAGCTATTTTCAGGTCTCTCCAGAGATGTTCGATCGGGTTCAAGCCCGGGCCAGTCAAGGACATTCAGAGAGTTGTCCCGAAGCCAGTCTTCTGTTGTCTTGGCTGTGTGCTTAGGGACATTGTCCTGTTGGAAGGTGAACCTTCTCCGAGGTCCTGAGGCCCTGGAGCAGGTTTTAAATCAAGGATCTCCGTACTTTGCGGCGTTCATCTTTGCCTCAAGCCTTACTAGTCTCCCAGTTCCTGCAGCTGAAAAACATCACCACAGCATGATGCTGCCACCACAATGCTTCACCGTAAGGATGGTGCCAGGTTTCCTCCAGACGTGACACTTGGTATTCAGGCCAAAGAGTTCAATCTTGGTTTCATCAGACCAGAGAATCTTGTTTCTCATGGTCTGAGAGTCCTTTAGGTGTCTTTTGGCAAACTCCAAGCGGGCTGTCATGTGCCTTTTACTGAGGAGTGGCTTCTATCTGGCCACTCTACCAAAAAGGCCTGATTGGTTGAACGCTGCAGAGATGGTTGTCCTTCTGGAATGTTCTTCCATCTCCACAGAGGAACTCTGGAGCTCTGTCAGAGTGACCATCGGGTTCTTGGTCACCACCCTGACCAAGGCCCTTATCCCCCGATTGTTCAGTTTGGCCGGGCAGCCAGCTCTAGGAATAGTCTTGGTGGTTCCAAACTTCTTCCATTTAAGAATAATGGCGGCCACTGTGTTCTTGGGGACCTTCAATGTTTTAGTACCCTGCCCCAGATCTGTGCCTCGACACAATCCTGTCTCGGCGCTCTATGGACAATTCCTTCAACCTCATGGATTGGTTTTTGCTCTGATGTGCACTGTCAACTGTGGGACCTTATATAGACAGGTGTGTGCCTTTCCAAATCATGTCTAATCAATTGAATTTACCACAGGTGGACTCCAATCAAGTTGTAGAAACATCTCAAGGACGATCAATGGAAGCAGGATGTACCAGAGCTCAATTGAGTCTCATAACAAAGGGTCTGAATACTTATGTGAATAAGGTTTCTGTTTTTTAATTTTAATACCTTTGCAAACATGTCTAAAAAACTGTTTTTGCTTTGTCATTATGGGGTATTATGTGTAGATTGAGGAAAACAATTATGTAATCAATTTAAGAATAAGTCTGTAACATAACAAAAAGTGGAAAAAGGGAAGGTGTCTGAATAATTTCCAAATGCACTGTATCTACCTACATTACCTCAGACCCCTGCACATTGATCGGTACTGGTACCCATTGTACATAGCTAAGTTATCATTAGTCATTTTTTAATCTATTATTAATTGTATCATTACACGGTTTACTTTTCTATCTCTCTCCATTTTCTTTCTCTCTGCATGGTTGGGATGGGCCCTTAAGTAAGCATTTCACTGTTTACGAAGCATGTAACAAATAACATTTGATTAGATTTTTATTTGAAGACCAACCAAGTCTTTTAAAAATCAACTACTACTACAAAAAAATAAAAAGTTTCCAACATGGGATATCTGATCTTAGTCTAGGAGTATCGTGTTTGCTCATGGAGTTTTTTTGTTGTTGAGTGGGCGGTGTCACTTGCGTTCTCGCTGGTGCTGCGATGCATACCCTTGCGTATGCAAAGGGTAGAATTTTGCACAAAGCTTTTCCTGCAAATAAATGAGATGCCATGGAAATCTAACCCTAGCAATGCCACGCGGAGAATAGGCAGAATGCGTGCCCCATGGAAAAGCATCATCTCTTCAAATTTTCTGGAACTTTAGGATTAGAAAAACACTGCCTTGGAGGGACTCCTTCAGCTTTTTATGGTGTCAGTTCACCCTTTCCCTTTTCAGACTGATCGGACCATACCAGATGCTGGTTGGACCAACGCCTCCAGAAACTCACAGGCACACTGTCGAAGACATGGACTTTTTATAAAAATTCTCATGATTCAGTGGTATAACCCTTCCTAGTCATGATCAGCCCACCTTAGACAGACCAAACCCTTTTACATCTGCTGTGCGCAACAACCACTTTCTCTTCAACACAAAACCCGTAATTCATTTTCTTTACTAGCATTACAAACAGTTTTATAATCTGTGAAGTCAGTGCGTAAGCAAATACCTGGAACTCTCCTGCTAGACCGCCCCTAAAGGCCCAAGGCTCTTGGTCTCCACTAAGGAACTGTGCAGTGGCCTGACTACGGCACCCTGTTAGGAGCACACAGCGGCGGAGGGACACAACATTACCATGGGGACCAGAGATAAAACGGGACTCACTGACAGGTCGCAGGTGGGGGGGGGGACGACGACTTTGGAAAATAATGATAACCTATCACTCCAAAGAAAAGAAAATGCTTTTTAAATTATATTTAAAAAAATATTATATTCGTATGAAAAGGGTTTGGTTGGACTTTGGGCTCGAGCAACTAAAGCTTACTTTGGTGTTTCTCAACTGGGAGGAATCATTGAGGTCATAAAGCCTGAATCAATTCGACAGTCGGATTCTGGTTCACTTGCAGTGAGAACTTCCAAGTCATTCATGCTCTAACTAGCCTAATCTGACCTTAGATCAGTGTCTAGGGGTAACTCGTCCTACCGTGTAAGCTTCAGCTGCCGTTGCCCCCCAGCACCTCATCTGAAGTCACATTCTCATCTAACCTGCCTCATCACATGACCAGGGAGCAGGACTCAAAACAGGAAGAAAGAGAGGACAACTGGGAGAGGACAGCTCTGTGCAAAGACAAAACTAAAAGGGGTGCAAAGTTCAGTGCACCTCAAGTGCTCTCTTGATTGGAGAGTACCTACTTTGGTGTTGGCACGCCCCTCCGTTCTTACAAGAGCAACCTTGAACCTACTATTGTCAGTCACACCTTTCAAACATATGAATGATTGCCATTGCCATCGTTGGTTGCTGTGCCTGTGAAGCACACAAAAAAGTGCTATAGAGTAAGATCACATTGATAGACGATCCCAAACCTGGTGATGAGGTCTCCTGTCATGTGATGAGACAGACACAGTGCGAGAAGAGGACAAGAGAGTCAACGCTCCTGCTATAACATCCAGTAACAACCTCACCCTGACACCTAGAACACTTCCTCTGATGAGGCTGGCTCCACTCAGCATACAGATGCATCCACAGGGAGGAACTCACAGCTACCTTTCAGGTGCTTGGGAGTAAAGCACCACCACATGCCATTTGTTGATACCAAATAATTATTGGAGACACATATCTATGTAAACAAAACAGTTATTTCACAGTTCTGTTTGTCTCAGTGCATCACATTGCAATGCAAGTTGCTAGTCGCTTTCGTGAACAAGCGACCAGTCACTTTCAAAATGTGGTGTGTACTATAGTTAGCACCCCCAGACTACGAGAGACTAACATTCTGAAAGCCAGATGTGAACTCCAGTGTGTAGGTGCATCCAGTGCTGGTTTAAGCCTCTTCCATGAAAAGGCCTACTTGTAAAAACAAACATGTTAGAGAGAAATGAACGCTGTCAAAGAAAATAAGACCTAAAACATTAACGTTTATCTCCCGCACCTAAAGTTCGCTGCGCAAAATGTGACTGTGCTCCATCACCCATATCAAATATCCTGATCTGATATGAAAATCAAAAACAATAACCAATCAGAAAGGTGGCCTGCGCAGACATTGGCCAGTGGTGATCCACTAGCAGTAGAAACTGGTACTGAGGATTTGTCCATCTGCAAACGGTGAAGGGAGAGAACAGTAGAAGATAGTCATTAGTAAATGTGTCTCAGTAACAACACCAGGGAGGAGGTGGTAAGACTGACTGCCGGCTGCACAGCTACAGACCAATAAGGGGACGGATACTTAGAACATAGCTCTTTGATCGGGCCTCGAGCGCGGTGTAGTTATAAAAGAGAAGCGTGACAAGTTGTCTACATACCAACTGGTTCACCGGATGTGGGAAAGCCTTTAGATTGCTTTATGTTCTGGTCTAGCTAGCCCACTGCTGGTCACGCTTTAGAAAGACAGACATCCACTAAATTCACTGAAAGACCTACAAAATGGTCCTCTAGCGTCTAAATTGTTATACTAGTTTAAGGCTTCATAACGCCGTTATAGCTTCGATTTAGCTGTAGTTCTGCCAGTGTGAGTTTGCTGCCTGCTGTGTACTGTATAGGTTAGAGGTCTCAGCTCTGGACAAAAACCTGTGAATGAAACATGGTTATTGTGTAACATACAGGCCATGCTGGTGCTTCAGGGTTGATCAAAAGAGCTTCCAATGGCTGCAGAAGACCACTCACAGAAATGTTGTTCTACCCGTATCAGGGTGCATTCAGGATCCCTGTCTGGTTGACTCATTATCAAGACATGTTACATGCAGATGAAGTGTGTCTGTGGGCACATGTGCGTGCATGCATCCTTGAGTAGTGTGTGAGTTGGAGTGATTTTAATTTCAAGGATTATGGGCTATGATACAGCTAGAAGAAAGTATTCAGTAGAGGCTAAGCACTGACACTGGTACACAGTAGGCTCTGCACTGACTTTGCTGACCTCTGCATTAGTCAGTCATTTTATGAAATAAATACAGATCAATAATAAAAAAATCAGCTCAGATATTCGATCACCATCTTTGTTCATGCACCAGAATGGCCTTTCACTGTCAGTCACCTCGCTCTCCAAGCTCACAGGCATGCTACGGGGTGGAAGTGGGGGGAGTTACCCTTGCGTCCCACCCCCCAGACACAGGCTGGCAGCAGGTTCTGTCTCTGTGTGTGTGAGAGAGAGAGAACGCAGCAGTCACCACACACAGCAAGCAGCAGTAGCCCATCTCTGGACCTGTCACTACTGATACTGACAATTCACTTAGTTGTGGTGGACCAATTCATTTAGGGTTACTGTAGGGGGGACTAGCAGTGCAAGCGGCATTCAGTTAGTCAAAGTAAAATCAACAAATCAAAAGGTGCAATAAAACAGAATAAAAACAACAATTGAAAAGCAATGTAGCAGATGTCGATATCTGTCGCTGATGGATATATAGGCTAAGCCGAAGTTATCCTAAAACTAGCTGGAAGAACTGATAATAAGAGTGAGTCTGTCTGCTCTACACTCACCTTGAACACAGGTGAAAGGCGACAGAGGTGAAATGTTGCATTGCCAAGTCCACAAATATGCTTAATCATCTGTTAAGCAGACTGGAGAGTGGGCACTATAGATACAGCACATGTTCAGATGATTCATTAATATGTGCATGACTAAACTACCAAAGACTGGATTTGGCAGATGAAAGATCATACTGTTGCAGTATGAATCTTATCATGGAGAAACTGCAATATGGCCAAACACACATCTTTAATGCTCATACAGAAGCTTACCAAAATGATATTCTTCCTTTGTGTATGTATTGAGCTTATCTAAACTAACCATGAGACTTCACCATGAAGCTTAAAGACTTGACATATTTTTCCCATACCTACAGTACCAGTCAGAAGTCTGGACACACCTATTCATTCATGGATTTTTCTTTATTTTTACTATTTTCTACATTGTAGAATAATAATGAAGACATCAAAACGATGAAATAACACACATGGAATCATGTAGTAACCAAAAAAGTGTATTTTAGATTCTTCAATGTAGTTGGCTGCTTTTCCTTCACTCTGCGGTCTAACTCATTCCAAACCATCTCAATTGGGTTGAGGTCGGGTGATTGTGGAGGCCAGGTCATCTGATGTAGCACTCCATCACTCTCCTTATTGGTAAAATAGTCCTTACACAGCCTGGAGGTGTGTTGGGTCATTGTCCTGTTGAAATACAGATCACTGCACCTGTACCTAGCCCATCTGTAAACAGCCCATCTATCTACCTCACCCCCTTACTGTATTTATTTTATTTATCTTGCTCCTTTGTACCCCAGTATCTCTACTTGCACATTCATCTTCTGCACATCTACCATTCCAGTGTTTAATTGCTATTTGTAATTACTTTGCCACCATGGCCTATTTATTGCCTTATCTTACCTCATTTGCACTCACTGTATATAGACTTTTTGTTTTCTTTTTTCAACTGTATTATTGACTGTATGTTTTGTTTATTCCATGTGTAACTGTGTCGTTGTATGTGTCAAATTGCTATGCTTTATCTTGGCCAGGTCGCAGTTGCAAATGAGAACTTGTTCTCAACTAGCCTACCTAGTTAAATAAAGGTGAAATAAATAAATAATAGACTGACTAAGCGCAAACTAGATAAGATGGCGTATCGCAACTGGACAATGACCCAACACACCTCCCGGCTGTGTAAGGGCTATTTGACCAAGAAGGAGAGTGCTGCATCAGATGACCTGGCCTCCACAAATCACCTGACCTCAACCCAATTGAGATGGTTTGAGATGAGTTGGACGGCAGAGTGAGGGAAAACCAGCCAACAAGTGCTCAACATATGTGGGAGCTCAGCATATGTGGGAACTCCTTCAAGACTGTTGGAAAAGCATTCCAGGTGAAGCTGGTTGAGAGAATGCGAAGTGTGTGCAAAGCTGTCATCAAGGTAAAGGGTGGCTACTTAGAAAGAATCTCAAATAAAATATATTTTGATTCGTTTAACACTTTTTTGGTTACTTCATGATTCGATATGTGTTATTATATAGTTTTGATGTCTTCACTATTATGATACAATGTAGAAAATAAAAATATTGTAAAAATAAAGAAAAACCCTGGAATGAGTAGGTGTGTCCAAACTTTTGACTGGTACTGTATGTGTGTTCTATGTCCTACACTTACTGTTCTGCTGCTCTGAGAAGTCGGAGTCAAGCTGTACCGTTCCAGGTGTCCATACCGTACATACCTATTCAGTGTATGTGTGTGTGTGTGTTTGTGAGAGAGTGTGTGTGTCCAAGCGTACCTAGCCACTGGACAAAGGACTTGACCATGGACATGATGCTCTTGATGTCCCAGATGTAGGGGTAGAGGTCATAGAGGATGGTGCGGTTGGCTGAGTTAGACAGCCTGGTGAACATCTGGATGACCGAGCAACACATCTCCTCAAACCTCTCCGCCCGGGACTGCCACTCCACTACCTGGGGGACAGGAAACAAGGTGGTGTTCATTAGGGCACATAACAGAAGGGGCTATGATGATTTATGTTTAACTGTGTAATCGGCGATTAGGGATGAAGACCGTCATGAAAATAAAAGAACCGTCAATTTAATTTCAAAAAGTCGATAAACTTTACCCAAACGCAGCAAAGTAAGCCCGGTTTAGGTATAACAGACGATATAGACATGACGAGGAAAAGCTAGGAAGTTTTAGAATTTTGTGTTGTGGAACGAACAGCTGACTGAAGACGGGACCGCCGGGCTTTAAAAAAGATGACACACGCAGTTGTCTCCAGTCCAGAGTGGAGATTTATCTATTATTATTATTTTTTAAGTGGGCTATTTGAAAGATTATAACTGTGACCTTGGTCACATGACTGTCATTAGTCCTACTAATGAACATGGGCCAGTTGAGACTCTTTTAAAAGACATATCCAATGGTAACATGGTCACTGACAGAACTCATCCACAGCCTTGGACAGAACTAAACGTATCGACATGACAAAACTGTCATCTCTGTGAGGTGACTTTCCAGTGTGTGTGGCCACTGCATGGATCAAGTTTCGGTGTTTTAGACAAACATCTCAATGGCTGCTTAGAGATAGTACACAACCACCTGTGGTAAACCGTGGGGTGTTGGGTTGAGCGTGCAGAGATTAACACAGAGACTGGGAGGTTTTAGTCAGCAAACAACTTTACTAGGCCATAAAATAAACATAACAAAGAAAATCCCATAGGTTTGGCTCAGTCCTTCTTCTCAGCTTTGGTTCTGTGTCGGTCTCTCCCGCGGTGTGCCACAGTGCTGCTTTTATGTGGCCTCCACAGCTGGTTGGCACTTTCCCCTAATTACCTCCACTTGGAGCCATCCGTGTGCCCAGCTCGTGTACTCCCAGCAGAGAGAGCCAACATTGCAGCACGTACCTCCCTTCTATTACCACTCCCCGGGGTAGACCTCTCAGGATACCACACACCATTTTGTACCGCAGTCATCACCACCATCAACCATGAATACTTTTCAGCTCTGAATATCAGAAAAAAATGACTAACAAGATTAACATAAAGAGAATCTCCCTCCTCTCTACCAATACCTGGGTGGCCTGGAGGTTAAAAGCGTTGGGCCAATAATTGGAAGGGCGCTGGTTCAAATCCCAGAGCCAGTGGAATGTGGAATAATCTGCTGTTCTGCGCACCCGCTGAAATCTAATTAGCATAATAATAATAATAAAGGCACACCTGTCTATACAAGGTCCCACAGTTGACAGTACATGTCAGAGCAAAAACCAAACCATGAGGTCGAAGGAATTTTCCGTAGAGCTCCGAGACAGGATTGTGTCGAGGCACAGATCTGGGGCAGGGTACCAAAACAGGTTCACAAGAACATACTGGGCTCCATCATTCTTAAATGGAAGAAGTTTGGAACCACCAAGACTATTCCTAGAGCCACTTGGCCAAACTGAGAAATCGGGGGATAAGGATTTTGGTCAGGGAGGTGACAAAGAACCCGATGGTCACTGACAGAACTCCAGAGTTTCTTTGTGGAGATGGGAGAACCTTCCAGAAGGACAACAACAATCTATGCAGCACTCCACCAATCTGGCCTATATGGTAGAGTGGCCAGACGGAAGCCACTCCTCAGTAAAAGGCACGACAGCCTGCTTGGAGTTTGCCAAAAGACACCTAAAGACTTTCAGACCATTAGAAACAAGATTCTCTAGATACCTTAGTGTTCTTGGGCACAGGGACTATGGTGGTCTGCTTGAAACATGTTGGTATTACAGACTCGGACAGGGAGAGGCTGAAAATGTCAGTGAAGACACTTGCCAATTGGTCTGCGCATGCTCGCAGTACATGTCCTGGTAATCCGTCTGGCTCTGCGGCCTTGTGAATGTTAACCTGTTTAAAGGTCTTACTCATGCCTGTCAATGCAAAATAATCATACTCCTATGCATTCTGCCTACATCAAAACCTCGTTTAGGTATGTTGCATTGAAAGTGGCTAATATTGCATTGATTCGATCACAATTTCAACAGTAAAGGGAAACATTGATATAGTTAAATAACAGGGAAAACTCTAGAAAGTTGATTGAAGTTCAATCTCGTGCTTCTCTACGTAGGCTGACATTACTTCTGCGTAGCTCCCCCGGGACTACCGCGCAGAGGGAACCATTGCCCCCGGTACCCAAAAAATGATAGATAAATAAATAACATACTGTTTAGTGCCCAAAAAATGTAATAAATAACTAATGTTTCCTGATCTTTCTTATATCTCTCAGATATAGGACAGACAGTTCAAACTTCCTACTAATTGTTTTTCCAAGTAGCGAATCTGTTATTCAATGCATTTGTACTGGCTAATAGCAGTGAGGCCAAAAATAATTTACATTTAAAAATATATATATTATTTTGATACTTCAAAGGGTCTTAAAATTCTAAATCAAATAGCAAAATGATCCTTGGTATGACACTCTTAAAACAATTCCATATAGCTTAGTAGAACCCCTCCCTCCCTCTGCTTAGACAGGGCTTAAGACTTTTATGGGTTAAATGCGGAAGACACATTTCGGTTGAATGCATTCAGTTGTGGAACTGACTAGGTATCCCCCACACCTACCTTCTCTGGCTCCTTGCCCTTGCAGTCGACACCGACGGTGCTGCAGTTAGCCCGTAGCCAATTGAACTCCTTGAGCATGTGTAGGGCCTTGGGTCCGTACTCATAGGGCAGGTAGAAGAGCTCAGCCAGCAGGGTCAGGTCCTCCAAAGAAAGGGACTCAGCAGTGTACAATACCTTCTCATTGGGACCAAGCACAAAAACATCCTGAAAGACAAACAAATGTAATTGTTTAAACATACAATTAAATTATGTAAGTCACTTTGGATAATCTGAGTAGCTTTGTATGTAATTGACGGACACACACACGGGTTAAAATACAATTTTAGGTATTTCAATTACTTTCAAAGACATTTGTATGTACAGTGCCCTCGAAAAGTATTCAGACTGATTGACTTTTTCCACATTTTGTTCCTTTACAGCATTATTCAAAAATGTATTAAATAAAAATCCTCAGCAATCTACACACAAAATGAACAGGTTTTTCATTTGGCAATTTTTTTTTTTTTTAAGAAATACTTTATTTGCATAAGTATTCAGACACTGCAATGAGACATGAAATTGAGGACAGGTGCATCCTGTTTCAATTGATCATCATTGAGATGTTTCTACAACTTGATTGGAGGCCACCTGTGGTAAATTCAATTGATTGGACATGATTTGGAAATGCACACACCTGTCTATATAATGTCCCACAATTGACAGTGCATGGCAGAGCAAAAACCAAGCCATGAGGTCGAAGGAATTGTCCTTAGAGCTCCGAGACAGGATTGTGTTAAGGCACAGATCTGGGGAAGGTCACCAAAACATTTCTGCAGCATTGAAGGTCCCCAAGAACACAGTGGCCTCCATCATTCTTAAATGGAAGAAGTTTGGAACCATCAAGACTCTTTCTAGAGCTGGCTGCCCGGCCAAACTGAACAATCAGGGGATAAGAGCCTTGGTCAGGGAGGTGACCAAGAACCCGATGGTCACTCTGACAGAGCTCTAGAGTTCCTCTGTAGAGATGGGAGAACCATCCAGAAGCAATCTCTGCAGCACTCCACCAATCAGGCCTTTATGGTAGAGTGGCCAGGCGGAAGCAACTCCTCAGTACAAAGGCACATGACAGCCTGCATGGAGTTTGCCAAAAGGCACCTAAAGGACTCTGACAATGAAAAACAAGATTCTCTGGTTTGATGAAACCAATATTCAACTCTTTAGCCTGAATGCCAAGCGTCACATCTGGAGGAAACCTGGAACCATCCCGACGGTGAAGCATGGTGGTGGCAGTATCATGTGTGGGGATGTTTTTCAGCGGCAGGAACTGGGATACTAGTCAGGATCGAGGCAAAGAGGAACGGAGCAAAGTACAGAGAAAGATCCTTGATGAAAACTTGCTACAGAGCGCTCAGGATCTCAGACTGGGGCGAAGGTTCACCTTCCAACAGGACAACAACCCTAAGCACACAGCCAAGACAATGCAGGAGTGGTTTCTGGACAAGTCTCTGAATGTCCTTGAGTGGCCCAGCCAGAGCCCGGACTTAAACCCGATCAAACATCTCTGGAGAGACCTGAAAATAGCTGTGCAGTGACAGTCATCATCCAAACTGACAGAGCTTGAGAGGATCTGCAGAAAAGAATGGGATAAACTCCCCAAATACAGGTGTGCCAAGCTTGTAGTGTCATAACCAAGAAGACTTAAGGCTGTAATTGCTGCCAAAGGTGCTTCAACAAAATACTGAGTAAAGGGTCTGAGTACTTATGCAAACGTGATATCTTTTTAAAATGAGCAAACATGTATATTGTGTGTAGATTGTTTTTCCCCCCTCATCAATGTAATCAATTTTAGAGTAAGGCTGTAACCTAATAAAATGTGGAAAAAGTCAAGAGGTCTGAATACTTTCTGAAGGCACTGTATATTCCTTCCTCCCATTCCTCCAGCCAAATCACAGGCAGGCCTTTGCAAATATGAGCAAATATGCCATTACATGCAGCATTATATTATACACTGAACAATGTGAAGTTAAATTAAAATGTGTTGAATTGAGTAGAAGTGTGAATTTCAGTGACAGGTTTTTGCATAGCACATGAGCAGAACGTTTAGAAAACAGTTTTTTTCCCCTCCGTGGTATCATTAGTAAAATGTTGGTGTCGTGACAACACTACTCCCATAATGTATTTGGAAATAGACTATTTATAGGAATTGTTTTGAAAACACTCAAATTCTAATAGAAGTAGTTGATTAGGGCCACATCATTTGAAAATAATCATTGAAAATACTCAAATACACAGAACATAAGAATTTAAATAACAAATAATCAATTAATTACACATGTATATGAACCCAGGACTGACACACACACAAACATCTTACCTGTTTGAGCTGTTCGTCTGTCTGCATGGGGGCCATGTCAATGTCCTCCTCTGGAGACTTGGACTCAGGAACTAGGACCTCCCTGTCTGTGTCCATGGGCTTCAGCTCCTCCACCATCTTGTCTAAAAGGACTAGGCTGTTCTTGGTCTCAGTTTCAGCCTCAGCTACAGGGTCTGGCTCTGGGTCCGTCTCATATGGTTTCTCCACAACCATCTCCATGGGCTCTTCGTCAGACTCCTTCTTCTCAACATCCACCTGAACAACAGAAGCGTTTAGGAAACAAGTTATCGCCTCACTATCTTCGTGATCCCATGGGGATCTTTTCATTCTATTGCGTGTTTATTGTCGATCAGTTGTAATGAAAATCCGTTTTTTTTTGTCATATGTAGACTAATGTGAGACTTCAGTGACAACACAGACAAACAAGGGGAATTAACTCAAAGCCATTGGATGTGCATTGCATACTTTATGTTCTAGCTATCTAATATCTATCTAATATTAAAATGATCTAAGTTAAATCAGTAACTACCTCCCCCACCTCTTGTTGTTGCAGACTCTTGGCCATGGGGTGGTTGTTGGGGTCGGGGGCACCTGTGGGGGCCATGATGGGCTGTTGGAACACTGTAGTACCAGCGCAGAGGGAGGAGGCGCCTAGTGATGATACGTTAATAGCTGAACTCTTAGCTCCGCTATGGGGTACCTGGCGACCTGGAGAGGAGGCAAGAACAGAGACAATGTCAACATGCTATACAAGACAAATATATAAAGGCTTTAATAACAAATATCAACATACTAGAAAAATATATAATGTCTAGCTTAAATGGATGATTGACAAGTGTTTAAAATCCAGTGGTGGACTTTTGAGACATTTACCATTGCTCCAAATGATACAGTATGAAGTAAGGCAACAGAAATACATACACAGGTGTTATATGCAAGATGATAGGTAGGTTACAGTGCTTACTGTTGTACTGGTGAGGCACTAAAAACTCTCCCAGCCACTCTGTGAGGGCCAGTTTCAGGGCCAGCTGAGGGCTGTACAACATGTCTGTCTCCAACTCCTCATCACTGCCCTCATTTTCCAGCTTGATCTGGATAGACACAGTACTGTCCTCTCCATCCGCTGAGAGAGGGATGGAGGAAGATGGAGAGAGAGAGGGAGGAAGGGAAAAGAAGGACGGGGACAGATACAGATACCATAACAAGGTGTAATGTACAGGCCTGTTTGAATACTGTGAAAGTGCCTCCTTCCCTTCCTCTATTGGAGAAATCACTAATGTGACTGGATGGAACTGAAAGCCATACAATCTGAATGGACAGAATGCTGTGCTCTTTCGAGAACATATCTTTTTGTGTCATTCAAAAAAAAAAAACTACAGACATGAGACTTGGGGGCAGCCATTGTGTGTACCTCGCGTGACACTGTCAGTGACTCTACTCTATAAATACCAAAACAAAACATTCACTGGGCCTCCAAATAGACACGTGGATTAACAATGCATAACACTGCTAAAGACCCTACACCTTTAAGACAGGGGTAACTACAAGGGTTTGTTCTGTCCTACTATTCTTGGTTTCTCTGTGGCGCATCATTGATCAATTGTTGTCATTAATTGGCAATAACACACCAGTTCAGGACAACAATAGAACAACACACACAGCAGTCCTTGAGGACCAAAGCTGCTTTAAGACATTTGCCTTTTAGGTTAAATCTGACAAATTGCAGAACATAATGCCCCTGAAAAAATACATCTATTAAAGTGAATAAATAAATAAATAAATAAATAAAGTCCATCCCAGTCAGACTAATTTCACTGTACCTGAAAGTGCCAGAACGGACAAATTAATTCAATTGTGGGATTAAAACGAAAGTCTAAATCAGACTTACTCATGGTGACATCCTTGCGCACTCCGTTCATGTTGGACTTGTACCAGGTGGCCAGGGTGTGGATGGCTACGAAGTTGGACTCGAACTCACAGTTGGGGTTGGTGAGAACCCCCTTTAGGCGGGGGATGAGCTCCGTGGAGCGCCCCTTGTACGGCCCCAGGAACAGACGCTTCTGGTCGTAGTCGTTGGCATGGATGTTGTCCCAGATTACCGGAGCTCTCTTCAGGATCTTAGAGACCTCCTCTATTGATTCCACTGTGATGTCTTTCGATACCACCTTAGGACCTGGAAACATCATCTCAGATATATGTCGGAGTCATAAAAGTTATTAAGTATGTTACAAGGTCTGTTAGTGTTTAAGGTTAATCTAATGAGTGCCAAAACATGTATAATTTGAACTTGTTCGGATCTACTGTACCTGTCCACAGTACTTCAATACCAGGCAGCAGCTTCTCCCCCACTGTGTGCAGGTAGGGGGACTGGGCAACATTGGGGTAGCAGAACGTTCCACAGTACTCTGGTTTAGTAAGACACAAAGAAAAACGTGCATAGAATCTACATCTTCCTTCAATTATGAATTCGGACCAAATTTCAGTTACATACATAAATACAGGGCACGCCGATACACAGATACAGGTTATCCAGGGTCGTGTTCAGTAGGCACGAAACCGAAGAAGCCATTCCGAAAAGGAGGGAAACCGGGAGATACTATATAAACTAAGAAATGCTTGTTTTTGTTTTCGATTGCAAAACATGTGTGTGTGTGTGTGTGTGTGTGTGTGTGTAAGTTACCTGTGGGGCAGAAGAGAAAGGTCTCAGGCTCTCCCAAGTACTGAAAGATCTCATTGGTGATGGACACCTGGGCATGGGCGAAGGAGCTGAACACTTCTTTGTCGGCGGGGCACATGTTGTGGTCAATGTCGTCAAACAGTAAGGCAAATGACTTGCAGCCAAAGTGAGTCACCTGAGCGAGAGTATTAATTATGAGACGATGTGTTAAGACTCCAGTAAATGAGTAAGTGCAGACAGTCAAGGATGTAGAGGCCATAGAATTAGGAATTAGAATGGACATGAACTGTATGATGATATAAAAGTCAGCCATTTTGGTTAAGGAGTGGGTCAATCATGGTTTGCCAGTGCTGTGATAAGATAGTGTAAAATAATGAATGTATTTGCACTGTATGTTTGTTAGCTAGCTAGCCAGTCAGTTCTAGAGGAATAATTCCATTAATGTTTCTAATTAACTGCCAATATGCTAACATTCCACTCAAACAAACCCAAAAAAAACTGGACGAAATCAGTTGATGATAGGACTTTGACAAGTTGTAAATTTGCAACAAGTACTGACATTGTATCATATAAAAAGCACTCACCGCTTTCCAAGAAAACACAAATTTAGACATTTATAAATCGGTTTACATATTTTGGAGGCAATTTATACAGAAAGTGCGCTATTAAACCTGTATTGATAATTATATATTACGCCACAGGCTGCTGTTTTACAGGCTCCTAACCAACTTTTCTCTTTTGTTAGTTTTTTTCCGCATTGTTTGTAACTTATTTTGTACATAAAGTTGCTGAGTCCTACGCGAAGGATATACTGCTTTCCGGAAACCAGGCCCAAAACCCAATCATTAGCGTGAAGAAAATGCGGCGATACAGAGGGAGAAGGTCAGGGTGCCTTGTTAGGATTCGTAGGCGAGTGAGTAAACGCCATAACCTTCAGTTCTATTGGCCAACATGCAATCACTGGAAAACAACCTCAATGATCTATAGTCGAAACTATCCTACAAACGGGACATTAAAAACGGTAATATCTTATGTTTCACCGAGTCATGGCTGAACGACGACACAGATATTATAGAACTGGCTGGGTTTTCCGTGCATCGGCAGGACAGAGCTGCTACGTCTGGTAAGACGAGGGGCGGGGGTGTGTGTCAATTTGTCAATAACTGCTGGTGCACGATGTATAATATTAAAGAAGTGTCTAAGTATTGCTCGCCTGAGGTAGAGTACCTCATGATAAGCTGTAGACCACACTATCTACCAAGAGAGCTCTCATCTATATTATTCGTAGCCATCTATTTACCACCACAAACCGATACAAGGCCATAAGCAAACAAGAAAATGCTCATCCAGAAGGGGCACTCCTAGTGGCTGGGGACGTTAATGCAGGCAAACTTAAATCCATTTTACCTCATTTCTACCAGCATGTCACATGTGCAACCAGAGTGGGGAAAAAAAACTTCAGACCACCTTTACTCAACACACAGACGTATAAAAAGCTCTCCCTCGCCCTCCATTTGACAAATCTGACCATAATTCTATCCTCCTGATTCCTGCATACAAGCAAAAACTAAAGCAGGAAGCACTTTCTCAATACGGAAGTGGTCAGATGACATGGATGCTACGGGACCTGTTTTGCTAGCACTGACTGGAATATGTCCCGTTATTAATACAATGGCATTGAGGAGTTTAGCACCTCAGTCAATGGCTTCATCAATAAGTGTATTGACGAAGTCGACCATAAGTACATATCCCAACCAGAAGCCATAGATTACAGGCAACATCTGCACCGAGCAAAAGGCTAGAGCTGCCGCTTTCAAGGAGCGGGACACTAACCGGACACTTAAGAAATCCTGCAATTCCCTCAGTTCAACAAACAAACAAGCAAAGTGTTAATACAGAACTAAGATTGAATCCTACTACACCGGCTCTGAAGCTCGTCGGACGTGGCAGCGCTTGCAAACTATTACGGACGACAAAGGGAAAACCAGCCGCGAGCTGCCCAGTGACGCAAGCCTACCGCGAGCCTACCAGACGAGCTAAATGCCTTCTATGCAACACTGAAGCATGCATGAGAGCACCAGCTGTTCCGGACAACTGTGTGATCACACTCTCCGTAGCCGATGTAAGCAAGACCTTAAAACAGGTCAACATTAACAAGGCCGCGGACCAGAACGGATTACCAGAGAGTGTACTCAGAACATGCGCAGACCAACTGGCAAGTGTCTTCACTGACATTTTCAATCATTGTCCCTGACCGAGTCTGTAATACCTAGATGTTTCAAGCAGACCACCATAGTCCCTGTGCCCAAGAATGCGAAAGTAACCTGCAAAATGACTACCGCCCAGTAGCACTCACATCGGTAGCCATGAAGAGCTTTGAAAGGCTGGTCATGGCTCACATCAACACCATCATCCCGGAAACCCTAGACCCACTCCAATTCGCATACTGCCCCAACAGATCCACATATGATGCAATCTCAATCGCACTCCCCACTGCCCTTTCCCACCTGGACAAAAGGAACACCTATGTGAGAATGCTGTTCATTGACTACAGCTCAGCATTCAACACCATAGTGCCCACAAAGCTCATCACTAAGCTAAGGACCCTAGGACTAAACACCTCCCTCTGCAACTGGATCCTGGACTTCCTGACGGGCCGCCCCAAGGTGGTAAGGGTAGGAAACAACACATCAGCCAAGCTGATCCTCAAAACCGGGGCCCCTCAGGAGTGCGTGCTAAGTTCTTTTCTGTACTCCCTGTTCACCCACGACTGCGTGGCCAAGCACGACTCCAACACCATCATTAAGTTTGCTGACGACAACAGTGGTAGGCCTGATCACCGACAACGATGAGACAGCCTATAGGAAGGAGGACAGAGACCTGGCAGTGTGGTGCCAGGACAACAACCTCTCCCTCAATGCGAGCAAGACAAAGGAGATGATCGTGGACTACAGGAAAAGGAGGGTCAAACAGGCTCCCAGTAACATTGACAGGCTGTAGGAGTGGGTCGAGAGATAAGTTCCTTGGTGTACACATCCCCAACAAACTAACATGGTCCAAACACACCAAGACAGTCGTGCTGAGGGCACGACAACAGCTTTTCCCCCTCAGGAGACTGAAAAGATTTGGCATGGGTCCCCAGATCCTCAAAAAGTTATTCAGCTGCACCATCGAGAGCATCCTGACAGGTTGCATTGCCGCCTGGTATGCCAACTGCTTGGCATCTGACAGTAAGGCACTACAGAGGGTAGTGCGTATGGCCATAGATCACTGGGGCCAAACTTCCTGCCATCCAGGACATATATAGCTATAAGACTGCTGAACAATTCAATCAAATGGCCACCCAGACTATTTACATTGGACCCCCTTGGCCTTTACACTGCTACTACTCTGTTATTTATCTATGCATAGTCACTTTACCCCTACCTACACGTACAAATTACCTCGACTAACCTGTAGCCCTACACACTGACCCTGCATATAGCCTCATTATTTAGTAAATATTTTCTTAACTATTTCTTGAACTGCATTGTTGGTTAGGGACTTGTAAGTAGGCATTTCACAGTAAGGTCTCCCTCCACCTGTTGTATTTGGCACGTGACAAATAAAAGTATGACAATATTTTAGGTTGACCATAATTATATTACACAATTTCTGATATATCACACCTTACTTCTATTTTCCTGTAGAAGAAAAATCATGATTATGCCTCTACAGCCATTCATTCCAATTTAAACTGGTTAGGATTTCTCCCTGACCAATATGGCTGGAATTTTCATCCCTTTCTGGAACTTGGAAGGTTTATGACATAGTCCCTCTAGTAATTGAATATGGTAGACTATGTACTCAGTTAAGGATGTAAGACTATAGGCCTATGTGCTTGACTGTGGTCAAAGATTATCGTTATTAGCAAGACAGTTCTCCTCTAACCCAATCCTAACATCTCAATCAGCACATTAGCAGTGGTTCTAGTGCATTGTCTGAAAGGGAAGGAGGGATGCACTTTTTAAAACAGGTTTGTGTTACCTGGTCGAGTTTCCTTTTGAGTGTGGACACTTCTTTCTGGTTAGAGAAGGTAATGTCGAGGCCAGGGGAGATGGCATAGATGAACTCAATCCCATACTCCTTTGCAGCACTGATCAGGGTAATCAGCTGTTCTATGAGAGAGAAATGCATTAGTTGTTATAGATACTATTTCACAAGAATGTATATATAGCTCAAATGGTGAAGCGTGATTCATCAATCCAGAGAACACGTTTCCACTGCTCCAGAGTCCAATGGTGGCGAGCTTTACACCC
Organism: Salmo trutta; assembly: GCF_901001165.1. NCBI lineage: Eukaryota > Metazoa > Chordata > Actinopteri > Salmoniformes > Salmonidae > Salmo > Salmo trutta. The sequence goes on from NC_042961.1 coordinate 30,005,008, forward strand.
CTCCAGCCGATGCTTAGCATTGCGCTTGGTGATCTTAGGCTTGTGTGCGACTGCTCGGCCATGGAAACCCATTTCATGAAGCTCCCGAACAGTTCTTGTGCTGATGTTGCACCAGAGGCAGCTTGGAACGTGGTAGTGTGTGTTGCAACCAAGGACAGGCGATTTTTACGCCCTAAGCGCTTTTGCACTTGGCGGTCCCGTTCTTGTGTGGCCTACCACTTTGCGGCCGAGCCTTTGTTGCGCTTAGACGTTTCCACTTCAGAATAACAGCACTTACAGTTGGCCAGGGCAGCTTTAGCAAGGCAGAAATTTGACGAACTGACTTGTTTGAAAGGTGGCATCCTATGACGGTGCCACATTGAAAGTCACTGAGCTCTTCAGTAAGGCCATTCTACTGCTAATGTTTGTCAGTGGAGATTGCATGGCTGTGCGCTCGATTTTGTACACCTGTCAACAACAGGTGTGGCTTAAATAGCCGAATCCACTAATTTGAAGGGGTTTCCACATACTTTTGTATACTGTATATAGGCCAATGAAGATCAGGCAGTTCAGAAATGAGATTAATCGGATTGTTATTTGACCATTAATCTCTACAAAACGTGTAGTATTCTGTTGGAATTGTTGTTGTAGCTAACCTATTCCATCCCAAAACACCACGCTAGATCCGTGTGAGGCAAGTTAGTTTTGCATGGCCCGGGGAGCACTTAGTTAGCTGGCTATCATCATCTACTAACAACCTAACATGCCAAAACTCTTTTGGCACTTTAGTACCTACTTACTCGATTCACATCCAGCATCGAAACCGCCCACCGTGGTGCTGTAAGTAACACAGATGGTGTCAGTGGACTTGGTGCCTACATTGACTGTTGCCAAAGAACGGTTGCTTAGCATCAGCTTCATGTTGAATCTACTCTTCCACTGTTGTTAGTCTGCCCGAAGAGGTAGGACTGTCTTCCCATCTAGCGCATTTTGACCAAAAATGAATGCACGTAAACAGCGCACTGCCGCCCCTACCAGTTCTTCTCATGACGTCAAAGCTGCAATGTATTTTTGGTATATGAGTTTTTGATAAATGTAATTCAAATTTCGAAAACAGAAGTGTATAATTACTGTTAAAATACACTGTACGCGTAAAGACCGTTTAGATGGGATATCAATCTAAGTTGCTAGATTTGTGAAAATATATTGTGCAACCTTCCCTTTAATGCTGATGCATTTCAGAGTAAGCACATTCATCAGAACAGAAATCTATTGCAACAAGCACAAACAGCAACACCTGTGCACTTTTATATGTAGGTATATGTGACAGGAATCATTTCAACCCATGGCCATGATGAGACAAGCTCACCTGCTTCTTCTACTGAGTACATCTCTCTCCAGAACATCCTGTGCTTGTAGTCATCTTTAGGAGCGTAGAGGTATGTGTTCAAGCCCCATTTCTGCTGTCTGGGGAACACAACACATATTGTGATTAAGACAGGCTTTGTGTGACACGCTTTGCTTTGTTTATCACAGAACATATTGATAACGTTCATTGAAAACTATTCCAATGACATTAAAAATTACTGTGCATTCACTGATTCCATTATGATAGAGCACTAGTCAACACCATACGCCAGCCTGCTGTACACAACCATTATATTACCTCCTGAACAGCTCTTTCCTTTGTTCCATTGTCCATGGCCGGCCGTAGAAGCCTGTTGAAAACAAAAGTCAAACAGACAGTTTTAACACGCATAGCAAACATTTCAGGTCTGCAGACATCCACCCCCATCTATTACCCTGGCTTTGTACGTTCAGCTGCCACGCGATTGCCATGAAGACAGTGCCGTCGGTCCTTTTGGCGGTAGGAATGTGAGACAATATATCCACAGGAAAGCATTATTACATCAACTTTTCAAAGCGCTGGTAATGCATTCACCTGAAGCATGCGCAGAACCATGTAAACATGTGCACGAGCTCGGCAAGTATGCATGTATTTGTATCTAGTGCACATGATTCAGGTGATAGAAATCTGAAGTAACTACCGGCGCTTTGAAAAGTTTAAAATTATATACTCGACAGAAATATAAACGCAATATGTAAAGTGTTGGTCCCATGTTTTATGTGCTGAAATAAAAAAATCCCATAAATGTTCTATATGCATCTCAAATTTTGTTTACATCCCTGTTAGTAACCATTTATCCCTTTGCCAAGATAATCCATCAACCAGACTGGTGTGGCATATGAAGAAGCTGATTAAACAGCATGATCACTATACAGGTGGGGATAACAAAAGGCCACTCTAAAGTGTGCTGTTTTGTCACAACACAATGCCACAGACGTCTCAAGTTTTATGGGAGTGTGCCATTGACATGCTTGTGAGAGGAGTCTTTCCTGATTCAAACGCTAATTTCTGCCCCACATAGAATTCAATGCAATTCAAGGTAGGGTTACGAGGCAAGGGTGCTAACGTTACATCAAGCTTTTTCAGAATCCATTAACTATGCTGATCGGTTTAAACATAACGACATCCATAATTCATACAGATGGGTCATCGACCTTGAACAATTGTTGATAGTACAAGGTTAATGACACGTTGTCCTGAATAATCACAATTATTCTCAAAAACGTATCACGCTTAGCTGTAAAAGTAATGGTTAGCTGGCTGACAAATGAGTCTGCAAATCCTGTATGCATCAAAAACAAAGACAGTAACTATAACAAAACAACGTAATTTATTAAGAACGTTATACATGTTCTGCTCACCCTCCACGACTCCACTGATAAATTTCCTGCGGCCCGACAGCTCCACCTCTATGTTTATCGGTTCTTCCACGAGGCCAGATGCTTCGGAACCAGCCTTCGATGGCCCCGAACATGGGCTCGCTTCAGTCTCCGATTGAGACGTATCCACCACCGGTGTGTCTTTCTGAACCATTTCTACAGACGGTCTGTTGTCGTAGCAAGCACCAGACAGGGTTGAGAAAAAAAAGTGTTTGAACTAGAGGGGAGAGTCTGATCTGAAACTCCGGTGACAGCGAGGAATTGGAGGATATGCTCACAGGCCGCAGAACACAACAAATATTGCTCGACTTGTCTGTCCAAATTAGATTCATGCAAACACGTTTCTAGTAAAACGAAACGACAGCTAGATGTTAGCAAGCTTCAGTTACCAATCTGTCAAAATACGAATAGGTAACGTTAGCTTGCTCGTTGGCTAACGTTGCTAGCAATGCTGCCTACCGCTGTGCAAACATACTTAATTTACAATAATATGTCATATTGCATATTTGTTGACATTCTTGTGCGCTAAATAAAAAATAAATTTACGATTAATAAAGTATATATTTGTTCCTGTGAATATCTATATTAGTCTTTTAGATTAGCCCTAGTTTCCGCAGATTCTTCCTGTTTACACCGACTGCGCATGTTCAGGAGACTGGATCAAACTAGTCGCCTCCAAACATTAGTGGCAAAACACTATTCGCCTTGGAACGTCAGTGAACGCGGCGAGTTACATGCAATTGTGTTTCTATTTCCGGCAACATTCGCGCGACGCTAGCGCATGCTAGTGGCGGGAGGCGAATTGTGGTCCTTTTAGTTGAGCGCTTGATAGTTTCACTGACAGAACCGCACGAAATACTAAAATCGATCAATATAACAAGCATTATATGTTCAGTACGAGGCTGTCACAATAATTGGAGGCAGTTTTTACAACAAACAATGTTTTGAACACCAACCTCTACGACGTCGATCTGAATGTATCTGCAGTACATTTTTAACAATGTTTTTGTTCTGATAAAACCTAGTTCATTGCATCCGCCGTGGAGCCCAGTTTCATACTATTACCATATGTCCCAGCTGCCTGCCATAGTCTTGAAGGCATTTTTCACCCTGCCAGCTCCTATTAGTTCTATTGAGCACCAACTCGCCTTCCCGAACGTTCTATTCCCAGTTTACTGTTCTACGTCACAATGCCTGCTTTCCTATTGTTGGCAATGGAGACCTGCCCGCGTTGTTACTAGTTCAAATGTTTAAAAATATATATATTTCACCTTTATTTAACCAGGTAGGCTAGTTGAGAACAAGTTCTAATTTACAACTGCGACCTGGCCATGATAAAGCAAAGCAGTTCGACACATACAACAACACTGAGTTACACATGGAATAAACAAACAGTCAATAATACAGTATAAAAAAGTATACATACAGTGTGTACAAATGAGGTAAGATAAGGGAGGTAAGGCAATAAAATAAGCCATAGTGGTGGGGTAATTACGATATAGCAATTAAACACCGGAGTGATAGATGTGCAGAAGATGAATGTGCAAGTAGAGATACTGGGGTGCAAAGAAGCAAAATGCAGTATGGGGATGAGGTAGTTGGATGGGCTATTTACAGGTGCAATGATCTGTGAGCTGCTTTGACAGCTGGTGCTTGAAGTTAGTGAGGGAGATAAGAATCTCCAGCTTCAGTGATTTTTGCAGTTCATTCCAGTCATTGGCAGCAGAGAGCTGGAAGGAAAGGCGGCCAAAGGAGGAATTGAAATATACCTGCTGGAGCGTGTGCTGCGGGTGCGTGCTGCTAAGGCGGGGCTTTATCTAGCAAAGATTTGTAGATGACCTGGAGCCAGTGGGTTTGGCGACGAGTATGAAGCGAGGGCCAGCCAACGAGAGCGTACAGGTCGCAAAGGTGGATAGTATACGGGGCTTTGGTGACAAAACGGATGGCACTGTGATAGACTGCATCCAGTTTGCTGAGTAGAGTGTTGGAGGCTATTTTGTAAATGACATCATCGAATTCGAGGATCGATAGGATAGTCAGTTTTACGAGGGTATGTTTGGCAGTGTGAGTGAAGGAGGCTTTCTTGCAAAATAGGATGCAGATTCTAGATTTAATTTTGGAGTGGAGATTAATATGGGTCTGGAAGGAGAGTTTACAGTCTAACCAGACACCTAGGTATTTGAAGTTGTCCACATATTCTAGGTCAGAACCGTCCAGAGTAGTGATGCTGGACGGGCGGGCAGGTGCGGGCAGCGATCGGTTGAAGAGCATGCATTTAGTTTTACTTGCGTTTAAGAGCAGTTGGAGGCCCAGGAAGGAGAGTATGGCATTGTATGGCATTGAAGCTCGTCAGGAGGTTAGTTAACACAGTGTCCAAAGAAGGGCCAGAGGTATACAAAATGGTTTCATCTGCGTAGAGGTGGATCAAAGAATCACCAGCAGCAAGAGCGACGTCATTGATGTATACAGAGAAGAGAGTCGGCCCGAGAATTGAACCCTGTGGCACCCCCATAGAGACTGCCAGAGGTCCGGGCAACAGGCCCTCTGATTTGACACACTAAACTGTATCAGAGTAGTTGGTGAACCAGGCGAGGCAGTCATTTGAGAAACCAAGGCTGTTGAGTCTGCCGATAAGAATGTGGTCATTGACAGAGTCGAAAGCCTTGGCCAGGTCGATGAATACGGCTGCACAGTATTGTCTCTTATCGATGGCAGTTATGATATCGTTTAGGACCTTGAGGGTGGCTGAGACGCACCCATGACCAGTTCAGAAGCCAGATTGCATAGCGGAGAAGGTACGGTCGGATTCGAAATGGTTGTGATCTGTTTTAACTTGGCGTTTTATAGTTCCGGTTGATCAGTACAGAAATAGGTAAATCTGCATTCAGTTTTCTTTGCACCGTGTATGGAATGATCTGCAGAGATCTCTGCACCTTGATGCTCTGGTGCTTCTAGGGCAGTTCAAGTCGTTATTGAGGTGACTCCTTGTTTAAATAAAGGTTCAATACAATTTAATGGTGGTGTTCATCTTTTTGCAGGCAGTCTTGTTTATTTTCATTGATATATTTATTTTGAGGGTATCCTGTGGTTTTGCTGTTGATGTATTTTCTTTTTTGAAGTAGCTTTTGTTTGAGTCGTTTATAAGAAAAATACAAATATATATTTCATATTAAATTGAATACATGAATGATCACCGAACCTGTCTGAATTCCATTCATTATCTGGACCTTATTATAGAATGGTCAATGTGCTGTAATGCTATAATAGTGGATGTATTGTTTTAATTTATTAAAAAGCAATGAGTATCTTTTGCCAGTATCTAGCCGTTTATAAGAATTGTATCATATTTATAAAAGTTGACCTTTTATATAGGTTGACCTTCGATCAGTGTGACAGGCGATTTCCAGTGCAAATTGGTCAGTTACAATACATTCGCCAATGGCTTTCAGCACCCTAGGAAAATATTACAAGTCATACGAGCTTAAAAAGTGTTAACAACCTTTGGGGTCTAAGATGTTGAGATAATTGGCATTAAATAGTCTGTCATGCCTACTCCCGCTCCCCCTCTCCAGTGCTCGACGTCGCCGGTCTACTAACGCTGGTCCTGGAACCATCATTACGCACACCTTCTCCCCATCATTACGCACACCTGGACCTCATCATCATCTTGATTACTTTCCCTTTATTTATCCCTCAGTAGCCTCAGTCATCAGGCAGTATTGGTTTTGTCTCATTCAGTACGCTTCTCCTGTTTTGGTTTTTGTGCCTTTTATTATTATTATTATTAAACTCACCTTCTGCACCAGCTTCCAGACTCCCAGCGATAGCGTTACAGAATACTGCCTCACATACTATGGAAGCAGCAGAAGAAAAAGACATCTCCCAGACGGTCGGTGAACAGGGACACCTACTCCGCCAACACCACGATCCTCTGACGCAACTGGGTGCGGCTATGGATGAGGATTCACCTCCAACTAGCGGAGGGCCTCCTACCACGAGTCGTTCTAGCTAGCCAGACCGCCAGCCCACGCAGCAGTCCGCCCAGGGAGGCGATGCCTGACAGTCCTTCCCGACCCCCTTCCAAATGCCGTGGCTTCCTACTCCAGTGCTCCCTCTATTTCACCCATCAGACAAGAGCCCCCACCACCGAGAGGTCCAAGGTTGCCACGGTAATTTCCCTGCTGGCCAGGCGGGTGTTGGAGTGGGCTACAGCCGTCTGCTAAAGAGGAGAGGAAGAGCTGGGTTCCTACGAGAGGTTCATGGCTCTGTTCAAGGCAGTCTTCGACCATCCCCCGGAGAGCAGAGAGCGAGGTGAGCGACTATTCCAACTCCGGCAGGGTGCCCAGACCGTTGCTGAGTGCGCCCTCACCTTCCGAACCATGGCAGCCACCAGCGGATGGAATGAACCGGCGCTCTGCACCCTATTCCGTAGAGGACTGTGCGAGGAGGTCCAGACAGTGTTGGCGTGCGGGATGACCACCTTTCCTTGGACGCACTCATCACGATGGCTATCCGTCTGGACAACCTTCTTCTGGAGTGCCGGCACCTCCCTCACAATCCTCCTTTGGCCGTCCTGGGCAGAGCCCGAAACCATAGAGGTAGGGACCACACACCACTCCTCAGCAGAGCGGGAGACAACTGGGGCTCTGTTCCTATTGCGGCCAGCAGGGGTACCAGCTTCAGCGGTGCCCGGTGCGTCCCAACCCGGGGTCCACTGGGGCAGAGGGGCGGCCCAGTGAGTATTCCATCATCATGGTTTTTCGCCAAACCCTTCCTGGTTTCCATTTCACTGGCTGGCCCTTGCCTCCTCCCTGAATACCACCTAGTATCTGCTCTCCTTTCCCAGTCCAAGCCCTGGATAACTGACCATTGCGATCAGGCACAATCACGTACATCACAGCACCACTCACCCTCACCGTGGGACACATGCACCAAGAAAGTATTTTCTTCCTCATCATCATGGTAAAGTGTAATTCCTTACACCAGAGAGCGTGTTTGCACTGCTCCAGAGATGTGTATATTTGTAAATAACAGCTGGTGCATGAAATCTAATCGTCAGGAAGTCTCGAGGTTTTGCTCGCCTGAGGTAGAGTATCTCATGATAAGCTGTAGGCTAGACTCTCTTGGTAAATAGTGTTCATCTATATTCTTCGTAGCTGTCTAATTACCACCACAAACCGATGCTGGCACTAAGACCACACTCAATGAGCTGAATATGGCCATAAGCAAACAGGAAAATGCTCGTTCAGAGGTGGCGCTCCTATTGGCCAGGGACTTTAATGCAGGGAAACTTCAATAAGCTTTACCCAATTTCTACCAGCATGTTAATTAAATGTGCAACCAGAGGAAAAAAAACTCTAGACCACCTTAACTCCACACACAGAGACGCGTACAAAGCTCTCCCTCGCCCTCCATTTGGCAAATCTGACCATAATTCTATCCTCATTATTCCTACTTACAAGCAAAAACTAAAGCAGGAAGCACAAGTGACTTGGTCAAAAAATAAGTGGTCAGATGACGCAGATGCAAAGCTACAGAACTGTTTTGCTAGCACAGACAGGAATATGTTCCGGGATTCTTCCAATGGTATTGAGGAGTATCCCACATCAGTCACTGGCTTCATCAATAAGTGCATTGATGACGTCGTCCCCACAGTGACCGTACGTACATACCCCAACCAGAAGCCATGGATTACAGGCAACATCCGCACTAAGCTAAAGGGTAGAGCTGCTGCTTTCAAGGAGCAGGACACTAACCCGGAAGCTTATAAGAAATCCCACTATGCCCTCTGACGAACCAAACTGGCAAAGAGTCAATACAGGACTAAGATTGAATCGTAGTACACCAGCTCCGATGCTCGTCGGATGTGCAGGGCTTGCAAACTATTACAGACTACAAAGGGAAGCAAAGCCGCAAGCTGCCCAGTGACACGAGCCTACCAGACGAGCTAAATTACTTCTATGCTCGCTTCGAGGCAAGGAACACGGGCCGCCCCCAGGTGGTAAGGGTAGGTAACAACACATCTGCCACGCTAATCACCAACACGGGGGGCTCTTCAGGGGTGCGTGCTCAGTCCCCTTCTTTAGTCCCTGTTCACTTATGACTGCATGGCCAGGCATGACTCCAACACCATCATTAAGTTTGCCGACAACACAACAGTGGTAGGCCTGATCATTGACAACGATGAGATAGCCTGTAGGAAAGAGGTCAGAGACCTGGCCGTGTGGTGCCAGGATAACAACCTCTCCCACAACGTGATCAAGACAAAGGAGATGATTGTGGACTACAGGAAAAGGAGGACCGAAAACGCCCCCATTCTCATCGTCGGGGCTTTAGTGGAGCAGGTTGAAGTTCCTTGGTGTCCACATCACCAACAAACTATCATGGTCCAAACACACCAAGACAGTCGTGAAGAGGGCACGACAAAGCCTATTCCCTTCAGGAGACTGAAAAGATTGGAATAGGACCTCAGATCCTCAAAAGGTTTTACAGCTGCACCATCGAGAGCATCTTGATTGGTTGCATCACGCCCTGGTATGGGAACGGCTCGGCCTCCGACCGCAAGGCACTACAGAGGGTAGTGTGTATGGCCCAGTACATCACTGGGGCAATCCAGGACCGCTATGCCAGGCAGTGTCAGAGGAAGGCCCTAAAAATTGTCAAAGACTCCAGGCTCCCTAGTCATAGACTGTTCTCTCTGCTACCGCACGGCAAGCGGTACCGGAGCGTCAAGTCTACGTCCAAAAGGCTTCTTAACAGCTTCTACCCCCAAGCCGTAAGACTCCTGAAAAGCTAATCAAATGGCTGTCCAGACTATTTGCATTGTCCCCCCTCCCCCCTTTACACTGCTGTGCTGCTACTCTGTTTATTATCTATGCATAGTCACTTTAACCCTACATGTACATATTACCTAAATTACCTCAACTAACCTGTGCCCCTGCACATTGACTCTGTACCGGTACCCCCTTGTATATAGCCTCACGACTGTTATTTTACTGCTGCTCTTTAATTATTTGTTATTTCAATTTTTTATTTAACACTTATTTTTCTTTATACTGCATTGTTGGTTAAGGGCTTGTAAGTAAGCATTTCACTGTAAGGTCTACACCTGTTGGATTCGGCACATGTGACAAATACAATTTGATTTGATCTCAATTGGGCAAAGGTCCGTCCTCTCCTCCACTCTTTCATCCTCCTGTCCTCCGTGGCCCGGGAACAGATAAGTGGTCGAGGGTGTCAACAGAGACGGAAGAGCACGAGAGACACCTCTGGCTTTTTTTTGTTCCTGGTACAATGAAAGCCAATGAACTTAGCAGACCAGACCCAGCTGCTATTGCATTGGTGCCTATGAGAGAGCCACCCTGTTAAGCAGACCGGAACATACAATTGTTTTCAATGGTAAACGGCATTCCATTTATCCACCATCTTTGGTGTCAATTCGTTAGTAGCCAAACCTGGGGGGTGAACGTTATTTATAATAAGGGTTACATGGAGAAAATCGGACCTCTCTGAAATGAAAATGGATGCCCCTACCTTCAGTAAAATCTATTTTTCCTAAACCCCACCTAAACCCAAAATAATAATGAAAACAAAGTGGATAGCAGAGAACATGTCTACTGTTTACCCTCACTTCTTGGACAGACCAGAGCCTTAGATATGCAGTTTTAGAAACTGTTATTCATCTTGTAAGCATTACATGGCAACACAGGAATTTTGTTAGCGCACAGGGCTGCGGGCCAGAAAGTTGTTGGTTTGCAGATCACTGTGGGCAAGAGTAAGGGTAGAAAGATCTCCTTTATAGTAAAAGCATTGCATGAATCTATCATCGTATTTGCAGGTCCGAGAAAAATTGCCTTTAATAAACATTTAATGCAATTCTACATAATTTTAGCAGAATATTTCTTAATATCACACAAATACCGAAATTACAGGCTAAGAAAGGACAAAGAAATAGGCCCGTGTTCACCTTATCATATTTCTCCAATGCCAAATCAGTGTGTCTTGTTTGCAACGAAACTGTCCTTGTTTGCAAATAATTAAATCTGAGACGTCAATAGGAATCTGAGCATTGTACTTACAAAAGTTATGCCTACCTTTCCACCCCAGCATTACGACGCAGAAAAATGTAAGCTTTAACTGCTGGCTACTCTTCTTTCATGGCTTAACCCAATGACAGTCACAAGTGTTTCCCTAAAAGCTGTCTGGGTTACTTTAAACATCTTCTATTGTACAGAATAGCTTAATCAATTCATAGTGACATAATTATTACTTCCCGAGCAAAGTGGATTTTTTGTCTCCTCGGCTATAGATGGTGGTAACTCAGCCTCTGAATGTCAAAGAAACAAAACAATGATATCCCCATATGTCTTCCCTAAGTTATAGATCACTATTTCAGACCTAAGGGCTGTATCCAGGCACTCTGTGTTATGTCATGCATAAGAACAGCACTTAGCCATGATTTATTGGCCATATACCACACCTCCCCGGGCCTTATTGCTTAATTATATAATATGATCCAATATGTACCTTTAAGAGAGACTAGACCAAATTCACATAGAAATGTGTGTTATAGATATGTCATTCTCATTGAAAGCTAGTCTAAGAAGTGGTAGTTCTGTTCTATGTGCTCTATTTCTATGCTTCCCGCTCTTAAGTTACATTTTTGCATCTTTTACTTTCGGTTTTGTACACCAGCTTCAAACAGCTGAAAATACAATATTTTTGGTTATGGAAAATATATTTCACAGTGGTTTAAATGGTACAATGATTCTCTACACTATACTTGCTTTGTCACATGAACTGATATTAGGCAAACTATTAAAATTTTAGCAACCAGGAAATGGCAGAGCGATTTCTGCATAGTGCATCATTAAGCTAACAAGGGGTAGGACTGTGCTTTTTGACATTTTCTTGAATAAAAGGTAGGTCTCATACCCCCTCAATTCAAGTCTTGGATCTAACTTAACAGCCCTTCACTGACACGGGCTATTTAAAGAGTGCATGGAGGGTGGAGGAATTGACTGACAAATCTATGGATATAGCAGCCTATAGCCTAATTTCATCTGTCAAACAGGTAGGCCTAATAGGAAATTAAATAGGAAGAAATATGCTCCAACACAAAGCCATCTTGTTGTTAGTGAAGTCTAATTAAAATGGAGATGGTTGGAGTCAATTATGCCTACTTTGCTTACTTTCAGCACCATGAGCTGTCCATTTCCGAATGATTGTGCCCCCGCTGCTGCTTCAAATTTCAGCACCACAATGTAAGTTACTCAAATCTGGCTTATTGTGAGGTCAATAACTCTGTTGACCTCTAGTCCTCCTTATCATCTTTGCGCTCTCCTTCTCCAACTGAACAGAACATAGGTTATAGGCTAGTCTGTGTGGAAGATGGTGATTGTTTTGGGACTAGGCCTAATAAAAATGTATTTTCGGAAGCCTTTGACTCTCTTCCTGAATTGACACTGTAGGTCTACGCAGCACAGCCATTAGTTAGGCAGCACACAAACAAGTTTTGGATCAGCAAGAGCAGAGCAGGCCAGGGCTCAGGGTTGGAATATCCATTGCAGTGTGTAATGTAGCCTAGTTTTATTTACATCATCCCAGCATTTATTGGGGTGGCAGGTAGTCTAGCGGTTAAAGTGTTGGGGCAGTAACCGAAAGGTTGATGGATCAAATCCAAGAGCTGACAAGGTAAAAATCTGTCCTTCTGCCACTGAACAAGGCAGTTAACCCACTGTTCCCTGGTAGGCCGTCATTGTAAATAATAATTTGTTCTTAACTGACTTGCCTAGTTAAATAAATATATTTTTAGAAATATAACTTTGCTCAGTTCTTCTCCGAGCATGCACTTCGTAGCCTACAGCATATAGGTTATGGATCATTTGATTGAGACCACACTAAATAGGCTATAGGCGCACGTGATGGGGGCAGCATCGGGCACACATCGATCAGTGGGGGCTCCTCAGAGGAGGAATGGGAGGACCATCCTCTTCAGTGAATTTTGGAAAAATAAAAATAGTGAAACATTAAAAAAGTTAACCTTTTTAGATAAAACTATACTAAATATCATCGATATATAGCCTAATAAGCAACTCATTCTAAAACATATAAATATTTAAATGTCAATTACAAATTATATGACCCTCCCCTGGACTAAAATTTAAAAAGCATGACTCTCCCCCATTTTCCTCCAGGTAACCATTCTGTAAATTTCGATCCATCCCTAAGTTAGTTGTGCAAGACAATTTATAGATCAGGGATGGGCAACTCCAGTCATCGGGGTCGGAGTGCTGTCACACTTTTTCCCCCATCCCTAGCAAATACAAACTGAAGATCACAATTCATTAATTGGCGTCTAGTGTGTTAGCTGGGGCTGGGGAAAAAGTGGGACACCAATCAGGCCCCCAAGGATTGGAGTTGCCAATCCCTGTCATAGATCAAAGGAAAAGTAGCAATACTTTTTTAAATGTGTGCATGCTTTTCTACTCCAACCATAGAACAGCTGATTCAAAGGGGGTGTGGCAGATATCAAAACTCTTCTGCAGTAGGATACACTTGTGCTTCCTCGCCAAAAGGAGACTATTGAGGAGCGGAGGACAGTCTTCTATTTGCATATTAACAAATTGACACACTCCGACCGAGAAACACTATTTTCACGCCACTTTGTAGCAAGTTAGGAGAACTTATGCAGCAGGTTAGGATAATTAACATAGTAGGTTATGAAAATCACTTCTAATCGAAGTGGCATGAAAAGTGTCCCCCCTCCTTGACCATTCGACCACTTATCGGTTTCTGGATCACGGATGAGAGGACAGACTTTTGCCCAAACGAGAAAACCCCTCTGAGTATTCTCCCCTCCTCGATAACCTACTTCAGCAGAGGATGCACGAGAATATCCTCTCGGCAGCAAGCGTGGAAATGTTTTAAAGAGCAACTGCTCCTAAAAAACAACTTCTCATTTAGAAAACAGCCTGTGTCATCGATTTGAGTCAAACATTTATTCTACTGGCAAAATTGAGTACAAAGTGTAAATAGGATACGTTTTGTCATAAAGTCAGTCTTGTCCAAAACTGAGTTTTGTGAGATTGGTGGTTGTGACAGCATCACAACATAAATGAAAGTGTTTTTTCCCCCATCCTGCTCACAGTTGGCAGCACATAAGTAGTCTAATCATCAATTTGGAGTGCAGTTGCATGTGACCCAATCTCTAATACCCGTGGTCAATTTGGATTGACTTTGGATATCCATATGGGGTATTTAGGGACCATCTATAAATTACACAATGTACATGAGATAATGTTAACATTCCAATAGCTCCAAATTTCATTGACTGTAAAAGCTCAAACCAACAATAAATTGTAGAAATGTATATACACATATTGAAAAGCATTCGATGAGAACTAAAAGGTGTGCAACAGACAATATTTTTTTTATAACTTAGATTGTGTAATTTATTGACATTCCCTAACTAGCCCCGGAGATAGGCTATCCAAAGTCAAACAAACTTTGCCACAGTTGCACACCACCTGGCTAAAGCGAATCGTCAAAATAATTTGGCTAACTTTTCCCACCTTCAAACACACGAGACACCCACATCAAACCACACTCTGAAACCAACTCACGTTTGAATTCAGTCACGGCCGCTAGCATTTCTTAACATCTTTGATGTGTGGTTCTGGTACCGGTTCCAACCTACGTTTTTGCTTAAGAAATCGATCTGTGGACACCGTAGATCGAAATGGCTTGCATTGAGCGGCAGACCTGATTCACAAGGACACTGGAGTATTTGTCTTCTGCCTGTGTGAAGCAAGATGTCTGACACCACTTGAAGCTGGGTATTCCTTCCTTCCGCTCTTCCGACTGTCCATCAACTCCTGGCTGAATCCTACATCACAGCCACTGACAACGCATATGCCTGGAATCCTTACATCGTAACGCAGCAGGAGAGTAGTTTCGTTGCTGTAGCACATTCAGAGATCGATGTATAGCCAGTAATCAAAAATAACTCATAGATTTTAAACAAAAACACTTTCTGTTTGTCATAGACGGACAAGATTAATATGAGATGAAAGGCGAGTTTCTAATGAGTTCAGGGCTAGAGCTCTGTGAAATGTTCAAGTTGTAATGTCACATGCAAGGGTACAGTGAGGTGCCTTTCTTGCTAAGCAAAGTTGGGTCGAAGCTTGCAAAATGGCGGCATTCCAATACGCAAGCATCTTCACAGCGAACGGGGCAGACGTTTTGATCAAGAGACCTATAGAAAATATGCAAAAAAAATTGTAACACTAAATATACAAATGTATTTTACAGTTAAGGTGAAATTTGTCATTTTATACATTATCCTACATTTAGATTTTTTTTTTAAATTTCAAGCCTTATTCATACTTGTTGAATAGGAAATAATTTTTTGCATATTTATACTGTGTACTTCAGCTTGCACCTCAGTAATTTGAATTTTCTTTACCAGAAAGGTGAGATTTGAACCTTTCTTGGAGTATGTAGCATTACTATACTGAACAAAAATATAAAACGTAACATGCAACAATTTTACTGAGTTACAGTTCATATAAGAAAATCAGTCAATTGAAATAAATTCATTAGGCCCTAATCTATGGATTTCACAACTGGGCAATGGTGCAGCAATCAGCCAGCCAATCAGAATACGTTTTTCCCCACAAAAGGACATACAGTGGCAGCAGTGGGATGGTGCACCACAAATCAGTGAATTCCAAAAAGAGCTGTAAAGAACCGCATACAGGGTTGTGTTCTCAGCAGCACCAACAACTTTCAGAAAAGGTACCTAAAATGGAAACAGGGTGGAATACCATGGAATCGTCCGGTAAAGAGGTAAATTATGAGAAACTAGGAGCCCGACCAAGGAGCCAAACAGAACAAGAACTGCTTGAGCTGTCAACACCAGGACGACACAGCAGGAACTTCAACGCCACAGCAGGGTCCCCAAGCAGTGATGAGGCCAAACCCAGCCGCAGGAGACCAGTCTAGCAGCGCTAACGTCCACCCTCCAGCATTCCTGAGGAAGGAGCAGAAGATGCCTTCATACCAGTAGGGGGAAGACATTAAACTACCTGCTGAGGTTTGAGCGAATGGCCAAGATGTGGCGATAGCCAGAGGTAGTGGGCCTGCAGGCTAATCCCATTGCTCACAGGCCCTAGAGGTTTACACAGCAATGGATGAGGGGCTGTCCAACGTCTACAAGGACCTGAAGGAAGCGCTGCTGGTGAAGTTTGACATCTCTCCAGAGACCTGCCATCGGGTGAGTCGATGGGCTTATGGCAGGTTTAGCTGGCACTGCAGTACCTTAATGCACAAAAAGGGGAGCCAGGAGAAACGCTCCAGTTCTGTACCCGAGTCGGAAGCTCTTGACCAGAGAAACCAGGTATTCACCCGTTGAGTGCCTGGCTATAGTGGGCACAAGATTGCCTCCGGTACTACCTTCTTGGGAGAGAATTTGACCTGAACACAGACCAGAGCCCTGACGTGGATCTAGACCATGAAGGACAAGCATGCTTACGTGACCAGGTGGTATCTGGAGCTCCAGCCCTTCCGGTTCTGTCCGTCACAAGGCAGGAAAAGAAAATGTCACTGCAGGCTGCCTATCCCGGCTTCCGAAACTCGGTCGCTTTGACGTTGTACTTAATGTTCTGGATGAGCGGCTGTTTCTGTTCCCGTCTGTAGGTTCTGGGTATGCTGGAATAAGGACCCGAAATACAGCAATTGGGCTGGCTTTGTAGTGCCTGTCCCGAATGGCGCGTTCATGTGAATAGGCATATTTGAAGACACCATGTCAGTAGTGATGGGATTCTGTAAATGTGTTATATACCGATTGCAAAGGTTCAATTAAGAATTCCTATGTTTAGCTGAGTGGAAAATGAAAGCTGATGTTTGGTATTGGGGGGCCTTTTTAAATTGCACTGATGAGGCAGCGCTGTTTAGCTGTCCTCATGTATACTTTGAGGTAGTGATTCCAAAAGAAAAAATGGTACCATGTAAATGAACACCCTTGCACAGAAGTACTTGTGGCTACGCCATAGTTTTATTCGGTAGAGGTTAAGGTTTTTCTGGTTTAGCCTCCAGGCCTACTCAACACGACAGTTTCATTTAGGTGTTAATGAACAAAAATCTTAAACAATGCCAAATCTAGAAGATTCTTCACACCCCCTTTTCAATCAGCAGTTTTCTGAGAAAAGCATGCACACTTTAAAAATATGCTTCTCATCATAATCTGTAAAATGTCTTACAACTAATTTAAATGTATTATCACTTTATACTCCTTTGCCTGATGACAGGCAAGTGGAGTCATTAAATACAAGCACATTAGTTTCCTCGATTAGCTTCAACCCTTTACAAAATGAGGGGAAGACAGGACAGGTGAGCAAAACCAATTGAGTCTCCTGGTTTCCTAGCTCTGAAATCACTCTGTCAAGAATGAATGAAAAGCAAGACTGGAGCCATGTTCAAAACCAATATTGACTCAGGTCAGTCAGTGATATACTCTAGACAAAAATCAAAATGTCAACCAGTTTAAAAGGTTTGGTTTATTTAGGTTTGCAGTACATTTTAGCAATGTAGTTCCACCTTCTCCCAAATATCAGGGAATATTCACTTAAGTATCCCCCCCATTTCTAAAACATTCTCCCCCCCCATACATTGTGGAAAATCTGATTACACATTTAAATAAATTCATTCCTGTTAAAAAGTTTCCCCATGTAATTTCTTTTTTTGCTTTTAATCTTTTCATACAAATCTTCACTTCAATAGAAGGTGTAAGCTTGCAGAAACACAAAAAACCCTACCTAAGTAAAGACCGGTAGCTATGTCACAATGCAGGACAATGCGTTAGCCAGCAGTCATTTCAAAATATTCAGAAATAACATTTCATAGTTCATAAAGATACAGGCTTGAAATGAACATGGCATAAATGATTTCACACTTAAAACAAGGCAGACTTCCTGCCATCCAACCATTTTCAATTAATGACACGGATTCTGATGTATTGATTCAATTAATGACATTGATTCCATTGACTTGAACATAACTTAAATGCCCTATGAGCGTCTTACAATGCCTTACTCTCATAACCCAAAATCTAAGGTAATTTTTCAGATTGCAGCTTTGAACTGTAGCTTTTATGAACCAGAAGAGAGCCACATCTATGTTTATCAATGTTAGCTGGCTAACGTTTTGACCATTGGTTGCGATCCACCCCTAGGTCAAGGCGAAGGCAGAGTTGAAGGTGAGGGAGCCTGCCGCGGCTCTGAGGTAAGTCTTAGCATGGCGCCCCCAGTGGGCTGACCTCTGTTACCTCTTCAGACCTTTCTGGGCCTGCTTCAGTAAAGTGTCAAAGTCAAGTACATCAAACTTGCCCTTTGCAGGCGATGGGTCATACTCACGGTTAGAATCTGGAGGGAAGATGGAAAGAACATTAGTGTCACTTAACTCTCCTTGCATCACTGCAATCAATGTAAGTGTATATCAAGAAAGTTGCCAGAACAATAATAAATATCTATGATCATTTTCTGAAAACTGACAACTTGTACCAGTGTCGACAACCCCTAAAATAGTATGTTCTACCTAGATCAGCGTAGCTGGCCTTGCAGAACTGTCTCCTTCCCCCAAAGCAAAGGTCAAAGGGGAGTTCATCAGGCTTACGGAGCTTGCTGCCATTCTCGATGGCTGTGAACGCATCCTTCGTATCGTAGTACGTCACAAACCCATAGTTATCCCTATCACAGAGATGGAAAGCAAATATTAAAACATATGCATTAGTCAACAAGGGTTGTATTGATTCATTATGGTACACAATATTAATAAAATGCAGAAACAACAATTAACGTTATAGTCCAGGTAGTCCTGCTGGTCGGTTTTCTTCCGTTTGGTGACATGAACACTACCAATGACTACTATGTGTCGAGGTGTGAGTTGTTCTTAAAAGAGCCACCTGGTGGTTTAGCCAAGAGGCCCCAGTTATAAACAAGCCAGGTTGTTGCTGTAGCAGCTGTAGATTGGCCTGAGAGACCACAGAAAGGGTCAACCAGGTTCAAAGACAGTGCACTGGGGGGGTGGTTCATGTAACTGACAGGGTAAAGCCTAGGTGTTGCTCTGGGATAATATCTGTTTTCAAGTCTTGCCCAGTAAGCGTAAAACCAAAGAAAATGTTCTGTGATGAGGCAGTAAGACTCAGACTTGTTCTATAGACTTGTTTTTCAGTTTCAAAATGTTTTCCATAATCGTGCCTAGTGAACATGAGGAATTACTCGTTACAAAACATGACCTGTTTGAGAGTACTTACCCATGGTCTCTAAAGTGTAGAGTGCACTCCTCAATCTCTCCATACAGAGAGAAGCGTTCCCTCAGCTCTTTCTGTGTCATTGTCCCACGGATTCGCCCTACATAAACAACCCTACGCTCCTCCTGAGGGGTGAGTGAGAATGACAGTCAGATGACATCTTATTCTGCGCACGATTGGCTTAAAAGCACACAATTCCCCCCCCCCCCGACACTTCTCAGACAAATGCCAGTCTTCAACTGAAGAGGACACACTGCTCTGGGGAACTGAACCCAGAGAGACTGTCCCGTTCCTCTTATGGCGGTTACTGATGGACACAGATAGCAGCAATTCTTTAAAAAAGGCACAAATCGTCAACTTCACTTGGATAGAAATGTACTCACGATCGCTTTTTCTTTGAGTCTCTTCACCTCCTGGCTGTTCTCTCTAGATTCAGGCCGGTAGCCTGGTCTGAGAGAGGGGCTGTGGGAAGAAACGGAATGAGGTGGTCAATGTTGTAGATTGTTTTTTAAAAAAAATCTGTATCCATAAAGCCAAGTACATTATCCCAAGTAGTCAGGACATAGTGCCTTCAGAAAGTATTCATACCCCTTGACATATTTCACATTGTCGTTACAGCCACTGTTCCGACCAACAAAATAAAGTTCTGAATCGGTTTCAAACCCCCAAAAAACAGTTTATCGTTCCTTTCTCTGTAAACCTGAAATATTATATATTTTTTATTTAGCTAGACAAATGTAAACAAATCAGTGAGGACAGAGCAGCTTGCTGTGGAGCGGGAAAGCAATTTAATCTGTATAGAGAAATGTATATTTTGCCATAATAGCATGGTTTAATGATAATGAAAGACAAGATTCAGAAATTGAGGGTGAAAAAGCTTTCCTTGAAGGGCATCTTGTTAGGACAGGCATTATCTGAATTAGGCCCACAGAATTATACCTACGGAGAAGCAGCGTTGATGGAGGAACTTTGAATGTCTTTGAACTTCCGAGTTGGTTTAGCGTTGGACCAGAACAAACCTTATCTAGCTAAAACACTTGTGTGCAGAGCAGCACTAGAATTAACGTATTACCTTTTTGTAGTTAATAAAGCCATCATGAAACCTATAGTATCCTTAAAAATCACTCCCTAATTGTCAGAGGGGGAGGGGCAGGTAGCCTACACACTTACACCCACTGGTAAAGACTCCCAGCTGGCAGGCAGATGCTGGAATAAGTTTGAGTGACAGTGAGGGCTTTGCATAGGCGCTTTGATTTGTGGGACTGGAAAATAGCTCCTGAAAATATAAAGTAATGCTATTAACCGGTTCCAATGCTTTTAAAATAATGGTTCTTTTCCGGAATAGTATAGATCACTTTTGGTTCATGGTTCTGTTTCCCAAATAATAAAAAAAAAAGCCCCAGTTTTCAGTTCTGTCCCTGAAACAGTTACAACCCTTGATTTGCACATGAAAAATTCAACTTTTGTCAAGTTGGTTGAGCATTGCTAGACACCCATAGATTTAAGTCAAAACTCACTATGCCACTCAAGAACTCCAGTGTATATTTCATATTGTGTTTTAAGTTATTGTACTGCTGAAAGGTGAATTCGTCTCCCAGTGTCTGTTGGAAAGCAGACCAGGTTTTCCCGCTAGAATTTTGCCTGTGCTTCGCTATATTCCGTTTCTAATTTGTAGCGACTGGGTGTATCGATACACCATCCAAAGTGCTTTTTTTTTTAACCCACCTACCAACAGGTGCCCTTTGCGAGGCATTGGAAAACCTCCCTGGTCTTCGTGGTTGGAAACCACTGCTCATCTGAGGGACCTGACAGTTGTATGTGTGGGGTAAAGACATGTGACAAAATCCTGCACGGAGCCTTCACCGTGCACTGCCACTTTAAGAGCGCATCAGCAGTCAGGAAGGAGGAAGTAAATACAGCTCTCGGTTGGCCCGGCAGCTTGACAGTGTCCAACGCTGCAGAAGTCATTTAACTTGTTATGGATAGGGGGCAGTATTTTCACAGCCGGATAGCTTTGGATAGAAACACTCAAGTTTCTAAAACTGTTTGAATGGTGTCTGTGAGTATAACAGAACTCAAATGGCAGGCCAAAACCTGAGAAGATTCTGTACAGGAAGTACCCTGTCTGACCATTTCTTGGCCTTTTTTGCCATCTCTATCCAAAACAAAGGATCTCTGCTGTAACGTGACACTTTCTAATGCTCCCATAGGCTCTCAGAAGGCGGCAGAACGTTGAATGATGACTCTGCTGTCTGGCTGAAAAACAGTAGCGCATTTGGTAAGTGGTTGATCTGAGAACAATGAGACGGGGGTGCGCGTGCACGAGACGACTCCATGTTTACATTTTCAGTCTTTGAACGAAAACAATGACTCCCGGTCGGAATATTATCGCTTTTTTATGAGAAAAATCGCATAAAAATAGATTTTAAACAGCGTTTGACATGTATTTTGAAATTTTGTCACGATACGCGCCGGGCGCGTCACCCTTCGGATAGTGTCTTGAACGCACAACAAAACACCGCTATTTGGATATAACTATGGAGTATTTGGAACCAAAACAACATTGGGTGATGAAGTAGAAGTCCTGGGAGTGCATTCTGACGAAGAACAGCAAAGGTAATCCAATTTTTCTTATAGTAAATCTGACTTGTGATTACCAAACTTGGTGGGTGTCAAAATAGCTAGCCTGTGATGGCCGGGCTATCTACTCAGAATATTGCAAAATGTGCTTTCACCGAAAAGCTATTTTAAAATCGGACACCGCGATTGCATAAAGGAGTTCGGTATCTATAATTCTTAAAATAATTGTTATGTTTTTTGTGAACGTTTATCGTGAGTAATTTAGTAAATTCGGCAGAAGTGTTCGGTGGGAATGCTAGTTCTGAACGTCACATGCTAATGTAAAAAGCTGTTTTTTGATATAAATATGAACTTGATTGAACAAAACATGCATGTATTGTATAACAATGTCTTAGGAGTGTCATCTGATGAAGATCATCAGAGGTTAGTGCTGCATTTAGCTGTGGTTTTGTTTTTTCTGACATTATAGGCTAGCTTGAAAAATGGGTGTCTGATTATTTCTGGCTGGGTACTCTGCTGACATAATCTAATGTTTTGCTTTCGCTGTAAAGCCTTTTTGAAATCGGACAGTGTGGTTAGATTAACGAGAGTCTTGTCTTTAAAATGGTGTAAAATAGTCATATGTTTGAAAAATTGAAGTTTTCGGATTTTCGAGGAGTTTGTATTTCGCGCCACGCCCACCATTGGATATTGGAGCAGGTGTTCCGCTAGCGGAACGTCTAGATGTAAGAGGTTTTAAGTCAAGTCAATCGCCGGTGTTACCGCTCTAGGTCGTGGCTGTAATCTTTTGGGACCGCTCCTGTCAATGTTCGCATGGAGTAGAAGCAACATTGTTGCGAAGCTTTGAAAAACAAACCATCAGGTGTAACAGACAGTTAGTGCAACTGCAGGCCTGAAGTCAACAGCTAAGACCCCCCCCTCTTTCTCTCATGTCCCCTCTATTGCTCCAGTGTTTTTCACTGCAGACTTTCCTACGTGCTCCTTTTGATGTTCAGTGTCAGACTATTAGTCCCCAGCCAGTCGTATTTGGTGTGGCATTTTAAAGTTAAAGGGCGTTTGCTTGAGTTATTGCTTGAACTATTGATTTTGTGTGGGACTATTTACATTTGGCAGAGAAGACTGACATTAAGGCCTTTTGTTTTGTCTATGATCACGCCCACACCCCCCCCCCCCCAGGAAGTAATACAGAATATTGCAAATACTCTGACTGGGTTCTTTGCCAATTGCTCCAATGAAGTTGCCTATAAATTGCTCTGCCATTAGTATTGTATGAGGTAATATTGGTTGGGTTACCTCTGTGCTGTGATGTGTTTTATATGGTGTGCCTCAGCCAGGAGAGAAAAGATAACTGGCAGGCAGTCTTCTGCTAGTGTGTGCTGGTAGGGGTACTCTATCCTACTCTTCCTTTCGGCAGGGTTAATACATTTTTACATTTGACATTTTAGTCATTTAGCAGACGCTCTTATCCAGAGCGACTTACAGTAGTGAACGCATACATTTTTCCCCCATACTGGTCCCCCGTGGGAATCGAACCCACAACCCTGGCGTTGCAAACACCATGCTCTACCAACAGCCTAGCACCCGTACAAAATCTTTATCCCTCTATCAATACTTTTATAGAATTGGCGCCCAGAGACTTGAAGAGAAAAGCACCCATGGCACCACCCACACATAGCATGTATTTTGTTGGAACCCCATACTGTATCAATGTGGACACCTACTGGAAATTATGACCGGGATTCTTTCATTGTGTAAGGACTTACTGTTTAATGGAGTTGGAGTGCACTGGCCCTTATCCCCAGGCTTCTGGCTCAACTATACCAGAGGTGTCTGTGCTCAATGGAACAATGGACACACCAACCATAGTTTGACAATGTAGGACAATGCCATTCGCAAACTCAGTGAAAGTGTGGAGGCTCATAAGAAAGACATGCAGGTTGGCTCACCTATTCAGAGAAATATTTGCAAGAGTCTCTGAAGCAGGTTGTTCAAGGGGAAATGGAAAGTTCAACACTTCATCTAGTCACGAGGACCAAAAACAGAGCAGAGGAGTCAGCCTCTTGTGGAGTGTTCGTAACTTAAAAATGTTAACCTCTACAGGATCGGTGCCACCCCATGGGACGGTTGAGCTAACGTAGGCTAAAGTGATTTGCATGAGGTTGTAAGTAACCAAAAAATTCCCTGGACATATTTCCAATATGGGCAGAAAGCTTATTCTTGTTAATCTAACTGCACTGTGCAATTTACAGTAGCTATTACAGTGAAAGAATACCATGCTATTGTTTGGAGTGCGCACAGTTATGAACTTAAATGTATTAAACCAATAGGCACATTTGGGCAGTCTTGATACAACATTTTGAACAGAAATGCAATGGATCAGTCTAAAACTTCACACATACACTGCTTCCATCTATTTCCAAAACCTAATTTGTGCCTAGATTCGTAAGTCATATTAGCCTCTTGCATTTCAAAAGAAAAAGTTTTTTCTTTGCATTATCCTTTACCAGATCTCGTGGTATATTCAACTACATTAATATCACATTTCCAAACGTAAGTGCATCAAGAACATGCATATCCTTGCTTCAGGTCCTGAGCTACAGGCAATTAGATTTGGGTGTCATTTTTAAGCGAAAATTTAACAAAAAAGGGTCCGATCCTTAAGAGGAATTATGGAGGACATGAACTCCCAAGGAAACTACAATTTTTGATTGAACAGACAAAAAGGAGACCTCTAATGAGATGGAAAAAGCACAAAAAGGCCACAGACCTTTAACTGGGGGAGCTGCACCAGGAGATAATGCAGTTCTTTCCCTTTCTAGACAAATCCTCTTCCGCTGGCTCTGCCATTAAGGGCCTGTCAGGGCGATGAGATTGAGACTCACCTCACATCTTGTAATTTTAATTGATGACGGCCTCTTATATTGCATATTCAACATTTACAAAACAATTGAAGCTGAAGTTGGGATTTTATTTAGGAATAAGGCACGTTTTTCTTTTAAAGCCAGAAGGAGGCTACTATCAGCTACATTTGCACCTTTAGACTACGGGGATATTTTATATGAATACTTCCACTCAGTGTTTGAGAGCAACTGACACCCTTTACCATGGCGCATTGAGATACATTTTAAACTCCAAAACCCTTACGCACCACTGCACTTTGTATATCAGGGTTGGCTGGCTTTCTCTAGTCACTCGTAGGCTCAGTCACTGGTATAATTTTATTTACAAAGCCATTTTGGGTTTACTACCATTTTATTTGGCCATTTTTATTGTTCAGAAATGTGGTGGGTACTCTTCGCTCGCTAACTGTTCCAAATGTCCAAACTGAATTTGGTAAAAGGGCTTATGTACTCTGCGCCGTTGGCTTGGAACTCCTTCCAAAATACTTTTAAACTGGAAGAACTTGTCCCGATTGGCGTTTTTAAATCACTGATGAAGGATTGAGACCGATTTCCTGATCTGTCAATGGTTTTAATTTACTGTTTTATGATTGTTATACTCTTGTAAATTCTATGGTTTTTACTAGATTACTTGTCGTTTCATGTTGTCTGTCTAATTGTGTAATGACTTGGTGCTGCCTATCTTGGCGAGGACGCTCTTGAAAAAGATTTCAAATCTCAATGCGCCCTTCCTGGTTAAATAGGAATTATGAACAGGTAGCAGTACAAAAAACCCTATGAAGATACTGTTAAACAGAATTCCTGTTTTCCCAAGACCCCTGACACAGTTAGAGCTCCCTCCCCATCAAACTACTTTCCCCCACTTTTGGCAGCCCAGATGATGTTGAGCTGCTGTTTTTCCTAAGTGTAATGATACTTTCTATCCGGTCCCTCACTGACTTGGAGGTTCTTGCCACCCTCCAGTGTTCTCCATGGTACAGCAAGAGACTGGTGGGATATAGCCCATGAACATGTCAACCTGGAAGGAGTTTCAAAACTATTCCTCTGAGGACTATGAGGCTGAACGGATTCACAACAGAGTCCAGGGTGAAGCAGAGACAATATGGGACGTTGCCTAATCCTATCAAGTTTTATTCAGAAGATGGAAGGCTGACATTACTGAGCAGGAGATGGACAAACTCTTAACATGGTTCCCGGCCTTGCCAGTCAACATCAGGAACGTGCGCAGAATGTGCATGATCTGGTACGTCTTGAGACTTAGGTGGTTCCAGTCCTTCTCAAACTCAAAACCCTGTTCCCTCATGGCTGTATGCAAACAACTCTCCTGGGGCTAACCCGGCTGAGCCGTACATGCCCAAGATCCAAGACAAAAGTCCAGTGACGTGCTGGAGGTGTAAAGTCAAACACCCTCCAGGTTCTTGCCCCCTCTATGGCCAGTGTCAGAATTCAGAAAAAGTCAGAAAGGATTGAAGACAGTCCTGCGTACAATTGAGTCAACCTCAATGTCCACCATAAAGCCTTCAGACAGCACAACTAGCTGTCTGTCTTGTATTTCGCAACTATTGGTTACTCTGGCTGTTAGTAACTAGGGAGGGAAGGCCATACACAATACAACTTACACCCTGATGCAGGACGTCCCTGGAGCAAAATATGGCATTACCCCATGAGGAGCTTCAAACCTTGGAGGAAGGACCATTGTACTTGGCCAATGGAGAACCTACCACTCCCTCAGGCTGGATTTATATGAAAATAAAGCTACGTGAGATTAACCTTCCTGTGGCTATTCTTGCAGATACGAGTCTTGCATTTGCGGTAGTCCTTGGCCTGGACTTAAATGCACTTCAGTGGACTGACCATCTCGATGTCCGAACCGTCATATCAGCTGTGCTCTGAGCATTCCTGGTCTCATCCATTTCAACCTGGAAATGCACGGAATTCAGGCTGGAGCCTGCTACCTTATCCAGAGTACTGGCTAGGTCAAGACAGACAAAAACAAGTTCTACCAGTGAAGCAAGAGAACCATGCTATCATCCAGTTTACAGCCGTACCCCTCTTACCCGAGAGCAAAAGCGAACTTGATGCTGATTTCTACATCAAACAAGCATGTCTGTCAGATAACGAGAGGTGGCAGCTCTCCCAGATGTTGGAGAGGAACAGTGAGGTCTGTACTCTTACACCCAGACTAAACTAAATCAACACCCAGCATGAAGTCCATAAAGCAGCGTCCCTACAGGCTAGCCCCCGCCAATCTGGCAAATCTCAAAAAGCTAGAGAGCATATTGGATAATTGAGTTGTGGAACCTTTTTATGGATGGGCTTCGCCAGTTGTCCCGATTCCAAAGAAAGATGGTGGATATCGATTCTGTGTAGACAGGAAGCCGAATGCCATAAAGCGAAACCTACCCTCCACCGAGCATTAATGACATACTGGAATCTCTGGCAGGAGCATCCATCTTCAATAACCTGGATCTGAACAGCGGATATTGGCAGTTGGCAATGGATCCCGCCAGTCAGGACAAGACTGCCTTTGTCACCTCTCCTTCAAAGTCATGCCTTTTGGTTTGAAGAACGCTCCAGCAACCTTCCAAAGGCTTCCAGCAACCTTCCAAAGGCTGTTGGAGACCACCCTGGGTGATCTGAGAGGAAAGTCTTGTGTATCAAGATGGAATCATAATCTACTCCTGTCACTGACCATCTGCAAGACACTGTCCGTCTTTGACATTTATTTCTGCTTGCCAGAATTCAAGTTCCTTGGTCATGTGATTAATGCTGAGGGTATCCATGTAGATCCAGCCAAAGTTGCAGCAGTGCAGGAGTTCCCAATTCCCAGATCCCTCAAGGGTTTTCAGCGCTTCCTGGGTATGGCACCACGCATTTGTGACTGACTTTTCAAAGGCAGCCGAAGCACTCGAACACAGCCGAAGCACTCAAACACAGTCATATGTTTGAAAAATGGACGTTTTTGGATTTGAGGTATTTGTAATTCGTGCCACGCTCTACCATTGGATATTGGTGAGGCGTTCCGCTAGCGGAACATCTAGATGTAAGAGGTTATTAAGGGAGTGAAATTCCACCAAGTGTCTGGATGATTCTTCCCTCTGGATGATGTGTGTGGAGAGCACAGCAGAATGATACCGCCATCATGGCGATCCACAAGAGTCTGTACCACGAAGACTGTCTCGCTTCAATGAGAAGTTCAATACTTTATCCTGAACTAAGCTGAAAAACTCCAAGAGGAGAGGAAACACAGCACCCATTAGCGTGTAGTCATCCCCTCTACATAAACTGACCAGATATCCAAGCTTATCATGCCAACCCCCATGAGTAGCCATCTTGGTGTTTAAGCCCTACCAAAAATTACAGGAGGCCGCTTATTGGCCAGGCATGTGGGTTGATACAAAGAAGTTTGTACAGCAGTGTGAAGTCTGCAGTTTTGCATTTCTGGCAGCAGACTGAGGTGAACCATCCAAATGAAATGCTGGGAATTGACCTCATGGGACCTTTTCCTCCCAGCCAGGGGACTCAGAATGAATGTTTATTGGTGGTAGTGGACATCTACACACTGTGTGGAGTCATTTCCCCCCCACAAAGCCACTGCATCCGCCATTGCTCCAATTCTATGAAGGGAGGTCTTTACCAGAGTCAGGATTCCAGACCAAAATCTGACCGAGGTCCGCAGTTAATCTCAGGAATCTTCAAAGAGCTCAGTACCATCCTCAGACAAACCTGACGAAAGGGTAAACAGCACCCTGAAGGGGATGATTGCTTCATTTGTGGAGGAACAGCACACAAGGTGGGATCAACATCTTCCTGAGTTTTGCTTTGCACTGAAATCAGTCTTGCAAAGTCCCAACATTTCACCTGACTGACCAGCGTTTGATGCAGTACAACACCACATCTTGCTAGCCAGAGTGGAGGCCAGCAGAATCAAAGCCAAACGACAGCTCAGAAACTGCATGTTGTTGACCTAAAGCCCTGCTACCCTACGGCAGAAGAGCTGGATTGCAGGAAAAAGCAACACCCACAGGAACTCTTCTTGGATGACAGAGGACTTCCCTGGTTTTGTGTAGCAGGAACATGAACCTGACTAAGCCTGCATCCTCTGAAGAAACACTTTTCATGGGGGAGGATTGTGGTGAAATTCTGCACTGACATCACATCACTGTTGCAAAGCTTTGAAAAACAAACCAAATCAGGTGTATCAGACAGAGCAACTGCAGGCCAGAAATCAACAGCCAAGAACAGCAATTAATTCTTAAATTATATTAAAACAGAATTAGTCCATGCAACTTACGTGAAAGCAAATATTTACTCTTGCCATAACGGAGTTTAATAATCAAGACATTTATGCTTCATTATTATTATTAAATAATTTCTCTAAACAAAATTTCTGACATGGGGTATTGTGTGTAGGCCAGTGACATCTTAAATTCAGGCTGTAGCAACAAAATGTGGAAAAAGTCAAGAGGTGAAACATTTCTGAAGGCAATGTACACAGACTGCATGCGGTTAATTTCCATAGGTTTTTTGTTTTTTTACCCCATGGCTGTTTACAAGGAAAGTGCTTTAATTACCTGCGTGGACTACTGCCTCTGCGCCATGCCCGTCTGTGGGGAGAGCGGGAACGGGACCTACTCCAGGATCCAGATCGGGAAGAGGAGTAGGAATACCGCCGCCTGGGAGGAGAGCGGGACACGGAAGATGAGGAGGAACGAGAGGAGCAAGACGAGGAACTGGAGCTGCTCTTAGAGTGACGAGGCCTGTACCTGGGAGGAGAGGGGGGAATCTGTCAGTGATGTCAGATTAGGATGGACTAGATATTGCCATTAGTCACATGTAAACCAATGACGTCACCTTTTTGAGTGCTACATTGGTAGCAGATTGAGAACTCATACTAAATCTGTTCAAAACTGGCATTTGTGCCCATAGCATGAACCAGCCATTTTCCCCCTCACTGACTAGAGATGAATATGGACATTCTCATCATGTCAGATTTAAGACTCAGTGCCATTAGAGGACACCACCTTGCCCAGTGAGGGGACAAATAGATTTTAAGACAGAAACAAAGAAGGGATGAGCATCTCACCTCTTCCTGGGTGGAGAGCAAGAGCTAGACTGAGAAGAGGAGGAGTGAAAGTCAGACTCCGAGTCAGTAGAACAAGGGCTGGAGGAATGGTGGATTCTCCTTTTCCTCTCGCGTCCTCCCTTTCGTTCCCTGGGGCTGGGGGAGCAGGTAATGTTGTGGCCCCGGTAGGCTCTCCCTTTCTTGGGACTCCTCTCCAGGGGACCAACCTGTTGCTCCTTCCTGGTGGGAGAAGCTTCAGGGGTCCCCAGCACAGAGCTAGTCCTATCAGTCCTTACATCCAAGGGCAGGGGAGCCTGCTGGGTCTTCGTACCCAGGGCAGGGATGAGGGTCTGGAGGGAGGGGACAGGGATCCTCTGGGGTGCCCTGTTAGTGGTGCTGCCAAGCGGCTCGATGGTCCTGATGGTGATGGCTGCTTGCTGTTTGACATTCCAGCGCTTGCCTGGCTCTTCAGCAATAGCCACAGGCTCCTTCTGAGGGAGGCAGTAGTCGTGGTCTGAGAAAGCCAAGGTGAGAGCCACCGTGTTGGGGGTGGGAGTTATAGGGGGGCTGGGAGGCTTGCTTCGGAGCTTGTTGGAGGGCAGGGGCCGCGCGTTGATCTGGATGGCCTTGGAGGGCGATGATTTGGGGGTCTCAGCCGCTCGGCTCTTCCCAAGGAGTGCCACGGGGGCCAAAGGCTTCCACATCTGGTGAGGAGGAGTAGCTGGAGGGGTCAGACCTAGAAGGAGATGGGGACAGAATAGTCCACTACTGTTAAATCTGAAGCAGAATGCCTCTGGTTGTCATTTAAAGGTAGATTTTAGACCACAAGAATGGATGTCAAGCATTTTACCAGGAGATACAGGCAGGTGTTCAATTACTCCATGAGTGACAGCAATTTATCTTTAGGGTGTAAACCTCTGCCATGTTTTTAGTACGTTAGCAGTGTATAGGGCGGCAGGTAGACTAGCAGTTAGTGTTCGACCTACAACTAAAGGTCGCTGGTTCGAAGACCAGAGTAGGGCACTTAAACCCAATTTGCTCCAGGGGCACCATACTACTATGACTGACACTGTAAAACATTTCAATGCACCTATCCATTGTGAGACAAAACATGTTTTTTATTATTAGCATTAGCAGCGTACAGGCTGAATGGTGTATGATTAGCATTAGTAGCGTACAGGACCCAGTTTGCCCTTAGCAATGGAACTTAGGCTTACGAGTGTTTTAACGATGCATCGTTCCTACAATGGCCGAAGATGTAGCATGCATTTCCCAACACCATGGAAAAATAAAGTTATTTAAGTGGGTCGTTGGAGCATGCATCGATACCGATCGGATCAAAAGGCAGCGCTGCTCTCTGATCAGCTTTATCCATTCTAATCTTACCTTAATATTAGAATTAACCCAACCATACTAATGACGGATCAGCTCCTAGAGATATCGCCTATGGTTACAAATATCAACTTCGCAGTTATCGCCACTCAGACAGATAATCTTGATTCTATGTTCAGCAGAGATTTGTGCATGAAGTGACACGGTAGGGGGAAGAAAAAAAGATACACCTAACGACGCACTTAGCTGTTCCAAGAGTGGTCGAAAGAAGTTGGTAAATAGTAATTGTTTTCAAGTGCAACTTTCCTAATTGTTAAACCTCCCAAAGGTTTGCAAAACTAAGTTCCTATGAAGGTTTGAATGATGAACTTAGCCTTAAGATGTTTTGGGAAACCAGGCCCCGGCTGATCGGTGTGCGATTAGCATTAGCAGTGTACAGGGCGATTAATACACTTGGCGTTGCATAAATCATGCTCTACCAACTGAGCCATGCATGACCATATTGGTGTATGACTAGCATTAGCAATGTACAATTAGCATTAGTGTACAGACTGATTGGTGTGTGATTAGCATTGTATTGGGTGATTGGGATTCCACTAGATTTCATAGCCAAAATTGTCTATATGGGGGGAAAAAAATACAAAAAGGCTTTGGTCACAATTTAAGGTTAGTCATAAAGTTAGCAGTGTGGTTAGGTTTAAATCAGA
Organism: Salmo trutta; assembly: GCF_901001165.1. Lineage (NCBI taxonomy): Eukaryota > Metazoa > Chordata > Actinopteri > Salmoniformes > Salmonidae > Salmo > Salmo trutta. The sequence goes on from NC_042961.1 coordinate 30,036,667, forward strand.
TTTTGAAAAGTTACATTTTAGAAATAGACAGGGCTTATGACCATGGCAACTGGGTGATTGGTTTATGATTAGCAGTGTACAGTTAGCATTAGCAGCTGACCGGGTGATTAGTACAGTAGTTCTTACCTGCAGTGCTTGCCAGGTCATGTGCGCTGACTCTCTCCACAACTGTCCTGTCACATGGCTGCTCCACACTACAATAGAAACAAACACACCTTCAACACTGCATCATTGAACAGGTACACTTCTAAGATGAGCCCAAGGCTAAGTCCAGATGCCACACCGACAAGGACAAAACAATTTGGCATTGCTGAAGAAAAAAAAAGGGGGGGGGGGAAATGGTTCAAATTATTTTATCCAAAAACAAACTAAATGGTGGATCTCTTGGCCCATTGTGCGGTCAGACATCAAGGTTTTCAGTGTGCAGTAGATCAAGGTAACATATACAAAGTACCCACACACACCCAGAGCAGCATGGGGCTGTAGGGTAACTCACCTAGAGTTTCCTACAGCTGCTGCTCTACCAGAGACCTCCAGAACATACTGCTCCTCTTTAGCTGGAGAGAAGAAAGAAGGAATGAGTAAAATCAAGGGATGGAGGAGAGGTCAGTAAAGTAGCATGCTCACCTTTCACCAACACATTCATAGGCACCCGTTTCATTGATAACATCTTGATTTTGGGCTAGATCTACATGTTTCAGCCATTATGCTAGGCCTGGACTATTCAGCGGCGGTGCCAACACACACACACACATCTGGACAGTTGTTCTAGCTGGGGCCTGTACATCCAGCCGGACAATGGCTGTGGTCACAGTTAAATGGATCTGCGGACAGGGCAGAATTCCAGCTCAGTGGACATGACCGCATAGCAGCCGCCCTGACTATGCAGCACCTTATTTTAAAGGCACAGTAGCATCAAATGTGAACCCAATTTCCCCCCCATGTAGGGCTGGACAATATGGCCAAAAAATATATATACAAAGATATATCTATCCCACTATATTTTTCATAGTAAGACAGAGGTTTTTGAATAATTAAAATGTAAACTCCACCCATGTAACTTGCAAAATGCATCATGAGATGCCAAATTTCTGTATTTTTAAAGTTACATGCCATCTTGAAAACTAGATTGCTGACATGCAAAACATTTGGGGAATATCAACAATTGACTAATGAAACATAGCAACAGTTTGGGTGGACTTTCTTTAAGTTCTAAATATCAGTAGTTCAGGACCCTAGGGTGGCAACAATATTTCAATGGGGCTTTTGCCACTCTGAACAGTAGAAAACAAATCTAACTTCACCCAAAAATAAACATTTCTGTTATAAATTACTGTCCCACATAGGGCTGCATGATAGATATGGGCAAACAATCTAGACGTAGTTTATTGGTGAAGTGTTGTAATTCATGGAAATGTAATTTGGAAAAATGGGCAGCACTTTGACAGATAAGCCAGAGAGGAATTGTGCCAGGGTAGGAAGCAAAGTGTTGGTCAGTGTTTAACAGGGGACCATATATACATACATACATACATACATACATACATACATACATACATACATACATACATGAGATTACTGCTACCAAGGTTTCCTTTTCCCAAAAATATACGGAGGGTGCTCTAGCAAACGAACAGCAAAGACATGAGGACACCATCCAACCTGGAACTGAGTGAGTAGTGTTGTCTAATGCTATTTTGAAATCCAAGAAAGAAAATGTAAAAAATAAAATTAATACATTACAATGATATATTTTACTTTATAGGGACTGAATGCTGAGTTAAGGCAGCCAAACTTGCTAGGACAGATCAGATACAACTTCAACAAGGGGCAGGGGTCTTTGAAGCCCCCTCCTGCTGTTCAAGAAATCTGCTTCCAGAAATAAAAGCCTCTCCCAAGTGGGTGACAACTAGTCCCGTTGCATGATGCACTGGTGCTTGGATTCCACCTGCCAATCTGTTCACCGTCTGATTTGCTGGTTTTAAGCAGTAAACTTTCAAATGGCTCTTTGTTGACTATTGGTGGGTGCTATTGTCCTCCATCAGCACCGGCCTGTACCCTACCTGCCCAAAGCTCTCTCCTGGCCCCTTACACTAGCTATGAATTTGTCCTGCTAGGTGACCTAAACTGGGACATGCTTAAACCACCTGACCAAGTCCTAAAGCAAATGGGTCCCCGTAAATCTCTGATTACCCAATCGCACATGGTATGACTCCCAACACCCAGAAAAGGCTACTCTCCTTGATGTTATCCTCAAATAATCCTGATAGGTATCAGTCTGGTGTTTTCTGTAATGACCTTAATGATCACTGTTTTACAGAGTGACTGCCTGCAGGGAGACTCCAAGGTGTTAAAAAAGCTCCTGAAACTTGACTCCCCAAAAGAAACATCTGGCTCAGATTGTTTAGACCCTTTTATAGGCCCATACACCTTTAAATTCAACCTCCAGCTGCGTACCCCTCTAGCACCATGGTCAGCACAAATGTTTTTTTGCCATCATTGTAAGCCTGCCACACATAATATGCATTTATTAAACATAAGAATGAGTGAGTTTTCCCATGAGCCAGGTTGTGACAGCTCTTATAGGACCAAGGCACAAAAATAATTATCAATAATTTCGCTCTTTATTTAACCATCTTACATAAATCCTTATTTGTTCGTCGGAAATTGTGAATAACTCCCCACAGGTTAATGAGAAGGGTGTGCTTGAAAAGGATGGACATAACTCTGCAGTGTTGGTTGTATTGGAGTGTCTTAAATCAGTTTCCAGTCTGTGCCTGTATTTAGTTTATGCTAGTGAGGGCCGAGAATCCATTCACATAGGTATGTGGTTGCAAAGGGCATCAGCGTCTTAACGCAATTTGCCAAGGCAGGATTCTCTGAGCGCAGCCCTATCCAGAAATCAGGCAGTGGCGTCTGACTAAATTCAACATTTTCACAGAACCACTTGTTGCAATTTCGATGGGGCTCTCTTGTTCAGATATCGGTAAGTGGACTAGAGGCAGGCCATGAAAGAGATAAATCCAGTTGTGTTATCCGTTTCGGGAAAGTACCTGCGTAATTGCGTACCCAACTCACTCAGGTGTTTCGCTATAATCACATTTCACATTGTCCGTAAGCGCGAGTTAATTTGCAAAAAAAAATAAAAATACAAGGATGAAAATACACATTTTTTTTTTTTTACATTTTAGTAATTTAGCAGACACTTATCCAGAGCGACTTACATTTTAAAAATGTATGCATTCACTACTGTATTTATTTTTTGCACTGGCCCCCCGTGGGAATCGAACCCACAACCCTGGCTTTGCACACACCATGCTGGCGTTGCAAACACCATGCTCTACCAACTGAGCCACAGGGAAGACCCGTGTGTTGTCCTTGTTAATGCAGACAGAAGAGCTCCAACTTCTTAATCATAGCCTCAATTTTGTGCCGCACATCGAATATAGTTGGAGTCCCTGCAATCCTAGATTCAGATCATTCAGGCAAGAAAAAAATAAACACCCAGATAGGCCAGTCGTGCTCATCATGCAAGCGGTCAGACAAATGAAAATTATGGTCAGTAAAGAAAACTAAGCTTGTCTCTGAATTTAAAAAACGTGTCAATATTTTGCCCCTTGATAACCAGCGCACTTGTGTACAGTATGTTGTAAAAGCGTTACATGGTCGCTGCCCAGTGCAGAAAATACACACGAGTTCAGGGGCCTTGCTTTAACAAAGTTACCCATTATCACTGTAGTGTCCAAATGTCTTTCAAGCTGTCAGGCATTCGTTTAGCAGCAAGAGCCTCTCGGTGGATGCTGCAGTGTACCCAAGTAGCGTCAGGAGCAACTGCTTGCCCGCACATTACCACCATGTCTCCCTGTCATGGCTTTTGTGCCATCAGTACAGATACCAACACATCTTGACCACCAAAGTCCAGTTGATGTCACAAAGCTGTCCAGTACTTTAAAAATATCCTCTCCTGTTGCCCAGGTTTCCAGAAAAGGATGTCTTTCTTAATTGACCACCCATAAATGTAACGGACATGTACGAGGAGCTGTGTCAGGCCCGCCACGCCTGTTGACTCATCCAGCTTTAACACATCTAAATCACTAGCTTGTATGTGACGCAGCAATTGTTTCAAGACATCTCCTATGTCACTGATGAATCATGAAACTTGTTTGAGGAGGCCTTTCCCCTAGCATTATCTCAGCCATATCCGCGGCAGGAGGGAAAATTAAGTCAACAATAGTACGGGGCTTTCCTGTCCTAGCCACTCGGTAGCTCACCATATAAGACACTTCTAGCCCCTTAAATGGTATGTGTTGCTTTTATACACGTCTTACTCGAAAGTAGTCTTAATTCTCACTCAAATTCCATGGCTTATTTTCCAAATTGGCATGTTTTTTCCCCCTGCGCAAGAGTGAAGGTTTCATCGAGTTGTACTTTTGCACACAACACACTTTGGCTGAGGAATGGCACTCCTCTCAATATAAGTGAACCCCTAAATCAATGCAGTTCTCATATTTGCGCCTGATGGTCCAACGTCCCCGTCTGTTGTTCGGTGCTTTCCCGGGGAAGGGGACAGTCGCTTCTCGGCTGAATCAGATTCACAACGGTCAGTGTCCATGCTAGCTGGGCTAAAAAATTTAGAATTACTGACGCTAGCATTGGATGTGCTCGTGGAAGCAGGACTTGTGTCGTCGACAGGTGCAGTACTGCTGGTATGTCTATGGGCCTTTCTTTTTACCATTTATCAATTTAAGCAAACAGAATGAGCAGCAGCTACATATGGACAGTTAGTGGAATTCCCGCGAGAGCGTAACGGTTAATGTGATAGGATGTAAATTATTTGACTAGGCTACCTGTATGTGTTATTTCGCTGAACACTAGATGTTTCACTGCCAGAAATAAAATTAAACCGAGACTACTCAGGCAAGAGAAAAAATAAAATAAAAATGTATGGAATGGAAAATATAAATTGACTATCTGAAAATGTGAAGAACTTTATATATTTTTTAAAACGTGAATCACATTTTTATTTGCTGGACCCATGACGGCATTGCACGTACACCAGTTTGGGAATACGTGTGGTAGACCATTCCATTCTTGTGGGCCGACTAAGGAATATTGTGTCTGAGGGGTCTTTGGCCTGGTTTGCTAACTACTCATCTCAAAAGAGTGCAGTGTATAAAGTCAGAACATCTGTCTCAGCCACTACCTGTCACCAAGGGAGTACCCCCAATGCTCGATCCTAGGCCCTACGCTCTTCTCAATTTACATCAACATAGCTCAGGCAGTAGGAAGCTCATCCATTTATACGCAGATAGTCTTATACTCAGCTGGCCCCTCCCAGGATTGTGTTAAACACTCAAAGCTTTCTTAGTGTCCAACAAGCTTTCTCTGCCCTTAATCTTGTTCTGAACACCTCCAAAATAAAAGGTCATGTGGTTTTGTAAGAATAAACCCTCAGGAGGGAGTGTTCACACCTGTGGGGAGAGGGGCAGAGCTTGAGGTAGTCACCTCATACAAGTACTTGGGAGTATGGCAAGACAGTACACCATCCACCTACAACACCCATTCTGCCAGTCACATTCTGTTTAAAGGTCCCCACAGCACACACACATCCCTGGGTCACTCTTCTCAGTTCGCTGCAGCTAGAGACTGGAACAAGCTGCAAACACTGAAACTGGACAGTTCTCCCTCATACATTTTTTGCTTGTCAGCTCGGGGATTTGATCTCGCAACCTTTCGGTTACCAACGCTCTAACCACTAGGCTACCTGTCAGCTACCTACTGACAGTTGCGGCTGCTTTGCGTGATGCATTGTCTCTACCTTCTTACCCTTTGTGCCCAATAATGTTTGTACCATGTTGTCATCTTGTGTTGCTACCATGCTGTGTCATCTTAGGTTTATGTAGTGTTGTCTCGTGGTGGTGTGTTTTGTCCTATATTCTTTTTTATTTTTAATCCCAACCCATCCCGCAGAAAGCCTTTTGGTTGGCAGTCATTGTACATAAGAGATCTTAACCAACTTGCCTAGTTAAAAAAAAAAAAAAAACATTACATATTGCTAGTTAGCTCTAACTAAACATATTCATGCTTGGCCTATTCTGCTGATTTAGAAGATACCATTGCACAATCATGCTGCTCTAGGCCTACACCAGCACTTACAAATCACACTATTAGCTAGCAACGCTTACATTTTGCTAACTAGTGGCTAACAATATTTACTTAACCACAACATGCTAAGAAAAGAAAGCCTTCTGCAGACTAAGAGCTACACAAACCCATTTTATTTTTGTTCAAAGGCAATATGAAACAATTCAAAGATTTTACCGAGTCAGTTCATAAGGTAATATGTCAATTGAAATAAATTCATTAGGCTGTAATCTATGGATTTCACATAACTGGGAATACAGATATGCATCTGTTGGTCACAGATGCTTAAAGGCAGCAGCGTGGAATGAGTACCAGTCAGTATCTGGTGTGACCACCACTTTCCTCATGTAGCGTGACACATCTTTATGCATAGAGTAGATCAGGCTGTTAATTGTGTCCTGTGGAATGTTGTCCCACTTCAACGGCTGTGCGAATTTGCTGGATATAGGTGGGAACCTTGAACATGCTGCCGTATACGTCGAGCCAGAACATCCCAAACATGCTCAATGGGGACATGCCTGGTGAGTACGCTGCCATGGAAGAACTGGGCCATTTTTCAGCTTCCAGGAATGAACAAATCCTTGCGACAGGGGGCCGTGCATTATCATGCTAAACCATGAGGTGATGGCGGCGGATAAATGGCTCAACAATGGGCTTCTGGATCGCGTCACAGTATCTGTGTATTCAAATTCCCATCGATAAAATGCAATTGTTCGTTGTCTGTAGCTTATGCCTGCCCATAACATAACCTCACCTCCACAATAGGGCACTGTTCACAACGTTGACATCAGCAAACCACTTGCCCACACGTCTGCCCAGTACAGTTGAAACAGATTCCTCCGTGAAGAGCACACTTCTCCAGCGTGCCAGTGGTTATCGAAGGTGAGCATTTGCCTGTCAATACGAGCATGGAGAGGCGCTTCAGTTTGTGCAGAAGTTCTTCGGTTGTGCAAACCCAGTTTCATCAGCTGTCCGAGTGGCTGGTCTCAGACCATCCGCAGGTAAAGCCAGATGGAGGTTCTGGGCTGGCGTGGTTACACATGGTTTGTGGTTGAGGCCAGTTGGACATACTGACAAATTCCTTAAAACGATATTGGGAGCAACTTAAGAGAAATTAACAGTACATTCTCTGCCAACAGCTCGGGTGTCAGCTTGCCAAATGCACGCTCCCTCAACTTGAGACATCAATGGCATTGTGTTACAAGTGCACATTAGTGGCCTTTTATTGTCCACAGCACAAGGTGCACCTGCGTCATGATCATGCCGTTTAATCAGCTTCTTGATATGCCACACCTGTCAAATGGATGTATTATTTTGGCAAAGGAGAAAAGCTCACTAACAGGGATGTAAACAAATGTCCCCAAACTTGAGAAATAAGCTTGTGCATATGGACAAATTAGAGTGTTATTTCAGTTCATGAAACCAACACTTTACATGTTGCATTTGTTTTTTTCTGCAGTGTAATCGTGTAATTATACAACGCTTGGAAGCAGCATCGGTGTCACTGACATCTTGTTTCTTCTGACCATGCAGACTGAATGGCAAGTGAAGTGCTCGTGACTCCATAGTCGAGCAACATGCTCCCCTTGAGTGATGGGGCAGGGCTACGACATGCAGGAGAACAGGGTGAGACTCGACTTGCAGGAAGCAAACGGTAAACTATAAAAATTGACATATGCGATGGAGTTGGGCATCACATTTAACAAACCATATTGAAATACCATTATAGAAGACAGTAAAACCCAAACCGTCAGTGTATCAATACCATTATAGTAAAATAGGTATAGCACCTAGCCCTACCCCCTTGGGGAAAATAAATAAAGGCTCATTAAAAAAGGTTAGGACATGAAAACCCATCTCCTGAAACATCCATATCGCATGTTCGCAACTGTCACCTCAATGTTTGAACTTGAATACCAATGCTTTCTAACTCGAGGTGGGCACTTAACTAGATGACTCACCATGTTCATTATTCACATGCAGAATACGTCACAAATCATGTAACCAAACATGAACTCAGAACTAGGGATGGGCGTTTGAAAGAAAAGTAACACTCAAATTTTAATGGGGGGGGGAATTGATATCCAGAAGATATAAAAGTATATATATTTTTTAAAACTTATATGTTTTTAACCTGAGCACAAAGGGAGACTACAGCTCTGCTGCTGCGGGGGAAGGGCCGGATGGTGTGTGAGAAATGCGAGTGGAGCTGACAGGAGGGAAATAGACATGCAGCCAAGCCAGCTCGTCAAAGACTAGTTAAACTGGCTAACTTGCAGCAGCCACAATGTCATTCATCATCCCACTTGACAGTGCCCATCTTGACCGTGTCAAATCGGCGTAACCTAAAGAAGCTAGCTAGCTAAACTAGCCAGGCTATATTTTGCTGTGCTTTCTCCTTAACTCTGTTCATATTAGTCACAGCCTACGTGCTGGTTGCTCGTTGTTGTAGCATACTCCTTATTTGGCCAAATTTTTATTCCATCTTTTCAATTCCACCTTGCATTGTAGTGATCACTTCATTTGAAACAAGCTACATGGATGAAGGCTGGGGCGCACATCATAGGCTACTACATTCTAAAGTCTGTTTTATTAAATAAAAAAAAGTCAAGTCATGGTATATCCTAATATGTAACATCACATGGATATTTTAATCAAAGAAATGAGTCTGTCAATCCACTATGAAGGCCCCTCGAGATAAGACAAAACATTGAAAACGCTGCTCCGCCAAGCTACTTACCTGCACCAAAAATTCACAACATTGAGCACATTCCAGATGGATCTGCAAAGTCTAATGTTTGTCAGCCATTGACTTCGTAAGGTGCCCGTTCTTAACCTCAGGAGTCTTGGGCACTCTAAAATCCTCCACCCACCCCATACAGGGCCAGAGATAGCCCTGCAACCCTACACGCCACATCCCTCCACTTCTCCATTATACAGTCCAGTGAAAGTGACCCTGGTGACAGATTTAGTCTAGTACTACTGAACTAGTGGACCCAATGAGCTGTTAGCCAACGTCTGACTTGTTGTTGGCAAACACCAAGACCATTAGGCCCACTAGCATGCTCGAGGATAAGGGCTACGTGGATTATATTTTCAGCGAGGAACAGTCAACCATTAAAGCACAATTCCTGACTGTTAGAAAACAGACTCTTATTCATTAAACAGTGGGTAATTCATTATAGATTAACTAATGAAACATGGAAATGTGAAAGAAATGTAGACTGAAGAAATTTGGCAGTAATTTGATAACTGTATCCCCTACAGGCAGAGAGAACGCCAGTGTCAATACTCAGTATCACTCACCTTGCGTCTCTTCAAACTGCTCTAGCAGGCTGGTGAGGTCAGCAGCTTCAATACCTGTGAGATAACAGAACCACTCAGTACAATACCAATAAACCACAAACTGTGGCAAGTCTAAACACATACTACTGATCCTCTGGTTGCTTAAATGTTTGTCCAGTATGTCCACTCACCAATTTCACTGGTGAAGGCCTCTATCAGCTCCTGAGTAGGGCTCTTGGCTTTGGGGGCCTCCTGGGCTGTAGTACACCTCACTGGAGGTTTGGAGGACTGGGTGGTGGAGGGTTTGGCTGGGGTAGACCCAGGAGTGACTGTAGGCAGCTCGGGCATCTTAGGTCGGGGCAGAGTAACTACTCCCTTCTGGAGAGTAGTAGCCATCTTCAAAGGAGCCGCAGGGGTAGGTTTCGGAACAAAAACAGCAGCAGCGTTGGTGGTGCGGTTTAACGTTTTCTCAAGTAGAGCAGCAGCGATGGGGGTGGGGTTTTGGGCTACACTATCAATTAGGGTGGGCCTGTTGGCATCTGTAGTGGTTTTAGATGAGGCTCCACTGGAGCTCTGAGATTTGATAAGGACCACAGTCTTAGATGGTAGCTGGGACTGGAGCAGGGGGTTCGTGAGTGCAGGATGGGGGGCCTGGGGTATATTACGCTTCACGAAAGGGTTCTGGGGTGGTACTACATTCACAGTACTGGATGCAGGCACAACGGAGATGGGGGGTTGGCTAGCTTCAGCTGGCTGTGGAGTAGGAACAGCCGCTTGCTGGGGAGGGGTGGCATTTGCACTAGAAGCCTTGCTTGGGGAAGATGATTTGGATGCCAGCATGTAAGCAGGAGGCACAAGCAGAGCTTCAGGTGTCGGAGGTGCTCCTGGTCCCATAGGCTGCCAGGCTGCTTTCACCTCCACCTCAGTTTTCCCTGGGGAGGGGTGGGGGCGACGAGGGTCTCTGGAAGAGGGGATGGGGAGGCAGGGGATGGGGAGCAACTCTGTAGGGACATCAGGGAGGCTGGGCCACTTGGTGCTCTGGTCCTCTGGTCTCTCTAAGGGGGCCGGTTTCTTCTGCTGCCGCAGCCGGTACTGCTGGAGGGACAGGGGCTTAGGCTTGGGCTCAATAGCCTGGGAGGCTATAATGGGCTTGGAGATCACCTGGGGGGCTGCTAGAGAGGCACCGTTGGACTGCATTGTTGCCTGAGGGGCCACTGACACAGGTAGTTCACTTGGGTTAAGAGCCTGGGATGCTGCAGGGTTGATTGTCATCACCTGGGGGGCTGCCATTGTCTGGGGGGCTGTTGGGTTAGCTGCAGAAGCTAGGGGACTTTGAGGCTTCTTGCAGCCTGTGGTTGGTTGGGGGACCTTCTCGGGGGTCATAGTCACTGGCAACAGGTCAGAGGCCATGACCTTTGACAAATGGTTAGAGGCGGGGATGACCTTAACGCTGGGGTGTGTGGATAGTGTTAGGGTTGTGACTTCCATATGGCTCTGCCGCTCTATGTGTTGTGTTTCGGCAGCATGTGTCGCTCTCGTCTTCTGTTTTGGGGCTTCTGGGGCGGCCATAGATATGGCAGAAGAAAACGACTCGTCCTTTTTCTTTGGTCTGGTCGTCTCCTTGATGGGCTTCCGGGGCGAGGATTCCTGGGCTGCTCCCCTATTGGAAGCGCTCCTCAGGACCCTCCCCTCTGCCTGGGCAGGTTCAGGTGTGACCTCAGCAGGTGAACTCTTCACTTTGTTTTTCCGTTTCTTTTTCCTTCGTGACAGACATCTTTCTACAGTCTCCTCCTTTGGTCTCCTGTAGATGACATTTTCACCACTTGCTTTTGCCCTCAGGGTCACGGCAGGGTCAGAAGGGCCAGCCACCTCTGCTGTGTCATTGTCAACTACGACGTCATTCGCCGACTCAGACTCTGGCGTCTCCAACATATCCGCCTCAGAAATTTCACCTGGAACCCTCTGCTCCGCTTTGAATGAGTCTCCTACTCCCGGCAAGGAGAGAGAGAGATGAGAGCAAGAGATGCCCATATCTGGGATGGCAAATATAGTCTCGCCATGCTCTCCCTGTTCGACCACTTCCAGCAGTATCCCTTCCTCCGCCAGCAGCAGTTCTTCCCCTTCATCCTCCATGCGCACTGCCATGCAATAGGGGTGCATGTGTCTGACCAGCTCTCCTAGACTCACTGACATACTCTCTCCATCCACGTGCTGCTCCAGAGCCAGAGGCAGGGACAGGCCACCCCAGTTCAGGAGCTCTTGCTCTGGGGACGAGGGTTGTCTGTCTGGGCTCAGGGAGGGAGAACAAGCCTCTGCGTCATCTTCCTCCTCGCCGTCACTCCTCTGGACAGACTCCTGTGTCCTGGGGAGACTCTGGATAAAGAGAGAGGGGAAACCTCTGGTTAACGTCTGGAGATTTCCTCTGTTCAGCTTGGAGGTTTAAAAAATGTCAGCTGGACCACCTACATATGCAGACTTTCACACCAGCTAGACTATTTGGTGTGTCTGCACTTCACCGCAATAGGTCTCATGATTTCTCTGAAGACTAATGTACATGTCAATATGAAAACGGTGCAAACGCTAGAGTGATACAGTTGAAGGCATGTACAACAGGGAGGTAATGAAGCTGCTACCTTTCCGGTGGAGAACTGTCGCGTGTTGCAGGGCGTCTCGCTCTCCGGAGGCGAGTGGGACAAGCAAAGCAGTCTCCTCAGCTACAATATCAGAAGAAAAACACAGGACAAACAGTGAAAGTTAAGCAAAAAAAAAAAGTAATTGGAACACATTGTCACTAGTTTCTTATTTGTTTAGACAGCCCTGCTTCCTAAAGCTGGGTACATCTCAACCCTATGAAGTTTACCGTCATGTATACAGTTAGAACTAGGGGTGTAACGGGTCGGGTTTGGTACGTATTGCGGTTTTAGGGTCACGGTACAGCGAGAAAATTTAATTACAAAAGTTTGTTTAAAGGCCTATTGCAGTCAAGTGATTTTCCTGTGTTTCATATACATTTCCACATTAGGTTGGAATACTTAAATTGTGAAAATGACGACAGCGCCCTTTTAGTGTATAAGCCGTTTGAAAAGTGGGATTGAGTACTGGCCTTCCATGGGGACACCACCATGCTGTTAATAAGCAAGAGAGTTGTGCGTATATCTGTGCCTATAAATCGCTCCTGTCATTTCTTTGGCCCGGTCAGAGTCAGCTACGAAAGGCTGCTTGGAGACGAAGTTGCGTTATTATCCATCTCGCTCCGGTGGTTGGAATACCGGGGATGATGACAGCGTAAATGTGTCAAGATGTTTGAGGTGTTGGCAGTGGCATAGGTTGTTCTCGTTGAGCATTGGCGACATACTGTTAATATTCTATCCAAAACTGTCCATCGGCGTCGTAATCTACTGGGAAGCCAAAATGTTCCAAACTGGAGATTTAAACGATGGAGACTACTCGTTCGTCGGCCCCACCACAGGCCATTGTACAGTACAAGTTCCTGGCTGCACCTCACAAAATGACAGTTTGAAATGCGGATTACAACGTGCCTATATGCTTTAGAGGTCGACTGATAAGGATTTTTCAAAGCCGATATCGATTGGACAAAAAAAGCCGATACCGATTTAGTCGGGCAATTTCTTTTTTATATGTCACAATTACAACAATACTGAACGAACAATTGACCCTTTTATTTTACTCAATAGTTAAAATAGATTTTATTTTAAAATAAATTAAACATGCTCAATTTGGTTTAAATAAGCCATAAAGTGTTGAAGTAAAAGTGCAATAGGTGCCATGCAAAAAAAGCTAATGTTTAAGTTCCTTGCTCAGAACATACGAAATCTGGTGGTTCAATATTCCCAGTTAAGAAGTTTTAGTTTGTAGTTATAAGAATTATGACACATCGACTATTTCTCTATACCATTTGTATTTCATATACCTTTGACTATCGGACGTTCTAATAGGCACTTTATTGCCAGCCTAATCTCAGGAGTTGATAGGCTTGAAGTCATAAACAGTGCTGTGAAGCAAGCATTGCTAAGAGCTGCTGGCAAACGCAGTAAAGTTTGAATGCTTACGAGCCTGTTGCAGCCCACCACCGCTCAGTCAGACTGCTCTATCAAATCATAGACTTAATTATAATATAATAAACAGAAATAGGAGCCGTTGGTCATTAATATGGTCGAATCCGGAAACTTTCATTTCGAAAACAGATCATTTACTCAGTGAAATACGGAACCGTTACGTATTTCATCGAACGGGCGGCAACCCTAAATATTGCTGTTTCTTTGCACAACCTTCAATATTGTCATAATTATGTAAAATTGTGGCAAATTAATTAGTCTTTGTTAGGAAGAAATGGTCTGTGCAGGTGTTCTTACACGTGGTCTGCCACTGCGAGGATAATCAGCTGTCAGTCATGTCTTCCTGTAGCACTGTCTTAGGCGTCTCAGTACAGACATTGCAATTTATTGCCCTGGCCACATATGCAGTCCTCATGCCTCCTTGCAGCATGCCTAAGGCACATTCACGCAGATGAGCAGGGACCCTGGGCATCTTTGTTTTTCCAGAGTCAGTAGAAAGGCCTCTTTAGTGTCCTAAGTTTTCATTAACGTGACCTTAATTGCATACTGTCTGTAAGCTGTTAGTGTCTTAAGAATGGTGCATGTTCATTAATTGTTTATGGTTCACTGAACAAGCATGGGAAACGGTGTTTAAACCCTTTACAATGAAGATCTGTGAAGTTAATTAGATTTTTACAAATGATCTTTGAAAGACAGGGTCCTGAAAAAGGGACGTTTCTTTTTTTGCTGAGTTTATACATCTTTTTTTATGGCAGGAGACAGTCTGATTCAACCGTCCTAGTGGACTAATACATTGCGGACGCCGCAGGGATGGCACACCAGTATAATTTACCTTTAATTCCCATAATTTCTCATCCATGTTTGTTATGGTAATTTATGTTAATGCATTTAATATGTTATTACCGTCTCACCGTTATTATTGGAGTGGACCTGGTTGCAGACCGCACAATCTAGGCTACACTTCTGCGGAACAAGTCTTGGTTTATTTCATTACATTTAGGAGTTTACAATTTATTCATCGTTATTTGTTTGTAGCGCTCCTGTCAACGTTGAGTAAGGACACGCACCTGAATATACATAGAAGTAGCCTTAGGCTACTTGGTCTCCACAAAAACGGGAGCTTATAAATGTGCCTATTTGGGGGATCTGATTATTTCTGATTGAAAATTTCGATAGCAGTGCTGAGTTAAGTCATTTCTTCTTCACCTCAAACAGCAAGTAAACAAAGTCTGTTTTTACATGTTCGGAGTTGTGCAGCATGTCAAACAGGGATAAGTTCAGTTTGTATGTGGGACTCACCGGAGAGTGTTCCCGGCCTTTCTGGCCAGTCAGTAAATCAGAGTCTGGTAGTGTGTCGAAAGGGGACAGGTTCTCGTTGTCCACGTTATCCAGGATCTCAGTCAGAGCTGTGAGCAGCGTCGCCTCGTTATCCTCATCAAGTCCAACTTTATTCTGAGAGAAATGTATTTTTAAATAAAATTTCACAATTCAGCAAATTCAGTTAAATTTGAACTATTAGCAAAAAGTTAAATTACATAAGTGGCTCAGGTCAGAAGTAAAGTAGAGCACTATATAGGAAACAGGAAGTGATTTGAGTTGTTCTCTTAGTCTTACCTCTCCTGTGGTTGTGTCCTCAAATATGGACAGTATGGAGGGGTCCAGGCAGCACAGGGCCTCCAGAGCCTCTCCCGTCTCCAGCTCCAGACTGTCATTAGACAGGCCCCCATGGAGGATCACCGCCTGATGGGGAGAAAATGGGGGGAGTATGGGTCAGTAAGCCTGAAGAACCAGAACCCAACAAGTCAAAGCGATCCGAAATCGACCACTAGCGCCAAAGCCCTGGCAAGTTACATCATATTTGATGCATTGTTTAATCAATATATCCAGTAGTGATCGATAGCATCATCTTGCCCTTTGACCGGCTGGGAATGTATTACTTTGACCCTGCGCCATTCCTCTCAAACCTACACATGGAGAGCAGGCCTACCACTAATGGCTCTAAGTTATGGACACAATTTAGGATACTGTTTTTAAACCAATTGAGATATAGCCTATATTACAGATGTGAATCTTACATTAACTATCCAATTTGCATCTGGATGCATGGGCTCCAATACGTTTTAGTTTGAAACAATTCAGTGGGATACATGCTGCATTAACAATTTTCCATTTTAAATTAATAGGAGCTGGGCCTCTGATTTTAACAGCTTAGAGAAGTCACTGCAGACAGATCCAGCTCAATTGTTAATCAGCAAAAAGCCAACAACCGTTACATGCAATAACGTTTGATAGGCTACTGAACTGGAGGAGAGGACGCGTCAATTAACCTTTAGGGTAGGGGCAGTATTTTCACATCCGGATAAAAAACGTACCCGATTTAATCTGGTTATTACTACTGCCCAGAAACTAGAATATGCATATAATTGTTTGATTTGGATAGAAAACACCCTAAAAGGTTCTAAAACTGTTTGAATGGTGTCTGAGTATAACAGAACTCATATGGCAGGCCAAAACCTGAGAAGATTCTGTACAGGAAGTGCCCTCTGACCATTTCTTGGCATTCTATACCCTCTTTATTGAAAACAGAGGATCTCTGCTGTAACGTGACACTTTCTAAGGCTTTCATAGGCTCTCAGAAGGCGCCAGAACGTTGAATGATTACTTTGCAGTCCATGGCTGAAAAACAGTAGCGCATTTGGATAGTGGTCGATCTGAGAACAATGAGACGGGTGCACGCGTGCACGTGAAGAGGCCATTTTACATTTTCAGTCTTTGAACGAAAAAGACGTCTCCCAGTCGGAATATTATCGCTATTTTACGAGAAAAATTGCATTAAAATTTATTTTAAACAGCGTTTGACATGCTTCGAAGTACGGTATTGGAATATTTTTACATTTTTGTCACGATACGTGTCCTGAGCACTGTCCTGAGCACTGCGCCAGAAAAATACGCATTGCGATACAGACTAACCGCCATGTTGGAGAGATCTAAAATCGAAAATACTCTCCAACATGGCGGTTAGTCTGTATCGCAATGCGTATTTTTCTGGGCGCAGTGCTCAGATTATTGCAAAGTGTGATTTCCCAGTAAGGTTATTTTTAAATCTGGCAAGTCGATTGCGTTCAAGAGATGTAAATCTATAATTCTTTGAATGACAATATAATATTTTACCAATGTTTTCTAATATTAATTAATTATTTTGTTGTGCTGACTTGACTGCCGGTTATTGGAGGGAAACGATTTCCTGAACATCAACGCCATAGTAAAACGCTGTTTTTGGATATAAATATGAACTTGATAGAACTAAAAATGCATGCATTGTCTAACATAATGTCCTAGGAGTGTCATCTGATGGAGATTGTAAAAGGTTAGTGCATAATTTTAGCTGATTTTATGGTTTTGGTGACGCCTGTCTTTGAATTGACAATACATTACACACAGCTATTGTCAATGTACTCTCCTAACATAACCTAACTTTATGCTTTCGCCGTAAAACCTTTTTGAAATCGGACAACGTGGTTAGATTAAGGAGATGTTTATCTTTCAAAGGGTGTGAATTAGTTGTATGTTTGAGAAATTTGAATTTTGACATTTATTTGGTTTCAAATTTGCCGCTCTTGAAATGCACCTGTTGTTGATAGGGTGCGCCACGGGTGGCACGCTAACGTCCCACATAGCCCCAAGAAGTTAATCTGACTTGCCTAGTTATTTAAAGGTGTGAGAAAAAAAAAAGTATGAAATTTTAAAAATATTTTAAACAAAGGAAAAATCGGTGGCCAAAAATAACTATTGTTATGAAAACTCGAAATCGGCCCTAATTAAATCGGCCATTCCGATTAATCGGTCGACCTCTAATATTAATGCCCATGATTTTGGAATGAGAAGTTCAACAAGCAGGTGTCGACATAATTTGTCATGTAGTGTGTAGTTTCTATATGCCTAAAGAGAAGTGGCAATGCATAGCAAAAAAAATAAAAAACTGCTTTTTCATTGTAAGCTCATTTACTTGTGGCTGCCAGCCAAATAGCGGTGCACTTCTGTTGACACTGATGAAAATGTCCCTGATCAAGCAAAGAAACACATTCGATATAAAAAGAAATTGCCCATCAATACAGAAATGGACTCGCATGCTCACACTTTCTCCCGTTGTGCCATTTACAAACACATGACTGGCTCAACTGTGCTGGGGAACTAAGTAAGCTTCATAACGTATAATGGACCAATGCCAGTGTTGCACGTTATACTGTAACCATGGAAATATCACAGTACCAAAACATGATAAACATTTTTGAATACCATAGCACCGTTTCACACGATACTTCAACATTTCTCAGCCCTACCTAAAAAAAAAAAACACACCTGTAATAAAATGTATAAAGTCATTGTCAATAAATTCAGTTAAATTTGAAGCAACAGCAATTAGTCGCTTGTATGCACCGGTCCAATAATGTCCACTTCACTTTCATACGCATATCATGTGTGGCAGCTGTAATCCACCAGCTGAATCCTCTTCCAGCCACCCCTCACCTGCTTCTCTCCGTCCGCTCTTCATGTGCATCTATTCTTCAATCATTTAAAAAATAAATGTAGCCTTGATGGCGAGGGGGGGGGTGCAGACCCTGATCGGTCTTCTGTTACTTTGAAGCAGTGCGAGCAAAGTCCATAAATCTAATTTTATCCCTGGTATGACCAAGAGCACAGGACAGACTGATAGGCTTTGCAAGTTTGCTGTCACACTGCAGTGCCAGAAAGGAAAAACAGCTTTGCGACTGTCATGCTTGAAGTGTTACAGCAAAGGAAACAGCTCCTCTAGTTCAAACAGCAGTTTTTTTTAAGGACTCAACTGGCACTACTTTCTCTTTCGGCATGATTTTACACACATTTGATATAATTTCACAAACCATGTTGCAGGCGGTTTTATACTAATCCCGGACCGCTGATTATTGTTTTGATAAACTGTTGTTCAGTCATGTTAGCAAGCTAGCCAACGACCTGGTAACTTGACAGTAGGTCTAGGCAAGTGATTGGCACAGGAAGAAAGGAAAAGGGACTGCTATTCATGTTGTGCTTAAAAAAATAAAATAAAGTAGGATTCATATAGGCCTATTTAAGACAAAACTATCAACAAAACAAAAAATAAATGAAACAAATTGAGCACTTTCTGGTACACATTCTGTTTGGTGCCTAACATTTTTAAAGTTGGGAGTGTGTGTTAAAGGAAAATTCCACCCAAAATTGCTTGATGACAAGCCAAACATCTTGGGACTCAACATTAGACTAATGAAAGAAAATACCAAAAGATTGTTTCTGGGTGGAGTTTCTTTAAATGAAGAGTAAAGGTTTCATGCAGTGTTTTCCCCTTATCGCCAATGACAGAGGTCATTGTGCACAAACTCTGCAAAAAAGAAACATCCATTTTTCAAAGATAATTCGTAAAAATGCAAATAACTTCAGATCTTCATTGTAAAGGGTTTAAACACGGGACTGAGGGCTTGCAGGCGTGTTGTAAGGCAGGTCCTCACCAGACATCACCGGCAACAACGTCTCCTGTGGGCGCAAACCCACCGTCGCTGGACCAGACAGGACTGGCAAAAAGTGCCCATCACTGACGAGTCACGGTTCTCACACCAGGAGTGACTGTTGGATTCGCGTTCAATGTCGAAGGAATGAGCGTGACACCGAGGCTGGTACTCTGGAGCGGGATTGATTTGGAGATGGTGTCCGTCATGGTCTGAGCTTGTAGGCTATCAATGCTGTGCATTACAGGGAAGACATCCCCCTCCCTCATGTGGTACCCTTCCTGCAGGCTCATCCTGACATGACCTTCCAGCATGACAATGCCACCAGCCATACTGCTCGTTCTGTGGGTGATTCCCTGCAAGACAGGAATGTCAGTGCCCGATTTCCTGCAAGACAGGAATGTCAGAGTACATCTGGGACCTGTTGGATCAGAGGGTGAGGGCTAGGGCCATTCCCCCCAGAAATGTCCGGGAATTTGCAGGTGCCTTGGTGGAAGAGCGGGGTAACATCTCACAGCAAGAACTGGCAAATCTGGTCCAGTCCATGAGGAGGAGATGCACTGCAGTACTTAACTTTGGGACAGGGGGCAGCATTTGGAATTTGATGAAAAGCATGCCCAAAGTAAACTGCCTGCTACTCAGGCCGAGAAGCTAGGATACGCATATAATTAGAAGATTTGGATAGAAAACTCTTAAGTTTCCAAAACTGTTAAAATAATGTCTGAGTATAACAGAACTGATACAGCAGGTGAAAACCTGAGGAAAATCCATCTAGGAAATGCTATTATTTTGAAATGGCTGTTTTTCCCCTTGGAAGCCTATCCACCATACAAAGACGTATGACCCAGTTCACGATCCCTATGGCTTCCACTACATGTGGCAAGTCTTTAGGCATTGATTCAGACTTTTACTCAGAAAAATGAGGGAGAAACACCACTTTCAATGAGAGGACAGTGGAAATTTCCAGACATGAGTCCTGCGCGTGACCGGGAGTGCGCCTTTATTTTATTGACGAAGCTATTGTCCGGTTGAAATATGATCGATTATTTATGACAAAAACAACCTGAGGATTGATTATAAACATCGTTTGACTTGTTTCTATGAACTTTTATGGTAGTTTAGATTTTCGTCTGCCTGCTGTGACCGCGCTTTGTTCCAATTGATTACTGAACAAAACGGTTTTTGGACATAGTGACTTTATCGAACAAAACAAACATTTATTGGTTAACTGGGAGTCTTGTGAGTGCAACCATATGAAGATCAAAGGTAAGTGATTAATTGTATTGCCATTTCTGACTGTTGTCACTCCTCTACTTGGCTGGTTACGGTTTGTAATGTTGTGTGCTGAGCGCTGTCCTCAGGTAATCGAATGGTATGCTTTCGCCATAAAGCCTTTGAAATCTGACACCTTGGCTGGATTAACAAGATAAGCTTTATTTTGATGTTTTACACTTGTGATTTTATGAAAGTTAAATATTTAGTGTAAATTAATTTGAATTTGGGGCTCTGCAATTTCACCGGATATTGTCGAGGTGGGACGCTAGCGTCCCACTGTTCCATCAGCTAACGGGTGATGATTTAACGCATTCGCAAAAAAAAGCACTATCGTTGCACCAATATGTACCTTACCATAAACAATGCCTTTCTTTAAAACCAATACACAAGTATATATTTTTAAACCTGCATATTTAGTTAATATTGCCTGCTAACATGAATTTCTTTTAACTAGGGAAATTGCGTCACTTCTCTTGTGTTCTGTGCAACAAAGTCAGGGTATATGCAGCAGTTTGGGCCTCCTGGCTCGCTGCGAACTGTGTGAAGACCATTTACTCCTAACAAAGACTAATTACATTTGCCAGAATTATACATAATTATGACATAACATTGAAGGTTGTACAATGTAACAGCAATATTTAGACTTAGGGATGCCACCCGTTAGATAAAATACGGACTGGTTCCGTATTTCACTGAGTAAACGTTTTGTTTTCGAATTGATAGTTTCCGGATTTGACCATATTAAATGACCTAAGGCTCGTATTTCTGTATTAGGTTTTAATTAAGTATGATTTGATAGAGCAGTCTGTCTGAGCAGTGGTAGGCAGCAGCATGCTCATAAGCATTCATTCAAACAACCCTTTCGTGCATTTTGCCAGCAGCTCTTCACTGTGCTTCAAGCATTGAGTTGTTTATGACTTAAAGCCTATCAACTCCCGAGATTAGGTTAGTGTAACCGATGTGAAATGGCTAGCTAGTTAGCGGGGCGCACGCTAATAGCGTTTCAAACGTCACTCGCTCTGAGACTTGGAGTAGTTGTTCCGCGGCTATTGTGGAGCAATGGGTAACGATGCTTCGAGGGTGGCTGTTGTCGATGTGTTCCTGGTTCGAGCCCAGGTAGGGGCGAGGAGAGGGACGGAAGCTATACTGTTACATTGGCAATACTAAAGTGCCTATAAGAACATCCAATAGTCAAAGGGATATGAAATACAAGTGGTATAGAGAAATAGTCCTATAATTACAACCTAAAACTTAGCTGGGAATATTGAAGACTCATGTTAAAAGGAACCACCAGCTTTCATATGTTCTGAGCAAGGAACTTAAAAGGTAGCTTTTTTTTACATGGCACATATTGCACTTTTACTTCAACACTTTGTTTTGCATTATTTAAACCAAATTGAACAGGTTTCATTATTTATTTGAAGCTAAATTGATTGATGTTAAAATAAGTATTAATTCAGTATTGTCGTCATTATTACAAATATATATAAAAATCTTCCGATTAATCGGTATAGGCTTTGTTTGGTCCTCCAATAATCGGTATCGGCGTCGAGAAAGCATAATCGGCCGACCTCTAGTGTGAAGTTAAAATCAATGTGTTGTATAGAGAAGTGTGAATCAGGTTTGTGTAGCACATGTGCATAACATTTAGAAAAAGGGAAGTGCCTGGGACAGGGTGAACAGGACGCTAGGCCACTGACATTTTCCGTATCGGGATACTTGGCCTGGTATCGTATCATTAGTATACGTTTGGTATCGTGTAGGCAATGTTCCCTCTAAGCTGACGCACCCACCGGCAGTGTGCTAAAGAAATAGCAGTAGCCACCTGCAGAGCGCAGACGAAATATCAGCCCACCAGAGGCACAAGATTTAACTTCTCAACTTTCTAGAGTTTTCCCTGTTAACACTCAACTTTTCCATTGACTGATCGAATCGACACAATATCAGCCACTTCCAATGCAACATACCAAAACTACGCAAGAGATTGTTGTAGGCAGAACACGGAGAAGGATTATATTGCACATGACTCAGCCCGTACCCTACAGACCTGTGCGCCATAAACAATCAGTGCTGCAGTAAGCCTATATGGAAATAGACCATTACCATATATGGAACTGTGCCATTTAGTTTGAACTGGACGGTGTTTACAGCTGTGGTTGAGAGCAGATGCGCTTATGTTGAGATCAAAGCAAGAGCTGAATGTAGCCATGCGTGCACATTTTGTTCACATCCTTTGCCAGCGAGTTATTAGCATAGTTCTACTACATTTGGAGTCCGCAAAAGGAAAGTGATTGCTTCCTACAAGAGCACAAAAGTGTGCATTTCTTAACATCTTTGAAAAGTCAGGTAAAGAGGTTGTCATCTTAAAGAGTAAGTGTTGTATTTTGTGACAGGCTTGAATAAGCCAAGGGGTCAATAGGCAGAGGGTAGCATATTGTCTGATTCTCTGTAGTAATGGAATGGAAATAATGCCATTTATTTTGTGGTTTCTTTCATCAAACATTTTTCTCAAAAGTCTCATGGAATGTAGGCCTACATTGATCGTCACATTGGCTGCCGCTGTTGGCCGAATGATATTACAGCTATTTCCACGTTGAAATGTTATGGGATGCATTTTCACCATTGTTTGATGGTAGGCCTACATTACGATCAAATAACCACGTAGCCTACTTGGGCACTTTAAACAAACTTAAAGCGGTATAGCCTCAGTGTTCACAGGAAACGCACGCTGGAAGCTGCACAGAATTAGGGACTTCCCAACGTTCAAGTTCACACCCAGACCTGAAATTTGCTCCGTGCCAAAATAAAGAGGGACCATCACGTGTAGCCAACATGGACATACCAAGAATGATTTAGCCATATGATTGACAATTTTAACCTGTCTGGGCTAGGGGGCAGTATTGAGAATTTTGGAAAAATATGTTCCCATTTTTAACTGCCTCCTACACCAACTCAGAAGCTAGAATATGCATATTATTGTTCAGGTTTGGATAGAAAACACTCTGAATTTTCTAAAACTGTTTGAATGGTGTCTGTGAGTATAACAGAACTCCTATGGCAGGCAAAAACCTGACAAGGTTTCAAGCAGGAAGTACCCTGTCTGACAAGGAGTCGTGCGTCTTGCATCTTTTTATTGAAAAGTAAGGATCTTAGCTGTAACGTGACAATTCCCAGGGCTCCGATAGGCTCTCAGAGCCCGGGAAATAACTGAAGGTTTACGAGGGAGCCTCAGGTTGAAACAGATTATCGCCTTTTGTAAGTGGATGCTCAGAGGACCTTTGAATGATGCGCGTGCATGAGTCGCTTCTGAGGAGAAATTTTATTCGGCTGTTTAGGCTCAATGCATACTCCCGGTCGGAATATTATCACTTCTCTACGACATAAATGGCATAAAAATTGGTTTTAAACAGCGGTTGACATGCTTCGAAGTACGGTAATGGAATATTTAGACATTTTTGACACGCCAATGCGCCATGCGCGAGACCGGGAAGAAGCATTCTAGAACTCACGAACAAAACGTCGCTGTTTGGATATAACGATGGATTATTTGGGACCAAACCTACATTTGTTATTGAAGTAGAAGTCCTGGCAGTGTATTCTGATGAAGAACAAGCAAGGTAAGAACATTTTTCTTATAGGAAATGTGATTTTGGTGGAGGCTGACCTGGGTGGGTATCTAAATAGCTAGCCCTGTAATGCCGGGCTATGTACTTAGATTATTGCAAAATGTGCTTCATCCGAAAAGCTATTTTAAAAATCGGACATATCGAGTGCATAGAGGAGTAATGTATCTATAATTCTTAAAATAATTGTTATGCTTTTTGTGAACGTTTATCGTGAGTAATTTAGCAAACTGTTAGTAAATTCAACGGAAGTTTGCCGGGGGCTATGCGTTTTCTGAACGTCACATGCTAATGCAAAAAGCTGTTTTTTGATATAAATATGAACTTGATTGAACAGACATGCATGTATTGTATAACACAATGTCCTAGGTGTGTCATCTGATGAAGATCAAAGGTTAGTGCTGCATTTAGCTGTGGTTTGGGTTTATGTGACATGATATGCTAGCTTGAAAAATGGCTGTCTGATTTTTTCTGGCTGGGCACTCTGCTGACATAATCTAATGTTTTGCTTTCGTTGTAAAGCCTTTTTGAAATCGGACAGTGGGGTTAGATTAACGAGATTCTTGTCTTTAAATAGCTGTAAAATAGTCATATGTTTGAGAAATTGAAGTAATAGTATTTCTAACGATTCAAAAATCGCGCCACTGGAATTTCAGTAGCTGTTACGTAGGTGGGACGAAATCGTCCCACATACCCCAGACAGGTTAAGAGCCCTTAACCTGTTGTGGTATAGGGGGCAGTATTTTCACGGCCGGATAAAAAAACGTACCCGATTTAAAACCTCTTACATCTAGACGTTCCGCTAGCGGAACACCTGCTCCAATATCCAATGATGGGCGTGGCGCAAAATACAAACTCCTCTAAAATCCGAAAACTTCCCTTTTTCAACAATATTACTATTTTACACCATTTTAAAGACAAGACTCCTTTATCTAACCACACTGTCCGATTTCAAAAAGGCTTTACAGCGAAAGCAAAACATTAGATTGTCAGCAGAGTACCCAGCCAGAAATAATCAGACACCCATTTTTCAAGCTAGCATATAATGTCACAAAAAACAAAACCACAGCTAAATGCAGCACTAACCTTTGATGATCTTCATCAGATGACAACCCTAGGACATTATGTTATACAATGCATGCATGTTTTGTTCAATCAAGTTCATATTTATATAAAAAAAACAGCTTTTTTTACATTAGCATGTGACGTTCAGAACTAGCATACCCCCCGCAAACTTCCGGTGAATTTACTAAATTACTCACGATAAACCTTCACAAAAAACATAATTATTTTAAGAATTATAGATACAGAACTCTATGCACTCGATATGTCCGATTTTAAAATAGCTTTTCGGTGAAAGCACATTTTGAAATATTCTCAGTAGATAGCCCGGCATCACAGGGCTAGCTATTTAGACACCCACCAAGTTTAGCCCCCCTGTATCTATAATTCTTAAAATAATGATGTTTTTTGTGAACGTTTATCGTGAGTAATTCAGTAAATAAACCGTAAGTTTGCGGTGGGTATGCTAGTTCTGAACGTCACATGCTAATGTAAAAAGCTGGTTTTTGATATAAATATGAACTTGATTGAACTGTTTTTCAGCCTGGGACACCAGAGTCATCATTCACCGTTCTGCCGCCTTCTGGGAGCCGTAGGAAGTGTCACCTTACAGCAGAGATCCTCAGTTTTCAATAAAGAGTGTAGAAGGCCAAGAAATGGTCAGAGAGGGCACTTCAGGTAAGGAATCTTCTCAGGTTTTTGCCTGCCATATGAGTTCTGTTATACACAGACACCATTCAAACAGTTTTAGAAACTTTACGGTGTTTTCTATCCAAATCAAACAATTATATGCATATTTTAGTTTCTGGGCAGTAGTAATAACCAGATTAAATCGGATACGTTTTTTTATCCGGCCGTGCAAATACTGCCCCCTACCCTAGAGGTTAACCTCTCTGGGGTATGTGGGACGAACTCGTCCCACCTACGTAACAGCTACTGAAATTCCAGTGGCGCGATTTTTGAATCGTTAGAAATACTATTACTTCAATTTCTCAAACATATGACTATTTTACAGCTATTTAAAGACAAGAATCTTGTTAATCTAACCCCACTGTCCGATTTCAAAAAGGCTTTACAACGAAAGCAAAACATTAGATTATGTCAGCAGAGTGCCCAGCCAGAAAAAAATCAGACACCCATTTTTCAAGCTAGCATATCATGTCACATAAACCCAAACCACAGCTAAATGCAGCACTAACCTTTGATGATCTTCATCAGATGACACACCTAGGACATTGTGTTATACAATACATGCATGTCTGTTCAATCAAGTTCATATTTATATCAAAAAACAGCTTTTTGCATTAGCATGTGACGTTCAGAAAAAGCATAACCCCCGCAAACTTCCGGGGAATTTACTAACAGTTTGCTAAATTACTCACGATAAACGTTCACAAAAAGCATAACAATTATTTTAAGAATTATAGATACATTACTCCTCTATGCACTCGATATGTCCGATTTTAAAATAGCTTTTCGGATGAAGCACATTTTGCAATAATCTAAGTACATAGCCCGGCATTACAGGGCTAGCTATTTAGATACCCACCCAGGTCAGCCTCCACCAAAATCACATTTCCTATAAGAAAAATTTTCTTACCTTGCTTGTTCTTCGTCAGAATACACTGCCAGGACTTCTACTTCAATAACAAATGTTGGTTTGGTCCCAAATAATCCATCGTTATATCCAAACAGCGAGGTTTTGTTCGTGAGTTCTAGACACTATCAGAATGCTTCTTCACGGTCCCGCGCATGGCGCATTGGCGTGTCAAAAATGTCTAAATATTCCATTACCGTACTTCGAAGCATGTCAACCGCTGTTTAAAACCAATTTTTATGCCATTTATGTCGTAGAGAAGTGTTAATATTCCGACCGGGAGTATGCATTGAGCCTAAACAGCCGAATAAAATTTCTCCTCAGAAGCGACTCATGCACGCGCATCATTGAAAGGTCCTCCGAGCATCCACTTACAAAAGGCGATAATATATTTCAACCTGAGGTTCCCTCGTAAACCTTCAGTTATTTCGCGGGCTCTGAGAGCCTATTGGAGCCCTGGGAATTGTCACGTTACAGCTAAGATCCTTACTTTTCAATAAAAAGAGGTAAGACGCACGACTCCTTGTCAGACAGGGTACTTCCTGCTTGAAGCCTTGTCAGGTTTTTGCCTGCCATAGGAGTTCTGTTATACTCACAGACACCATTCAAACAGTTTTAGAAAATTCAGAGTGTTTTCTATCCAAACCTGA
This sequence comes from Salmo trutta, assembly GCF_901001165.1. Taxonomy (NCBI): domain Eukaryota; kingdom Metazoa; phylum Chordata; class Actinopteri; order Salmoniformes; family Salmonidae; genus Salmo; species Salmo trutta. The sequence goes on from NC_042961.1 coordinate 30,063,898, forward strand.
ACAATAATATGCATATTCTAGCTTCTGAGTTGGTGTAGGAGGCAGTTAAAAATGGGAACATATTTTTTCCAAAATTCTCAATACTGCCCCCTAGCCCAGACAGGTTAAAATGGTGTAAAATAGTCATATGTTTGAGAAATTGAAGTAATAGCATTTCTAAGGTATTTGAATATCGTGCCAGGGGATTCCACTGGCTGTTGAGTAGGTGGGACGTTAACTGACTTGCCTAGTTAAATAAACGTATTATAAAAGACTGAACTAAACATTGAATTTCGCATTAATGTCATTGGCCAAAATAAAGCTTTGAATAACAGATTCACTACATGGGACAAATGTCCCCTTATTTTAGGCACAAATCTCCATATATATCCATTAATTGCTGTAACTGGTACCGGGGACATTCAGACGAGTCGAGGCTTGTGGGTGTCCTAGAGCAGAATTGAGCACGCCATCGTGTTCTTGAGAGCCTAATCTTTCAATAGATCATAATAGTTTGTAGGTCAAACCAGCTGGACGCTACAGATGATTTTGTGCATTGACAGATTTTCACGTTGCCTCATGGTCACAAACACCGCTATAGCTCTGCCACCTTTCACTGCGGCTGAGGAAAGTGATAGGCAGATTGAGACACTACCCATTCTATAAAAAAATAAAAATAAACACAACTATCTTAAAACAGAGCGATTTTGATGGGGACTTTTGCATTGTTAGATTTCTGACTGAACGACGAGTAAGCAAATGGTAAATGGCTCGAGGAGTTTTATAAAGTCATGGTTTATGAATGTAAAATGCGGCCAGCCAATCCGCTTGAGCAGGGGTGTACAACTCATTCCACGGAGTGGTGAGGGTCTGCGGGTTTCCCCTTTCAATTAAGACCTAGACAACCAGGTGAGGGGAATTCTTTACTAATTAGCGACTTTAATGCATTAATCAGGTACAAAGGCAGAGCGAAATCCCGCAGACACTCAGCCCTCCACCGAATGAGTTTGACACATGCGCTATAGGAAGACAAGTTCAGCGGGTATTATGGATCATATCTTTTTAACTAATTGGGCCAGAAACCAGTTGTCGCTGGTGCAGTCAACAAAGTTACAAATCTATGCTCAGTTCTCTATGGCATTCAGAAACGGTACAGTGAAGCTTAACCATTAAAAAAAATCCGCGCAATGCTCTCAACTTAGAATTCCAGGTGGCACAGCAAAATATTTAGGAGCATATGCGACAAATGGTCACACCCTGGGACTACCTACACACTAGCACAACAAGGTAATGTTACACAACAGGACTATGAAGCAGCTTAGGGCTGATTTGATGTGAGCAGGACAAACAAACACGACACACAAGGATAGGAGCCCTGGGGAGTTACCAACTGATCCAGAATCTGTCCGGGTGGTGTGTACGAGAGGGGTATCTGTGCGTCTTTAGAACAAGGCCAGGGTGGGAAGTTTGTCTTCTACAGTGTGGCACTCTGACAAGGAATCCGTCTCAGGCAGAGGGTTCACGACATCATAGCCCAGATGTCAGAATTGCATGTTATCATAAAATCAAACCCACAAACTAAATACCACACAGCATCCAATACTCTTTAGTTCTTTCAAATCAGAAGCCAGTGAGTCACTTATGAAGCTCAGTCTCCATCTGAGCTTAATGCTGCAGCAGCACAGCTCTAATGAGGATAACTCTTTGGAAGCTTTCCAACATACATAATGTTAGATTGGGCCAAACTATCATAGCATTTGTAGCGATAAATGTAGCCTAGTATCTAGGTCCCCAGTCCAAGTGTGAAACAGAAGATGTCCCAATGAAGAAGAAAAAATATACATGTTTATCATGGTGTACAGTATGCTGTTCATGTTGTGAGGACAGCGGGAAGTCTTCAGCAGCAAACAAGATCGATTATATTCATTTAAAAAGTATTCTTATGGTAGGACCTAAACAGTTTTGTTCACTACCGTCCACTTATACAAGACCAATCGTCACGTAATGGATGCCTGGGACAGGCTTGGGCACTTTGCATTCCATTTATGGGGGTAAATAAAAAATAAATGCAAGTACAACTGCAATAAAATCATTTTACAGCACATATACCTCATTCCTAATCTATATAGCTGTCGATTATTTAGGAAGAGAATGTTTGGCTAAACTACCATCTGTCACCCACGTGTCGTTCAGTCCATGCACAATTACCTGACCCTGCGCAGTAGGAAATGTTGCTACCAGCACCTCGCCCAAAGGGATCTCCTTCCTCATTACCACGTGTTGCACTACAACAAACGCGGCTCCGTTGTAGGAAAGACCGTTGCTACCCTCGTGGAATCCTGACAGCATTGTATACACATCTGTGCTAATAATACCTCAATTACAACTCCGTTGTCTGAAATATACACAAACTGGTATGAAAGTTTCATGGTTGACCGAGAAAACGTAGCTAGTGCTGTTGGTTTGAGTGCGTCAACATCAGATTCATTCGCAAACACCACGTGTTGCTCATATTTATGAGCATGGTATTGGAAATAATATTACAATCTCATATACAACCTTGGGTTAAAAGAGAAGTGTTGCCAATCGCCCAAAGGTGTGCCATTGTCTAAAACAAGGTTGCACGTGTAGCCAGGGGTTCACTCATTACAAACCATTTCTCAAGCCAACTTACCTGCAGCCATTTAACTGTAAAACAACGTTGACGATAATGTCAACTTTGTACATTACATTGACAATCTATATACTTGCATTCACGATTATGCAGTTTCATTGAATGGTTTACGTCATACATTTACAACCACGTGGGAATGAATCATCTTGAGACCGAATTTAAAGCTAGGCCCAAAATAACATCCGTTAATATGACGCATATAGATTGCCTTCAGACGTTTATTCAATCAACACATTTGGTTATATGATGTTAAAATTGCCGGACATCGACTTGTCACGATTTTATACGGATATCCAGCTAGTTGTCAATGGCCTCATCTTAGCCAAACAAACTGGACAACTCCCTATTAGTCATCCATGTGGTTTTACGTTAACTAAATTCGTACATTCAGTAATGGCCATAGGATTACTACACTATATGCTCATTGCCTTGTTTGACCGATGTAGTAAACAATGAAATCAAAGGCTAAATTCAACACATTTAAAGCCAACATTAAAACACGTTGTCTACAGCTAACCACACATCCGGGCATTATCCCGGCTAGCAATGCGTTACTTAGCTAGCCGGCTACTTCAGATGGTTTGTATACTAACTAATACAGCAGTTAACAGACACCCATGAAAACATTCTACGTATAAATATATTTTAGTTGTAATCTTACCATCTGCTAATAATAATGCCCTGATTCGTCTGTGCAGCAGTTATTTTATCCACGTGTCACTTTTTCCAGCGCATTATTCCCAGCACACGAGACATTCACATACAGCAGAAATACACGCATGATACCAAATATGAAACACTTAAGTGTCAAATCATTGTACTTTACCTCGTCCAGTGTATTTGTTGCGAAAAAATCCATGTTGCAGGCAGTTAACATCGCCTCGCCTGCTCCCCACCGCGCCGCCATCTTAGCAACAACTCTTTCTCTTTGCGGGATTTTTTTTTTATTTTTTTTATGTGAATCGTGCACTGATGGAACGAGACTGGGCGGGGACACGTGGTATTTGGATTCCCGGCTAAATTATCTATAGGGTCAGAGTTTAACTCCGCCCTCACCGAAGTCTGGACCAATCTATGGTCTGGATCTACTGACAGTGGCATAAATCACAAAGTTTCCCATACCAAGAGATGCAACATCATGAGACTTTCGCGAACGCTTGCGTGGCAGACCAGGCCGGGGTTAGGGGTATGATATTGTTCCTTAGTTGTTCATATTCTAGAAATCCAAAGGCTAGATTCGAGCCAATGCCTTAAGTATTTGAACATGTCATTACCCCAACCTTGTGACAAACTGACACATGTGCTCCTTTGCACCCCAGTATCTCTACTTGCACACTCATCTTCTGCACATCTATCACTCAAGTGTTTAATTGCTATATTGTAATTATTTCGCCACTATGGCCTTACCGCCCGTATCCTACCTCATTTGCACACACTGTATATAGAATTTTTCTATTGTATTGTTGACTGTATGTTTGTTTATTCCATGTGTAACTCTGTGTTGCTTTGATTTTTGACGGCCTGCACATGCGCGAGACCACCCCAACGTCGCCATGACATCGCCTAAAAGCGTGATCGGGGATTTCTATATCAGAAGCAGTTTCTTCATACTCTACCGTTTTTTATTATACCTCAGTGGTCTGGACCAGGGATGGCCAACTAAACTGGCGGCCCGCAGATCAATTTCCAAAAACACCCCAGTCAATTTTTTCAATAAAAAAAGAAAATAATTTGGAACTCAGTCAGGGTCTCAACCAGTGGTGGAAAAAGTACTAAATGGTCATACTTGAATAAAAGTGAAGATACCTTAATATAAGTTATTCATGTCAAAGTGAAAGTCACCCAGTAAGATACTTAAGTAAATATACTTAAGTATCAAAAGTAAATGTAATTGCTAAAATATACTTAAGTATCAAAGTACAAGTAAAAGTATACATCATTTCTTATTCCTTATATTAAGCCAACCAGATGGCACAATTCTCTTGTTTTTATTTATTTATGGGTAGCCAGGGGCACACTCCAACAATCAGACAATTACAAAAAAAGCATGTGTGTTTATTGAGTCTGCCAGATCAGAGGCAGTAGGGATGACCATGGATGTTCCCTTGATAAGTGTGTGAATTTGACAATTTTCCTGTGATGCTAAGCATTGAAAATGTAACGAGTTATTTTGGGTGTCAGTGAAAATGTATGGAGTAAAAAGTACATCATTTTCTTTAGGAATGTAGTGAAGTAAAAGTAAAAGTTGTCAAAAATATGAATAGGTAAGTACATATACTAAAAAAACGACTTAAGTAGTACTTTAAAGTATTTTTACTTAAATACTTTGCACCACTGGTCTCAACTTACTGTTAGAATAGTAGAATACACAAGGTGCACCATGGCAAAATGTGTAGAATTGCAGGATATAACTCTCAAACTTACATTTTTCTCTCTGGGGTCAAGACTGTGGTCAGTTAAATGTTTCGCCCGTGAGGTGGGGGTTCCCCCAACCAAATCTCGGTTAGGGCCCCCAAAATGCTAGCTTACCGGTATAATGGATTTAGTTAAGAGAGGTAAGTACTCCACAAATAGATGACAAAAATCTGTCTGGTTATGGGAACACAGACCCACGAGCCACTGCGGCCGCTCATGATGAGTTCATATTTTTTTGTGGCCCCCATCAAAGTTGCCCATCCCTGGTCTGGACAGTGAAGTTGGTAGTGCTCACATGTTCTAAAGGCGTTCGCATACATAAGTTCGCATTTCATCATTTAGCAGACACTCTTATCCAGAGTGACTTACAGGAGCAACTAGGGTTAAGTGCCTTGCTCAAGGGCACATCAACACATTTTTCATTACTGGGCCAACATTCTTAACACCTATGCTAACCGTCGCCTCTTGCGCCTACAGGAAGTGAATGTTTGTTCTCGCATATACTTTTTTTGGGGGGAGGGGGTCTTTTTTGTTGAAATTTTTATTAAAATTTTTATTGAACAATAACACAAAATACAAAACATAAATATATGGACAAGAGTACATCAACTTAACGCAGACAGGGGTATTACATGTCAAAAGAACATTTACATTTGTCAAAAAGTTTTATGGTACATACTGCTTTTTAGTTTTTACATTTACTGATCATTTCTAAATAATGATTCAGTTCTATCTTAAACAATAACAATTTAAATAGGGGTTTGTTCTCTGCCCACTTCATCTTATGAATAAAGAAATCTTCCAAGAAAAATAATCAAATTAACAATGAAAAGGATATCGGGGTCCGTATCAGTTGGTTCAAAATAAAACACAATATCCGTTTTCCAAATAAACATTAGAATTAGTTTCCCTTAAAAATAAAGTATTCTAACTCAATCAAAAATCTTCTGACATGAGAGCAGTCCCAAAATAAATTGTCAATAGTTTCTGGGTCACAACCACAAAACACACATTTGTCATCAATAGCAATTTTGAGTCTGTGTACAATAAAGGTCTTTATAGGGTACACTCTGTGAATTAGTTTATATGATACTTCTTTTAATCTTTTAGATATGCAATATTTTCTAGACAACAACAATCATTTTTCCAGCTTAATTGTCCCAGGGCTGCATTCCAGTATACAGTATTTGAGCCGAAGGAATCTTAACAATTTTGTTTGTGTTTTCCCTACGATTTTTGCCACACACGCCAGTATCCACACACAACCCACCTATTAATTCATATTTGTTAGTAGTTAATACTCTGTTGGATTTAGAAGTGTGGGGTATTTTTATTTGGTTTTAGTGCTTTTTTCCCCAGGTTAGAAAGGATGCTGTACACAAATTAAAGTTTCTACAGTCAGAGTTTTGGTTGCACACATAAATTCTCTTGATTAGTAGAACTGTACTGAAAACCACAATGTAAATCTGATACAGAAAATGTTTGAATTGTTTGAAATATCTTTAAATAATGTCTGAGGTACAGGAAAACAATCACTCACTTAATAAGGCTGACTGAACTTTGACCTCTGTTCTGACTTCCTGGTGAGGCATGATCACCCTCACTAGGAAGACAGGGAGACAGTTTTTTTAATGGGCTATGTAAAAATAAATAATTAGGAAAATGTTTATAATTTATAAATAGTCCTATGTGTGATTCGGGCCACGAGAAGGACAGAGAGAGAGCTGTCACTATTCTATTTTATCCTTACCTTATGTGATACAATTATTTCCTTATGGAGTTATCAAGAGATAATTTGATTTGTTATTCTAATTTGTTTATTTTTGTTGTAGTTGTTTATTATTATTATTTTAAGTAACCATCCTTTATTTGTCTGCGCGCTGGAGAGGTTCCAGTCAACTGAATGCACCATAGTATATGTCAGTCAGAAGCTCTGCCTGGGCAGTCCCAGCAATTGTCTTATATACGGCTATATACAGAAAAGTTCTATTTGCATGATTTAGCTGTCATGTGACTTTTACTAAGGAGTGGTTTCCATCTGGCCACTCTACCAGTAAGGCCTGATTAGTAAAGTGCTGCAGAGATGGTTGTCCTTCTGTAAGGTTCTCCCATCTCCACAGAGGAACTTTGGAGCTCTGTCAGAGTGACCATCTCCGCCAATTGCTGTTTGGCCAGGCGACCAGCTCTACAAAGAGTCTTAGTGTTTCCAAACTTCTTCCATTTAAGAATGATGGAGGCCACTGTGTTCTTGGGGACCTTCAATGCTGCAAGATTTGTTTTGATACCCTTTCCCAGATCTGTGTCTCGACCCAATCCTGTCTCGGAGCTCTACGGGCAATTCCTTTGACCTCATGGCTTGGTTTTTGCTCTGACATGCACTGTCAACTGTGTGACCTTATATAGACATGTGTGTGCCTTTCCAAATCATGTCCAATCATATGAATTTGCCAAATGTGGACTCCAATCAAGTTATAGAAACATCTCAAGGCTGATCAATGGAAACAGGATGCACCTGTGCTCGTCTTCGAGTCTCATAGCAAAGGGTCTGAATACTTTTGTAAATTAGGTATTTCTGTTTTAATATTTTTAATACATCTGCAAACATTTCTAAAAAACTTTTTTCACATTGTCATTATGGGGTATTGTGTGTAGATTGATGAGGAAAAACATTTATGTAATCAATTTTAGAATAAGGCTGTACTCTAACAAAATGTGGAAAAAGTAAGCCTCTACTTTCCGAATGCACTGTATATATGGTATTACATTTTGAATTACAGCAGTATGTACCGGTATGTTAGCTAGTTATTTAATGTTAGTTGGATACTAATACATCGAACTTGCCAGGCAGTATATTAACTACCGTAATTTCCGGACTATTAAGCGCACCTGAATATAAGCCGCACCCACTGAATTTAAAAAAATATATTATTTTGAACATAAATAAGCTGCACATGTCTATAAGCCGCAGGTGCCTACCGGTACATTGAAACAAATGAACTTTACACAGGCTTTAACGAAACACGGCTTGTAACAAAAATAAATAGGCTTTAACGAAACACGGCTTGTAACAAAAATAAATAGGCTTTAACGAAACACGGCTTGTAACAAAAAATAAAAAATTAGCAGTAAGCTTTAGTTGTCTTTTTGCACTGAGTCAATTCCTCACGCTGCTGTTTCCAACGTCTTATCATCGACTCATTAAGATCAAGCTCCCATGCAGCAGCTCTATTTCCTTTTCCAACAGCCAGATCAATCGCCTTCAACTTGGAAGCTGCATCATATGCATTTCTCCGTGTCTTTGCCATGATGAGGGTGACAGAATGACTACCGTAATCAGAATGATGGGAAGTTTGAGAGTGCTCGATTTAATCTAAACAGTAAACAAAAAAGTTGTTTGACCTTAAACTGTTCGGCAATTTCATTGTTCTAATGAAAGCTTCATGCCGCCAAAAAACTGAGCACGTCACAGAATGTGTTTTTTTTGTTTTTTTTAATTGAAAGCGGGAAAAATCCATATATTAGCCGCGTCATTGTTTAAGCCGCGAGGTTCAAAGCCTGGGAAAAAAGTTGCGGCTTATAGTCCGGAATTTACGGTATCTGCTATTTAACTAACTAACTAACCAACGTTTATTGACTTGATTATTCACATCATTCTTAGCTAGGTGGTATAGTCGTTGTGCTTTCAATGGACATTGTTAATTCTGGCTGTCTACTCTGATTTCAGAGCACTCTCGCGCACCGTTAAATATGGCCGGGGTCAGTAAGCATTGGCAAAAAAAAGTGTCATAAATTGTTGCCAGCAGCACAGTTCCAGTCACCAACACTCTGGATAACATGAAAAACAGCCTAAACAGCTGTGCTGGGGCGAGTAAAGTGAGGTGTTCTCAAATAGTTTTTGGAAGTAACTAGCCACCATTAGCCAGTTAACGCACTCTGGCACTCCAGATTGAATTTACGAACACAACCAAAATTGCTAAATGTTTAGCTAGTCATTTGTTATGCTAACAAGCTAGCAAGAGGTTGCATAGCAATGGCATCAACTTCCGGTAGACAGGTGAAGCTCTAGTACTTTCAGCTGAAACGATATTGTTTGTTTACAGTATACTAAAATTAACTAATTGTATATAGTATGTAGTATATACACATTAAGTGTGTAGTATACTGTATGTTAGTATGGGTATTCGAACACAGCTCATGACTTATTCCACATTTTGTTGTTACAGCCTGAATTCAAAATGGATAAAATAGATTTCTACACACATAGTGACAAAATTACGATTTTTTGTTGTTGACCATTTTGCTAATTTATTGAAAATTAAATACAGAAATATCTAATTTACATAAATATTCACACCCCTGAGTCAATACTTTGTAGATGCACCTTTGGCAGCGATTACAGCTTTAAGTCTTTCTGGTTAAGTCTATAAGAGCTTTCCACACCTGGATTGTGCAACTTTTGCCCGTTATTCTTTAAAAAATTATTCATTCTATGTCAAATTGGTTGTTGATCATTGCTCGACAACCATTTTCAGGTCTTGCCATAGATTTTCAAACAGGATTGTAACGGGTACGCTATGAGTCAGGAAGCAAGTACAGGGAGTGAATTTAATAGTAAATGAAACATGGAACAAAACAAGAAACATGAGTATGGTACAGACATAAAACACAGGAACAGAATCAATAAAACCTGGGGAAAGAACCAAAGGGAGTGACAGATATAGGGGATGTAATCAGGAAGGTGATGGAATCCAGGTGAGTCTCTTGAAGCTCTCAACCTACTCCACTTCAGCCCCATCGATGAGAATGGGGGTGTGCTCAGTTCTCCTTTTCCTGTAGTCCACAATAATCTCCGTTGTCTTGATCACGTTGAGGGAGAGGTTGTTATCCTGGCACCACACGGCCAGGTCTCTGACCTCCTCCCTATAGGCTGTTTCATCGTTGTCAGTGATCAGGCCTACCACTGTTGTGTCATCGGCAAACTTAATGATGGTGTTGGAGTCATGCCTAGCCATGCAGTCATGAGTGAACAGGGATAACAGAAGGGGACTGAGCACGCACCTCTGAGGGGCCCCCGTGTTAAGGATCAACGTGGCGGATGTGTTGTTGCCTACCCTTATCACCTGGGGGCGGCCCATCAGGAAGTCCAGTATCCAGTTGCAGAGGGAGGTGTTTAGTCCCAGAGTTCCTTAGCTTAGGGATGAGCTTTGATGGCACTATGATGTTGAACGCTGAGCTATAGTCAATAAATAGTATTCTCATTTAGGTGTTCCTTTTGTCCAGGTGGGAAAGGGCAATGTGGAGTGCAATAGAGATTGCATCATCTCTGGATCTGTTGAGGTGGTATGCAAATTGGGGGGGTTTAGGGTTTCTGGGATAATGGTGTTGATGTGAGCCATGACCAGCCTTTCAAAGCACTTCATGGCTACAGACTTTTTGAGTGCTAGGGGTCAGTAGTAATTTAGGCAGGTTACCTTAGTGTCTTTGGGCACAGGGACTATGGTGGTCTGCTTGAAACATGTTGGTATCAGTCAGGGACAAGTTCAAAATGTCAGTGAAGACTCTTGCCAGTTGGCAGGTGTGCGTAATTAAGATGAATAAACTGGCGACAACCAGCGCCAGAGAAGGGGAGCGGGAGTAGACGTGACATGGATTTAAGTCAAAACAGTAAATCGGCCACTCAGGAACATTGACTGTCTTCTTGGTAAGCAACTCCAATGTATATTTGGACTTGTGTTTTAGGTTATTATCCTGCTGAAAGGTGAATTAATCTCCCAGTGTCTGGTGGAAAGCAGACTGAACCAAATTTCCTTCTAAGATTTTTCCTGTGCTTAGCTCCATTTCTTTTCTTTTTTATACTGAAAAACTTCCCAGTCCTTAACGATTAAAAGCAAACCAATAATATGCAGCCACCACTATGCTTGAAAATATGAAGAGTGGTACTTAGTATTTGTTTTATCCTCCTACATCTAGACGTTCCGCAAGCAGAACACCTGCTCCAATAGCCAATGATGGGCGTGGCGCGAATTACAAATTCCTCAAAAATACAAAAACTTCAATTTTTCAAACATATGACTATTTTACACCATTTTAAAGACAAGACTCTCCTTTATATAACCACACTGTCCGATTTCAAAAAGGCTTTACAACGAAAGCAAAACATTATATTATGTCAGCAGAGTACCCAGCCAGAAATAATCTGACACCCATTTTTCAAGCTAGCATATAATGTCACATAAATCCAAACCACAGCTAAATGCAGCACTAACCTTTGATGATCTTCATCAGATGACACCCCTAGGACATTATGTTATACAATACATGCATGTTTTGTTCAATCAAGTTCATATTTATATCAAAAAACACCTTTTTACATTAGCATGTGACGTTCAGAACTAGCATACCCTCCGCAAACTTCCGGTGAATTTACTAAATTACTCACGATAAACGTTCACAAAAAACATAACAATTATTTTAAGAATTATAGATCCAGAACTCCTCTATGCACTCGCTATGTCCGATTTTAAAATAGCTTTTCGGTGAAAGCACATTTTGTAATATTCTCAGTAGATAGCCCAGCCATCACGGCTAGCTATTTAGACACCCACCAAGTTTAGCACTCACCAAAGTCAGATTTACTATAAGAAAAATGTTATTACCTTTGCTGTTCTTCGTCAGAATGCACTCCCAGGACTTCTACTTCAATAACAAATGTTGGTTTGGTCCCAAATAATCCATAGTTATATCCAAACAGCGGCGTTTTGTTCGTGCGTTCAAGACACTATCCGAATGGTAAAGAAGGGTGACGAGCACGACGCATTTCGTGACAAAAAAAATCTAAATATTCCATTACCGTACTTCGAAGCATGTCAACCGCTGTTTAAAATACATTTTTATGCCATTTTTCTCGTAAAAAAGCGATAATATTCCGACCGGGAGTGGTGGTTTTCGTTCAAAGAGAGAGAGAAAGTAAACATGGAGTCGACTCGTGCACGAGCCTTAGTCTCATAGTACTCTGACCGGCCACTATCCAAACGCGCTAATGTTTTTCAGCCAGGGCCTGCAAAGCCACGATTCAGCTTTTTGCCGCCTTCTGAGAGCCCATGGGAGCCGTAGGAAGTGTCACGTAACAGCAGAGATCCCCTGTATTGGATAGCGATAATCAAGAAGGCCAAGAAATGGTCAGACAGGGTACTTCCTGTTTGGAATCTTCTCCGGTTTTGGCCTGCCAAATGAGTTCTGTTATACTCACAGACACCATTCAAACAGTTTTAGAAACTTTGGAGTGTTTTCTATCCAAAGCTAATAATTATATGCATATTCTAGTTTCTGGGCAGGAGTAATAATCAGATTAAATCGGGTATGTTTTTTATCCGGCCGTGAAAATACTGCCCCTAGTCATAACAGGTTATTGGATTTGATCCAAATTTAACACTTTATTTGTTAAGCGGAGAAACACAGGGGAACATAAGAGCAGACTCAGATGAGGAAACAGGGATGAATGAACCAAAATATTTATTGTTACAGAGGGAGATATGGCGTACAGATCCGGGGAAGCTCGGATAAGTTGCAGAAAAACCAGATGTTGCAACTGAGGTTGGATTTAGCTGAGTAGAACAGGGTAAACAGGTCCTGAGGGAATCCAAGGTAGTGGCGGGGAGTAAAATCCAGAGCAAAGTAGTTGGGCGGTGAGATGTGGAACAGGAGACAGGAGCCAGAGAGGTAACTGCAATGAGAAGATAACAGGGTCAGGCAGGGAAACAGGCACAGCAGCATAACAGGATCTTGAATAATCATAAATGGCTAGAATCATGAACTGACTGAGCAGAGATTACAATATGGCAGAGTGGAAGTGGCAGGACTGAGTATTTGTAGAGGTCTTGATTATGGAACAAGTTGCAGCTGGTAGGGATCTGCTCTGACTCCAGCAGACCTGTCTCCAACCACACAATCACACAGAGAGGGAGAGGGAGAGAGAGTGTTCAGGGGGAGTAACTGCAGGTCAAGAAGACACCGGATGAACACCAGAGGGCATAGCAAGAACAGGGCTCCGGGCAGCCGAGCGGAAATGGAGGAAAACTCGCCTCCCTGCGGACCTGGCATCCTTTCACTCACTCCTCTCTACATTTTCCTCTTCTGTCTCTGCTGCTAAAGCCACTTTCGACCACTCTAAATTCCAAGCATCTGCCTCTAACCCTAGGAAGCTCTTTGCTACCTTCTCCTCCCTCCTGAATCCTCCTCCCTCTCTGCGGATGACTTCGTCAACCATTTTGAAAAGAAGGTTGACGACATCCGATCCTCGTTTGCTAAGTCAAACGACACCGCTGGTCCTGCTCACACTGCCCTACCCTGTGCTTTGACCTCTTTCTCCCCTCTCTCTCCAGATGAAATCTCGCGTCTTGTGACGGCCGGCCGCCCAACAACCTGCCCACTTGACCCTATCCCCTCCTCTCTTCTCCAGACCATTTCCGGAGACCTTCTCCCCTACCTCACCTCGCTCATCAACTCATCCTTGACCGCTGGCTACGTCCCTTCCGTCTTCAAGAGAGTGAGAGTTGCACCCCTTCTGAAAAAACCTACACTCGATCCCTCCGATGTCAACAACTACAGACCAGTATCCCTTCTTTCTTTTCTCTCCAAAACTCTTGAATGTGCCGTCCTTGGCCAGCTCTCCTGCTATCTCTCTCAGAATGACCTTCTTGATCCTAATCAGTCAGGTTTCAAGACTGGGCATTCAACTGAGAATGCTCTTCTCTGTGTCAGGGAGGCTCTCCGCACTGCTAAAGCTAACTCTCTCTCCTCTGCTCTCATCCTTCTAGACCTATCTGCTGCCTTTGATACTGTGAACCATCAGATCCTCCTCTCATCCCTCTCCGAGCTGGGCATCTCCGGCGCGGCCCACGCTTGGATTGCGTCCTACCTGACAGGTCGCTCCTACCAGGTGGCGTGGCGAGAATCTGTCTCCGCACCACGTGCTCTCACCACTGGTGTCCCCCAGGGCTCTGTTCTAGGCCCTCTCCTATTCTCGCTATACACCAAGTCACTTGGCTCTGTCATATCCTCACATGGTCTCTCCTATCATTGCTATGCAGACGACACACAATTAATCTTCTCCTTTCCCCCTTCTGATAAACAGGTGGTGAATCGCATCTCTGCATGTCTGGCAGACATATCAGTGTGGATGACGGATCACCACCTCAAGCTGAACCTCGGCAAGACGGAGCTGCTCTTCCTCCCGGGGAAGGACTGCCCGTTCCATGATCTCGCCATCACGGTTGACAACTCCCTTGTGTCCTCCTCCCAGAGTGCTAAGAACCTTGTCGTGAACCTGGACAACACCCTGTCGTTCTCCACTAACATCAAGGCGGTGACCCGATCCTGTAGGTTCATGCTCTACAACATTCGCAGAGTACGACCCTGCCTCACACAGGAAGCGGCGCAGGTCCTAATCCAGGCACTTGTCATCTCCCGTCTGGATTACTGCAACTCGCTGTTGGCTGGGCTCCCTGCCTGTGCCATTAAACCCCTATAACTCATCCAGAACGCCGCAGCCCGTCTGGTGTTCAACCTTCCCAAGTTCTTTCACGTCACCCCGCTCCTCCGCTCTCTCCACTGGCTTCCAGTTGAAGCTCGCATACGCTACAAGACCATGGTGCTTGCCTACGGAGCTGTGAGGGGAACGGCACCTCCGTACCTTCAGGCTCTGATCAGGCCCTACACCCAAACAAGGGCACTGCGTTCATCCACCTCTGGCCTGCTCGCCTCCCTACCTCTGAGGAAGCACAGTTCCCGCTCAGCCCAGTCAAAACTGTTCGCTGCTCTGGCACCCCAATGGTGGAACAAGCTCCCTCACGACGCCAGGACAGCGGAGTCAATCACCACCTTCCGGAGACACCTGAAACCCCACCTCTTTAAGGAATACCTGGGATAGGATGAAGTAATCCTTCTACCCCCCCCCCCCTTAAAAGATTTAGATGCACTATTGTAAAGTGGTTGTTCCAATGGATATCATAAGGTGAATGCACCAATTTGTAAGTCGCTCTGGATAAGAGCGTCTGCTAAATGACTTAAATGTAAATGTAAATGTAAATGTAGATGTGACAGTATTCATGACAAAAAGTGAATTGCTTTGCCACATTTCTTTGCAGTATTACTTAGTGCCTTCTTGCAAACAAGATGCATGTTTTGGGATATTTGTATTCTGAACAGGCTTCCTTCGTTTCACTCTATCAATAAAGTTAATATTGTGGTGGAACTACAATGTTGTTGATCAATCCTCCATTTTATCCTATCACAGCCATTAAACTCTGTAACTGTTTTAAAGTCACCATTGGCCTCATGGTGTAATCCCTGATCGGTTTCCTTCCTCTTCGGCAACTGAGTTTTTTCCGGCAACTGTATCTTTGTAGTGACTGTTTAATAGTGATTTTACCCAAATCAAAATTGCATTTGACTAAAAATTCCAGACCACTGACCTGTTGGTATTAAATTAGGGAATATATTCCAAATGCAATCATTATTTCTTTGATCATTTTGGATCTCTTGATCTTAAAGATTCTGTTAGAGGTTTTAAAATCCAGAGCATTCAACACTCACTCACCTTGGGTGTTACATATTACCTATTTTCTTAAACAATGAGGTTTATTCTTCATATCAATTTAAATGATTTTGTATCAACCATTTTAGTTACTGACAAAAGAACATCTAAGGCAAGGAAGGTATAAACTAATCTGGACAAACCTTCAGATTTGGATAAAAGTACAATTACGATCTCTTAATAACCAGGAGTTAAATCTCTTTCCAATTTCTCTACAATAGGAGATACATTTAAATTCTCCTTTTCTTTTTGATCTTTGCAAACTTTAATTCCAAGATATGTTATCATGTCCTTTACAGGAATATTACATTTTGGGTTCAAGTCACATCTTTTCAACGCAAATAATTCACATTTCCTATTATTCAGAGATTAACCAGAGAAGGCATTGATAGACTTAATAACTTTCCTGAGCTCAGTATGATCTTTAAAAATAAAGAAGTGTACCTCTTTATCTTGTATCTGAATACCGCCAAAACTATACTTATTGATAGGAAGCGCCATAACTTGTGTAACTAATTCCGAGTCTAATATGGAATCTTTGTGAGATTCCTATGGGATTACTATTGATATAAAGTGTCTTAATTATGCCTTGAAAATATTGAGCAAAACCAAAGAACGAAGTCTCAAAAATAAAATAATGTTCAACTATATCAAAGCTTTGTAAAAATCAACAAATAAAATAAAGCTCTCTTCGATAATATGCTCATTGTAGTCTATCAAGTGCAATACTAGTCAGATATGATTACATACATTTCCAGTCAAAAGTTTGGACACATTCAAGGGTTTTCTTCATTTTTACTATTTTCTACATTGTAGAATAATAGTGAAGACATCAAAACTATGAGAAAATACATAAGGAATTATATGGTAACCAGAAAAGTATTAAAGAAATGAAAATATACTTGAGATTCTTCAAAGTAACCACCCTTGATGACAGCTTTGCACACTCTTGGCATTCTTGGTAAAGACCAAGTCCATATTATGGCAAGAACAGCTCAAATAAGCAAAGAGAAACAACAGTATATCATTACTTTAAGACATGAAGGTCAGTCAATCTGTAAAATGTCATGTTCTATGAAAGTTTCTTCAAGTGCAGTCCCAAAAACCGTCAAGCACTATGATGAAACTGGCTCTCATGAGGACCTCCACAGGAAAGGAAGACCCAGAGTTACTTCTGCTGCAGAGGATTCATTCATTAGAGTTACCAGCCTCAGAAATTGAAGCCCAAATAAATGCTTCACTGAGTTCAAGTAACAGACACATCTCAACATCAACTGTTCAGAGGAGACTGCAGGAATCATGCCTTCATGGTCAAATTGCTGCAAAGAAACCACTACTAAAGGACACCAATAAGAAGAGACTTGATTGGGCCAAGATACACGAGCAATGGATATTAGACCGGTATAAATCTTCCTTTGGTCTGATGAGTCCAAATCTGAGATTTTTGGTTCCAACCGCCGTGTCTTTGTAAGACGCAGAGTAGGTGAACAGATGATCTCCGCATGTGTGGTTACCACCGTGAAGCATGGAGGAAGAGGTGTGATGGTGTGGTGGTGCTTTGCTGGTGACGCTGTCTGTGCTTTATTTAGAATTCAAGGCACACTTAACCAGCATGGCTACCACAGCATTCTGTAGCGATACGCCATCCCATCAGGTTTGAGCATAGTGGAACTATCATTTGTTTTTCAACAGGACAATGACCAAACACACCTCCAGGCTGTGTAAGGGCTATTTGACCAAGAAGGAGAGTGCTATATCAGATGACCTGGTCTCCACAATCACCTGACCTCAACCCTATTGAGATGGTTTGGGATGAGTCAGACGGCAGAGTGAAGGAAAAGCAGCCAACAAGTGCTCAGCATATGTGGGAACTCCTTCAAGACTGTTGGATAAGCATTCCAGGTGAAGCTGGTTGAGAGAATACCAAGAGTGTGCAAAGCTGTCATCAAGGCAAAGGGTGGCTACTTTGAAGAATCAAAAATATAAAATATATTTTGATTTGTTTAACACTTTTTTGGTTACTACATTATTCCATATGTTATTTCAGTTTTGATGTCTTCACTATTATTCTATAATGTAGAAAATAGTAAAAATAAATAAAACACTTGACTGAGTAGGTGTGTCCAAACTTTTGACTCGTACTGTATATAAACAAAATAAAGATTAAATAAAAACTACGATGTTTGGTGTAGTTTTTCTCAAGTGTAAAAAATGTTTCATTAAAAAGTAGTCATCTCTCGTTGAAAGACAACAAACAGTTAATGTTCCCACTCCAGTTAGGAGTAGTACTGTTGACCAATCACTGACGAAGGGGCGTAGACTTCGGCTACGGATACTCGACTTGCCTCAAGAACATCTTTGGTGTGCTGGAACAGCTGAAAAAACCCTGCCGAAGACCAAAACGAACGACAAAAGTAATAATACTGTATATGCACGAACTGTTTTGACTGGCAAGCATACGGTAAGCTTTAGGATGGACTCAGTGTAGCCAACTGTGTGATGATCGTCAAAGCTTAGCTTATGCAAAAGAAAACTGACATATTTATGAAGTATATGTAGCTGGAGTAGGCCTATTAGGGAAAGGGGGATACCTTGTCCGATAGTACGATTTGTGTGCTTATAATGATGATCACTAGAAGTACTGTAGTAAAACAGTAATTACTGTGGTTTTGTAAGAATGATTAATTTGCTTACTTCATCAACAACAGTAGGCATGGTTAAGGTAGGCTAGGCTACTACTAGGCCTATAGCCTAATCTAGTTCTTCACTGGTCCAAAAAGTTGTACCTGACATGAACTGGAGCAGTGGATATTCTACTCGAACCGAATGATTTTCAAAAAAGAGACCCGACCAGATCGGACCTGAGTGACAAATGAAACGTTATTCAGCTAATTTGCCCAACACTATGTAAGCTATGCAGAGCTGTGGTCAGGTTCGGAGGGGTCCACTCGGATATATCAGCTCTACTTACATAGACCTGATCCATGACAACTCAACCTGACTTGGACCCGAGGGACAAGTTGAATTTTGGACCCTCACGGTACACTAACCTGAATACTGGACCCAGGATCAGAACAGGCCCAATATTCTAACTTGTCCCTCTGCCCCGGGTCTCTTTTGTTCTTTTGCACAACTTTTTGGACCCTTGAAGACCTTCACCTTCTCATCATCGATTGATAAATAAATAACAATACTTGCCATTTTGGAGGTGGCTTGAGGTATGACATGGCATTGCATTATTGCCAAAGACCAGCCTCTTTCCAGAGATTACATACCTCACCAAAACATCTTCAGAAGCTGAGAAGGGCAGGTGGAGGGAGGGGGACCCTAAATTAGGTCCCCTTGTAGTGTGGTAGTCTGTCATCATTAGGACATTCACTGCTGCTCTGGAGGACTATAGGGAATCACACAGGCTGTGTGCATGTCAGGAACAGACTGAGATAGCATGCTCATTAAAGAGCGAGAGTGACTGTGTGTGTGTGTGTGTGTGTGGGGGGGGAGCTGGGAGAGAACACTGCTGTGCCCCAGCGCGCTCAGTAACCACCGCTTACTGCTGCTCTGTAGTTGCCATGGATACAGTGCCCTCTCTCTCATGGGTATGGAGGGATGGGGTGGAGGAGAGGAGAGGAAAGAAGTGACTCTGGCTGCTGCCTCTGCGTCATATTTATACCATCGGAGAGCTAGCTGTCTCCATCCCTCCTCATCACCTCCGCGATCCATCACATCTCTCTCTGTTTCGCTCTGTCTCTTTTTCTGGCGGTCTATTTTTCTTTGCGGTTGACCTGGTGGATGTTATAGTGAACTGGCTCTGGTGTTTCTACAGCCAAGGACAGAAGACTGGAGGAGACAAAAGGGGGGGGGGAAGGTAAGCATGGATGGCGTGTGTGTACGTGTGCCTGTTTATGTAGTGAGGTGCCAAGTAGACAGACCGACAAAGAGGGGAGGTAAGAAGGATTTTGTGACCTCACCTGAGATGGACTGGGACTGGGAGATGGATGTCATGTCTCTCAGGCTAGACTATGCCAAAGTCCTTATTTTGTGTGTGTAAAATGTAATGTTCATAATGAGTGTTTGTTTACCTCCAGAGGTCAACATGTTCTTTACATGTTGTGTGATGCCTCTCATTCAGTTGTGTTTGTGCAAGTCCTTGACTCCTCCTCTGACATTACTGTTGTGCTGTTGCTGCATGCCTTATGACAGAGAAAGACAGAGCGACACCATCTTTGTTTTCGGAAAAGCTGCTTCGGAGGGTGAGTGACAGAGTGTGTGAGTGTGAGCGCCGGTGCGGTTAACATTGCCTGTTTGTGCAGTCAGCGGTGAAGTGTATATCTCTAGGCTTAAAGCCTACCTGGTTTATAAACAGGAGCCATTTCTCCAAAGCTGCAGTGGAGACAGACACACTGTACATGCAAACACGCATACAGACACACCAACACTCTCTGTGTGTGTGTGTGTGTGTGTGTGTGTGAGAAAATACTCATATCTGCCTTTGTTCTCAGTACGCCATTTCAAAAACAGAGTTCTACTGCCAGCTGAGATAATTCTGTTTTGGTCTGGCTGGACTGAGAGAGAGAAGGGGAGAGAGAGGAAACAGAGTAGAGAGATCTAAGAGCGAGAGCTGTGAGGACTGACAGTAAAGGCCTCAGGGAGGGTGGTGATAGTTCTTCAGAAATGTGTCTAACAGCATGTCTGACATTCAGCTCTGATGGCTCGGTCATCGACACGGCGCTTAATAGCTTGTGGAGAATGTCGTGTCCTACTTGTCGTTTTTGTAAAATGGTTGTTGTGTTTACTCAACTTATTGATCCTGACTGACGAATAACAAAGAGCTGTAGCTTGTGAAGAGGAGTCCCACTCCTACTGTGAGTATATGTGTGTCACCGCGAGTGTGTGTGTGTGTGTGTTTGATTTAATATTCTCTCCTCACCATTCTTGATGTTCCTAAGATATCATGTAGTGGAGCGAGGAAGAGTAGACATGGGGCTCAGAGGAGTGTGTGTGTGTGTCTGTTTGTCTGTCTGTGCACGTGTGTGTGGTGGACTGTAAGATTATTGGGTTAGAGAGCAGACACGCTTGATGGAGAGAGGGGATGTTAAAGAGAGGAGAGAGCTAGTGTAACCGATGTGAAATGGCTAACTAGTTAGCAGTGGTGCGCGCTAATAGCGTTTCAATCGGTGACGTCACTCGCTCTGAGACCTTGAAGTAGTTGTTCCCCTTGCTCTGCAAGGGCCGCGGCTTTTGTGGCGCTATGGGTAACGATGCTTCGAGGGTGGCTGTTGTCGATGTGTGCAGAGGGTCCCTGGTTCGAGCCCAGGTAGGGGCGAGGAGAGGGACGGAAGCTATACTGTTACACTAGCGTGTGTATGTGCGCGTTTCAAATGTTTTATTTCACCATTATTTAACCAGGTAAGCTAGTTGAGAACAAGTTCTCATTTACAACTGCGACCTGGTGTGTGTGTGTTCGTGGGTGTTATTATTATTATTTTTTATATACAGTTGAAGTCGGAAGTTTACATACACTTAGGTTGGAGTCATTAAAACTCGTTTTTCAACCACTCCACAAATTTCTTGTCAACAAACTCTTGTTTTGGCAAGCCGGTTAGGACATCTACTTTGTGCATGACACAAGTAATTTTTCCAACAACTGTTTACAGACAGATTATTTAACTAATAACTCACTGTATCACAATTCCAGCTGGTCAGAAGTTTACAAACACAAAGTTGACTGTGCCTTTAAACAGCTTGGAAAATTCCAGAAAATTATGTCATGGCTTTAGAAGCTTCTGATAGGCTAATTTGAGTCAATTGGAGGGGTACCTGTAGATGTATTTCAAGTTCTACCTTCAAACTCATTGCCTCTTTGCTTGACATCATGGGAAAATCAAAAGAAATCAGCCAAGACCTCAGGATTTTTTTTTTTAGACCTCCACAAGTCTGGTTCATCCTTGGGAGCAATTTCCAAATGCCTGAAGGTACCACATTCATCTGTAAAAGCAGTAGTATTCAAGTATAAACACCACGCAGCTGTCATACCGCTCAGGAAGGAAGAAGCCACTACTCCAAAATCACCATAAAAAAGCCAGACTACGGTTTGCAACTGCACATGGGGATAAAGATCATACTTTTTGGAGAAATGTCCTCTGGTCTGATGAAACAAAAATAGAACTGTTTGGCCATAATGACCATCGTTATGTTTGGAGAAAAAAGGGGGATGCTTGCAAGCCGAAGAACACCATCCCAACAGTGAAGCACGGGGTGGAAGCATCATGTTGTGAGGGTGCTTTGCTGCAGAAGGGACTGGTGCACTTCACAAAATAGATAGCATCATGAGGAAAGAAAATTATGTGGATATATTGAAGCAACATCTCAAGACATCAGTCAGGAAGTTAAAGCTTGGTCGCAAACGGGTCTTCCAAATGCACAATGACCCCAAGCATACTTCCAAAGTTGTGGCAAAATGGCTTAAGGACAACAAAGTCAAGGTATTGGAGTGGCCATCACAAAGCCCTGACCTCAATCCCATAGAACATTTGTGGGTTGAAACGGTAAAAGTGTGTGCAAGGAAGGAGGCCTACAAACCTGACTCAGTTACACCAGCTCTGTCAGGAGGATTGGGCCAAAATTCACTCAACTTATTGTGGGAAGCTTGTGGAAGGCTACCCGTAACATTTGACCCAAGTTAAGCAATTTAAAGGCAATGCTACCGAATACTAATTGAGTGTATGTAAACTTCTGACCCACTGGGTGTGAGATGAAAGAAATAAAAGCTGAAATAAATCATTCTCTCTACTATTATTCTGACATTTCACATTCTTAAAATAAAGTGGTGATCCATAGTGACCTAAGACTGATTTTTTTACTAGGATTAAATGTCAGGAATATTGAAAAACTGAGTTCAAATGTATTTGGATAAGTTGTATGTAAACTTCCGACTTCAACTGTATACACTACCATTCAGAAGTTTGGGGTCACTTAGAAATATCCTTGTTTTTGAAAGAAAAGCACTTTTTTTTTGTCCATTTAAAGTAACATCAAATTGATCAGAAATACAGTGTAGACATTGTTAATGTTGTAAATTACTATTGTAGCTGGAAATGGCTGATTTAAAAAAAAAAAAATGGAATATCTACATAGGTGTACAGAGGCCCATTATCAGCAACCATCACTCCTGTGTTCCAATGGCACGTTGTGTTAGCTAATCCAAGTTTATAATTTTAAAAGGCTAATTGATACTTTTGCAATTATGTTAGCACAGCTGAAAACTGTTGTTCTGATTTAAAGAAGCAATAAGACTGGTCTTTCTTTAGACTAGTTGAGTATCTGGAGCATCAGCATTTGTGGGTTCGATTACAGGCTCAAAATGGCCAGAAACAAATAACTAACTTCTGAAACTCGTCAGTCTATTCTTGTTCTAAGAAATTAAGGCTATTCTATGTGAGAAATTGCCAGCAAGCTGAAGAAACAGATGCCTCACAAGTCCTCAACTGGCAGCTTCATTAAATAGTACCCGCATAACACCAGTCTCAAGCCATATCTCAGACTGGCCAATAAAAATAAAAGATTAAGATGGGCAATAGAACACAGACACTGGACAAAGGAACTCAACTCGCCTCTTCACTGTTGACGTTGAGACTGGTGTTTTGCGAGTACTATTTAATGAAGCTGCCAGTCGAGGACTTGTGAGGTGTCTGTTTCTCAAACTAGACACACTCATGTACTTATCCTCTTGCTCAGTTGTGCACCGGGGCCTCCCACTCCTCTTTCTATTCTGGTTACAGCCAGTTTGCGCTGTTCTGTGAAGGGAGTAGAACACAGCGTTGTATGAGGTTTTTTTCTTTCAAAAACAAGGACAGTTCTAAGTGACTCCAAACCACATGTTTGCCTCCGGTCCATTGATTCCATTCCAGCCATTACAATGAGCTCGTCCTCTTAGTGTGTGTGTGTGTGTGTGTGTGTGTGTGTGTGTGTGTGTGTGTGTGTGTGTGTGTGTGTGTGTGTATCTCATTGGTCTCCAGTGTCGCAGTGCTCCAGGAGGGCTTTGCATTTTTAATCGATGCTGCCTGTAGTGATTAACACTGCTGTTCTACACACAGATACAAAACAGAGGGAGGACAAGGGAGCGAGGGAGTGTTTTGAGGTTATTCCTATTTACACGAATGAGCATTTCAAATGGACGCTCAAATCAATGAACTGCACATTAAGGCCACCAATTAAATACGAGAGCCGGTACTGGCTGATCAATGTTTGCAAAGCACATAGCCTCTGCACGTCATCATATATTTAGAAAAAAAATAGGAGATTGCCCTGTCTGTTGCCCTGTATTATCATGTTGTTGCTCTGCATAAGCATAGTCACTGATACGTTTGCCACAATAAGCGATTTCAGGAGACCTATGGTTTGTCTCCTTCTCTCTCATAGCTTTCTCCGCCCACCAGTGTTGCAATTTGCATATTAATGAACCAACCAGAGCACTCTATTTCCTACTTCCTGATTCTCAGAAAGAGCGAGAGAGAGCAAGAGAGAGAGTTCCGATCCAGTTTTGTTTCATTATATTCCCTGTTGTTCTACACCTTTTTCTCACTCTTCTCCTTGTTTCTTTCTCTTTGCATGTGTCCAGTGTGTCCTTGCGTACGGAGGGAGGACTGAAGGCAGCTGTTTCCAGCAGAGCAGAGACCTACAACATGTGAGAAGATGTCTGTTGGAGGCTGCGCTTGCCCGGGTTAGTCCACCCATCTCTATCTCTCTCTCATGTTATCTCTCGTGTCTTTGCTGCTGTAAAGGTTTGATGGTATCCACACATTTCTTTAGAATGTACTGTTAAAAAAGTCCATCAACTGGTTTACAGTGTTTTCCTGACTCAATATTCAGTGTACTTTATGCTGTATCTCAAGAAGACTGCACAACAACTTACTAGCTATTGCTAACTCACATCTGCACACACATATGTGGCTTTCCCCCATGTTGAATGAGGTAAAGATTGTAAACAGAACTTGGGAGCAATGTTTTCTTGCTGGGACAAGTTTAGGCCAGTGGAGCGCTCCTGTGCCCTCAAATGTTCCTTATGGAGGGAGGTGGGGGGGGGTGGTCGAGGAGGAGAGACTGAGGGAATGAGAGTGAGAGAGAGAGAGAAAGAAAGTGATAAAGAGGACACACATAGTAACTCAGTGGTCCTGTTTGAAAGCTAGTTTGTTTACATTCCTGTATGATGTTACACTGAGGGATCCTCCCCTTCTGTGTGTGTGTGTGTGTGTGTGTGTGTGTGGCTCTGTGTAAGACTGAATGTGGGCTGTGCTGTGGAACACTAACATGACTATGTCCTAACAGTCCGTGAGAGTCTGATCTGTAAGTACTGCAAGACAGATCTCACTGTTCTATCATGGTGGAGGTAGTCACAGCCTGGTAAAAATAGAATGCCCGTGTGCTAAATTATCCCCCCCCGCACACTCTCGCACATGCACACACACATGCAAGCTGCTCTTTCCCCTCTCCTGTCTCTTCCTCTACCACTCTCCTCTCTTTACCTCTCCCACTCACTCCCTGTTGTCTCTCTCGCTTTCTCACTCTCTTTCGCCATCAGTGGCACCAGCTCATGCAGAAAGTCACATGGTCTGTCTCCTTGATTGAAGGGAAAAGGACTTGAAGCAGAACTAAGATGGCAGACAGGGGGAGTGAACCGATTCACTCTTTCCCCGATAGATTGGTACTGCCTCTGCTGACTGATACCACTCTCCCATTTTCACTGTCCCCTCCCGTCAGAAAGAATGCAGTAAGAACAGGGATGATGAGAGGGATGGAGAGAGGGATGCAGAGAGGAGAGAGGGATGCAGAGAGGAGGGGGGGATGCAGAGAGGAGGGATGCAGAGAAGAGGAGAGAGGGATGCAGAGAGAAGAGAAAGGGATACAGACAGCTTTCGATGTGATGTCACGTGCCGCAGGGAGAGAGGAGAGCAGATGAAAGTTGGCATGAGCCACTGACGGGAGAGAGGAGAGGAATGAGAAATGGGTTTTCTACATGGTTGAAAATTAGATTACAGGTAAACAAAGTCACTCAGTTGAACACAATCCATCGTGTTCAGAGAAAGCTTAGTTGTGAGGAATAGGTGAGAAGAAGAGCACTAAAAGATGAACAACATCATAAAGCTAGTATTGCATAGCTTTATATAATAATTAGCCAGTGAGGTATGTGGTTTAGCACTGAAGGAGAGGCAGCCTATGGTGAGTAATACAAGCAAAGAGACAGCAACTATTTGCTGTGCTTTTAAATTCCGTCTCAGTGGATCATGTTTGTGCGTGCGGTGATGGTTACTAGGCATGCCCATGATTGTGCCCGGCCTCAACAACCCCTGCTATCCCATATAGACTCAGTAGAAGGGATAGAGTAGATATATAGGCTTAATGCTTTCTCTCACTCTTTTTTTCATCCCCATTGTCTCCCTCTTTCAGCTTCTAACTACTTGCTTTGTTTGCCATTCTGTTGGCCTCCTTGTTGCTATCACAACCAGTGAGCAGCTATGACAATCCTGACGGGCTTGTGTTTTGATAACCGTTTGTAGGTAACTAAGCGGTTATATAACGGTAACTTAGTCTGAGCTTAATCGCTATTTTTCATCACTACCCTTCTTCATGTTTTACTTTTCCATCATAAGTGGACAAACAAAGAGGACACACTCCAACTATGCGGTTTCTCTGAGACCTAAAACCTGTAGACATTTAAAAGAGATTCACGGGCTGTATGTGTGTGTGTGTGTGTGTGTGTGTGTGTGTGTGTAATGGCTTGTGTATGAGAGAGAAGTGTGTACATATGGTCTTTGTTTGTTGAGAGAAATTGTCAGTGACTTTTTGTACAGTTCACCTCAATCACTTATCTCATATCAGTATCTTGTCAGTTTCATTTGCAAATACAAGTCTGAATCATTCTATTCAGAACAAGCATGATGCCTACCAGGGCGTGGGAGTCAACGTCCGTCCCTTCAGGAAGTGAATTAAAATGTAATTCATGAACTGAAAAATAATTTTTAATTCAATGATCATTAATTGCTTAATGGAATTTGCCTTAACCCTGCTGCCTGTCAAGTCAACACAGCTATTGGAGGGGACATTTTGTCATCTTACAGCAGGGTCATGATCAATAGGCACCAATTGGAAGAAAGTCGACAAACGGGGACTACCTGAAATATCAATATCTAACACTAATCCCAATAACAAATGCCAATTTTCGATTCCCATTACAAAACATTTTCCATTGTATGCCATACTAATACACATCCCCCAGATCTGTGTAGATGAAAGCCTGTTGGCCAGTGAAGCACACAGTGGCGTCCATCATCAGCTCTGCCTAACCTTTTACAGGAAACACAGAGAGCAGAGTCTGAGTAGATGGAGTGATGTAAGACAAGACACATGCGGCAGGCTTCTAGGGTAAAGGTTAGACTTGTGAATGAGACTACAGTGGGCCTGCTTTTCAGCGAGGTCTGTCTGGCTTTGAACCTGGGCCGTCTGAGCTTCACTGTGAATTTTCCATAGGGCATTCAAGGTTGTAAATTCCATCAGCATTCCAGTTGAATACAACTAAGTTATATTGAGCATTCTGATATGATCTAGATGGTTTGATGAAGCAGAGCACAGTAAGGAGATATTCAGGACGATCAGAAGAGGACGCCAAATCATCCATTTCATGCGTGACATGATTTCTAAAATACACTACATTACCAAAAGTATTTGGACACC
Organism: Salmo trutta; assembly: GCF_901001165.1. Classification (NCBI taxonomy): domain Eukaryota; kingdom Metazoa; phylum Chordata; class Actinopteri; order Salmoniformes; family Salmonidae; genus Salmo; species Salmo trutta. The sequence continues at coordinate 30,091,287 of NC_042961.1, forward strand.
TGCTCATCTAACATCTCATTCCAAAATCATGGGCATTAATATGGAGTTGGACCTCCCTTTGCTGCTAAAATAGCCTCCACTCTTCTGGGAAGGCTTTCCGCTAGATGATGGAACATTGCTGCGGGGACTTGCTTCCATTCATCCACAAGAGCATTAATGAGGTCAGGCACTGATGTTGGGCGATTAGGCCTGGCTCGCAGTTGGCTTTCCAATTCATCCCAATGATGTTTGATGGGATTGAGGTCAGGGCTCTGTGCAGGTCAGTCAAGTTCTTCCACACCGATCTAGACAAACCATTTCTGTATGGACCTCACTTTGTGCACAGGGCATTGTTATGCTGAAACAGGAAAGGGCCTTCCCCAAACTGCTGCCACAAAGTTGGAAGCACAGAATCGTCTAGAATGTCATTGTATACTGTAGCGTTTAGATTTTCCTTCACTGGAACTAAGGGGCCTAGCCCGAACCATGAAAAACAGCCCCAGACCATTATTCCTCCACCAAACTTTAGTTGGCACTATGCATTGGGGGCAGGTAGCGTTCTCCTGGCATCCGCCAAACCCAGATTCGTCCGTCGGACTGCCATATGGTGAAGCATGATTCATCACTCCAGAGAATGCGTTTCCACTGCTCCATTGTCTGATGGCGGCGAGCTTTACACCACACTAGCCGACGCTTGGCATTGCTCATGGTGATCTTAGGCTTGTGTGCAGCTGCTCGGCCATGGAAATCCTTTTCATGAAGCTCCGGACGAACAGTTCTTGTGCTGACGTTGCTTCCAGAGGCAGTTTTGAACCTTGGAGTAAGTGTTGCAACTGAGGACAGACAATTTTTAAGCGCTAACAGCACTTACAATTGATCGATGTAGGTCTAGCAGGGCAGAAATATGACAAACTGACTTGTTGGAAAGGTTGCATCCTATGACGGTGCCACTTTGAAAGTCACTGAACTCTTCAGTAAGGCCATTGTACTGCCAATGTTTGTCAATGGAGGTTGTACGGCTGTGCGCTCGATTTTGTACACCTGTCAGCAACGGGTGTGGCTGAAATAGCCGAATCCCAAAATGTGAAGGCGTGTCCACATCATTTTGTATATATAGTGCCGCCTATAGACACTGTTTAGCAACAACCAACGCGTGCTTAACTATGGCGTAAAACAGACAGGGTTGGCTTAGACTTTTGACAACATGTAGACTATATTTCTTCTCGAAATGTTTATTGAATACATGAATACATTTGCACTAGAGGTCGACCGATTAATCGGAATGGCCGATTTCAAGTTTTCATAACAATCGGTAATCCGTATTTTTGGACACCGATTGTGGCCGATTGTTTAAAAAAATGGCGGCCTAAGAACAGTGGGTTAACTGCCTTGTTCAGGGGCAGAACGGCAGATTTTTACCTTGTCAGCTCAGGGATTTGTTTTTGCAACCTTCCGGTTACTAGTCCAACGCTCTAACCAGCTGCCTTACATTGTACGCAAGGGCAGCAAGAAGCCAATGTAAGTTGCTAGCTAGCATTAAACTTATCTTATAAAAAACAATCTTAACATAATCACTAGTTAACTACACATGGTTGATGATATTACTAGTTTATCTAGCTTGTCCTGCGTTGCATATAATCGATGTGGTGCCTGTTAATTTCTCATCGAATCACAGTCTACTTCGCCAAACGGGTGATGAATTAACAAGTGCATTTGCGAAAAAAGCACTGTCGTTGCATCAATACACAAGTATATTTAGTTAATATTGCCTGCTAACATGAATTTCTTATAACTAGGGAAATTGTGTCACTTCTCTTGCGTTCCGTGCAAGCAGTCAGGGTATATGCAGCAGTTTGGGCCACCTGGCTCGTTGCGAACTGTGTGAAGTCCATTTATTCCTAACGAAGACCATAATTAATTTGCCAGAATTGTACATAATTATGACATAACATTGAAGGTTGTACAATGTAACAGCAATATTTAGACTTAGGGATGCCATCCGTTAGATAAAATACGTAACGGTTCCGTATTTCACTGAAAGAATAAACATTTTGTTTTCGAAATGATAGTTTCCGGATTCGACCATATTAATGACCTACGGCTCGTATTTCTGTGTGTTATTATGTTATAATTAAGTCTATGATTTGATAGAGCAGTCTGACTGAGCGATGGTTGGCAGCAGCAGGCTCATAAGCATTAATTCAAACAGCACTTTCGTGCGTTTGCCAGCAGCTCTTCGCTGTGCAAATACAAAAAGCATTGAGCTGTTTATGACTTCAAGCCTATCAACTCCCGAGATTAGGCTGGTGTAACCGATGTGAAATGGCTAACTAGTTAGCGGGGTGCGCGCTCTGAGACTTGGAGTAGTTGTTCCCCTTGCTCTGCAAGGGCCGCGGCTTTTGTAGAGCGATGGGTAACGATGCTTCGAGGGTGGCTGTTGTCGATGTGTTCCTGGTTCGAGGCCAGGTAGGGGCGAGGAGAGGGACGGAAGCTATACTGTTACACTGGCAATACTAAAGTGTCTATAAGAACATCCAATAGTCAAAGGTATATGAAATACAAATGGTATAGAGAGAAATAGTACTATAATTCCTATAATAACTACAACCGAAAACGTCTTACCAGGGAATATTGAAGACTCATGTTAAAAGGAACCACCAGCATATTGCACTTTTACTTTCTTCTCCAACACTTTGTTTTTGCATTATTTAAACCAAATTGAACATGTTTCATTATTTATTTGAGGCTAAATAGATTTTATTGATGTATTATATTAAGTTAAAATAAGTATTCATTCAGTATTGTTGTAATTGTCATTATTACAAATAAATATTAAAAAAAAAGTAAAAATCGTCCGATTAATTGGTATCGGCTTTTTTGTGTGGGTCCTCCAATAATCGGTATCGGCGTTGAAAAATCATAATCGGTCGACCTCTAATTTGCACAATGAGCACTTGTTGTCTTTCAAATACATTATTACAGTTTTGGTTAGCTCGGTAGTGAATGTTAGCCATATTAGCATAGACATGACATCAGTCAAAACAAAAAATGGTATCAGTAACAAGATGGAACAAGCTGAGACGAGCCACCTACAATTCCCCACATGGCAGCTTCTTGTCATTGTTATGAATCTGAACATTCAGATGGCTAGCAACAATGTACGCTACCTGGCCATATCTATGCACGCCCATAATTTCCGTGACGTACTTAGTCAACCCGTCTATTGTACTAAACACACAATGGCACAGTGGAGGGCATAGCGATTACTGTCTTTAACAGGCTGGCATACCAGCACATTGTCCTGCTGTTTCCAAGAACTCGCTCACGTACGAGCGCAAGCTTGCACACACACTCCCACCCACACACACACACATGCACGCACACGTACAACCATATTGTTTGTGTGTTCCTCTGTCTCTGAGATAATCCCAGCAAAGAACCACAGAAAGGCCAAGCTCTGTGTGTGTGTGTCTACAGTATTCTACATTCTCAGCCTGATGTGACTTTTCTTCACCAGTGATGTACAGTCCTCAGGGGGGGCATTTTTTTTCACCAATCTACACACAACTCCCTAATGATAAAGTTATATATATATATTTTTTTTTTACATTTTTGCTAATTTATTTAAAATAGAGCTATCCCCATTTAGTCGACTGGTCGATTGTTTTGTTGATGGGCTGTTGGTCGACCGAGATTTCTTTAGTCGAACAAAAAATGTATATAATCATGGGGTGCAAGACATCTGTCTGAAAAATTACACTACCGTTCAAAAGTTTTGGGTCACTTAGAAATGTCCTTGTTTTTTTTGTCCATTAAAATAACATGAAATTGAACTGCCTAGAAGGCCTGCATCCCGGAGTCGCCTCTTCACTGTTGACGTTGAGACTGGTGTTTTGCGAGTACTATTTAATGAAGCTGCCAGTCGAGGACTTGTGAGGTGTCTGTTTCTCAAACTAGACACTAATGTACTTGCCCTCTTACTCAATTGTGCACCGGTGCCTCCCACTCCTCTTTCTATTCTGGTTACAGCCAGTTTGCGCTGTTCTGTGAAGGGAGTAGAACACAGCATTGTATGAGATTTTCAGTTTCTTTGGCAATTTCTCGCATGGAATAGCCTTAATTTCTCAGAACAAGAATAGACTGACGAGTTTCAGAAGTTATTTGTTTATAGCCATTTTTAGCCTGTTATCGAACACACATGCTGATGCTCCAGATACTCAAGTAGTCTAAAGAAGGCCAGTTTTATTGCTTCTTTAATCAGAACAAAAGTTTTCAGCAGTGCTAACATGATTGCAAAAGGGTTTTCTAATGGTCAATTAGCCGCCTTTTTAAAATGATAAACTTGGATTAGCTAACACAACATGCCATTGGAACACAGGAGTGATGGTTGCTGATAATGGGCCTCTGTATGCCTATGTAGATATCCATTAAAAAATCAGCCGTTTCCAGCTACAATAGTCATTTACAACACTGTATTTGTGATCAATTTGGTGTTATTTTAATGGACCAAAAAAATTGCTTTTCTTTCACAATCAAGGACATTTCTAAGTGACCCCAAACTTTGGAATGGTAGTGTATATTTATTATAATAATATTAACCCTCCTTTTTCTTGATCTCGTTGTTGTTGTTGTTATTATTTTTATTATGTTATTATGTCATTATCATTAGTAGGCTTAGTATTGCAGCTTCATATAACCACCAGGCCTAAGAGCACATCCTGTTTAGTCTTAGTACCGTAACTTACTTAGGCCTGTATTTCAATGCTTTTTTATATAGGCTACTGTATCAATCAATCATTAATTTGTTAATGTCATCACACAGCATGAGTCATTCATGATTTGAATTGCAATTAAGCATTTTAGTTAAAAAATAAATAAATAACAAAGCGACCCTTGAATAATTAGCCTAAACAATAAATAAACCGTTCCATGTTGGCAATTGCATGCGACTGTTTTTAGTCTTTTCTGTTTATTTGTGATGTCCTCTTCATCCGTTTTTCTGTCGCATGTTTAAAGGTGTTCGGAGTGTGTTATAACCAATTTATTAATGTGATTATGATATGCTATAGGTCAGGCCCTATTAAGCATGCGATGCATACATGTGTCACGTTAAAAGAGCAAGGGTTGAGGGAATAGGGAATGTTTTTCATAAACAAATTAGGGATTTTGATAACAGAACTTTTCAGTCAGAAATGGCTGTAATTATGTTGCGTCTTCAGCAACATGGACAGCGCGAAAAACACTGTTGCTGTTCTGAGAGAGAGAACGGGTGCTCAGTAAGTCTGAGCCTGGCCCGGCACAAGCAAATCAATTGCGTCCCTCTAGTCATTTGTGCGTCTTAATTTTTTCATCAAACAGTGCGCTTAACGTGTCAGACAAGCTCAGTGCATATAGGTGATTTGATTCAAACACATAGGATGTGTCTATATGTGGAAAAATAAGTTTTAAGATTTCGACCAAACGATTGGTCGATAGAATAGATGACTCTCGGTCGAGTAAGAATTTTTTTGTCGGGGACAGCCCTAATTGAAAATGAAATACAGAAATATAATTTACATCAGTATTCACACCCCTGAGTCAATACATGTTACAATCACCTTTGGCAACGACTACAGCAGTGAGTCTTTATGGGTAAGCCTCTAAGAGCTTTGCACACCTGGATTGTACAATATTTGCTGTTGATCATTGCTAGACAGCCATTTTGAAGTCTTACCATAGATGTGCAAGCCGATTTAAGTCAAAACTGCGATTAGGCCATTCAGGAACATTCAATGCCATATTGGTAAACAACTCCAGTGTATATTTGGCTAAGCGTTTTAGGTTATTGTTCTGCTAAAAGTTGAATTTGTCTCCCAGTGTCTGTTGGAAAGCAGACTGAACAACGTTTTCCTTTAGGATTTTGCCAATGCTTAGTTGGGTCTATTCCATTTATTTGTATACTAAAAAAAATCCATTGCCAATGACAAGCATATCCATAAAATGATGCAGCCCCCACCATGCTTGAAAATATGAAGAGTGGTACTCTTGTATTCAGGACATAAAGTACATTTCTTTGCCACATTTTTTGTAGTTTTACTTTAGTGCCTTATTGCAAACAGGATGCATGTTTTGGAATATTTTTATCCTGTACAGGCTTTCTTCCTTTTCACTCTGTAGTTACTCCACAATAATAACCTAAATTATGTAATTAATCCACCCTCAGTTTTGTCCTATCACAGCCATTTAAGTCTAACTGTTTTAAAGTCACCATTGGCCTCATGGTGAAATCCCTGAGCAGTTTCCTTCCTCTCCGGCAACTGAGTTAGGAAGGACGCCTGTTTCTTTGTAGTGACTAGGTGTATATAACTTCATGCTTAAAGGGATATTCTATCACATTTTAGGAACGACCCAGATGCAGACAGTGTCGAAGTAACAAAAGTGTATTACTAGAACAGGGGGCAGACAAAACGACAGGTCGCGGGCAGGCAGAGGTCAGTAAATCAGATCAGAGTCCTAAAGGTACAGAACGGCAGGCAGTCTCGAAAAACGCTGGTAGGCTTGACAAACAAACTGGCAACAAACAGAGATCACAGGTATAAATACACTGGGGATAATGGGGAAGATGGGTGACACCTGGAGGGGGGAGGAGACAAGCACAAAGACAGGTGAAACAGATCAGGGTGTGACGTATTCAATGTCAGCTTTTTTTACCCATCTTCTTATAGGTTCCCTTCTTTGCGAGGCATTGGAAAACCTTCCTGGTCTTTGTGGTTGACCCTATGTTTGAAATTCACTGCTAGACTGAGGGACCTGATAGATCATTGTATGTGTGGGGTACAGAGATGAGGCAGTCATTCATAAATCGTGTTAAACATTGCACACAGAGTAAGTCTATGCAACTTATTATGTGACTTGTTAAGCAAATCTTTACTCCTGCACTTATTTAGGCTTGCTATAATAAAGGGGTTGAATACTTATTGAAGGCACTGTATCAGATCACACAGTCTATTATTGAGAGGAGAAGCTGTTATTCAGCTGGTCCAGTAGAGGGGGATGCTTTTTCACAAATCTCTCTCTATACCTCTCCACCCCTATCTCTACCTACCTCTTCAGAAGGCAACAGTTAGTGAGGCGTGACTGATCACATACCTCTCATATGGAACAAACATCAGGCTGGGAATTAGGCTAGTAGTGGGATTCTCATTCCTGTTTCAATAAGACAAGATGCTACTTTCCTCTGCTCCTTCCATTCCTCCCCCCCTCCTTCCATCCCTCCTAACTTCCTTCCTTCTTAGCTTTCTTCCCACCTTTCCTCCCTCCCTGACCAGTCCACTAAAGAGTAGAGATTGGGTTAACACAGATTAGTGATCACTGGTCATGAATGAGTGTGTACTAAGACGGAGCTCTGTGGGAACAGGAGTTTGCCATCTTGTGCCTCCCATGGCTCTGTTTTGTGTGAGGGGGGGGTTCTAAGATGATATATGGAATTGTTTAAAGATGGACATACAATGGATCATTTAGCTATTTGATTTTGAATTTTAGGACTCAAAAAATATATATAAAAATATTGAATTTGGCCTTCACTACTATAGCCCAGAGAAATGCATTAAATGACACATAAATGGCAAAAAAGACGCTCAAGAAATAACTCATAAGAATCAAGGTTTTGAAGTGTTTGTCTTATATATCCAGCCGATATAAGAAAGCTCAGGAAATATATATATATATATATATATATATATATATATTTATATATATATATATATATATTACACCTACAGTATTTAAGCCCTTTATTGGCTAGGCACAAAACTACCTTCATACTTCCATACATTTTTTTAAACCGATACCGGTTACCTTCAGACGAGTACAAGCAAAACGGAGAATCTACCCTTTTCACAGTGGGGTCACATTAGTTTGTAGCCCAAACGGTTCGGATGCTACAAACAGAAGTTGGCACATCGACGGTGCCGACTTCAGAGTCCCGACACTCGTGGGGTTCTAGAGCAAAACTGCGACCAACATCGTGTTTGTGAGTCTCCCCTGTCAATAGAATGGTCATAATAGTTTGTAGGTTAAACTGTTCAGATGCTACGGTTGTTTTCGTGAGAATACCGATTTTTCAGGATGTCTCAAGGTCTGTCCAACACCGCTCTAGCTCTGCCACCTTTCACGACATCGGCGGATGCGGAGGATTGAGACGCATCCAATGCAAAAACAAATCATATCTCTAGCTTTAATATGTTACTTAGATTGATGCACCAGTGTGTCAATCAACTCTAGGGGGAACCTCTTACATCTAGATGTTCCGCTAGCGGAACACCTGCTCCAATATCCAATGATGGGCGTGGCGCGAAATACAAATTCCTCTAAAATCCGAAAACTTCCATTTTTCAAACATATGACTATTTTACAGCATTTTAAAGACAAGACTCTCGTTAATCTAACCACACTGTCCGATTTCAAAAAGGCTTTACAGCGAAAGCAAAACATTAGATTATGTCAGCAGAGTACCCAGCCAGAAATAATCAGACACCCATTTTTCAAGCTAGCATATAATGTCAGAAAAAACAAAACCACAGCTAAATGCAGCACTAACCTCTGATGATCTTCATCAGATGACAACCCTAGGACATTATGTTATACAATGCATGCATGTTTTGTTCAATCAAGTTCAAATTTATATCAAAAAACAGCTTTTTTACATTAGCATGTGACGTTCAGAACTAGCATACCCCCCGCAAACCTCCGGTGAATTTACTAAATTACTCACGATAAACGTTCACAAAAAACATAACAATTATTTTAAGAATTATAGATACAGAACTCCTCTATGCACTCGATATGTCCGATTTTAAAATAGCTTTTCGGTGAAAGCACATTTTACAATAGTCTCAGTAGATAGCCCGGCATCACAGGGCTAGCTATTTAGACACCCACCAAGTTTACCACTCACCAAAATCAGATTTACTATTAGAAAAGTTTGATTACCTTTGATGTTCTTCGTCAGAATGCACTCCCAGGACTTCTACTTCAATAACAAATGTTGGTTTGGTCCAAAATAATCCATAGTTATGTCCAACAGCGGCGTTTTGTTCATGCGTTCTAGACACTATCCGAATGGTAAATAAGGGTCGTGCGCATGGCGCATTTCGTGACAAAAGATTTCTAAATATTTCATCACCGTACTTCAAAGCATGTCAACCGCTGTTTAAAATCAATTTTTATGCCATTTTTCTCGTAAAAAAGCGATAATATTCCGACCGGGAATCTGCAATTAGGTAAACAGACGAAAGAAAATAAATCACTGGGTCGACTCGGGCATGCGCCTAAGCCCTTTGTCCTCTGATAGACCACTTAGCAAAAGCGCTCGTGTGTTTCAGCCAGGGCTTTGAATTACGTCATTCAGCTTTTTCCCGGGCTCTGAGAGCCCATGGAAGCCGTAGGAAGTGTCACGTAACAGCAGAGATCCTTTGTAATGGATAGAGATAATCAAGAAGGGGAAGAAATGGTCAGACAGGGTACTTCCTGAACAGAATCTTCTCATGTATTGGCCTGCCAAATGAGTTCTGTTATACTCACAGACACCATTCAAACAGTTTTAGAAACTTTGGAGTGTTTTCTATCCAAAGCTAATAATTATATGCATATTCTAGTTTCTGGGCAGGAGTAATAATCAGATTAAATCGGGTACGTTTTTTATCCAGCCGTGAAAATACTGCCCCCTATCCATAACAGGTTAAACACAGAGGGAAATGTGTACAGCTGTCCCGACGCTCTGTAACCATTAATAATCACAGTGTGCAATACAGTTTTGGAAACCTCAAACTCTACTTTCATATCACCACGAAATAACTTTACAAATACAAAAGATCAACTTACTGTGCGACATTTTAACACATATTCGCACAAAGGTGTTTTGCGTTGTACTTCCTGAGCTAATTGAAACTCTGGAAGTAACAAAAAAAACATTGCAATCAAGGATAAATTGTTTCTAGATAGAGCATTTCACACGACCAAATCACCTCAGCTATTAATCAAAAGGGACTTTTTGGCCCTGACGGAGACATGGATCACCCCCAAAAACACTGCTACTCCAGCTGCTCTCTATTCATCTTACTATGTGTTCTCTCATAGTCTGAGAGCATCTGGTTGTCATGGTGGTGGCACAGGGCTACTCATTTCTCCTAAGTGGAGATTTTCTCTTTTCCTCCTCACATGTCCATCTCCTCATTTGAATTCCATGTTGTCATGGTCACTTGTCCACTCAAGCTTAACATTGTTGTCATCTGTCGCCTACCGGGTGCCATTAGAGAGTTCCTCAATGAGCTTGACACCTTGATAAGCTAATTTCCTGATTATGGTTCGCCACTCATTGTACTGGGTGACTTCAACCTCCCGACGTCTGCATTCAATTAATTTATTTCAACCTCTTTCCACTCCTTTCCTCTTTTGACCTCACCCGTTCCCACTCCCCTCCCACTCAAGGCAGGCCACTTTACTATATGCTGTTCGCCTACTAATCTCACTGCAATCCCCCCTCCAGGTCTTTGATCACTACTTAGTTTCCTTTTCCGTCTCCCTCTCCTCCAGTGTCGTCGCAATCTTAACTCTCTTAACTCTAACCCACTACTCTCTTCTCTTATCCAATCATCTCTCCCTTCCACTAAATCCTTCTCCCTCCAGTCTCCTGATTCTGCCTCTTCGACCCTACTCTCCTCCTGTTTTGCATGCTCTGACTCTCACTGTAACCTTTCCTCTCAGCTGGCTTGGCCCTCTCCTCCTGCTCCGTGGCTGTGACACCATTGCGAGATCACAGAACATAGTTGCGGGCAGCTGAGCGAAAATGGAGGAAACTTAACTTCCGGGGGACCGATCATCCTTTCTCTACCTTCTCTTCCAGCTGCTAAAGCCACTTTCTATCACTCTAAATATCAAGATTCTGCCTCTGTGCCACCTTCTCTCTTCCTTAATCCTCCAACACCTCATTCCCCTCTCTCTCTGCAGATGACTGTCAACCACTTTGAAAAGAAGGTTGACGACATCCGCACCTCATTCACTCAGCCTATTGAGTCCACTGGTCCCTCTCACACAGAACATGCCTTGGTCTCTTTCTCCCCTCTCTTTCCAGATGAAATCCTGTGACTAGTGATGTCTGTCTGCCCAACAACCTGCACATTCAACCCAATCCCCTCTTCCCATCTCCTGACCTTCTGCAGTTAAAGTCGGAAGTTTACATACACTTAGGTTGGCGTCATTAACTTATTTTTCAACCACTCCACAAATTTCTTGTTAACAAACTATAGTTTCGGCAAGTCAGTTAGGACATCTACTTTGTGTGTGACACAAGTAATTTTTTCAACAATTGTTTACAGACAATTCCAGTGTGTCAGAAGTTTACATACATACACTAAGTTGACTGTGCCTTTAAACAGCTTGGAAAATTCCAGAAAATAGTCATGGCTTTAGAAGCTTCTGATAGGCTAGTTGACATCATTTGAGTCAATTGGAGGTGTACCTGTGGATGTATTTCAAGGCCTACCTTCAAACTCAGTGCCTATTTGCTTGACATTATGGGGAAAATCTTGAAGAAATCAGCCAAGACCTCAGAAAAAAAATTGTAGAACTCCACAAGTCTGGTTCATCCTTGGGAGCAATTTCCAAATGCCTGCAGGTACATTTATCTGTATAAACACCATGGGACCATGCAGCAAGTTTAAACACCATGGGACCACATAGCCGTCATACTGCTCAGGAAGAAGACGCATTCTGTCTCCTAGAGATGAACGTACTTTGGTGCGTAAAGTGCAAATCAATCCCAGAACAACAGCAAAGGACCTTGTGAAGATGCTGGAGGAAACCGGTACAAAAGTATCTATGTCCACAGTAAAACGAGTCCTATATCAACATAACCTGAAAGGCCGCTCAGCAAGAAAGATACCACTGCTCCAAAATCACCATAAAAAAGCCAGACTACGGTTTGTAACTGCACATGGGGACAAAGATTGTACTTTTTGGAGAAATGTCCTCTGGTCTGATGAAACAAAAATAGAACTGTTTGGCCATAATGACCATCGTTATGTTTGGAGGAAAACGGGGGAGGCTTGCAAGCTGAAGAACACCATCCCAACCGTGAAGCACGGGGTGGCAGCATCATGTTGTGGGGATGCTTTGCTGCAGGAGGGACTGGTGCACTTCACAAAATAGATGACATCATGAAGAAGGAAAATTATGTGGATATATTGATGCAACATCTCGAGACATCAGTCAGGAAGTTAAAGCTTGGTCGCAAATGGGTCTTCCAAATAGACAATTACCCCAAGCATACTTCCAAAGTTGTGGCAAAATGGCTTAAGGACAACAAAGTCAAGGTATTGGAGTGGCCATCACAAAGCCCTGACCTCAATCCTATAGAGAATTTGTGGGCAGAACTGATAAAGCGTGTGCGAGCAAGGAGGCCTACAAACCTGACTCAGTTACACCAGCTCTGTCAGGAGGAATGGGCTAAAATTCATCCAGTTTATTGTGGGAAGCTTGTGGGAGGCTACCCAAAACATTTGACCCAAGTTAAACAATTTAAAGGCAATGCTACCAAATACTTTTTGAGTGTATGTAAACTTCTGACCGACTGGAAATGTGATGAATGAAATAAAAGCTGAAATAAATCATTTTCGCTACTATTATTCTGACATTTCACATTCTTAAACTAAAGTGGTGATCCATACTGACCTAAGACGGGGCATTTTTACTGGAATTAAATGTCAGGAATTGTGAAAAACTGAGTTTAAATGTATTTGGCTAAGGTGTATGTAAACTTCCGACTTCAACTGTATATCTCACTTCCCTCATCAACTCCTCCCTGACCACAGGCTGCATCCACTCTGACTTCAAAATGGCCCGAGTCTCTCCCCTCCTCAAGAAACCAACAATAGACCCCTTTGACGTCAAACTATAGACAGGCATCCCTTTCTTTTCTTTCCAAAACACTTGAGCGTGCTGCCTCTGACCAGCTCTCTTATCTCTCCCAGAACGATCTTCTTGACCCTAACCAGTCAGGATTCAATATGGGTCACTCAACTGAGACTGCTGTCCTCTGTGTCACGGAGGCTCTGCACTGCCAAAGATGACTCTCTCTTGCCTTTGTTCTTATCCTCCTTATCCGTACTAGATCTCATCATCTCACTTTCCCTCTGATACTGCCCACACTGTAGCAATACATGCTCCACTGTCTCTGTTTCCTGGCAATAATCACAATAGTTTGATTCAATCCGGCTGTGTCCCACCCTTAATCTTGTAAAAAATTGCCTCCTCTCTTCTGTCCCTTTCTGCCGTTCTCCCCTCCCCGACTTTCCTCTGTGCTTTAAATAAATGCCTGCCCTTAGTATCTCTTTTCCATTGCTCCTGTCATCTCTGCACCATCACTGTCCATATCAGGCTTTTTGCCTCTGCCTTGCTCATTGAAACTACAACATCAACATCCCCACTACTAAGTGCTTGTTTAGCCAGTACATCAACTGCCTTGTTCCCCTCCACCCCCACATGGGCTGGAACCCAAGTAAATCTTATCTGTATACCCATCTGTCTAATCTTGCCATGGGTTTGTAGTACCTCATAAAGCAGCTCTTGTCTGTTACGTGAGCTAAAGGACTGCAGACTCATCAACACTGCACATGAATCAGAGAAAATAACTACTCTGTCTGGCTTGACTTCCTCCACCCACTGCAAGGCCAACAGTATGGCCATCAGCACCGCTGTATATACAGCCAGATGATCTGTAATACGTTTCCTGACTGCCACCCTATATTCCTGCACTACAAATGCTGACCCAGTGCGTCCTGTCGTTGGATCTTTTGAACCATCTGTGTAAATGGCCACAAAGTCCTGATACACAGTATCCAGACGTCTATTAAACAAATCAGAAGGATCAACACCCTCCCCATCTTTCTGTAGTCTCTACAACACTTCTAGATCAACTACTGGAGGCTGGAGTAGCCATGGTGGATTTACAGGAATAGCTACTGTTGGACTAAACTCCCTTATATACAGTCCCATCTCCTTTGCCTGGGCATTACCCACCCACCCAAAGCGTGTATTCTGTTCTTGCTCATGTTCCTAGCATGCCTGTAAAATCCCTTTTGTAAGATGAGACACCATGTCCCTGTAGGTTGACCCAATAATTCATTGCCAGCTGCTGTCTCCTAATCTGCAATGGCATATCCCAGCATCTCCACCTGTAGCGCAGCCACTGGAGAGGTCCGAAACACCCCACTACATATTCTGAGCCCTTGCCCCTGTATGACATCTAGCCTTTCCAATGACATTCAGGCTGCCGAACCATACGCTATACTGCCATAGTCTATTACAGATCAGATCAATGCAACATACATGGTCCTCAATGAGGAACGCCCAGCCACCCACTCCTTCCCCGTCAGACAGCGCATCACACTTAGCACCTTCTTACACTTTCCCACCACTCTTTCAATGCGTTCTACCAAGGTCGGTCTGGTGTCAAATTATACCCCAAGGAACCTAAATGACCCCACCCTCTCCAAGTTTCTTCAATATAACCTCAAGCATACCTCATCTCCCACCTTCCTCCTGGTAGAGAACACTGTCTGAGTTTTCTCTACAGAGAACCTGAATCCCCACATGAATGCCCACCGCTCTACCTCATAATTTGCTCTCTGTACCTTCCTGACTATGCATGGCACATTTCTTCTCTTCTTCCATAAGGCCCCATCATCTGCAAATAGCTACCTTCCAATATCCATCTGTACTTGAGAGTAAACATTATTGATCATGATTGAGAACAACAGAGGACTAATCACGCTCCCCTGCGATGTACCGTTATCCACCAGGTATACTTCCCTACCCTCACCCGGGATAGACCTTCCAAACAGGAAATCCTTTATCTAGTTGTACGTTCTTCCTCCTACCCCAATAATATCAAGCTTGATTAACAACCCCTCCTTCCACATCATATCATACGGCTTCTCCACATAAAAAAGACAGCTACAACAGTCTCCTTGTTCACCTGGGGCTTCCTGACCTCTGCTTCTAAGCAGAGCGCTGGGTCCATAGTTCCCCTACCCTTCCTGAACCCACTCTGATGTGGCGATACTAGTCCCTGCTCTCCAGGAAGTAAGTTAGCCTCTACGTAATCATGTGTTCCATAATCTTACACACATGTGATGTTAAAGCTATTGGCTGATAGCTTGTTGGCCTCGTTGGGTCCTTCCCTGGCTTCCGGATTGGTACCACTACGGCCTCCTTCCAGCTTCCTGGTAGTTTCCACTCCTCTCACACTCTGTTGTACAACACCAATACCTTATCACTAAGATGTGACAAAATAACATAGCACACCTCAGCTTTCCCAGGTGAAGTTAAGATATACACTTGGATAAACACTTTGGCCATCATCTCTGCCTTCTCCTCATCTGTTACTGCCACATCCTTCCCACTCGTCAACACTGGATAATTCCACTCTCTTCTTGACCCCTCTGATTCTCTTAATCATCCTGCACACTTCTCCCACAGGTGTCGCTCTTCCAATGGTGTCACAGAACCGATGCCAGCATGACCTCTTTGCCTGACAAATAGTTCTCCTCACCAGGGCCTGGGCTTGCTTATACTGAATCAGATGTTGGAAGTTATACGTCCTGGTCAGTACTCTAAATGCCCTGTTCCTACTCCTCACCATTGTTCCTCACTCCTCCAACCATGGGACTGCTTTCCTCCTTCTCCTCCTCCTTGAACTCACAGGTATTGCCTCAGCAGCTGCTCCAACTAAAGCTGTTCTCACCCAGTTATTCATACTATCCACATCCCTTCTCTTATCCACTTGAGCCATCACCTGCTCACTCAGCTCCTGAAACTGATCCCACTTTGCCCTTCAAAACACCCACCTGCCTACTTCCTCCACTGACACCTCTTCCCTCCGGCCTGCTGCGCATACTATGGGATAATGATCACCTCCTACTGTGGACTCCTCCCATACCTCACACTCACAGATTCCTGCCATCGCACTAGATACCAGAGTGAGTTCCAAGGCAGACTCTCTCTATGGCTACATCAATCCTGGTCCCTCGGCCATCATTCAGGCACATCAGATCTTTCATTTCTTTCAGATTTTACATTGCTTGGCGACCCCCCCCCCCCCCCCCCCCCCCACACCACATTACATTACTTATATCATGGCCCTCCACCCTCTCCAGCACTTCCAGGTCCAATATCTGATAAAGATAATAGTACTTCACTAGCACCCCTCCTCTCAACCACACCTCCACCACCACATATTCCAGCAATACCTTTGCCTAGCATTCTGTAAGGAAGTCCTTGCTTTATGAAGGTGGCACATCCCCTCCTCCCGCTACATCTCTGTCCACACGAACCACTACATATCCCTGTATGATAAACTCCACAGTCGGTTTGAGCCATGTTTCATGCACACAAATCACATCGGCTTAGCTGGCACTATCTACAATGAACTGCTTGAACTCCTGCCCATTAGCCAACAGGCTTCGAGCATTCCATTGTAGTACTACCACCATAACTAAGATCCAGTAATACATGACTCCACCCTTAGATGGTTGAGGGCATCTCAAACTACTTCCCATGTCAACCCTGTCGTACTCGGATGTCTCCCAGCCGCTTTCACTATTAGCTGAATCCTCCCTGTTGTAGACTCTACTTTGGCAGTTATATTGATAGCTCCTGCTATGATTGTCACTAGCTTTCTCTTATCTATGTATGCCATATCACCACCCACCTGCCCTGTAATCCCCGGTCTATATGTTCACGCCTACCGCACCTCTGATTCAGAGGGTTTGGGTTAAATGCGGAAGACACATTTCAGTTAATTGCATTCAGTTGTACAACTGACTAGGTATCCCCCTTTCCCTTTCCTACCCATCTCTCCATTGAACCTGTATCTCCCTCGACCACCCTCACTGCCTCAGCATATAACTTCCTTCACTCCACTCTCACTTGTTGCACTTCCACTGCCTGCTTCATTGCCTCACACCTACCATATGCCACACTATGAGCACCCCCACAGCTGCAACACCTTGGTTGTACACCATCATTACACATTTAATACTCCCCTCCGCATCTGGCACACCCCTTTTTCTCTTTATAGGCTGTTGCCACATGCCCAAATCTCTGGCAGTTATAACATTTTAAAGGCTTCGGTTCATACACCCTCACATAATAACTCATATATCCTATGGTTACTTTATTTGGCAGTACCCTGTCCTTGAAGTGTAACAGAATAGACAAGATATCCACCTTAACTCCACCCCTTTTTGCTTGCAATCTTTGAACATTCAATGGAATGCCTCCTCAAGTTGTCGCCTACCTCTTTAATGCTAACACTCACAGGCACTCCTGTTGTCACCCTTTTAATCCACTGCTTCCCTGCTTGATCAGTTCAGTTGCTTGAACATCACCTTACACTTCCCTTTTTTACAGAACACCAACAAGCTCCCATCTCTTAACACTTTAGCATTGACAACTTCCCCAATCAACTCTTTCATCACAGCCGTCAACCTCATTGGACTCATCGCCCCAACTCCCCCTTCCTCTCTGAACTTCGGAATCACTTTATGCTCCTCCTCACATCCATACTCCCCTCGCAACTTACCTCGCACTTCCTCAGCACTCTACCTCCGAACTTCTACTAGCATTGGACACTGTTGCTCTCCTCAAATTTAATTTTCTGCCATCTCTCTGCCTCCATAAACCTCTCGCTTCCCTTCAAACCCCTACTCCCTTTCTCTCCCGCTTTCATTTTTTATTTTCTACTCCCCCCTGAATTTGTACCGCTATGCTCCATACTTGCTTCTCTTTCTTCTCCATCACTATCTCCTACCATCTCTGACCCAGTCACAGCACAGCCGTGCCGAACCGCCGCCAAACCGAGTGAAGTTTGATTGTTTGTTTATCAACTATTGATACCGGAGCTCTGATCAACCCACATCCCAACAACCGTCGCCAGCAATTCCGTCCACACTAAATTAATTCCCGTCAGAGATACTTTTGAGGAGATGGGAAAACTCCATTGGAATTGTCCGCTGGGTGTAAGGTTAGTTGGTAAGCCAATTTTTCTTCCCTTTTTTCCCCATCCCTTTTGAGTCACAAAGTGTAATGAATTCACACTCCAGAACATTAGGTGGCATCACAGGGCTAGAAAAGAAAAATATGAACAGGGACCGGCTTCACACTCCAGTACAGTAGGTGGCGGTCAAGGCACCTTTCATTTGGTTTTGATCCGCTAATACAAATGTAAAGAAGAAGACAAAACAGTGAGAAGGGGGAAGAGAGAAGGAAGTGAGACAGTGGATGGTGGTTGGAAGAGCGTGCTTGTTTGAATTGGAAAAGCATTGCAGTCGCTTTTGCTAAAGAAGAACATCAAGACGAAGCAGCTGCTTTATAAGTGGGGTGCACTGTTGAGCGCTACATTCCGAGGGGTTTGTGCTGATTGTACAGAGATTATGACAGCCGGTTAAATGGTGTCCCTTGAGAAGGCAAGAACAAGATGTATGTCAGGAGAAGTGCGATATCATAAGATGTATACTTGGAATACAGAGGAGGAATGGAGGTCTAAGAGAGAGGGTGAGCTCGAGCCAGTTAAAAATGGCAAGAAAAAGGGAGATGGTTTGTTACAGAAGAATGGTGGAAAGTGTAAGCAGAGTGAGCTGAAGACAGGAGGAGAAATGGAAGTGAATGCGGTTGAAGTGTCGGAGGTGGTAGGTGTGGTGAAGTTCTTGGAGCCCGAGGCTCGCACCGAGGGTCAGGATAAAGATGTCTGTGACTGTTTTTTTGTTGAAAAAGTGGACCCCTGCCTTTTGGCTGACCCATTTCTGGTTTCAGGGTGGGTGAAAACAGAGTTGGGTGCTGTGGAATTGGTGAGGGTAACCAGAAGTGGTCTTGTGATAATTGTTTGTGTTTCTGCTGGTCAGAGGGAGAAGGCGCTCCGCGTTAAACAAATGGGGGAAAGAAATGTGAATTGTTTTGCTCTCAAGATGTTGCGTCTTTTCCCACCAAAGTGATGTTAAGGTATACACTACAGTTCAAAACTTTGGGGTCACTTAGAAATGTCCTTGTTTTTGAAAGAAAAGCTCATTTTTTTGGTCCATTTTCAAATAACATCAAATTGATCAGAAATACAGTGTAGACATTGTTAATGTTATAAATTACTATTGTAGCTGGAAACGGCTTACTCCATTAGAAATATCTACATAGGTGTACAGAGGCCCATTATCAGCCACCATCACTCCTGTGTTCCAATGGCACGTTGTGTTAGCTAATCCAAGTTTATCATTTTAAAAGGCTAATTGACCATTAGAAAACCCTTTTTCAATTATGTTAGCACAGCTGACAATTGTTGTTCTGATTTAAAGAAGCAATAAAACTGGCCTTCTTTAGACTACTTGTGTATCTAGAGCATCAGCATTTGTGGGTTCGATTTATAGGCTCAAAATGGCCAGAAACAAATAACTTTCTTCTGAAACTCGTCAGTCTATTCTTGTTCTGAGAAATTAAGGCTATTCCATGCGAGAAATTGCCAAGAAACTGAAGATCTCGTACAACGCTGTACACTACTCTCTTCACAGAACAGCGCAAACTGGTTCTAACCAGAATAGAAAGAGTGGGAGGCCCCGGTGCACAACTGAGCAAGAGGACAAGTACATTAGAGTGTCTAGTTTGAGAAACAGACGCCTCACAAGTCCTCAACTGGCAGCTTCATTAAATAGTACCCGCAAAACACCAGTGGTAACGTCAACAGTGTAGAGGTGACTCCGAGATGCAGGCCTTCTAAGGCAGAGTTCCTCTGTCCAGTGTTCTTTTGGCCATCTTAAAATTTTATTTTTATTGGCCCGTCTGAGATATGGCATTTTCTTTGCAACTCTGCCTAGAAGGTCAGCATCACGGGGTCGCCTCTTCACTGGTGACGTTGAGACTGGTATTTGGGTGTGCAATACTTTACATCAGAGGAGTTACAGGGTGTGTTATGTGGTGGTGTCCCATCCTTTCAGGTTGTTGGCCTGAGGTAGGACTACATAGATTTATATAATGGAGTTGGGTGGTATTTTGGTTTTAGTTTTTTTGTGAGTAGTGTTAGATGGTAGGGTATTTGTTTTTTTCAAGGAAAGGGTAAGGGAGTTGTACTCCAGTCTAGTAGGTGGCGGTAATGCAATATTTATTAGATGCCAACCGCCGTTACACCTCATTGAAGAAGAAGAAGAGGAGCGAGGGGGGGAAGCAAGTGCAGAGACGGGGGGCCATTGTTCGCTGCTGGCTAGGAACAAAGGGTTTGGCTCCTTCTCCACTTTTCAACATCTGTGTTGCTAAAACGCTATCTTGGAGGAGCAAAAATAACGCAACTGAGAAAATACTAATTATTGCCACTTTTGTTTTGCTTTTCGTTTTGTTTCGGAGGAGCACTGAAATAACGGCTATTTTAAGCTGAGCCTGAAGGTGCTTCAAATTGGGACAGCTAGCATTCAAGCTAACCTGCTAACCGAGCAGTGGTGTTGAAAAAAACACCGCGTTTCGTTTAACCATTCGGTGCAGGTATGGTGGCTTGAAGTGTTAGCAATTATCTCTAGGTACTAGTCTTGTTGCAATTTAAGTAGCAATGAATTATTATGATGCAAAAGTGAAATTTCGAATGCGGCTCGTGCAGCTAGCTAACGTACTTAGTTACTTAACAGTTAGATGGCTAACGCCAGCTAGCTAACTTCACTGTCACTGGTCAACAGACAATCTTGCTGTTGTAGCTAGCTTGCTATCAGCATCCAGTCAAACCTTTGTTCAACTGATCTCACGCGACAGTATTCATCAAGATAAGACAATTAATGAAGAATTTACCATGTAGTTGGCTGCTAGCTTCTCAGCTCTGTGACTTCGATGTTTAACGTAATCTGTACTAGGCTCAATGCTGTTTTTCGGTGTGTGCAAATGTCAATTGGCGATTTTGTTGTTGTTGTATTATTCAATTCTCGTTCTAATCAATTATAACCCCCTAGTATAAGCTCGTCCAAATCTCTTTTGAGTGGAAAATTCCAAACAGGCCGTAGATCAGTTTCTCTAGTAGTAGACTTCACCCACTCCAAGATAGGTAGGTCAATGGCGCTATCATTGATAGTGTGTGTCATTTTGTGACTCCTATATATGACATCTCTCAGACAGTGACATGATGCTCCTCCGTGTTAGATCTCTGGAAGCTTGGACTGATGTCATCCATCTACAGCTGTCATACATTTATTTTACCTTTAACTAGGCAAGTCAGTTAACAACCAATTCTTATTTTCAATGACGCCTAGGAACAGTGGGTTAACTGCCTTGTTCAGAACGACAGATTTGTACCTTGTCAGCTCAGGGATTCGAACTTGCAACCTTTCGGATATTATATTATAACCACTAGGCTACGTTGCTGCCCATAAAGACAATAAACCCCGTCCTCCATTTTGAGAATTAGGATTGACCCCAGAGTAGGGTGAGTGGATGCCACCAACTGCTTATCCATTCTAATCTCATGTTGGCTATATTGTCATGTTGGCATGGCTACATGCAGAGGTTGAAGGCTTGAAGCCAGTCTGTGCAATTAAAGTATTTTTATTGATTGTAGGATGATTAATGAGTAATTTAATATGATGTACCTGGCTAGCCTAGAGAAAGGCTGAGTGTATACAGGGGGATGTCTGGGGCTGATGTCTGGTGTACCAGGGTTTGGGGTTGCTGCCAGGTCAAAGGTCATGCCAATAGAACTGCAGTGAACCCTGTAGGGGAGGATAGACAGCCTCTCTGGGGTGCAGTGAAACAAGGGGGGATTAGAGTGCTTTTTTGGGAGGGGCTATTTTGGGGGGGGGTATGTCATGTTATTCTCGAAACAATGCTTTATTGGTGAGATGCAGGATTCTAATTTTGGGAGCATATTAGAGTTGTAGAAGCTATCGTTTTTCCTGTGTTAAGGCCTCAGCATGTTTCAGTTCGGCTGGTGCCTAGCCAAACTCGGCTAACCGAGCATGTACTCGCATACTCCCTTAAAAGACCTTCGCTTGAAAAACGAGAAAAAAGCGGCAGTAGTACCGTTTGTCCATATTGAGAAGCCGTAGCCAGATCCTCAAAATAGTCATAATTAATCAACGATAACTCAAGATATGTCATTAATTTTGACGCTTTTGCAGAGGAGATCTTAGTCGTGCAATTTCACATCTAAATGAGCTTTTTGGTACGGTATTTCTCAATGAAAAAAGGTATTTGAAAACGAGTCGTCTCTCGTTTAAAAACAATACTTTATTGAAGAATCCCTACTGTTGACCAATCACAGAGGAAGGGGCGTAGACTTCAGCTTGCCTCCAGAAAAAATGTGTGCCGAACAGCCAAACAAACCCTCACAGAAGTCCAAAACGAAATAAAACAACACAAAATGCCATAATATATGCAAACTCTTCCGAACAGTATTGGCTGGGAAGCATTTGGATGCCTTTTATAATGACCTGGGCTGGCTGAGTTGTGCACTAGAGGAAGGAGGGCAGGCAGCTCAGGACAGTGCACATATCCCCATCTCTCCTTCTCTAATCTCTCTCTACCCCCCCACCCGTTGTTGACGAAGTAGGCCACAGAGTAGCCTTTTTTATATATATATATTCCAGCCATACTTCTACAGATGGAGATGTGACGTTATTGAATACAGATTGAGACTCAACGCAGTGTTTCTTTGTCTTCAAATTCAGTAAGCCTAAGAAGGGGTGTTTAGTTACAGCAGCGTTGTAATGAAGGCCTGAGTGTTTCAGTATACACAGATCTAGGCAGGAGAAGGTTAACACCACAGCAAGCTAGAGGGAGGGGTGGGGGATGGGCAGGACAGGACACACCACACACACGACAGGACTGTGATCACATGATTTTAGGCTGCTGTATGCAAGAGAGGGGCTTAGTGTTGTATGGTACATTGAAACTTCTGTATTTTTAATTAAAAAATTTTAAGCTGTTTGGTACTAGAATTTGTTACCTTTGTCAAATGTTTCTCGTGTGATGGAGGATCAAGTCTGTCTATCAGTGCAGCCCCTTTTATAGAGCGAAATACCTGCTCCACTTACTCAGTAATTGCAAGAGCTGTCTGGGTTGCGTTATTAGCTCCTGACTCATGCTGCACATAAATTAACACACTTGAATAATGCAACATGACATTTAAAAATTTAAACAGAATTACTGTTGGCAAAACAATGTTCATACAGGCTAGAACACTTTTACAATGCAAGACGATACTAGCTTTAATTGAAGGCTAACTTTACTTGCTAGCTTACAGCTGAAGCAACAAATTCACTACCCTAATACTTTCTTTGTGATAATATGGAAATATAATGAAAAATATGCAAATTTCAAAGCTGATTCTTACCCAAAACTTGATTAATTCACTTTGTTTATCTCACCACCATAAACTCATTCACTTAATTTCCCTCCTGCCTGGTTTCCCCAATATTCCATAGCCACAAAGCCAGAATCCACCGCCATGTTCTGCCTCACAAATGATGTCATTACTTTCTTAGAGACAGCGCACATTTTTCTAAAAGACTGCTTCTTCTATGGAAACGTTAAGTACAATAAGTCCTACATGGAAGGGATTGTCATCTGTAGCCCCACAAAATCAGTTAAAACAAGCTCGATAGCTCAATGCATTCACACAGTCGTATTGAATAATATGCATTAATCTGTATCATGAATAGACCTAGGCTACATCTTGATTTACCCAGTTTATCAATAGAGATTTAGAGCAATTCCATAGTACGGTCAACTTGAGCATGAAATGGCTAATTTACTAAATATTTACCTAGCATGTGTGTATTTTGAAGTAGACTACATTTGGCCTTTTATATTTGCCTAGTTTAATGTTATTTTTATTACAAAGTAGGATACAAAAGTCTAAGTATTTTCAGTCAACCAGATTGCATAGCTTTTGGCAATGGCTCACAACTTGTTTTGGTACACACTTTTTATTTTTTAAATTATTATTTAACCTTTTTAACTAGGCAAGTCGGTTAACTAATGATAATTTACAATGACCGCCTACATCTGTCCCCGTGTTTCTGACGAAGTAGGAAGGTTAATGAAACAATATCAAAAAAATGTTGGTCTATTTGACTGCTACTATAGAATTCTAAAATCTTGTGAAGATATGACATTGTGATGTGACAGACGATAGTTTCTATATTATTTTTTTTTTTTAAATACCGATAGTTTAACCTATTTAAACATGACTGGCCCTGCCGGAGTCAGGCAGAGCACAACAGTGCAGCTCACAGCCGGGTGACAAATGACCTACCTATTCCTATTTACCATAGCCTTTTTCAATAAATATTTAGGTTGACTTAGCCTACTAATTAACACAATGAAAGAGTAGGCCTAGAATGGAGATTATGAGCGGAGAGTGCCAAAAGTCACGCAAAATGTCAGCATTTCTCTCGCTCACTTCTCCAATGTCCGATGATCATGGGCTTTTTCAAATCAAGTTTTATTGGTCACATGTTATTGCGGGTGTAGGCGAAATACTTGTAACAAAAATTACTTTTGCAGCGGACACGCCGTTGTCTGGCTTGTTTTAAAATCTTAATTTCCTTTTTGTCCCAATACCCATTTTATTTGAATTGTTGGTCGAAGTATCTTTCATGATGATGAGAGATCTTCATCGGTGAACATGCGCACTCGATCTCAGTTGAAATTGTCCCAAATCACCATTGAAAGGGTCTTGTATCACACTGTAGGCATATGATTGGTTTGTATTTATTTGCACACACGAAAATACAATATTGGTAAAATTTCCACAATGTAGTCAACATTTTATTTTTTCCTGTTTTCTCATCTGTACTCTGAAATATGCTATAAATTAATGTTATTTCAGTCAAAGGTCGCAGGTGTAAATGAGAACTTGTTCTCAACTAGCCTACCTGGTTAAATAAAGGTGAAAACTTTTTAATAAAAAAAAAAAAAATCTACCTGGTAGAGTGTAAATAAGATTAAAGATGCATATTTGTCTAATAGTCTGCTTTCACAAATGGAGGGGCAAAAACAAGCAAGTAAATTAATTGGTTGTAGCTGGCTTAATGGTGGAGGGTGTTGGTGCGAGGCTGCAATTCATTGGTTGATTAAAAAATATATATATATATATTTAGCACGGGCTGTGTACGGAGCCTCAGGCTGTAATCCCGTTGTCCAAATCGCTCAATCTCTCTTTCTCTCTCTCTAGGCTGTTCGTCTAAGTCGTTCAAGCTGTACTCCCCCAAGGAGCCCGGCCCTAACGGCAGTGCCTTCCCCCCCTTCCATCCCGGCACCATGCTGGACAGGGACGTGGGGTAGGACACGCACACATTTGCCACTTAGCTCATACTGTTAGTACTGTAAGTGTATTACTATTAGTACCTATATAGTACTGGGTTTTCATTTTGACTTTCTCCTGTCTTTCCGTCTGCAGGCCAACACCAATGTACCCCCCGTCATACCTTGAGCCTGGCATGGGGTGAGTACACCGACTGACGATCACAGCATCAGCCTTGACCCCCCCCCCCCCCCCCCCCCCAGGCCTCGAAATAGTGTTAGAGCAAAGCTTTTAATTAGAAAATAAAGTTGTTGTGCCTTCAAGTCCAGTCCATCTGTACTGACCCTGCTCTGTCCTGTTGCAGGAGACCAACACCATATGGCAACCAGACAGACTACAGGATATTTGAGCTCAACAAACGGCTACAAAACTGGACAGAGGTGAGCGACGATGGCGATTTGGCTGTGCCCTAAGTCTGTGGTGGGAGATTGATTTATTGAAAGATTGATTCACTGATGGTGGGAATATCTTCTCTCCCCTTTACTGTTTGACTGATTTGGTTGTGTGTTGTAGGACTGTGACAATCTCTGGTGGGATGCCTTCACCACAGAGTTCTTTGAGGATGATGCCATGCTCACCATCACCTTTTGTCTAGAGGATGGGCCCAAACGATATAGTACGAAACATTTTGAATTCCAGGGCAGCTATGCTTTATTATGGGATTGCATAGATTTCACCCTCTGTAACCATAACGTGTTAATCTGCATTTGATTTGATACTAAATAAATTTATTGAAACAGTAAATGTATCCTCTCCCTAGCTATCGGCCGGACGCTGATCCCACGGTACTTCCGGAGTATCTTTGAAGGCGGCGCCACTGAGTTGTTCTACACGTTGAAGCACCCTAAAGAGTCCTTCCACACAAACTTTGTGTCTCTGGACTGTGACCAGTGCACCATGGTTACACAGAACGGCAAGCCCATGTTCACACAGGTACGAAAATTCACTTTTTGGTAAATTTGAACATTTGCAAATACACATTACATTCCCCATTTACAATGTATTTTAGTCTCTTTTTCTCCCCCTATTTTCTGTGCACTGTATGATAAGAAACCTTACCTTGCTCTAGGTGTTTGACCTCTAACCTCTCTCTCCTTCAGGTGTGTGTGGAGGGCCGTCTGTACCTGGAGTTCATGTTTGACGACATGATGAGAATCAAGACGTGGCATTTTAGCATCAGACAACATAGAGAAGTCCTGCCTCGCAGCATACTGGCCATGCACGTGAGTCGCAGACACACACACACCAGGGTTTCCGTTAGCCGGTAATAGCAGGCGGTTGGTCAATACATTTTAAATTGGTGCCGACCAATTGTCCCGGAGAAATCCTATTTTGAAATAATGCTGTTTAGTCTATTAATTGATGGAAATACTAGTCGATCGGTCATGCTTATCAGTCTATAGGTTAATTTGCATAATTTAGTTTGCGTACGGTATATTCGTTGTGTTTCAGCATACAGATACAGAGCCTTTGAGCGGAATGTCTGTCAGGCAGTGCTAGAGCTTCTGCTACAGAATCTCAAACAAATGCATAGTTAACCTCTCTGGCGCATGTGGGACGAACTCGTCCCACCTACGTAACAGCCACTGAAATCCAGTGGCGCGATTTTTGAATCGTTAGAAATACTATTACTTCAATTTCTCAAACATATGACTATTTTACAGCTATTTAAAGACAAGAATCTCGTTAATCTAACCCCACTGTCCGATTTCAAAAAGGCTTTACAACGAAAGCAAAACATTAGATTATGTCAGCAGAGTGCCCAGCCAGAAATAATCAGACACCCATTTTTCAAGCTAGCATATCATGTCACATAAACCCAAACCACAGCTAAATGCAGCACTAACCTTTTATGATCTTCATCAGATGACACACCTAGGACATTGTGTTATACAATACATGCATGTCTGTTCAATCAAGTTCATATTTATATCAAAAAACTGCTTTTTACATTAGCATGTGACGTTCAGAAAAAGCATAACCCCCGCAAACTTCCGGGGAATTTACTAACAGTTTGCTAAATTACTCACGATAAACGTTCACAAAAAGCATAACAATTATTTTAAGAATTATAGATACATTACTCCTCTATGCACTCGATATGTCCGATTTTAAAATAGCTTTTCGGATGAAGCACATATTGCAATAATCTAAGTACATAGCCCGGCATCACAGGGCTAGCTATTTAGACACCCACCCAGGTCAGCCTCCACCAAAATCACATTTCCGATAAGAAAAATGTTCTTACCTTGCTTGTTCTTCGTCAGAATACACTGCCAGGACTTCTACTTCAATAACAAATGTTGGTTTGGTCCCAAATAATCCATCGTTATATCCAAACAGCGACGTTTTGTTCGTGAGTTCTAGACACTATCAGAATGCAACATCACGGTCTCGCGCATGGCGCATTGGCGTGACAAAAAATGTCTAAATATTCCATTACCGTACTTCGAAGCATGTCAACCGCTGTTTAAAACCAATTTTTATGCCATTTATCTCGTAGAAAAGTGATAATATTCCGACCGGGAATATGCATTGAGCCTAAACAGCCGAATAAAATTTCTCCTCAGGAGCGAATCGTGCACGCGCCTCATTCAAAGGTCCTCTGAGCCGCCACTTGCCAAAGGCGATAATGTGTTTCAGCCTGAGGCTGCCTCGTCAACCTTCAGGTATTTCCCGGGTTCTGAGAGCCTATCGGAGCCCTGGGAATTGTCACGTTACAGCTAAGATCCTTACTTTTCAATAAACAGATGCAAGACGCACGACTCCTTGTCAGACAGGGTACTTCCTGCTTGAAACCTTGTCAGGTTTTTGCCTGCCATAGGAGTTCTGTTATACTCACAGACACCATTCAAACAGTTTTAGAAAATTCATAGTGTTTTCTATCCAAACCTGAACAATAATATGCATATTGTAGCTTCTGAGTTGGTGTAGGAGGCAGTTAAAAATGGGCACATATTTTTTCCAAAATTCTCAATACTGCCCCCTATCCCAAACAGGTTAACGGAAGTTGGGCTTCATCATTGCGTCACACCACTTTACACTGAGCTGGAGGCAGTATGCATTTTGAAATCGTAGTGCCTTCGGAAAGTATTCAGACCCCTTGACTTTGTTCACATTTTGTTACGTTACAGCCTTACTTTAAAATTCATTAAATAAACAAATATCCCCAGCGATCTACACACAACACACATTTTTGCTAATGTTTTCAAAATAAAACAACGGATACCTTATTTACGTTAGTATTCAGACCCTTTGCTTTGAGACATGAAATTGAGCTCCGGTGCATCCTGTTTCCATTGAAGTCCACCTGTGGTAAATTCAAATGATTGGACATGATTTGGCACACTCCTGTCTTAATAGGGTCCCATAGTTGACAGTGCATGTCAGAGCAAAAACCAAGCCATGAGGTCGAAGGAGACTTGTCAGGATTGAGGCGAAGATGAACAGAGCAAAGTACAGAGATCCTTAAATGAAAACCTGCTCCAGAGCGCCCAGACTGGGGCGACGGTTCACCTTCCAACAGGACAACGCAGGAGTGGCTTCAGGACAAGTCTTTGAATGTTCTTGAGTGGTCCGGACTTGAACCCAATCGAACATCTCTGGAGAGCTGAAAATAGCTGTGCAGAAACGCTCCCCATCCAACTTAACGGAGTTTGACAGGATCTGCAGAGAAAAATGGGAGAAACTTCCCAAATACAGGTGTGCCAAACTTGTAGCGTCCTACCCAAGAAGACTCAAGGCTGTAATCGCTGCCAAAGGTGCTTCAACAAACATTTTACTACGTATTGAGACATTTCTTACCTTGCTTCAAAGTAGCCTACCCAAAATCAGACCATATCCGTGGAGGCAATTATTTTATATAAACTTTCTTTCATTGTCCAGTAACCAAAGGCACAATCCTAGTCACATTAGATCTCCCTTCTTTCAAAGTTTCTAACTGATATGTTCATCTGACACATGAAACCGCTCGCAAGTGCGGTGTGCTTTGACAATGGTGTTATCCCCACTATGGAATGGACATTGCTGCACTAATAATGTGAAGAAATAATAGCATAGCAACATTTTAAGCTAAACGTTCTGATATGTTGCATCAGGTTACATTGGGACAGTTGTGGGAGGATAGACTAGCCTGAGTCTGATATTAACCTACCAATAGAATAGGTTAACTTCCATTGGGGGATAGTAGATTCACGTAGGCTAGTGATTTTGCTGTTACTCGTCTTGTTTGCTGAAGAAAATATGGTAGCCCAGGGGAGTCAGAGGTGAAACTCAAAATAAAATAAGACCGTGGGGGACTGTTTTGCAGTGCTCAAACAAGTTGTTCCTTACTAATTTTGGGGGGAATGGGGAGAAATATAACTGAAAGGCCTTTCAGGTAACGGGTGGGTCACTTGGTGTCCGGTGTGGCGGCTCCTCTGACCGCCTGTGGTAATGAACAACAAGCGAGAGAGAGCGATGAGTCCGGGGTTTCAATACTTGTTCTCAACTTGCACCAGGTGGCATGCTGCTCGGGAATGGGTCCTCTTCTCCAGTTATTCTAAGGTCTAGGCATACCCTCTGCCTGTCTGCTCAAGCGCCCGAGTGACAGCACCTCTACTTATACTCATTTGGGTTAACGAGGGACAGGTGGGACCAATTCCAGGTGGCAATTGGTTGCAGCACCTGGACTGGGTAGTACCAGTGTTGGATCACCAGCCCCAGTTGGTGCCTGTAGAGCTGTCCATGGTGCTGACTCAACTTGGCCTCTCTAGCCCTCTGGTGCTGACCATGGTCCTGCTCCTTCCTTTGTAGCTCCCTGCTGGCCCCCGGGTTGCCACAAAGTAAATGTGGACAGTTATTCTAACATCTTCAAATTACACAGCAGAATTCAGTAAGAAGGACTGCACATCGTTGGATCCTCGACCTGCATGTTCTGTTAATATGAATGACCATAATCTAAATGGGATTTCTGTCATTCTGAGCACTGTGGGTGGACGCCCTAATCAGGTTACACAATACATATGGTCCGGTATATCTCAAATTTCCGGTGCCACAATTTCCTAACGGAAACCCTGACACACATCCACAGATTTGGTGGATTCATTTATGAATTGATTTCCAGACCAGTGTTACTGACCACCTTCCCATGTTTGTTCTCTGCTCTCTTTCCACCCTTCTCTCTTCACTCTCTTCCAAGGTGCAGGACCCTCAGATGCTGGATCAGCTGGCTAAAAACATCACAAGATGTGGCCTGTCCAACTCCACACTCAACTACCTCAGGGTATGTCCAGTCCAGTGGAGGCTGGTGGGAGGAGCTATAGGAGGACAGGCTCATTGTAATGGCCAGAATGGAATTCGTGGAACAGTGTCAAACGTGTTTTCCATAGGTTTTATTTTGTTTGATACTGTTCCATTAATTCCATTGCAGCCATTACAATGATCCCGTCCTCCTATAGCTCCTCCCAACAGCTTGATTAAAGCACTGGTTGTCTCATTCAGTGCTTTAATCAGTGGAAGGGTAAATGTGGTTAGAGATGCTGGTACTTAAGCAGTATTGGTAATCTGTTTCTCTGACTGTCTTTCTCTCATCTAGCTGTGTGTGATCTTGGAGCCGATGCAGGAGTTGATGTCCAGACACAAGACCTACAGTCTGAGTCCCAGAGACTGTCTCAAGACCTGCCTCTTCCAGAAGTGGCAACGCATGGTGGCCCCACCAGGTGACAATCAGACTTTACACAGACAATCCACTTATACACATGTTTGGTAGGGATGGGCATTTGACATTTTTTGACTCTTCCAGTACTCGCATAATTTTTTTTCCCCGAGTACTCTAATACATGTTTACATTTATTTTTAGAATGCAAGGCCCGAACTGGAGAGAGATGTGCACATTTATCTATAGGCCTATGCCAACAGTGCGCAACAATGCCTCATTTCTCATAACCATTACAGATAAATCTTAATTGCTAAATTGCCCCATATTTAATCAATAAAAAAGCAAGCACCATTTAAGATTAATTTATTGAAATTGTAGTCTCAGCTGTCAATTTTTGAACACAATCTTCAAAAAGGCAGTAATCTCAGCAGTGGCGTTGGTTTGTAGAAGCCAATGGCTATGCAATGGCATAGCCTTGCTTTGTTAATTTAGCAGTCAAGATGCTCTTATTTCCTGATCCCTTATCAGTCAAGACACCTTTTTTTATTGTTAAAAAAAAACATGATGTAATATAACAGAATAAAATATATTTTTCCAAATGAAAAAACGTAGTGATGCGCGTCTTGCATCTGGAACAGTTATTCTCAGTGGTAATTTGAAACCGGGCTCAATTTGGCGAGTTGAAAGAAGATTCAGGGTTACAAAACAATCTGTCTTTTCGATATACAGACGTCTAATTTATTTTATTCTGCCTGGTTTTTTGTTTTTTTGTTTTTCAAAATGTATTAAGAGTTTCACAGTAATTACAGCCATGACATCTGTTTGGTGAGTAGGCCTAGGCTTAATGATCCTGATAAATACAATTTTGTGTATTTTCAGTGTGGGACCTGTCTATGTTTAGGGTGTTATAGCATAGGCTAACCAAAATAGACGGGACAGAATTATTCCAAAACTGCTGCTCGTTGTTGGATCACATATCTTCCTACTTCAATCAACCAGTCCATTTTGAATGTGATAAAACTGTCGCCATTTGGCAATGAATGTAGCTTGTGTATCCTATCAGTTAAATACTTTTTTATTGGCTTTTATTTTTGTAGGCCTAACGGGAGCTTGTGTGCACACTCAGCATGCGTGTGTGTAGGGAGTAATGTTCCCTCTAAGCCAGGGGTGGGCAAACTTTTTGGCACGAGGGCCTCATCGGGATTTTGAAATTCAACAGAGGGATGCATTTTTTGGGGGACCAATTGATTGTTAATAATACATTTGCGGGGCCTTGCGAGTGGCATAGCGGTTGAAGTCACTGCATCGCAGTGCTTGAGACGTCACTACAGAACTGGGTTCGATCCCAGGCTGGATCCCAGGCTGTGTCACAGCTGGCCGTGACTGGGAGACCCATGAGGCGGCACACAATTGGCCCAGGGTCGTCCGGGTTTGGAAGACTAATATTTCCTTGTCCCATCGTGCTCTAGCGACTCCTGTCGCGGGCCGGGCGCTTGCACACTGACACGGTCACCAGGTGCGCAGTGTTTCCTCGGACACATTGGTGCGGCTGGCTTCCGGGTTAAGCGGGCATTGTGTCAAGAAGCAGTGCAGCTTGGCTGGATCGTGTTTCAGAGGACGCACGGCTCTCGGCTTTAGCCTCTCCCGAGTCCGTACTGGAATTGACGCAATGGGACAAAACTGTAACTACGAATTGGATATCACCAAATTGGGGAGGAAAAAAGGGGGCCGGATTGAAGTGCCCGTGGGCCCGGATATGTTCCATGGGCCGTACTTTGCCCCCCCCCCCCCCCGCTCTAAGCTGTGCACGGGCAGAAGAAATATCAAAGAAGCACGAGATTGAACTTCACCCAACTTTCTAGTTAACACTATCAACGTTTCCCTCTACTGTGCGAATTGTGGTTGAATCAACGCAATATTAGTCACTTTCAATGCAACATACCAAAACAAAACTAACTATCCAAGAGATTTAATTGTAGTCAGAGATCATTGGAGTAGGATTCTATTGCATTGACGGGCACGAATCAGGCCCATACTCTACACAGACTGGTGTGCCATAACCAATCAGAGCTGCAGTTTCCCTATATGCAAATAAACCATTGCCACATGGGTCTGTGCCATTCACTTTGAACTAGATTGTGTTTACAGCATGTGGTCGCGAGTAGATGCCTTTGCTTTGAGATCAAAGCGAGAGCTGCGTGTAGCCAGCTGTGTACGTTTGTTCATATTCTTTGCTAGTAAGTGAGTTATTAGCCCAGTTGTAGCTAATTTATAGTCACCAATGGGGGGAGTGGTTGCTTCCTACAAGAGTACAAAACATGTGCATTTCTAGCCATCTTTGAAAAGCAAGTCAAGTAAAGAGCTTTTTATTGTATGTTGAGATAGGAATAATAAGCCTTGAATAAGCCAATAGGCAGAGGGTAGCATAATATGTCTGATTCTCTGTAATAATGGAAATAATGAATTGTATTTTGCATCAAACAACACATTTCAGTCATAAACCTGGATAAACAGGTTGTCAATCCCTACATGTTTTTTTTCTTTCTTCAATTGAGTGAATGAGACACTAAGGGGAAAAGGAATCTAGGGAAAAGAACTGTGACGCTTGGTTTCTTTGTTGTGTCCTGCAAATGCACATGTACAAATAGAAAACTAGAGTCAAAGCAAATTAACATTTGTCTTCAAGAGACAATAATACAACTTTTCACTTGCCTGTTTGGGCAGCCACTAATGACATTCCACCAAATAGTTTTATAATGTTTTTTATTTCTGGTTAAAGATTGAGCTTTGACGTCCGTTCGAGTCCTCGATTACTCATGCCCATCCCTAATGTTGGGTAAACCACACAACCTTACTTGAGAATTGAACCCTTTAGCTTGGTGCACAGATGAATCCGATTTTCTCTCTCTCTCTCTCTCACACACACACGCAGCATATGTTTAACTATCCTTGTGGGGACCTAACATTTATTTCCATTCAATCTTATTTTCCCCAACCCTAATTGTAAGCCAAAAATAGCCTTGGGGCTGTCCCAAAAAGGGCAAATTTTCCTTGTTTTTCTATCCTTGTGGGAACTTTTGGGATTCCGGTACTCACGAAGATAGTAATACAAGCCACACACACACACGCTGCAGATCTGTTACACCTCTCCTCCTATTTCTCTCCAGCTGAGCCGGCCAGACAAGCGCCCAACAAGCGGAGGAAAAGGAAGATGTCTGGCGGCAGCAACATGAGCGCTGGTGGAGGAAACAACAGCAAGAAGAAGAGTCCTGCAAACAACTTCCCTCTCTCCACACAGGTACCTGTAAGCATCCCATCTTTACATATATATTTTTTTGTTTTTAATTTAACCTTTTATTTAACTAGGTAAGTCAGTTAAGAACAAATTCTTATTTAGAATGACTGCCTACACTGGCCAAACCCGGACGATGCTGGGCCAATTGTGCGCCGCCTTATTGGACTCCCAATTACAGCCTTTTGGGGGGGGGGGGGGGGGGGGGGGGGTTTGGGACAGGTAACATAGGGGTAGACATTTCTGGTCAGATGGGAGTGATAGGACAGGTGAGAAAGGAATATGGGGGCAGGAAAGATGGGGCTGGTATGATAAGGATATGAGTTTAATAAGACAGGTTTGTAGTCGATAGGAGAAGGCAGGATATGGGGTTGAGAGGAAGAAGGGTGGAGGTGGGGCCTTCTGGGTTTAGGATCAGATTGGGGAAATAGGCTATGGGGAATGGTGGAAGTGTATTAGGTTTATGATGCCAATGACTCCCTGTCTGACGTGAGCCAGTGCTGGGCAGTCCCTGGTCCTCTGGCCTACGGGTCACACACATACAGGAGGTAGACATTACCACGGGTCCTGGATCAGATACTTTATCAACCCTCTAAATGTTAGTTAGGAGTGGAGATGCACCAATCTGATTCTAGGTCTGTGGTTAGGGGTAACTTCTACTTGGAGCAGGTGAGACATTCTGCTCAATCTGCTTTATTGTCCTACAAACTTAGGCACAGCGGTAGTAGCTGGTTTTTATCAAAACGTAGAATTCACAGACAGCTTAGGTGCTATTGGTTGGTTAAGTGAGCCAATGAGACCCGAGGTGGAATGAAAAACCCCATGATGCAGCACTCGAGGATCAGGGCTGCCCACCGCTGACCAATGGGGGAAGGGCAATACTACCCAAATCCCTGGAACAGAGACTGGCATTGGGCCTGCTGTAGATGGTGTTGAATATTTGGGCTGTGTGCCTGAAACCCAGAGCTATGTCTGGTTGTGAGTGGGGTGAGCATTGATGGACACACACAAACATGAGTTATCCTTATTTTCATAGGTACTGAAAGGCTTCATTTAATAATGTCCATATCATTTTAGGCCTTCAAGGACCTAAAGGTTACGTAAAATATTATTCATAAGTGTCATCTAGCCTAAAATCCACCATTACATGTAACCACGGTAGTCCCAGCCCCATCCATCCCATTTTCGAAGTCCTTTGGGATCGTCCATGCTCGGTTCTCCCCCGTGGTTATGGGGATAATGTTCCGGCCCTTGCTGTCCCTCTCTAGGACGTGATGATGGTGGGCGAGCCCACACTGATGGGAGGGGAGTTCGGAGACGAAGATGAGCGTCTGATCACGCGGCTGGAGAACGGCCAGTTCGACACGGCCAACGGAGCGGGGGGCCTGGAGGACGAGGACAGTTTTGGTAGCTCCCCTGCTCTGGGGGGCGCACACTCCCCCTGGAACAACAAGACGCCCAGCAGCCAGGACAGCAAGAATGACGCACAGTAGAGCCACAACCATAAACCCTAACTCACCACCCAGATACGCTACTCATCTACCTGCAAAATGAATCCCACTCACGCTCTCTCTCGCACATGCTCAGTGGTGCTCAACCCCGGCCCTCTTCCCCTTGCTCATCAGTGCTAGGCCTGACTCTGTTCTGTTTGTGTGTGTAAGAGAGCCTGTGCGTACTGGTCAGAGTGTTTGAGTCAGAGCTGGGTTCGGCCTTCTATGATCAGTGCTAGCCATGTTGGCCATTTTGCTGGCGGACATATTGGCGGGTTCTTGTTCCAACCTCGGGTCTCTGGGTGTGTTGCCTTGACAGCGTACCTCTATTTCTGTTGTGCTCACCTCACAGGGAAGGAATACCTAGCTTTATTTATTATCTCTTAGATTTTAGCAGAGTAAAACGTATTGTGTGCACTACAGCATAAATCCAACGTTCAGTTTTTAAAAACTAAATTATTTGTTTTGTAGGACCTGGTTGGAACAAAAACCTGTACACTGCCGGAGCTTGAGGACCGGAGTTGAGAACCGCTACGCTAAACCTAAAACACACACACAACACACGCACGCAACACATACACACACACACAACTCGCTCGCACGCACACACACACACACACACACACACACACACACAGACACTCTGAGGTACTGGAGAGAGATCCTACTTCCCCACCTGGACCAGAGCACCAGGCCATACAGAAGTGGGTTTTAATTTTCTATGTTTTTAGTTTGATTTAAATTTTTTATTTTTATATCAATTTCTAAAAATGAAACAGACAAGCAAACAAATAAATGAAACAAAAATACACCCCAGAATATTCTTTACTGTTTTCCACTATCTTCAATCTATTTTTCTTATGAATTGATGGTGTATTTTGTTCTTTTTATTATGGCTTATATAAAGAAATTGTAAAGCATCAGAAACCTGTGACTGGAGAGGAGAATCTACGGTATGTAACTGTATAAATATTACTGTTAGATCATTTGTATTATTGTCATTAAGATTACTACATCTATGTAATATTGAATTGTCTATGCCTGATACAGTATGTTGCCTGTCAGTGTCAGACATGGTAATGACGTTATAACGAATCCCAGTGATTCGGATCTGAAGGGAAAAGCCACCTCTTTTAATATCCAAGCCTGCACCTTAAATGGCACTATATTCCCTGTGAACTACTTTTGACAATGACCCATAGGGCTATGGTCAAAAGTAGTGCACTATATAGAGCAGTGGTTCTCAAATGTTTTTTCCTGGGGACCCAATTTGAACCAGGTCTGTTGCGGTCCAGTATTTGCATTGCGTTTTTTGTTGCCGAAATGCATACTATTTTCAATGCTATATTGATAGTAAATGTATCAATTATATGACAAGGGAACCGCAGTCCCACCTAAATTATTCAATTATGCCCATATTCTTGAATAATGTTAAACTCACTGGTTTGAGACTACAAAATCAACCCAATCTGCTAAATTGTGCTGCTAATAACACTATATTGAAAATACTGTGATTTGAGGTTAAATTAAATTTAGGTTCATTATAATTGTTTGTCGTTTAACTTCAGACTTGAGTATATATTTTATTTTTTAACTCAGACACTCGCGCCCCATTCAAAACCTCACATGAGACCCACCAGGTGAGAATCGCTGATCTAGAGGATAGGGTGCCTGTTGAGACCCATCCCAACTCCCTGTCTACTTATCTGCTCAGTACCTCACGTCCACACCTCAGACAGTACAGACACGTATTTTCTCTCTTCGATATGCTACGAAAACTTTTGAAGACAATTTTGGCACGGCATTGTAAGATATAAGAAAACAACACATTTTGTATTGGCTTGCGTTTCCCAATAATTTGTAATCACTATTTTTGAAAGCTACAAACCAAGAAGCTACTTTGCAAGATCCTTTTAAATATTGATCCCCGATATGCTATTTGTTTGTATTACAAATAATTTTGTGCGCTTTTTCCTCATGTTTTTGTGTCTTTGTGCTTGTATATTTAAGGTAGTTTCTGTATAATTGTTATTCTAAGTATCCTTCCTTAGATCAACACCCTATGGCATCTCTCCAATGTAAAGATACATTTTTTTTTTTTTTAACTGTTTAGAAATTACATTCAAGGGTACAACCACCATTCACGAGAGCTGGCTATGAATTTTTGTTCTACATACAATTTATTTATTTTGATACCGATGCCAATGGCTAGGTTTCCATCCACTTTGCGACAGATTTTCATGCAAATATTCTAAAATCTGCATAAAACAATATGCGGAATTTCCTACCAGAGATGTTTCCATCAAACTGACTTTTTGCTGATAAAAGGCTGTGTGCGATGACGTGGTAGACAAAAATAACTTATGCAGTTAAATTCTCATGTATTCAAGTTAAATAGGTTTTCCATTGCATTTTCAACTCTACTGATGGTTTTCTCACAAACATTGTTGCATTTATATAGCAAATGTGTGCGCTCTGGTTTTGACACTTGCACTGTAGCCAACAGCACACAGATACAGTGCGGGTAGGCTACCTACATTATAAGATTATGGATAAGAGCGATTTAATATTTTATTGCTCAAACTGCAGCCAAGCATCTATCATTTCACCAGAATAAGACCCTCAATATTTAGTGGAAAGGAGCATCAAGTTCATCACCTTGCACATTCACCACCCTAAGTTCATTTATTTAATCTGTAGCCTACTTTAAACTGCATGGTTTCCCGAGTCGTCGTGGGAGAACCATATACCATATCATCGCGTGACTCCCAAGTTTACAAAAATATTATGGTTATTATATCAATATTTGCACATAAAGGTGTTTCACCCCCTTTGTCTTGCAAAATTAATTTTAGAGACGCAAAAAGATGCCACCATGTCGAACAAACAAATTGGCTGTCAGCTTTTATAAAATTGTACCAGCATTTCCTGTTTCCATCAGCCCTGTCAATACTTTTTTATGCGTCAGGTAATTCATCTGCATGAAATGGTTGGATGGAAACCTGGTTAATGAGTTTGCAAGTTCATGTACAATATGTATGCCTTTGACCTCAATGTCATTTTGTAGGCTTTTCTGGCTATGTGATCTCAACTATACTTCACATTTTCAATAACTGACCCCAATGTCACGATCAACATTTAGATGTCTGAAAAGACTAGAGAATTACATTATTTTCACATGCTTTTACATATGTTTCTCATAGGTAACTTGACATGATTTTCAGTCAAGTCAATAGGAAGAAATCACCATAGGAAAAAAAAGATTATAGAAAAAGGACTACTTAAAAATAAAATCTATGTAAAATCCATCAGGACCTAAGTTGAACGAGTAATGCATTTCTCGCTCTCTATATATATATTAATCTTTAACGCTGCATTGTTGAAAGACCTGTAAGTAAGCATTTCACTGTTAGCCTACACCTGTTGTTTAGGAAGCATGTGACAAATAAAATTTGATTTGACAGTGATGAATGATTCCTTTGCTTTCTCTGTACATAACTTGGTGTAGATACTTAGTTTCACCACCAGGGGTCCCCAGAGTTTGAGCAGCCCACAAGTCTGCATGATCAACCCTCTTTCCTAACTCCCAAACTGTCTCTAAATCCATTCAGACATCACCAGACTTAACTGTATAATGTTTTCAACTTTCCAATCAAGTTCTCTTCAGCAGGCTGACTGAATAGAATCTGTGGCACGTCTCAAATCACACCCTATATAGGGCACTATCACGTATAGCGCTGGTCAAAAGTAGTAGCGTCTGAGTGGTGTGATGTACCCATACATGTCCCTGTTAGTGCATCATAGGCGTGGTTTGATATACGGTTTATATTATATTTTGCTGAGTTTCTGCAATTTATTCATGTAACGGTATCAATAAAGACACTTTCACTTAAGCGCAGTTGACTGAGGTTCTTCACTTGCTATGTCTGTTCTAAGCACAGAGGCAAATCTGTGTAAGTCAACTTATCACTGTCTTGCATTGATGTCAATAGGAGACAGTGAAAATGTGACTTAAGTGGAAGTTAGGTTTTGCCTGAGTTAGAGGGTGGGTAAATAAGTGTTTTAGTAGCCTCAGGCCTTCGAAGGTATAGAGACAGACTGACTTTTGGCAAATTGTCCTTCATGTTAGCACGTGAAGCTCCAAGACTAGAATGCAATTTCCAAGAATGTTATTTCCGTTCTAAAATATCACGTCTGGTTATAAGAAGACTGTTGATACAATTTGGCAGATGTGATGTGGGGGATGATAATGAGTAGAATTGATTATGACTGACATTTCCTCACTGGGGTGCCACTTTGGTTTTTGAAGTGGGGGGGTCCTCCCCAAGCATTTTTTATTTTTTTAAATTTTAAAGCTAATTTCCTGCATTTTTACACAATCCAATATGCCATCTCTATTTAGAACAAAAAGTAAGCAAAAATGCCCACAGTCATCAAGCTTGGTAAGAGATTATTAAATATGTTTAAGTGATTTAATAAGACTGAACTAGATCAAAGGTAATTCAATAATACATATTGTGTTGCACCTTTTAACCAATAGTCAAACAAATGAACAACTCTTTAAAAAAAATAAGACTTTTGATTCTCTTAATTAAGACATATCAACCGCCTGCTCGCCAGACCCCCACCAGTGTAGTCAATAACTCAACTCTCTCCCAACACAATTTCCTTCCCAGTTCACAAGGCTTTGAAACAAGAAACAAAACCCACACCTCAAATATACATTAACACACACAAAATCTGAAAATCCTCCATATAATTAATAGTAATTGTACTGTAGCGCTCTTTTTACTTTCACACAATATAGCTGTCTTGCCCTGTCCAGTCCCTAGGGGTCCACCAATAAACCCCACTCGGCTTTAGGATCTTAGTGAAACATTCATTATTGGTTTCGGGTGTTAGGCCAAGGCCATAATGACAACCCATAGGACGGCAGACCCCCAGGGCCAGGACTGAGCAGCCCAGCAGCTAGGGATTGCCTGAATGGGTATCTCCCCTAATGTGGGCATGTTTTCAATACAGACTCTTTTAGTCACACTGTATTCCAAGTAAGGCATCCAGGCCTCATGAAAGTTGCACAGTATACCCTTAATCTTGTAATACATCAAATCTAGTGATACATAACTTGACATTGTAGGAGGATAACCAATCTTCCAATTAATGTTAATACATTTGTAAGCCGCTGTAAATGCTTGGTTAAGCATTTTCTTCAGATAACTCTCCAGTATCCCCATTTCCAAGGAAACAAAAACAGGGAGAATGGTGAATTTGTAGACTTACTGAGATAAAAGAACATGCTCTTTGCCAGAATTCAGACAGCCTCCTGCAGAGGAATGACATTTCTGAGTGCATGTAATTCAGTTTCACTGGCATGTAGTACGTTCTATGGATGGTCTTAGACTGCAGTAATTTATGTCTGAGATTATATGAACATGACTGGGCATTCTAACATATCTGTATCAATTCATCATCATCATCAATAGCTTCTATCAGGTCTTCCTCACATTTTTGCTTTACATGTTTTGTGTCATTGGGAAAAGCCTCTCAACCCTGGATACAGTTTGGAAATCAACTTTGGAGGTTTGTTAGACTGCCTTAAAATAGCATCTGGCTTGTGCAGTGTTTTCTGCATAGAGAAAATAAAGTGTTATCTGCAAAAATTCACCTCCCCTCTGTCACAGACTGGTCTTCCCTGGCTGCCCGACCCTGCTGAGACCCCTGTCACAATCTGATCCTCCTAAAATGAGGCATGACAAATAATTACCTTGGTGTGCATTTATTCATTATATTATCTAAGAATAGAATCAATGGTTCATTAATTGAAATTACCATTATTCCCAGATCCCCGACTGTAACTTTAAGCTTAAACTGCTGTACTATAGCTACTGTAGGTCTACCCATCAACTCAAGATGGAATTTTGTACCGTTCACTGATTTTTAATTTACTGCCAAATTCACCTGAGCTCTCTGTAGATTGGTCTTCCCTGGCTGTCTGATCCTGTTAAGAAATGCTGAGCATAGTGTTGTGTACTGACTGCACTAGATGGCTGTATTCCCACGGGATGACAGGTCCCGACAGATCATTTCGCGCCAATGGCATTTTTCATGCTGCCGGTCATACAGACGACTTCGGGATTAAATATTTTTGTTGTCCCACAGATTATTTGGAAAAGGTCATCTTTCTGCTTTGTATGAGTTAGCCTACCAAATTGTATTAGAAGCACACATTTTTCAAACTGTTCACACACAGAATTCGCTGCTTCAACTTCAGTAGCCTACCTCTCCTAGTTGGGCGTGAGAGTTCAAGTGGGTTTAGTATGTGTGGTCTCATTGAAACAGAGTAGGCTGCAAGAGCGGAGAAGCACGTGGCAGTTAACTTGAATATGAAATGAACTTAAACATGATTAGAGTGTAGTTTTACTGCAGTGTCTGTAAATGCGTATTGATAATGGAAAGAAGGGGAGGGCGCTCAACCAACGTCAGACAAAGTACAATCAAATGTAATAAACGAAAAGGAAAAGCCACAACGCGCACATAGGTTAGGCTACTATGGTGTGTGAGCATTGCGCCTTTGCGCCTAGTATTGATTACCTATTTATTTGTATATGCCTGCAAATCGTCCTCCTAAAAAGTAGGCTATATCCTATAGGCCTATGCAAAATGTAGCAAGTGTCGTCATCATTCTCGCTGCTTCCCGTTCAGTAACCATACCTGTGAGGTCAGGTGCGCGTGCGGTCTCAATTAGAATATACAGTCGTGGCCAAAAGTTTTGAGAATGACACAAATATTAATTTTCACAAAGTCTGCTGCCTCAGTTTGTATGATGGCAATTTGCATATACTCCAGAATGTTATGAAGATTGATCAGATGAATTGCAATTAATTGCAAAGTCCCTCTTTGCCATGCAAATGAACTGAACCCCCCCCCCCTCCCCAAAAAAAATAACATTTCAACTGCATTTCAGCCCTGTCACAAAAGGTTCTTGCTGAGCTATGCTCAACTCTCCCATTCTGGTCCAGCCAGCTTTCCAGAAGCTTTGCCTTCACACAGCCTAAATCCAACCAGCTGAACACTCCAAACAGCCTACCTGACTACTCGAAGTTATCCGCATGGTCCTAAAGCACACTGTTGCCACTTTTTGTATCACATTGCCTTTATAAAACTGGAGAGGGGATGCTGTTTCAGAATGTGAGGGTGGACATGACCCCCCTGTCCCCAGTGAAAGTTGCACCCCTGTGTTCTCATTCCCACGAATGAGTGATAAGGGTGGGTGTGTGAGTTTTGGCAGACGCTCCTGTGCCAAGCGTATGCTTCAGATTATGGTGAAACTGACTGCATAGCATAAACGTGCTACGGGTATATAAATGTGTAAAGTGATCAAATTAAGTTAGTTGTGAAAGATTTTCTAGACAACGTTTGCATGTTTCTCTTCTCTGACAACAAAAGCTGATTCAAAGGGTGTGTGGCAGATATCAAAACTATACTCGGTGAAAGGTGGCAATTGAGGAGGGAAGGACACTTCCGTTCACCTACTAACAAATTGACACTCTCCTCGACCACTTATCGGTTTCCGGGTCTCAGAGGAGAGAGGACAGAGGATGGTCTTTTGGCCCAAACTAGAGAACCCCAGGGCCTGTGTGTTTTGAGGCTGAAGGGTCATCGGTCACAATCAGCAGTGGCTGGTGGGAGATGGTGGCAAGTTTGGCTAAGGGATCAGTGTATCAGCGTGTCCTGTCATCTACTCCTCTCACCTCTGACCCATACAGAAGCACCCTACACCTAGGGTCACATATCCTCAGGTAAGGATGCTCTCTAAATGACACTAACCAACACTATCATAATGTTCAATCAAAACTTTCATGTTCTATCTTAAAACACTGTTTTATTGTTTTAGTTAAAGGTTAAATAAAAAAAAAATGCACTGGTCCATGTTGCAAAGTGCCTCTCAGAGCCAATGAGCTACTGGTTATATGGCCACTATAAAATCGATATTATATTCCAGTAGAGGCATGTTCTTTTGACAATGATGGCTTTTATATGTGATATCAACATTTTATATAATATGACCTTTATAATTGACTTTTTCCATAATGCACATAAAACCAAGTGATGGAAGAGCGGT
Source organism: Salmo trutta (assembly GCF_901001165.1). Taxonomy (NCBI): domain Eukaryota; kingdom Metazoa; phylum Chordata; class Actinopteri; order Salmoniformes; family Salmonidae; genus Salmo; species Salmo trutta. Next base: position 30,135,165 of record NC_042961.1, read on the forward strand.
TAGGTGAGGCCTGGGTTGTGTTCATTAGACTACGTAAATGAAAATGAGCGGTTCTTATATACAACAACAATTATGAGCGGTTCTTATTGGCCAAGTCCAGGTAGTTCCTCCCTGTTTCAGTCCGTTTTCTTCTGTTTGGTACCTAATGACCATGACCCTTTTTGTTTTGACACTGGCTGCCTCTGTGATGATGATGGGAGGAGATGAGAGATGGATGCGTCCCAAATGGCACCCTGTTCCCTATATACTGCACTACTTTTGACCAGAGCCCTTAGGTCCTGGTCAAAAGTAGTGCACCAAATAGGGAGTAGAGTGCCATTTGGGACTTGCCCATGGACTCTGTGGGTTAATGTTTACCTCCGCTTCACTCCTGAGTCCTGTCCTGCTTCCTGAGGGAGAGAGATGAGAACATTGGCCAGCGTAGGGTCGGTGGACGAGTCGATGGACATGTTGTTCTGCAGACATTAAAATAAACATAAAGGATTACCTTGTCAAACACAGTTAATACATGACAGATAGTTTACAGGTTTATTGTACACTGCTCAAAAAAATAAAGGGAACACTTAAACAACACAATGTAACTCCAAGTCAATCACACTTCTGTGAAATCAAACTGTCCACTTAGTAGGGCAACACTGATTGACAATAAATTTCACATGCTGTTGTGCAAATGGAATAGACAACAGGTGGAAATTATAGGCAAATAGCAAGAAATCCCCAATAAAGGAGTGGTTCTGCAGGTGGGGACCACAGACCACTTCTCAGTTCCTATGCTTCCTGGCTGATGTTTTGGTCACTTGAATGCTGGCGGTGCTTTCACTCTAGTGGTAGCATGAAACGGAGTCTACAACCCACACAAGTGGCTCAGGTAGTGCAGCTCATCCAGGATGGCACATCAATGCGAGCTGTGGCAAGAAGGTTTGCTGTGTCTGTCAGCGTAGTGTCCAGAGCATGGAGGCGCTACCAGGAGACAGGCCAGTACATCAGGAGACATGGAGGAGGCCGTAGGAGGGCAACAACCCAGCAGCAGGACCGCTACTCCGCCTTTGTGCAAGGAGGAGCAGAAGGAGCACTGCCAGAGCCCTGCATAATGACCTCCAGCAGGCCACAAATGTGCATGTGTCTCCTCAAATGGTCAGAAACAGACTCCATGAGGGTGGTATGAGGGCCCGACGTCCACAGGTGGGGGTTGTGCTTACAGCCCAACACCATGCAGGACGTTTGGCATTTGCCAGAGAACACCAAGATTGGCAAATTCGCCACTGGCGCCCTGTGCTCTTCACAGATGAAAGCAGGTTCACACTGAGCACATGTGACAGACGTGACAGAGTCTGGAGACGCTGTGGAGAACGTTCTGCTGCCTGCAACATCCTCCAGCATGACCGGTTTGGCGGTGGGTCAGTCATGGTGTGGGATGGCATTTCTTTGGGGGGCCGCACAGCCCTCCATGTGCTCATCAGAGGTAGCCTGACTGCCATTAGGTACCGAGATGAGATCCTCAGACCCCTTGTGAGACCATATGCTGGTGCGGTTGGCCCTGGGTTCCTCCTAATGCAAGACAATGCTAGACCTCATGTGGCTGGAGTGTGTCAGCAGTTCCTGCAAGAGGAAGGCATTGATGCTATGGACTGGCCCCCCGTTCCCCAGACCTGAATCCTATTGAGCACATCTGGGACATCATGTCTCGCTCCATCCACCAACGCCACGTTGCACCACAGACTGTCCAGGAGGATGCTTTAGTCCAGGTCTGGGAGGAGATCCCTCAGGAGACCATCCGCCACCTCATCAGGAGCATGCCCAGGCGTTGTAGGGAGGTCATACAGGCATGTGGAGGCCACACACACTACTGAGCCTCATTTTGACTTGTTTTAAGGACATTACATCAAAGTTCGATCAGCTTGTAGTGTGGTTTTCCACTTTAATTTTGAGTGTGACTCCAAATCCAGACCTCCATGGGTTGATAAATTGGATTTCTATTGATTATTTTTGTGTGATTTTGTTGTCAGCACATTAAACTATGTAAAGAAAAAAGTATTTAATAACATTATTTATTTCATTCAGATCTAGGATGTGTTGTTTAAGTGTTCCCTTTATTTTTTTGAGCAGTATATATCAATGTGAGGAAATTACAGGAGATTATCTCAGACTTTATATTCATATCCTTTATTGGCCAGTGGCCATAAACGTCTTATCTAGTCAGGTCAGATCTGCTGATGTGTTCCATTAAAGACCCGGTGGAATCAAAATTCAGTTTGTCGTGTGTTGTATATCATGTTGTACAGTTGATGAAACTAACACTATAAGAGGGGGAAAATGTTTTGTAGTGTCTTCTTCCCGACTGTCTTGGTGTGTTTGAACCATGATAGTTTGTTGGTGATGTGGACACCAAGGATCTTAAAATTCTCCACCTGCTCCACTACAGCCCCGTCGATGTGAATGGTGGCGTGTTCGGACGTAATTTTCCTGTAGTCCACAATCATCTCCTTTGTCTTGCTCACATTGAGGCAGAGGTTGTTATCCTGGCACCACACTGCCAGGTCTCTGACCTCCTCCCTGTAGGCTGTCTCATCACTGTTGGTGATCAGGCCTCCCACTGTTGTGTCGTCTGCAAACTTAACGATGGTGTTGGAGTCGTGCTTGGCCACACAGTCGTGGGTGAACAGGGAATACAGGAGTTGACTAAGCACGCACCCCTGAGGGGACCCAGTGTTGAGGATCAGCGTGGCAGATGTGTTGTTGTCTACCCTTACCACCTGAGGGCGGCCCGTCATGAAGTCCAGGATCCAGTTGCAGAGGGAGATGTTTAGTCCGAGGGTCCTTAGCTTAGTGATGAGCTTTGTGGGCACTATGGTGTTGAATGCTGAGCTGTAGTCAATGAACAGCATTCTCACAAAGGTGTTCCTTTTGTCCAGGTGGGAAAGGGCAGTGTGGAGTGCGATTGAGATTGCTTCATCTGTTGATCTGTTGGGGCGTTCTGCAAATTGGAGTGGGTCTAGGGTTTCCGGGATGATGGTGTTGATGTGAGTCATGACAAGCCTTTCAAAGCACTTCATGGCTACCGACGTGAGTGCTGCGGGGCGGTAGTCATTTAGGCAGGTTACCTTCGCTTTCTTGGGCACAGGGACTAGGGTGGTCTGCTTGAAACATGTAGGTAATACAGTCAGGGACAGGTTGAAAAGGTCAGTAAAGATACTTGCCCGTTGGTTTGCGTATGCTCCGAGTACACGTCCTGGTAATCCGTCTAGCCCCCGCGGCCTTGTGAATGTTGACCTATTCACATCGGCTACGGAGAGCGTGATCACACCATCGTCCTGAACAGCTGGTGTTCTCATGCATGCTTCAGTGTTACTTGCCTCGAAGCGAGCATGAAAGGTAGGAAGCTCATCTGGTAGGCTCGCGTCACTGGGCAGCTTTCGGCTGGCTTTCCCTTTTGTGTGATGTTGATATAAAAATGTTTGCATTGGGCCTTTGACATTTATTTTTAAATGTAACCTTTATTTAACTAGGCAAGTCAATTAAGAACAAAATCTTATGTACAATGACACCATACCGGGGAACAGTGGGTTAACTGCCTTGTTCAGAACGAGACATTTTTACGTTGTCAGCTCGAGGATTCGATCCAGCAACCGTTTGATTACTGGCCCAACGCTCTAACCACTAGGCTACTTGCCGCCTAACATTCATGTTTATAATAAGAGGGAATCTTTTGTGTAATATTCCCCCCTAGGATATCCCATACAGTACTATTTTCAGCACAGTGCAGTGTACATTGTAGTCTCTGGTGACAGACTGCCATATGAGTAACCAAATCGTGTAGCTGGCCAGCAGGCATGTGGGATTTGGTTCTGTGTTCTCAATATTATACATTCCTACTCCATCTCCTCACATAACAATAGTCTTGTCATTAAAGGTTATCACTGAAATGACTGAGTATATTGTTTGTTAATATTTACAAGACAAATGAATGACATTCAAAGGTAACTCACATCATTTTGAATGTACTATTTTAATCTAACTTCCTGAAACCCTGCCCTCATTTCCTCTGCATTTACCTGCCTATGTTCCGCTAGTCACTACCTGCATATTTGGGCTGTGTTGTTACATGTATAAGCACCTTGTCACTGGTGATGTGGATTGGTGGTGGTATTTCATCAGAGAACGTATATATATTCCAAACCCTTTGTCTTATTTTTTTGCCTGTTGAACGAATGAATGAATGAGTGAATGGGTAACACTTTATAATAAGTATCATGAAAAAAACATTTTTTTCTGCTTGGGTAAGATGGGAAGGATCTGAAGTTAGGACAGCTGCTTTCTTAGCATTGTTTTTTAAATTTTTTTAAGAAGGGAGTTTCCCTTTACTGCATGCTTTTGACAGAATTTTGGACATGTTTTAGATAACTACTTATTTAAAGTAGGCCTTTAAGCATTACGCACAAGTCATAAGCATTTATAACATTTACAATAATTGATGAAGCATTTATAAGCATTTATAATGGCATATTTATGTGTTCCAAATTAAGGTGTACATATTGTGTGGCTTTGTGTGTGACCCATCCCTTTATTAGACACAGCTTCAGTAAATCAAGTTACATCGATAAACACACTCCGAGTGATACATGATACAGTGTGACTTAGGGATACATACATGGATGTACTTGAAACATACAGTATATTACCATAAACTATAAACAGTGTCATATCCCGTTACGGCCAGGAGAGTCATTAGGTTCCACTGTAAACTATGTTGTAATTACAATATACTTCTCTTTTTCTAAGTCCGGTGAATGACAGTGATGTCTCTGAGTAACATTCACATTTTGAAACAGACTGTAATTTGTGGACTGTAGTTGACATTTCCTAGCAATGTTCTATTGACCACTTGGGCTTGATCCAAGATGAGGAAAATCACTTATGTATAGTAGCCTTTCACTGCTTAGCAGTGGTGGAAAAAGTACCCAATTGTCATAATTGAGTACAAGTAAAGATACCTAATAGAAAATGACTCAAGTAAAAGTGAGTCACCCAGTTCAATTCCACTTGAGTAAAAGTCTAAAAGTATTTGGTTTTAAATATACTTAAGTATCAAAAGTAAATGTTATTGCAAAAATATACAGTACCAGTCAAAAGTTTGGACACACCTACTCATTCCAGGGTTTTTCTTTATTTTTTTACTATTTTCTACATTGTAAAATAATAGTGAAGACTGTTATAAGTAATGTATTGAGTAGTTTTGGGTGTCCGGGAAAATGTATGGAATAAAAAATACATAATTTTCTTTAGAAATGTAGTGAGGTAAAAGGAATCAAAAATATGAATAGTAAAGTACAGATACCCCAAAAAAACGACTTAATTAAGTAGTACTTAAAATACTTGTAACTTATGTACTTTACACCACTGCTGCTAAGCGACCACCCCCTCCTCAAAGTATTTGTTTTGCTCCCACCCTCCCCCCATGTCTCTCTTTCTCTCGCTCTTGTCCAGTTAAAACCCTTTCTTTCTCCCTCCTCCAATCCCTTCTTCCCTCCCTCTATTCTCAGTGCCAGTATTTCACAGACAGGCAGGGAGAGAGGCAGTCAACTTGACCTTCACCAGAGCAGTTGTAGACCCTATCAGATTTATCAAGGAAGGGACTAATACATACTCCCTCACACCGGACACACATACTAACACACTAGTGGGGAGACCAGGGCAGAGACCAGACACACACACTCCCTCACCTGTGCTTTGCAGATTGGAGACACACCTGCAGTCCAGGAAGCGGACACACACACTCAAACTCACCCACTCACCTGGACTATATTCTCTACGCTCCAGCTCTACTGGTTAACCTCTTTCCTGACTCGACTGAAGGAACAGGTAAAGTTCTGTCTTCGGTCCCTTCCTCTCTCCGATATCACTATCCTCTCTAGTCTCCAACACACTCTACTTTCTTTCCTCTTCTTTCCCGTCCTCTCACTCTCCAATTATCTGTCTCCCCTTCTCCTCAAAACACTCCCAGAACCTCATACAGGGAAAGTAGGCTAACAGCTCTGCCGTTAGCTCCCAGAGATACTGAGGTAAACACCCAGAGGCAATAGCAGTAGTTAAAATTGTTGAGGTAGCTGTACAAGTCTGCTGTTGTAATTAATAAAGCCACTTTTCTATAGAAAAGCTAGGGCGTAGTTATATACAGCTGAACTAGCAGTAGTTGGAGAGCGTTGGACTCCAGGACTGGTTGACTGTGTGTTCTGTGTTCCAATAGGACTGTGTGTGTAGTGTACAAAGGAGCCTGACATCCTGCTCTCTCTCTCTGCTCTACTCTCAACAGAACTCTGTTTACACTGTGGGAAGTGAGTGAGAGCTTTTCAGTCTGTACTTTCTCTCTTGCTTTCTTTTACTCTTTATTTCTTACTCTCTCTCCCTATCTATGTTTCTCTATATCTATTTTGTCTCTCTTTCCGTTGTCCTAGTATTGTGTAATCAAGTGACAATGCCAGAAAAGCTGGTGTTTGGAAGATGTATTGGCACGGGTGTTGTTAGGCCTGACTTTTTTCCTCCAAACACCGACTCCGAGGGCATTGTCAACGGGTTACCGACATATTCAAATAATGATTGACATATTTATATGAAAAACATTCAGAATTTATTCATACTACTTCATCCTTCCACAAGATATAGTCCCGACACAAATCTAGGGTTGCTACCCAAGCCGGCTGGTCGTTTGTTCTATCAGTTCGGTTGTCAGAGAAACGACCCGGTCGTTCAGTCTTTTTGTTCTGTATCTATGGAACATTCCTATCCCTTGCTTGCTAACAGCTAGAATAACAACAGTAGTTGCATTTGTTTAAGCTGTTTCCTAGTGACATTTTATTTGAATACTTCCATAACAATGAGCTAATGAGGTGCGATTTCGCATAGAAATTGTGCTCTCTCGTCAGGACACTGTTGTTCAGAGGAGCTAGCCAACAACACCGCTAACACAATCACTTCAAACTGAAGCTGGAAAGACTGCAAACTAGCTGCACTTCGTTTTGTTTGAGCTTTTTTCAATTTACATTTCTTTGTAAATATCCATAAAAATGATGCCAGCTGATTCATGTTTTCGACTGGCTGAGAAATGCGGCCTGCCTGTCTGTCACGTTCATTACTATGGGACAGCTGGAGATCGAATTGGAGTATTGAAACAATGTTGCAAATGTCTGATAGACAGACAACAATATACTCCGCTGTTGACAACTAAATATTAGTCTGAAAGAAATGTGAGATAATGTCTAGATGCTTTTAATAGTGGAGATTACGTTTATACATTTCCTGACTGGGCTGATGAGGCAGGGGATTGCGCAGTCAGATGGAACAGAGTAAATAGGCATTTTAACGTCGTAGATTTAGCCGGTGGTAACTTGTGGCAGAGACACCGGCTCTAATGCAGTTTTAACCAATCAGCATTCAGGAATAGACCCACCCATTGTATAAAGAAATAAAATGTACTGAAACTTGTTGGACAAACATTGACATTGCAATACTGTGTTTGAGCTCATGCAAAACCAGCAAAAGCTTTTCTCTTTACTTTACAAACAGAATACCGGTATGTTCAGTCACACAATCTTAGTAAGCAGGACCAAGATCAAGTTTCATGTTTTTTATGTCACATGCACAAATACAGTGAAACGCCTTTCTTGCAAACTCAAAACCCAACAATGTAATAATCAATAACAATGTAATACTATAAAAAAACCACGAGAAATAAGAAGAAACATGTAAGTAAACAAGCATACTATATACAGGGTCAGTTCCAATACCGTATTTACAATGTGCAGGGATACTGTAATGATGGAGGTAGATATGAATAGGGGTAAGGTGACTAGGTAACAGGATATAAGATTAACAGAGTAGTAGCAGCTTGTATGTGAGTGGCTGTGCGTGTGTGTAGAGTCAGTATAAATGTTTGTGCATATTGTGTGAGTGAGAAGATGATGGAGTGAGTAGTGTGTAGAGCTCTGTGAGTGTGCTAGAGACAGAGCAAAAATAATAATAAAATGTCAATGAAGATACAAGGTGAAGTCCAATAATCTGTGTAGCTATTTTGTTAGCTATTTATCAGTCTTACTGCTTGGGGATAGAAGCCGTTCAAGAGCCTGTTAGTTGATGCACTGGTACCACTTGCAGTGCGGAAGTAGAGAGAATAGTCTATGGCTTGGGTGGTTGGAATCTAACAATTTTCCGGGCCTTCCTTTTACACCGCCTGATATAGAGGTCCTGGATTGCTGGGAGCTCGGCCCCAGTGATGTACAGAGGCTGTCCACACCACCCTCTGTAGTGTCATGCAATAGAGGGCGGTGCTATTGCCATACAAGGCAGTAATGCTCTCAATGGTACAGCTGTAGAACTTGTTGAGGATTTGAGGGCCCATGCAAAATGTTTTCAACCTCCTGAGGGGGAAGAGGCTCTGTCGCACCTTCTTCACGACTTTGCGTGTGTTTGGACCATTTAAAGTCTTTAGTGATTTGGACACCAAGGAACTTCTTGACCTGCTCCACTGCAGCCCCGTCGATGTGGATGGGGGCGTGCTTGCCCCCATCCACATGTCACATGCACAAGTGCAGTGAAATGCCTTTCTTGCAAACTCAAAACCCAATAATCAATAACAATGTACAGCTGAAGTCGGAAGTTTACATACACCTTAGCCAAATACATTTGAAATCAGTTTTTCACAATTCCTGACATTTAATCCTAGTAAAACTCCCCTGTCTTAGGTCAGTTAGGATCACCACTTTATTTTAAGAATGTGAAATGTCAGAATAATAGTAGAGAGAATTATATATTTCAGCTTTTATTTCTTTCATCACATTCCCAGTGGGTCAGAAGTTTACATACACTCAATTAGTATTTGGTAGCATTGCCTTTAAATTGTTTAACTTCGGTCAAACGTTTTGGGTAGCTTCCCACAAGCTTCCCCCAATAGGTTGGGTGAATTTTGGCCCATTCCACCTGACAGGGCTGGTGTAACTGAGTCAGGTTTGTAGACCTCTTTGCTCTCACATGCTTTTTCAGTTCTGCCCACAAATTTTCTACGGAATTGAAGTCAGGGGTTTGTGATGGCCACTCCAATACCATGACTTTGTTGTCCTTAAGCCATTTTGCCACAACTTTGGAAGTATGCTTTGGGTCATTGTCCATTTGGAAGACCCATTTGCGACCAAGCTTTAATTTCCTGACTGATGTCTTGAGAAGTTGCTTCAATATATCCACATAATTTTCTTCCTCATGATGCCATCAATTTTGTGAAGTGCACCAGTCCCTCCTGCAGCAAAGCACCCCCACAACATGATGCTGCCACCCCCGTGCTTCACGGTTGGGATGGTGTTCTTCGGCTTGCAAGCCTCCCCCTTTTTCCTCCAAACATAATGATGGTCATTACAGCCAAACAGTTCTATTGTTGTTTCATCAGACCAGAGGACGTTTCTCCAAAAAGTACGACCTTTGTCCCCATGTGCAGTTGCAAACCGTAGTCTATGGCGGTTTTGGAGCAGTGGCTTTTTCCTTGCTGAGCAGCCTTTCAGGTTATGTCGATATAGCACTCGTTTTACTGTGGATATAGATACTTTTGTACCTGTTTCCTCCAGCATCTTCACAAGGTCCTTTGCTGTTGTTCTGGGATTGTTTTGCACTTTTCGCACCAATGTACGTTCATCTCTAGGAGACAGAACATGTCTCCTTCCTGAGCGGTATGACGGCTGCGTGGTCCCATGGTGTTTATACTTGCGTACTGTTGTTTGTACAGATGAACGTGGTACCTTCAGACATTTGGAAATTGCTCCCAAGGATGAACCAGACTTGTGGAGGTCTACAATTATTTTTCTGAGGTCTTGGCTGATTTCTTTTGATTTTCCCATGATGTCAAGCAAAGAGGTACTGAGTTTGAAGGTTGGCCTTGAAATACATCCACAGGTACACCTCCAATTCACACACATGATGTCAATTAGCCTATCAGAAGCTTCTAAAGCCATGACATCATTTTCTAGAATTTTCCAAGCTGTTTAAAGGCACAGTAAATTTAGTTTATGTAAACTTCTGACCCACTGGAATTGTGATACAGTGAATTATAAGTGAAATAATCTGTCTGTAAACAATTATTGGAAAAATGACTTGTGTCATGCTTGTGTCAAAGTAGATGTCCTTAACCGACTTGCCAAAACTATAGTTTGTTAACAAGACATTTGTGGACTGGTTCAAAAACGAGTTTTAATGACGCAAATCTGTCATGTCTGCTCCCACTCTTCCCTGCCCCTGGCGCTTGAGGTCACCAGGTTGCCATCCATCCCGCACACCTGCCTTCCGTCGTCACGCATCAGCGAAATTGGACTCACCTGGACCCACTTATCATCTGTTTTTTTCCTCCCCTATATTTGTCAGTTCCCTTGCTCTGTTCCCCGCTGCTTCATTATATTGTTTTTGCCTTTTTTATTAGTTTGCTGACGCTGTTCCTGTCTCGTTCCATGGCCGTTATTTATTAAATGTTTTACTTCCCGTACCTGCTTCGTCTCTCCAGCGTCATCTCATGTGACACAACCTAAGTGTATGTGAACTTCGGACTTCAACTGTAGTTAAAAAAAACGTTAGCACTGTGGAACATCCAGATGCTCTTTTGCTAACTTCAGAGGTGCAGCAATGTTTTTTTGGACAGCAGTGGCTTTTTTTGTGGTGTCCTCCCATGAACACCATTCTTGTTTTTTGTATCGATGACTCGTCAACAGAGATGTTAGCATGTTCCAGAGATTTCTGTCAGTCTTTAGCTGACACTCTAGGATTCTTCTTATTGAGCATTCTGCTCTTGCAGTCATCTTTGCAGGACGGCCACTCCTAGGGAGAGTTACAACAGTGCTGAACTTTCTCCATTTATAGACAATTTGTCTTACCGTGGACTGATGAACATCAATACTTTTAGAGATACTTGGAGGGGACAATGGTTTTGAATGCTAAGCTGTAGTCAATGAACAGCATTCTCTCATAGGTATTCTAGGTGGGTGAGGGCAGTGTGGAGAGCAATTGAGATTGCATCATCTATGGATCTGTTGGGGCAGTCTTTGTTTTTCTACAAACATTACCGATTTTCTGACTCAGAATACAGTGTGTTGTATGTGTGGTTTTGCGTTATGGATTTTTTAAAATGTTTTTGGTGATCTGTCTCAATCTTTCTCAAGGTTTTATGTGTATCTTCTTTATTGATATAGGAAGAGGATGTGGAATTGCAAGATTCAAGTAATGTATTATGTGTTGGTTGTTATTTGATCAAAACTCAAGTCTTTAAAGACGTCAATAAGCTTATTAGTGGTAGCTCAGTTGGTAGAGCATGGCGCTTGCAACTCCAAAATTGTGGTTTCGATTCCCGGGACCACCCGTAAGTTAAATGCACGCATTACTGTAAATAGCTTTGGATAAAAGCATCTGGGTCGTTCTTGAATTGTGGTGTCATTTGGTAATGGAATTTTGGAAAGAATTTACAAAATTGTTCTAGATAAAAAGAATCTGGGTACATCTTCCCATTCTTAATAAACTAATAACTAAACAGTTGAATATAATCAAAAACATATGTGTAACTATTTGTCATTTTAATGTGTTTTTCATGGTTGCATAGGCAAGAGACACAAATGCCACCTCAATTCAAGAACGACCCGTCTGCGAAATGGCATATACTATGGTAGAGCCTAAGACAGACATATGGTCTCTAGAATGTTGCTGTGCCAAATGTTTACAGATCATTAGGGAAGCGCTTTACACATGAACAGAAGAACATTTCACTTGTTATCACATTTATGGTTTCCTTCAAGGCAGGATTTCTTACAATACTTTACTATACAATATGTGTATGTGTTTCCTTTCCAGTGCCTGCACTTTTTCACAACAATCTCTTCTGTGTTTTTCTTGGCTTTCTCTTCTGTATCCGTGTGTGTTTCCACCCTCACCCCAGTCTCTCTCTGCTCTGTGCGTTTGCAGACACAGCAATACTGAGATTGTGCCATAAGTTGATTGCTCCACACTAATTTCTCCATCCTTACCCTAGCACAACCTCCGGCCCTGTCTCCAGCTGCAGTGATGGGAGCATATAGGAGAGTTTGGAGGTTGGGGGGCTGCGTCGGGGCGGTGTTGGCCTGGATCGGGGCACTGTTCCTGGGTTCCAGCTTGGCCCAGCCTCCCGCTGACTCCTGTCCTACGGGAGTCACTCCCTCGAACCTGACCCAGCCCCAGTACCAGTCAGTCCCAGGAGCAGACACAGGCTTCATGTCCGGGGTGGTCCAGTCTTTCCTCCACACTGTCCAGCCCAACCCCTTCCCCAAAGGTCAGTCTAGGGCTGAATTTGTCTGGTAAAAAGTAGTGTACTACAGTATACAAAGGGAACAGGGTGCCATAGTCAAAAACAAAATAAGTGCACTATAAAGGGAATATTGTGCCATTTTGAACATAGCCTAGTCTGACAGCGCTCCTTTTCTACAGCAGTCTATATATCATACTGACCTCATACTGACCTAGCCAGTTGTGTGTAGCCATTATGTAAATCCCATACAAATACATGGGCTTCCTCAAATTTGCAGAGTGAAAATGGTATAGAACTATAGCAGAATATTTTTTCTTCTGTTGCCAACTAATCTCTTGTGAACAGACTATTACACAATATTTTATTTCTAGTTTAACCGAGATTAGTTTCCATCTGGAAATGCATCGTTTGCTCTACTCCTAACTCTCCCCAAAGATTTAAGCATGTGCGCCTATAGTGATGTGATAGGTTAAACATTAGAGCCAACCAGTGGTCTTTAACCATAGAAACTGGTGACGCCGTTAGCTAATAAGTGTGTTCATGGAAATGCCTTTAGTGTGTTGTGGGTCAGGCTGTCAATGGTTAACTACTGTAGTCAGATAAAAGCATCTGTAGATGGTGTGTTTCCTTTTATTTTTATTTAGTGAGTGACTCATACACTTATGGTTAACCCAGAAACCACAGAGCAGAGCAACACCGTAGGCCTGTGGACAATACTCCACTGTAGTTTGTCTCACTGACCTGAATCTGATTGTCCATCTCCTTTGTCACGACAGTACATTTCATTATGATTTCAGAGCTGGCTCAGTTTATTTATTGCTTCCTTGTTAGAGACATTATTGATTCCGTTTGACAAACAACAGTGAAGGTCCCTCAGGTACACACATACACACACACACACACACACACACACACACACACACACACACACACACACACACACACACACACAAGTTAATCAGTCATTGACCTTTGCCCCGGTGAAACTCGTCTTAGATCAGAGAGCTCTCAGGTTGTTATGCACGGATTGGATAGCGATAGTCTCTTTGATCATGGCTTCTATCCAATCAGGATTGGAGGTATTATTGTAGCTTAGTATTTCAACCCTTGTTTGCGCATGTTTTGGTTTTATGTTTGTTGAGAACATTAACATTTGTCTGTTATTTTGTGCCAGGCAATGAGCAGTAATTTAAACTTTTAAGAACTTTACATTTCTGAATCCAACTGTAAACACTGACTGATCTACTCTCTGTTCGAATCCTATCCTAAGACACTCTCCCTCTGTCTGTCTGTCTGTCTGTCTGTCTGTCTGTCTGTCTGTCTGTCTGTCTGTCTGTCTGTCTGTCTGTCTGTCTGTCTGTCTGTCTGTCTGTCTGTCTGTCTGTCTGTCTGTCTGTCTGTCTGTCTCTGTCTCTGTCTCTGTCTCTGTCTCTGTCTCTCTCTGTCTCTGTCTCTGTCTCTGTCTCTGTCTCTCAAAAAACATGGTGAATGTAGCCTGTTCTAAGCTTTAAATATTTAGATTTATTGTGCGTTTTATTATTTAGGTTTTATCATCGAAACACAAGTGATGGTGACAGCTCTTCTGTAGTTGATTTATTCAACATGTGTGGTAGTCACCAACACACATTTGTGAAACAGAGAAGAAAAACACTCATAAAAAAAAGGTTGGTTTACCGCTCGTTGTTACTCTGTAACAGTTTTCACAATTCAATGCAACTTGCGTAGTCCGTCAGCATTCACTAGACTGTGAATGTCTCTGTGTGAGAGAGAGACAGAAAGAGGGAGCGAGAAATGCAGAAATAGAGAGAGAATGTGAAAAAGCAGAATGTCCTCCTTCCCAAGTAGACAATGATAGATCTCCTCTCAAGTTTCTGTCCAGAATGCCAGCCGTTGGTGTATGAACAGTAACCACAACTAGCAGGGTTAGACAATGGTGGACAAACAGTTCTTTAATGAGTGGTTGGCTCAGGTCTTATAACACTGGTATGGTTACCCATGGTTTCATGATCCTTACAGTGAGGGAAAAAAGTATTTCTTCCCCTGCTGATTTTGTACATTTGCCCACTGACAAAGAAATGATCAGTCTATAATTTTAATGGTAGGTTTATTTGAACAGTGAGAGACAGAATAACAACAAAATCCAGAAAAACGCATGTCAAAAATGTTATAAATTGATTTGCATTTTAATGAGGGAAATAAGTATTTGACCCCTCTGCAAAACATGACAGTACTTGGTGGCAAAACCCTTGTTGGCAATCACAGAGGACAGACGTTTCTTGTAGTTGGCCACCAGGTTTGCACACATCTCAGGAGGGATTTTGTCCCACTCCTCTTTGCAGATCTTCTCCAAGTCATTAAGGTTTCGAGGCTGACGTTTGGCAACTCGAACCTTCAGCTCCCTCCATAGATTTTCTATGGGATTAAGGTCTGGAGACTGGCTAGGCCACTCCAGGACCTTAATGTGCTTCTTCTTGAGCCACTCCTTTGTTGCCTTGGCCGTGTGTTTTGGGTCATTGTCATGCTGGAATACCCATCCACGACCCATTTTCAATGCCCTGGCTGAGGGAAGGAGGTTCTCAACCAAGATTTGACGGTACATGGCCCCGTCCATCGCCCCTTTGATGCGGTGAAGTTGCCCTGTCCCCTTAGCAGAAAAACACCCCCAAAGCATAATGTTTCCACCTCCATGTTTGATGGTGGGGATGGTGTTCTTGGGGTCATAGGTAGCATTCCTCCTCCTCCAAACACGGCAAGTTGAGTTGATGTCAATGAGCTCCATTTTGGTCTCATCTGACCACAACACATTCACCCAGTTGTCCCCTGAATCATTCAGATGTTCATTGGCAAACTTCAGACGGGCATGTATATGTGCTTTCTTGAGCAGGGGGACCTTGCGGGCGCTGCAGGATTTCAGTCCTTCACTATTTTTTTGTTGTTACTCTGTCTCTCACGGTTCAAATAAACCTACCATTAAAATTATAGACTGATCATTTCTTTGTCAGTGGGCAAACGTACAAAATCAGCAGGGGATCAAATACCTTTTTCCCCTCACTGTAGGTTAGGTTACATCTAAATACCATACGGTAGGTTTGATTTCCTATCTCACACACACACAGAGAGAGAGAGAGAGAGAGAGAGAGAGAGAGAGAGAGAGAGAGAGGAGGAGAGAGAGAAGAGGGAGATGATGACGAAGATGAGGAGAATAGCGAAGAGGAGGAGAGAGAGAAGAGAGAGAGGAGAGAGAGAGGTAGAGAGGTGATGAGCATTGAGAAGAGCGGTAGAGAGAGAGAGTGGGAGGGCAGATGCGAGAGCTGGAGGAGAGAGAGAGCGAGAGTACTGTGGGGTAGAGAGAGGAGTGGAGAGAGAGAGAGAGAGAGAGAGAGAGAGAGAGAGAGAGAGAGAGAGAGAGAGAGAGAGAGAGAGAGAGAGAGAGAGAGAGAGAGAGAGAGAGAGAGAGAGACGAGAGAGAGAGAGAGAGAGAGAGAGAGAGAGAGAGAGAGAGAGAGAGAGAGAGAGAGAGAGAGAGAGAGAGAGAGAGAGAGAGAGAGAGAGAGAGAGATAAAGATAAAATGTGATGCCTGATCTCCATTCAGCCTGTGAAAGTGTGAACTTTGATCCTCTCACATAAACAAGCCAGAAGATGTTTATAAACTCAGCAAAAAAAGAAACTTCCCTTTTTCAGGACCCTGTCTTTCAAAGATAATTCGTAAAATCCAAATAACTTCACAGATCTTCATTGTATAGGGTTTAAACACTGTTTCCCATGCTTGTTCAATGAACCATAACCAATTAATGAACATTCACCTGTGGAACAGTCGTTAAGATACTAACAGCTTACAGACGGTAGGCAATTAAGGTCACAGTTATGAAAACCTAGGACACTAGAGAGGCCTTTCTACTGACTCTGAAAAACACCAAAAGAAAGATGCCCAGGGTCCCTGCTCATCTGCGTGAATGTGCCTTAGGCATGCTGCAAGGAGGCATGAGGACTGCAGATGTGGCCAGGGCAATAAATTGCAATGTCTGTACTGTGAGACGCCTAAGACAGCGCTACAGGGAGACAGGATGGACAGCTGATTGTCCTCGCAGTGGCAGACCACGTGTAACAACACCTGCACAGGATTGGTACATCCGAACATCACACCTGCGGGACAGGTACAGGATGGCAACAACAACTGCCTGAGTTACACCAGGAACGCACAATCCCTCCATCAGTGCTCAGACTGACCGCAATAGGCTGAGAGAGGCTGGACTGAGGGCTTGTAGGCCTGTTATAAGGCAGGTCTTCACCAGACATCACCGGAAACAATGTCACCTATGGGCACAAACCCACCGTTGCTGAACCAGACAGGACTGGCAAAAAGTGCTCTTCACTGACGAGTCGCTGTTTTGTCTCACCAGGGGTGATAGCCTAGTGGATAGAGCATTGGACTAGTAACCGAAAGGTTGAAGATCAAATCCCAGAGTAGACAAGGTAAAGATCTGTTGTTCTGCACCTGAACAAGGAAGTTAACCCACTGTTCCTAGCCCGTCATTGAAAATAAGAATTTGTTCTTAACTGACTTGCCTAGTTAAATAAAGGTAAGATTTGCGTTTATCGTCAAAGGAATGAGCGGTACACCGAGGCCTGTACTCTGGAGCGGGATCGAGGTGGAGGGTCTGTCATGGTCTGGGGCGGTGTGTTGCATCATCGGACTGAGCTTGTTGTCATTGCAGGCAATCACAACGCTGTCCGTTACAGGGAAGACATCCTCCTCCCTCATGTGGTACCCTTCCTGCAGGCTCATCCTGACATGACCTTCCAGCATGACAATGCCACCAGCAGTATGCTCGTTCTGTGCGTGATTTCCTGCAAGACAGGAATGTCAGTGTTCTGCCATGGCCAGCGAAGAGCTCGGATCTTAATCCCATTGAGCACGTCTGGGACCTGTTGGATCCCCCCAGAAATGTCCGGGAACTTGCAGGTGCCTTGGTGGAAGAGTGGGGTAACATCTCACAGCAAGAAATGGCAAATCTGGTGCAGTCCATGAGAAGGAGATGCACTGCAGTACTTAATGCAGCTCGTGGCCACACCAGGTACTGACTGTTACTTTTGATTTTGACCCCCCTTTGTTCAGGGACACATTATTCCATTTCTGTTAGTCACATGTCTGTGGAAGTTGTTCAGTTTATGTCTCAGTTGTTGAATCTTGTTATGTTCATACAAATATTTACTCTTGTTAAGTTTGCTGAAAATAAACGCAGTTGACAATGAGAGGACGTTTCTTTTTTTGCTGATTTTATGTTGAATATATTTTTTGTACTGATATCCAATCATTGTAGGTTGAATGATGACTGGTTGTTTGTGTGTATAGAAATGAGAGAGGGAATGCCAATAAGAGCTGAAAAAGTAGCCTTTCAGTCAGTCACATGGTATATCATACTGTGGGGAGTCAACGACCAATCATATTCACCTGAAGAAAACTGAAATCATGCCAAACGGGCCAATGGATGCTGAGCCCGCCCTCGGAAGCCCCGCCTTCCTGGATATAACACTGGATGGATGGAAAGCTGGCAAGTTACTTAGCTCCAGAGGCTGCGAAGAGGGCTAATCCTAGCACGATGCTTCTGAATACATAGTGCTGGTTCTAGGCGTATCAGCTAGACAAAGTGTACCACACTGAGGGTGTGGCGGCCCAGTCATTGAATGTGGTCACAATGCTGCAGATGTATTATATCGATTTGCTGCAGGAGCTGAATAAGACTTTGGAGGCGGGGAAGCCGATTTCAGAGCTTCTCGATGGAATCTGTGCTACTGTTGATTTTGTACTGCGTCTGTCCTGCTGTACTATCCTGGCTATGGTGAGAAGTATGGGGGCGACGGTGGTGGCTCACCACCACCTCTGGTTGACGTTTTCCCGGATTCCTGACAGGGACAGGCGGGTGTATTTGGATGAGCCAGTTTCACCAACAAGGGCAACAGTGTTCCCAATTGGCTCAGTCAATGGGGACAAGTTCTGGTTTGCGAAGTCCCCAAACCTGGTGTGGGCTGGGTATCAGAACAGCAGTAGCAAGAAAGCACATTGTTTCTACAAATGTTTCTCGGTGTTCAGGGGTATCAAGAGTGCGGTCTCGTCCAGTTGTGGGTATAATAAACAGTTCCTTTCCCTAGTTCAGACACACTGTTGTCAAGTAGTGGATATTAAAATAAGCATGACAAAAAAAAAATGTATCCCAGTTCTCAGGGTGGTGCTCTGCCCGTTCAGGAGACAATGCATGGGAGACTGGCAGCGTGCTCCGTCGAGTGGCTGGCATGCACAGTTTCACCATGGGTGATGAAGATGGTGACAAGGGGGTACAGTCTGTAGTTCTCTGTGCGTCCTCCTTTTTTTGATGTCATTATGTCAATGGTCTCCGAGGTCCTAGCGCCTGTCTTGAGAGAGGAGATTTCCTCTCTCCTTCAAATGCAGGCTATTCGGGTGGTCCCCGTGTCAGTTCCCAAGAGCGATGGAACGTTGAGTCCCATCCTGGACTTGCGTGTTTTAAACAATCACCTCAAGGTTTGCAAGTTCAAAATGCTAATACTTCGCTGATTGCAGTCGGTGTGTCCCAGCGTTTGGTTTACGTACATAGATCTGAAGGATGCATATTTTCATGTGGCTATACATCCTCCCCACAGAAGGTTTCATTTCAAGAGGTTTAATTTTGAGGGTGTTTGCCTATGTTTCTGGTCCTGCCTTTCGGACTCTCCCTATTGCCCTGCACCTTTTCTATGGCAGTGGAGGCGACTTTGGCACCGGTGCAGTGCCAGTGGATCAGAGTATTGGCCTATCTGGACGATTGGCTGGTCATAGCGGAGTTGAGGGAACAGGTGGAGTTGAGGGAACAGCTCCACCCTGCCACGCTGGTTTCCCATATTAAGTCTCTGTCATGCATAGTGGATTACAAGAAAAGTTGTTTGACTCCGGCTCAGTGCTTTCAGTGTCTGGGTCTCATTCTGGACACGGTTCTGAATCTTGTGTTTATTGTCCCAACAAAGGAGGGTCGCATTCCGGCTCTGTCTGGCACGGTTTCAGCTGGGGCACTCTGCGCCTTTTCGCTTGTGCGTGCAGTTATTGGGTCTGATGGCCTCTATGAAAACTGTGGTGCCTCTAGGACTTCTGTTGAGGCATCTGTTTCAGCGCTGGACACATCTCGCTACTGCCATTGATTGCTCAAGGTATAACCGTCATGTTTCAGCGTCTGGACACATCTCGCTACTGCCATTGATTGCTCAAGGTATAACCGTCATGCCTAAGGGAGTTGACTCCATGGAGGGACCCGCGTTTGTTGTTGCAAGGGGTTCTCATGGGCCGGGTAGTGTGCTGCATGTTGATCACGACAGATGCATCTTTACTGGGATGGGGAGCGCTTTGTGTGGGCTACTCGAAAAGAGGGATTTGGTTGTGCTGCATATCAATTACCTAGAGCTACTGACTGTTTGCTAGCACTGAGGCATTTCCTTCCAATGTTGGAGGGACAGAATGTGTTGATAATGTCTGACAACAGGCTGGCGGTGGCGTACATCAACAGGCTGTGGGGGATGCTCGTATGAAGCAGTGTGCATTTTCTGTCACTCAGGGCGACGTATCTTCCCAGATCTCTCAACATGGGGCAGTTCTACTTTTCAAGGGGGAGTGGAGACTGCACCCCTCTTTCCCAGATCGCTTGAAAATGTGCATTGTCATTTCTTCTTCTCAATGACGGTTATGGGCGCTCTGTTGGGAACAGATGCTTTGGCGTGTCAGTGGCCTTGGATCCTGCTCTGTGTTCCTCCGCTGGACCTGATTCAGGCCAATGTGGAGAGGGTCCGTCAGGGGGTCTGATTGTATGTTCCCATAGTATATTATAGAGAGTGACCAACTGAAAAGGGACGAACAGTTATGAATATAACTACTATTCCCTGAAGGAGGGAACGAGGTATAACATACTATGGGAACATACAATCACTCAGTGCCTACAGGGGAATTGGGCTCGTTGAAGAGCGGTACTTAATTGAGGAAATGTATGCGACCCCCAGTATTATAGTCAGGAAGGCGGGACTTCCGAGGGCGGGCTTGGCATCTGTTTGGCGTGATTCACAGTTCTTCAGGTGAATATGATTGGTTGTTGACTCCCCATAGTATGTTATACCTCATTCCCTCCTTCAGGGAACAATAGTTATATCATAACTGTACGTTTTCATAATTGCTTTCATATGCCGTATGATTTAAAGACCCTTACACTTGTACGTATTGTGTAGTGCTTATCCAGATCCTCCTTCTTCTTTCTTTTTTTCTCTCTCTCCCTCTCCATCCCTCTCTCTTAGATTTGCTGGTTAATTTATTGGAGGAAAATGGCAATATATACAATGACGACAAGACCATTAGAGAGGTGAGAACAGATGTGTGTGTGTGTAAGACTCCTGTCCACATCACAGTCAATCTATTGTCCAGTGATATTTGACGGAGTGTGACGTCACATCGAACAACAATGACTCTTCATTGTTATAGATAGAAGATTGTTCTAATGAACAATTAACACTACACAGTAATGTGCAATGTTAATATATTTGAGCAAAGTGTCACCATCCTTCTCTTCACCAATGTTGAATCAGCCAACTATTCTTCTTATTTACACTGTGTTTATAATCCTATATATCCTACTAGTGTATCTGTGTGTTTATGTTAATGTGTGTGTGTGTGTGTCTGTATGTTAACTGTGTGTGAATCTCCTCAGGTCCTTCTCTATGAAGTTGGTTTCCTAGTGTGTGCTGCTATAGGGATCGTATACATTATCCTGATGCCCCTGGTTGGGTTCTGCCTAACCTGCTGTCGCTGCTGTGGACACTGTGGAGGACACATGTACCAGAAGCAGACTAAAGCTGTCCACTGTCACAGGAGAGGATTCTACTGGGCTACGCTACTCACCACGCTAGTCATACTGTAAGTGTGTGTGCATATTTAAGCATTTGGATAAGACAAAACAAGCATTTTGATATGAAGTGAAACAATGAACACAAACTAACTTTTCTGTGCATGTGTGTGTAGTTCAGGGAACATCTGCATGTTCTTCAGCAACCAGTTTCTGAAAGGGAGTGTCGAGGACAGCTCTGTAGAACTCAACAATACACTTGACAACCTCCAAACCTACCTCACAGCTGTCCCACAGGTGTGTGTGTGTGTGTGTGTGTGTGTGTGTGTGTGTGTGTGTGTGTGTGTGTGTGTGCTGCAGACATTGAGAATGTGGCCTTTAATTCCTGACACACAGCATGGAAATGAATGACTAAAATGAATGACTAAAATAAATAATTCAAATACTGGAGCTATGGAGTATGCTCTACAGGCGGCAAGTGGCACCTTAATTGGGGAGGACGGGCTCATGGTAATGGCTGGAAGGAATAAATAGAACGGTATTGAACAAATCAAACATGTTTTCCATGTGGTTGATACCATTCCATTCACTTCATTCCACCATTATTATGAGTTGTCCTCCCCTCAGCTGCCCTTGGTATGCAATTTCTTTGGGGGGAAATTGCATTATTTTACACTAATACAATTGCTCAGAGAAAGAGATTTTGTTTAACAAGTAATATGCTTTTTTCTCAAGAAGATCGGGGTCAAATTTATTGACACCCCTAAAGATTATTATGAATAAAGTTGTCACAGGTTTAAATTTTGGCCCCATATTCCTAGGACGCAATGACTACATCAAGCGTGACTCTACAAACTTGTCGGATGCATTTGCAGTTCGTTTTGGTTGTGTTTCAGATTATTTAGTGCCCATCAGAAATCAATGGTAAATATTGTATTGTTATTTTGGAGTCACTTTTATTGTAAATAAGAATATAATATGTTTCTAAACACTTCTACATAAATGTGGATGCTACCATGATTACAGACAATCCTAAATGAATTGGGAATAATAATGGGTGAGAAAAAACAGAGGGTCAAACATTATACCCCGAAAACATGCTAACCACCCCTGTTATTAGCAATGGTGAGATGTTAGCATGTCTTGGGGGTAGGATCTTTGACCCTCTGTCACCCCATTAGTCTCCCATTCACCTTAATGGTTAACTGACTGTCAAGCTTGCACTGTCAACACTTTTATCTGGCACAACAGAGGGAGAGGGCCGCCGGGGGAAGAGAGGGAGAAGGGTGAAAAAGGCAGAGGATAGAGAGGGAGAGAATGGGAGAAAGGGGGCAAGACGGGAGAAAGAGAGAGGGAGAGAGGAAGAAGGGGGTAAGAGGGAGAAAGAGAGAGGGAAAGGATGGAGAGAGAAGGATAAGTTAATGGTAGGGCAGGTCGTGTTGTTAGAACTGGTCAATCGTTCATTTTGGCTGTCGGTAGTGGCTTTGAAGTTTCAGTTTTGTGTTAGAATGTGTTTGAGGGAGTCTCCTCAATTTTATGTCGTCTCTCCTGTGTCTAAGTGTGTGTGTCTTCTATCTCTCCTCAGCAAATTGATAGTGTACTGATAGAGAGCAATGAGACAGTGGATAAAGTCACCAGAAGCCTCAATAGTGAGTACCTGAGCTTCTAGTCACATAATGCATCACAAGTTCTGCAAAGTACGAACACACTGAAACAACTGTAATGCCAATCGTCGTTTTGACCCAGAGGTGACTGGCTGCCATTCACAATTTGGGAAACACCGGTCAACAATTACATACATCTCTACCTTCTCTCTCGCTCCCAGATATAGGTAATCTGCTGGGCAAGGAGATCCAGAGAAGACTAGAGGGCCCCCTGAAACCTTCCCTGCAGTCTATTAGAGATATAGCCAATGGTACAAATCCATCCTGTGTGTGTGTTTTTGTGTGTGTGTATATTCCTCCTCTGATATTCTAACAGGTTTTTCTGTGTGTGTGTGTGTGTGTGGTGTTTGTGTGTATATTCCTCTTCTGATATAGTTTAATTTGAATTATCTACATTAATTGTTTAACAAAGTGCTTTTTAAAGTCTTCTGACATTTTAATATGTGTGTATGTTGTATTTGTATCCTAGTGGTGAACAGTACCAGTGTCCTGCTGGTGAGGTTAGACTCTACTCTAACCCAGTTCCAGTCGGATGTATCTGTGGTCCAGGCTAATGTTAGCTCTGTCAGAGACCGCATCAACAGCACACTGAGAAACCCTAACTGTACCGAGTGCTCTGCCTATCAGTCAGAGCTACAGAAACTAACATTTGACACCACTATTGTTGTGAGTACAACTTCGTTTCGTGTTGCCGCCTCCATTTATTCTTCCTCTTTCCACTATTGAATGCCAATTCCATGGTGGTTATGGTACCCCAGTTATCACCCTGTACACACCGGTGTGTGTCTTTTCATCCTACTGGTTTGTTCTTGATAAGGAAGGATTCAGGCCTTTTGTTAAACACAATCAAGCTCTTGTGTGTTCCTGATAACATATGTGTGTGTGGTTTTGAACAGTTTGTGGTGTGTGGTGATGGACTGTGTTTTGAGGAAATTGCCTTGCAACAGGAGGAACACATTACTGGGTTAATGAAATCGATATGACACAGGCAAATGAGTAGAATTGACTCATGGTGTTATCTTTTGATGTCAGGTTTCAGTGTGTAAGCTGACCTGACTTGTCCTTTCTTCCTCCTCCTCGTACTCCCTCTGACGCACTCTCTCCTCTCCTTTCCTCTCCTCCCCCCTCCCAAACAGGCTACCACAAATGAAGGCTTGGTTTTCAGGAAAATTACAGCTCATAATGCATGCTCACACACACACACCTTATCAGTAACACAAGATTGTTCTCAACTTGCCTACCTGGTTAAATAAAGGTGAAATAAAACAATTAAATAATAATAATTGTGTATTTATCTTTGAAATACATGTCCAACAAAAGGCCTGAATAGTTCCATATAAATGTTGTTTTTAGACATCAGTTTATTTTATCATAGACAATGCAGTAATTGATCTACTTGGATAACAAGCATAATTTTTTTTATTTGATGATCTAGTTTCATTGGTGGAGTTTAAACACTTGATCGATGTATATAGCATAGAAGGGTGTAATTGTCTTTAGGACAGCTGTTTTTAGTCAAGACTTTCGTGTTTTTAACGTAATATGTCATTGTTGTACTGTATGTGGGTTTATAGTTTTGTTTAATGTTGTGTTAGTGTATGTAAGTTGTTTGTCTGAAACATTGTTCCCCCTGCTGCTATTGGACCAGGTCTCTCTTGGAAAAGAGATGTTATCTCAATGAGAAAAACCTGTATAAATTAAGGTAAAATAAAAAAATAAAGATAAGGCAGGCAATGTCAGCATAGTTGATAGTTCTGGCTTTGCTGCGCCCTTCTGCCAAAGCATAATAATGACATTTACTGCAAAGAAGTCATTGAAGATTATGAGCAGTTTGCAATCTAAAGTGTGTATGTGTGTATGTGTTCCACAGATCCCCAGTCTGAGTGAGCTGCAGTCGGCTGTTAATAACATCACCAAGGCTGGTCTAAACTCTAAAGTGAAAGAGGTGAGTCTGTCTGGACTAAATAGACACGTTTTTGAAGACTATGTATTTGTATAGTTCCACTATTGTAAAGTGGTTGTTCTACTGGATATTATAGGTGAATGCACCAATTTGTAAGTCGCTCTGGATAAGAGCGTCTGCTAAATGACTTAAATGTAAATGTAAATGTAAGACTATCAATTAACTAGTTGATTTTGTATGCAACAAATGTTCAATATCCAAATGAGGTGTTTTGTGGCATGTCATGCAAAGTAATCATACACAACGGCACCTTTCTTGCTGTGTCAGTATTGCGTACTGTATGCCATTGTGGAAAACATGAGTAGAAATAGGTCAGTTGGTCAGTGACCACAGATAATGTAACTCAGATTCATAATCAATGGGAATCCCTCTTTTGTAAGTACAGGTTAAGGTAACCTCTGCATGGAGGACAATGAGTTAGTGTGTGTGTGCTTTTTAGAAGAATGTCGCCGGAGGGGATGGCTGCTGTTTTAAGGGCTCCTACCCAATTGGGCTATTTTGTGTGGGTTTTTTTGCATTGTTTGTAACTTATTTTGTACATAATGTTGATGCTACCATCTCTTATGACTGAAAATAGCTTCTGGATATCAGAACAGAGATTACTCACCTCGAACTGGATAAAGATTTTTTGTTTAATGAGTTTGACGCGAAGGATATAAGGCCCAAATCCGCATCATTCGCATGAAGAAAAGAAGGAAATGCAGGGGGTGCAGATCAGGCTGCCTTGTGAGAATTTGTCGGCGAGTGGGTAACCCACCTCTACCATCCATTCTATTGGCCAACATGCAATCACTGGAGAATAAACTGGTTGAGCTCCGTTCGAGACTATCCTACCAACGGGACATTAAAAACGGTAATATCTTAGGTTTCACAGAGTCGTGGCTGAACGAAGACATGGATAATATACAGTTGGCTGGGTTTTCCGTGAATCGGCAGGACAGAACGGCTACGTCTGGTAAGACGAGGGGTGGGGGTGTGTGTCTATTTGTAAGTAACAGCTGGTGCGCGATGTCTAAAATTAAGGTCGTCTCGAGGTATTGCTCGCCTGAGGTAGAGTACCTCATGATAAGCTGTAGACCACACTATCTACCAAGAGAGTTTTCATCTATATTTTTCGTTTACGTCTATTTACCAACCACAAACCGAGGCTGGCACGAAGACCGCACTCAACGAGCTGTATAAGGCCATAAGCAAACAAGAAAATGCTCATCCAGAAGCGGGGCTCCTAGTTGCCGGGGACTTTAATGCAAGTGTAACCGATGTGAAATGGCTAGCTATTTAGCGGTGGTGCACGCTAATAGCGTTTCAATCGGTGACATCACTCGCTCTGAGACCTTGAAGTAGTTGTTCCCCTTACTCTGCAAGGGCCACGGCTTTTGTGGCGCGATGGGTAACGATGCATCGAGGGTGGCTGTTGTCGATGTGTGCAGAGGGTCCCTGGTTCGAGCCCAGGAAGGGGCGAGGAGAGGGACGGAAGCTATACTGTTACACAGGCAAACTTAAATCAGTTTCACCTCATTTCTACCAGTATGTCACATGTGCAACCACCTTTACTCCACACACAGAGATGCGTACAAAGCTCTCCCACACCCTCCATATGGCTAATCTGACCATAATTATATACAACTGATTCCTGATTACAAACAAATACTAAAGCAGGAAGTACCAGTGACTCACTCAATATGTAAGTGGTCAGACAGGACTGTTTTGCTAGCACAGACTGGAATATGTTCCGGGATTCAACCAATGGCATTGAGGAGTTTACCACCTCAGTTATCAGCATCATCAATAAGTGCATCGACGACGTCGTCCCCACAGTGACCGTACGTACATACACTAACCAGAAGCCATGGATTACAGGCAACATTCGCACCAAGCTAAAGGCTAGAGCTGCCGCTTTCAAGGAGCGGGACACCAATCCGGATGCTTATAGAAAATCCTGCTATGCTCTCAGACAAACCATCAAACAGGCGAAGCGTCAATACAGGACTAAGATTGAATCCTACTACACCAGCTCTGACTCTTGTCGGATGTGGCAGGGCTTGCAAACTATTACAGACTACAAAGAGAAACTCAGCCTTGAGCTGCCCAGTGATGCGAGCCTACCAGATGAACTAAATGCCTTTTATGCTCGCTTCGAGGCAAGCAACACTGAAGCATGCATGAGAGCACCACCTGTTCCAGATGACTGGGTGATCACGCTCGCCATAGCCAATGTGAGCAAGGCATTTTAAACAGGTCAACATTCACGAGGCTGCGGGGCCAGACGGATTACCAGGACATGTACTCAGAGCATGCGCGGACCAACTGGCAAGTGTTTTCACTGACCTTTTCAAACTCTCCCTGACAGAGTCTGTAATACCTACATGTTTCAAGCAGACCACCATAGTCTCTGTGCCTAAAAAAGCAAAGGTAACCTGCCTAAGTGACTACCGCCCCTTAGCACTCACATCGGTAGCCATGAAGTAATTTGAAAGGCTGGTCATGGCTCACATCAACATCATCGTCCCAGAAACCCTAGACCCACTCCAATTTGCATACCACTCCAACAGATCCACAGATGACGCAATCTCTATTGCACTCCACACTGCCTTTTCCCACCTGGACAAAAGGAACACTTACTGTGCCTTGCAAAAGTATTCATCCCCCATGGCGTTTTTCCTATTTTGTTGCATTACAACCTGTAATTTAAATGGATTTTTATTTGGATTTCATATAATGGACATACACAAAATAGTCCAAATTGGTGAAGTGAAATGAAAAAAGTAACTTGTTTTAAAAAATGTTAAATATATAACAATGGAAAAGTGGTGCGTGCATATGTATTCAACCCCTTTGCAATGAAGCCCCTAAATAAAATCTGGTGCAACCAATTACCTTCAGAAGTCACATAATTGGTTAAATAAAATCCACCTGTGTGCAATCTAAGTGTCACATGATCTCAGTATATATACACCTGTTCCAAAAGGCCCCAGAGTCTGCAACACCACTTAGCAAGAGGTACCACCACCCAAGCAGCACCTTGAAGACCAAGGAGCTCTCCAAACAGGTCAGGGACAAAGTTGTGGAGAAGTACAGATCAAAAAATTGAAAGAATATGGCACCACAACAAACCTGTCAAGAGAGGGCCGCCCACCAAAACTCATGGACCAGGCAAGGAAGGCATTAATCAGAGAGGCAACAAAGAGACCAAAGATAACCCTGAAGTAGCTGCAAAGCTCCACAGCGGAGATTGGAATATCTGTCCATAGAACTGGGATTTATGGAAGAGTGGCCAGAAAAACCCATTGCTTAAAGAAATAAATAATCAAACACGTTTGGTGTTGTCCAAAAGGCATGTGGGAGACTCCCCAACATATGGAAGAAGGTACTCTGGTCGGATGAGATGAAAATTGAGCTTTTAGGCCATCAAGGAAAACACTATGTCTGGCGCAAACCCAACACCTCTCATCACCCGAGAACACCAAATGCACAGTGAAGCATGGTGGTGGCTGCATCATGCTGTGGGGATGTTTTTCATCGGTAGGGACTGGGAAACTGGTCAGAATTTAAGGAATGGTGGATGGCGCTAAATACAGGGAAATTCTTGAGAGAAACCTGTTTCAGTCTTCCAGAGATTTGAGACTGGGATGGAGGTTCATCTTCCAGCAGGTCAATGACCCTAAGCATACTGCTAAAGCAATGCTCAAGTGGTTTAAGGGGATCATTTAAATGTCTTGGATTGGCCGAGTCAAAGGAAAAATGCCAACTGGGGTGAATACTTTTGCAAGCCACTGTATGTGAGAATGCTGTTCATTGACTACAGGTCAGCTTTCAACACCATAGTGCCCTCAAAGCTCATCACTAAGGTAAGGACCCTGGGACTCAACACCTCCCTCTGCAACTGGATCCTGGACTTCCTAACAGGCCGCCCCTGGGTGGTAAGGGTAGGAAACAACACATCTGCCACGCTGATCCTCAACCCGGTGGCCCCTCAGGGGTGCGTGCTTAGTCCCCCCCGTACTCCCTGTTCACCCTTGACTGTGTGACCAAGCACGACTCCAACACCATCATTAAGTTTGCTGACGACACAACGGTGGTAGGCCTGATCACTGACAATGATGAGATAGCCTATAGGGAGGAGGTCAGAGACCTGGCAGTGTGATGCCAGGACAACAACCTCTCCCTCAACATGAGCAAGACAAAGGAGATGATCGTGGACTACAGGAAAAGGAGAGCTGAACACGCCCCCATTCACATCAACGGGGCTGTAGGGGAGTGGGTCGAGAGTTTCAAGTTCCTTGGTGTCCAGATCACCAACAAACTAGTATGGTAAGAAAGTCGTGAAGAGGGCACGACAACTCATTTTCCCCCTCAGGAGACTGAAAATAATTTTTTATTTTGCCAGGTAGGCAAGTTGAGAACACGTTCTCATTTACAACTGCGACCTGGCCAAGAATAAAGCAAAGCAGTTCGACACATACAACAACACAGAGTTACACATGGAATAAACAAAACATACAGTCAGTAATACAGTCGAAGAAAATCTATATACTGTGTGTGCAAATGAGGTAAAAAAAGGGAGGTAAGGCAATAAATAGGCCATGGTGGCAAAGTAATTACAATATACCAATTAGACACTAGAGTGATTGATGTGCAGAAGATGAATGTGCAAGTAGAGATACAGGGGTGCAAAGGAGCAAGATAAATAAATACAGTATGGGGATGAGGTAGTTGGATGGGCTATTTACAGTTGGGCTATGTACAGGTGCAGTGATCTGTGAGCTGCTCAGACAGCTGGTGCTTAAAGCTAGTGAGGGAAGTAAGAGTCTTCATCTTCAGTGATTTTTTTCAATTAATTCCAGTCATTGGCAGCAGAGAACTGGAAGGAAAGGCGGCCAAAGGAGGAATTGGCTTTGGGGGTGACTAGAGAGATATACCTGGTGGAGAGCGTGCTACGGGTGGGTGCTGCTATGGTGACCAGTGAGCTGAGATAAGGCAGGGCCTTACCTATCAGAGACTTGTAGATGACCTGAAGCCAGTGGGTTTGGCGACGAGTATGAAGCGAGGGCCAGCCAACGAGAGCGTACAGGTCGCAGTGGTGGGGAGTATATGGGGCTTTGGTGACAAAACGGATGGCACTGTGATAGACTGCATCCAATTTGTTGAGTAGAGTGTTGCGGGCTATTTTGTATATGACATCGCCAAAGTCTAGGATCGGTAGGATGGTCAGTTTTACGAGGGTATGTTTGGCAGCATGAGTGAAGGATGCTTCGTTGCGAAATAGGAAGCCGATTCTAGATTTAATTTTGGATTGGAGATGCTTAATGTGAGTCTGGAAGGAGAGTTTACAGTCTAACCAGACACCTAGGTATTTGTAGTTGTCCACATATTCTAAGTCAGAACCGTCCAGAGTAGTGATGCTGGGCGGGCGGGCAGGTGTGGACAGTGATCGGTTGAAGAGCATGCATTTAGTTTTACTTGCATTTAAGTGCAGTTGGAGGCCACAGAAGGAGAGTTGTATGGCATTGAAGCTCGTCTGGAGGTTAGTTAACACAGTGTCCAAAGAAGGGCCAGAAGTACACAAAATGGTGTCGTCTGCGTAGAGGTGGATCAGAGAATCACCAGCAGCAAGAGCGACGTCATTGATGTATACAGAGAAGAGAGTCGGCCCGAGAATTGAACCCTGTGGCACCCCCATAGAGACTGCCAGAGGTCCTGACAACAGGCCCTCTGATTTGACACACTGAACTCTGTCAGAGAAGTAGTTGGTGAACCAGGCGAGGCAATCATTTGAGAAACCAAGGCTGTTGAGTCTGCCGATAAGAATGTAGTGATTGACAGAGTCAAAAGCCTTGGCCAGGTCGATGAATACGGCTGCGCAGTATTGTCTTTTATCGATCGCAGTTATGATATCGTTTAGGACCTTGAGCGTGGCTGAGGTGCACCCATGACCAGCTCTGAAACCAGATTGCATAGCGGAGAAGGTACGGTGGCATTCGAAATGGTCGGTAATCTGTTTGTTAACTTGGCTTTCGAAGACCTTAGAAAGGCAGGGTAGGATAGATATACTGTAAGTCTGTAGCAGTTTGGGTCTAGTGTCTCCCCCTTTGAAGAGGGGGATGACCGCGGCAGCTTTCCAATCTTTGGGAATCTCAGACAATACGAAAGAGAGGTTGGACAGGCTAGTAATAGGGGTTGCAACAATTTCGGCAGATAATTTTAGAAAGAGAGGGTCCAGATTGTCTACCCCGGTTGATTTGTAGGGATCCAGATTTTGCAGCTCTTTCAGAACATCAGCTATCTGGATTTGGGTGAAGGAGAAATGGTGGGGGCTTGGGCGGGTTGCTGTGGAGGGTGCCGGGCAGTTGACTGGGGTAGGGGTAGACAGGTGGAAAGCATGGCCAGTCGTAGAGAAATGCTTATTGAAATTCTCAATTATAGTGGATTTATCGGTAGTGACAGTGTTTCCTAGCCTCAGAGCAGTGGGCAGCTGGAAGGAGGTGCTCTTATTCTCCATGGACTTTTTTGAGTTTGTACTACAGGATGCAAATTTCTGTTTGAAAAAGCTAGCCTTAGCTTTCCTAACTACCTGTGTATATTGGTTCCTAACTTCCCTGAAAAGTTGCATATCACGGGGGCTATTCTATGCTAATGCAGAACGCCACAGGATGTTTTTGTGCTGGTCAAGGGCAGTCAGGTATGGAGTGAACCAATTTATTTTGAATGGAGCATACTTATTTAAGATGTTGAGGAAGGCACTTTTAAAGAATAACCAGGCATCCTCTACTGACGGGATGAGGTCAATGTCATTCCAGGATACCCCGGCCAAGTCGATTAGAAAGGCCTGTTCGATGAAGTGTTTTAGGGAGCGTTTGACAGTGATGAGGGGTGGTCGTTTGACCGCAGACCCATTACTGATGCAGGCAATGAGGCAGTGATCACTGAGATCTTGGTTGAAAACAGCAGAGGTGTATTTGGAGGGTGAGTTAGTTAGGATGATATCTATGAGGTTGCCCGTGTTTACGGATTTGGGGTTGTACCTGGTAGGTTCATTGATAATTTGTGTGAGATTGAGGGCATCAAGCTTAGATTGTAGGATGGTCGGGGTGTTAAGCATGTCCCAGTTCAGGTCACCTAGCAGCACGAGCTCAGAAGATAGATGGGGGGCAATCAATTCACATATGGTGTCCAGGGCACAGCTGGGGGCAGAGGGTGGTCTATAGCAAGCGGCAACGGTGAGAGACTTGTTTCTGGAAAGGTGAATTTTTAGAAGTAGAAGCTCGAATTGTTTTGGTACAGACCTGGATAGTATGACAGAACTCTGCAGGCTTTCTCTGCAGTAGATTGCAACACCGCCACCTTTGGCAGTTCTATCTTGGCGGAAAATGTTATAGTTCAGGATGGAAATTTCAGGGGTTTTGGGGGTTTTTCTAAGCCAGGATTCAGACACGGCTAAGACATCCGGGTTGGCAGAATATGCTAAAGCAGTGAATAAAGCAAACTTCGGGAGTAGGCTTCTAATGTTAACATGCATGAAACCAAGGCTTTACGGTTATAGAAGTCAACAAATGAGAGCACCTGGGGAGTAGGAGTGGAGCTAGGCACTGCAGGTCCTGGATTAACCTCTACATCACCAGAGGAACAGAGGAGAAGTAGGTTAAGGGTATGGCTAAAGGCTATAAGAACTGGCCGTCTAGCTTGTTCGGAACAGAGAGTAAAAGGAGCAGGTTTCTGGGCACGATAGCATAGATTCAAGGCATAATGTACAGACAAAGGTATGGTAGGAAGAGAGTACATTGGAAGTAAACCTAGGCATTGAGTAATGATGAGAGAGATATAGTCTCTAGAGACGTTTAAACCAGGTGATGTCATCGCATATATGGGAGGTGGAACAACATGGTTGGTTAAGGCATATTGAGCAGGGCTAGAAGGCTCTACTGTGAAATAAGACAGTAATCACTAACCAGGACAGCAATAGACAAGGCATATTGATATTAGGGAGATGCATGCGTAGCCAAGTGATCGTATGGGTCCAGTTAGTGGTTGGGCTGGCTGGGGACACGGCCATTCAGACAGTTAGCAGGCCGGGGCTAGCAAGCTAGGAGTTAGCAGGCCGGGGCTAGCAAGCTAGCAGTTAACAGACCGGGGCTAGCAAGCTAGCAGAAGGGCCTTAGAGGGACGTCGCAATGGGGGAGAGTCTGTTTTTGCCTCCTCGTGCGGTGACGTCGATAGACCAGTCGTGTATTAGTAGGGTTCCAAGTTGCAGAGGGGTCCAAGTCCAATTGGCAAAATGGGTATAGTGGTCCAAGAAACTGGCCGATGGATCAGCTAACAGTCCAATATTTGGCATGGGTCCCCAGATCCTCAAAAAGTTATACAGCTGCACCATCGAGAGCATCCTGACCGGTTGCATCACCGCCTGGTATGGCATCTGCTCGGCATCTGACCATAAGGCGCTACAGTGGGTAGTGCGTACGGCCCTGTACATCACAGGGCCAAGCTTATTGCTATCCAGGACCTGTATACTAGGTGGTGTCAGAGGAAGGCCCAAAACATTTTCAAAGATTCCAGTCACCCAAGTCATAGACTGTTCTTTCTACTTCCACGCGGCAAGTGGTACCGGAGCGCCAAGTCTAATTCCAAAAGGCTCCTTAACAGCTCCTACCCCCAAGCCATAAGACTACTGAACAATTAATCAAACGGACACCCGGACTATTTGAATTGACCCCCCCCCCGCTTTTACACTGCTGCTACTCGCTGTTTATCTATGCATAGTCACTTTACCCCTACCTACTTGTACAAATTACCTCAACTAACTCACACGTTGACTCGGTACCAGTACCAACTGTATATAGCCTCATTATTTTATTATTATTAGTAGTATTTTTTACTGTAGTTTATTTAGTAAACATTTTCTTAACTTTATTTTCTTAAAACTGCTTTGTTGGTTAAGGGCTTGTAAGTAAGCATTTCACGGTAAGGTCTTCACATTCGGCGCATGTGACAAATACAATTTGATTTGAGTGTTTGTGTGTGGGGGGGAGAAATACACAATGCACTGAGGTTTACACACAGTTGCAATGGATTAGTGAAGTGTTACTGACATGATACAGTAGTATGCATGGTCCTGTTCTGAGGGGGAAATTGAGATCCATTCTTGTTACTACATTTTTCATGCAAGTCCTCCATTGACTTCTATGCATCATTTATGCTGGGAAACTCCTTGGAGTGTTACTGAGGATGTTTCTGACTGTGTGTGTCAGGGAGAAGACTTCTTTGCCAGTATTCCCCAAAAAGTGACCAACGACACCAAGGACGTGGTACAGAGTGAGTATTCACCTTCAATGTCACTACAACTACTGTGATTATTATTTGAAGAACGATCTGGCCTTAATGGCCATGTACTCTTCTAATCTCCACCTAGCACAGCCAGAAGAGAACTGGGCACCCCTCAGAGCCTGGTTCCTCTAGTTTTTTTCCTAGATTCCTGCCTTTCTAGGGAGATTTTCAAAGCCACCACATCTTGTGGCAGGCCAGGGGGTTGGGTCAAAACGTTTACACAGATCAGACACGGACAGAGTAGGATTAGCTCAGTTTCAAAGGTGTTTATTAAAATAATAGTTCAAAAGAAAAGAACAGGTCTCCCCCCATGAGACCCTCTCCGGGACACCATCTTCTGGGCTCCGGGTCTTGCTGTGTCCTGTGGGGATCAAAAAAACTGAACTCCCTCCTGTTAGGTCTCGAACCGTCCCCAACTGTACGGGAGTCCTTTCTTCCCCCAGTCTCTCTCCTGTGTGCTGCCCTTCTTGCAGCTTTATGGGACTCGTACGGCTGGTGAGCAATCAGCCCTTGATTACTCACCAACCCCAATTAGTCCTGGCTGGAGATCCTGTCAAGACCTGGCACGTCCAGCAGAGGGAGCCATCGCCTTGTGATGTATACTCCGTCTGTCACCAGACCTCGACGAGTCTCCCCCTGGTGGCTGACCTGCTGTACGCCACAATCTGCATTGCTTGCTGCTCTGGGTTTTAGGCTGGGTTTCTGTATAAGCACTTTGTGGAATCTGCTGACTTAAAAATTGCTTTATAAATCAGTTAGATTCAGTTAAACTTCTACCTTGTATAGGTCATTATGCACACCCACACTATCAAGAGTCTATGTCTACTAGCTTTTATAGCCACATCTTATGCTTTAACCTTAACTAAATACCT
This sequence comes from Salmo trutta, assembly GCF_901001165.1. Lineage (NCBI taxonomy): Eukaryota > Metazoa > Chordata > Actinopteri > Salmoniformes > Salmonidae > Salmo > Salmo trutta. The sequence goes on from NC_042961.1 coordinate 30,170,151, forward strand.
TTTAAAACTGACCTTGGATCAGTGTCTAGAGGTATATTCATCCTTCTCCCTCAGATGTGAAGCAGCAGCTTGAAGGCATCAAGAGACAAATCTCTGAGGTGAAGGGAAACATCCCTGTCTCTGCCCTCAGAAACATCTCAGACACACTGGGAGAGGCTCAGAGATACATCGGCATGTACTCACAACAGGCAGAGAGGGTAGAGATGATCAGGTAATGAACACGCACACACATACACCCACACGCACACACATACACACACACTGACCTGACAGGACTGAACAGATAAGGTAAAGATCCTCTGTTTTTGTCTCTCTAGGTGGGATGTGTGTATTATCCTGAGCTGTTTAGTTCTCCTGGTTGTAGTGTGTAACCTCCTGGGTCTGTTTTTGGGTCCGGTTGGACTAAGCCCAAAGGACGAGCCAACAGAACGATCCAGCACCGCAGACTGTGGAGGAACCTTCCTCATGGCGTATGTACTGTCACTGTGTGTGTGTGTGTGTGTGTGTGTGTGTGTGTGTGTGTGTGTGTGTGTGTGTGTGTGTGTGTGTGTGTGTGTGTGTGAGCGAGCATCGGCATAAGTGACGCTCGTGCCCTTAACAAAAGTAATCTAGTAAAAGAGTGATCTCAACGTATTTGTGTGTGTAGGGGCGCAGGGCTAAGTTTCCTGTTTTCCTGGCTCTTCATGCTGGTGGTGTTAGTACTGTTTATACTGGGAGGAAATGTCTACACACTGATCTGCCAGCCCTGGCGCAGTGGACAGCTACTACAGGTACACAAACACACTCACACGCCTACACACACTCATATACATCCACACACACAATAGATTAATTGACTCACTGATTGATTGTGTGCCCCCCCTCCCCAGTTTGCTGACACTCCGGGCCTGCTACATGGCTTTAATTTAGGAAAGACACTGGGCCTGAAGAGCAACCTGACATTCACTGAAGTATACAAGTATGTAGAAACATTATAAAGGGTTATACAAATTAAAGATCTGTTTTCTGGTTATTACAAGTCACTCTAAATGTAATGTGGTTTTTGTTCTGCTATTGTGCAATGTAATGATGTATTTGTTGTGTGTTTGTAGGGATTGTGAACAGAACAGGCCTCTATGGACAACACTCCATCTGTATGATCTCATAGACCTCAATGCTTTGCTCAACGTGTCCAAAGTACGACTGTCACAATACGATTTCTATTGTTTCTACTCTGTCACATATGGTTCCTACTCTGTCACGTATGGTTCCTACAGTTTGTACCATGTCACGTATGGTTCCTACTGTTTCTACTCTGTCACGTATGGTTCCTACAGTTTCTACCATGTCACGTATGCTTCCTACTGTTTCTACTCTGCCACGTATGGTTCCTACTGTTTCTACTCTGTCACGTATGGTTCCTACTGTTTCTACTCTGTCACGTATGGTTTTTACTGTTTCTACTCTGTCACGTATGGTTCCTACTGTTTCTACTCTGTCACGTATGGTTCCTACTGTTTCTACTCTGTCACGTATGGTTTTTACTGTTTCTACTCTGTCACGTATGGTTCCTACTGTTTCTAATCTGTCACGTATGGTTTTTACTGTTTCTACTCTGTCACGTATGGTTTTTACTGTTTCTACTCTGTCACGTATGGTTCCTACTGTTTCTACTCTGTCACGTATGGTTTTTACTGTTTCTACTCTGTCACGTATGGTTCCTACTGTTTCTAATCTGTCACGTATGGTTCCTACTGTTTCTAATCTGTCACGTATGGTTCCTACTGTTTTTACTCTGTCACGTATGCTTCCTACTGTTTCTACTCTGTCACGTATGGTTCCTACTGTTTCTACTCTGTCACGTATGGTTCCTACTGTTTCTACTCTGTCACGTATGCTTCCTACTGTTTCTACTCTGCCATGTATGGTTCCTACTATTTCTAATCTGTCACGTATGGTTCCTACTGATTCTACTCTGTCACGTATGGTTCCTACTGTTTCTACTCTGTCACGTATGGTTTCTACTGTTTCTACTCTGTCACGTATGGTTCCTACTGTTTCTACTCTGTCACGTATGGTTTCTAGTCTGTCACGTATGGTTTCTACTCGATCACATATGGTTTTATCTTTTTCTATCACCATATACTGTCTATTGATGATCACTATGAATCACTTTACATGGGGGTTTAATTCCCAAATGAATCATCTTATGTTTCCACTTCCAAATTGGTGTAAAGTCCATATTTTAAATGATCTGCTCTCCTAGGACAATTTTTCTTCTAGTCCTTCTAATTATGTGTTTACCTCTCCCCTCCCAGTACACAGAAGAGATTCAGCAGCACTTTAACAGTAATGAGATCAAACTGTCTACCATCACTCTGCTCACCCATGAGATACGCAAACAGCTACACAGCTTCTCTGACAAGGCCCATGATGTCGACTTCAGGTCTGTCACACAGCAGGTACAAAGTGTGTGCGTGTGTGTGCGCATCTGTGTGACCTTTGGTCTCATAGTTTGTATCGAATTTGAGTATATATTATATCATATGACATACCATAACTGTTTCTACATCTGTTTTTAGATCAACAATATTTCCAGCATTAATCTGGATGAAACAGCAGGCAGGCTAGACCACCTTGCTTCTGCTCAAGTGAGTAGTAAAACCCACTCAGTCATCACCGGATAATGTGATCCTCAGTGTGGACTGTGCATATGGACATTTGTAGAAAGACAGTAATGAGAAGCATGTCCCACCGTCTCCCTCCAGACTGGTGTTAAATTAGAGCTGACACAGGAGGCTACAGACCTGAGAGAGATCCAGTTCTACGTGAACACTGCCATCATCCCACAACTGGTACGTCTGACCAGCCTGGTGCTGTCGGTTTCCGCTCTGGACAACGTCAGCCAAATGTCCCATGCTTGTGGTTGTACTAAATGTACAGCTATCTGAACTATCTATGACTATTTCATCAACTCTTCAGAGGTCATTATTCAGAGCAGAGTCATGTTGTATATACATGTAGATATAGTATCTGTCTGTCTTTTCTGTTTCAGACTCATTTGAACTCCACCATAGATGCCCTCAGTGTCATAGCATCACATATCAATGTGAGTATACTGCAGAATGTTCAGAAAGCATGAGCAACGAGTGTTCTTTCATTAAACTACGTCACAATGTAGCTGTGCAATGCGCGCTCATCCCTCTCTCTTTCTCTCTCCCCCTCTACTTTAGCGCACAGTAGGAGATTTGCTGAGTAAAGTGGGAACAGCTCAAGACTTCCTCAACACTAACACTACACAGATTGTCAAGGCCGTGAGTAACCACACACAAGCACATCCCATCCCATTATGACATCATATGCCACATTTACCGCACTGGGTTTCTTTTCTAGAAAGATAAACCATTTAATCTGGTCCATGACTTCGTGTTCTGTACAGTGAAGAGGGAGAGATGAGTTCTGATGAGTGTGACAAGCACAGCTCTCTGTCTGACTTAGCCTGTAGCAACACAGCCATTACTCACAACTTAGCTCACAAGGCCCACTTCACATACAGTGGGGGAAAAAAGTATTTGATCCCCTGCTGATTTTGTACGTTTGCCCACTGACAAAGAAAGGATCAGTCCATAATTTTAATGGTAGGTTTATTTGAACAGTGAGAGACAGAATAACAACAACAATATCCAGAAAAACGCATGTTAAAAATGTTATAAATTGATTTGCATTTTAATGAGGGAAATAAGTATTTGAACCCCTCTCAATCAAAAAGATTTCTGGATCCCAGGTGTCTTTTATACAGGTAACGAGCTGAGATTAGGAGCACACTCTTAAAGGGAGTGCTCCTAACCGCAGCTTGTTACCTGTAAAAAAGACACCACAGAAGCAATCAATCAATCAGATTCCAAACTCTCCACCATGGCCAAGACCAAAGAGCTCTCCAAGGAAGTCAGGGACAAGATTATAGACCTACACAAGGCTGGAATGGGCTACAAGACCATCGCCAAGCAGCTTGGTGAGAAGGTGACAACATTTGGTGCAATTATTCGCAAATGGAAGAAACACAAAAGAACTGTCAATATCCCTCGGCCTGGGGCTCCATGCAAGATCTCACCTCGTGGAGTTGCAATGATCATGAGAACGGTGAGGAATCAGCCCAGAACTACACGGGAGGATCTTGTCAATGATCTCAAGGCAGCTGGGACCATAGTCACCAAGAAAACAATTGGTAACACACTACGCCGTGAAGGACTGAAATCTTGCAGCGCCCGCAAGGTCCCCCTGCTCAAGAATACATATACATGCCCGTCTGAAGTTTGCCAATTAACATCTGAATGACTCAGAGGACAACTGGTGAAAGTGTTGTGGTCAGATGAGACCAAAATGGAGCTCTTTGACATCAACTCAACTCGCCGTGTTTGGAGGAGGAGGAATGCTGCCTATGACCCCAAGAACACCATCTCCACCGTCAAACATGGAGGTGGAAACATGCTTTGGGGGTGTTTTTCTGCTAAGGGGACAGGACAACTTCACCGCATCAAAGGGACGATGGACGGGGCCATGTACCGTCAAATATTGGGTGAGAACCTCCTTCCCTCAGCCAGGGCGTTGAAAATGGGACGTGGATGGGTATTCCAGCATGACAATGACCCAAAACACACGGCCAAGGCAACAAAGGAGTGGCTCAAGAAGAAGCACATTAAGGTCCTGGAGTGGCCTAGCCAGTCTCCAGACCTTAATCCCATAGAAAATCTGTGGAGGGAGCTGAAGGTTCGAGTTGCCAAACGTCAGCCTCGAAACCTTCATGACTTGGAGAAGATCTGCAAAGAGGAGTGGGACAAAATCCCTCCTGAGATGCTTGCAAACCTGGTGGCCAACTACAAGAAACGTCTGACCTCTGTGATTGCCAACAAGGGTTTTGCCACCAAATACTAAGTCATGTTTTGCAGAGGGGTCAAATACTTATTTCCCTCATTAAAATGCAAATCATTTTATAACATTTTTGACATGCGTTTTTCTGGATTTTTTTGTTGTTATTCTGTCTCTCACTGTTCAAATAAACCTACTATTAAAATTATAGACTGATCATTTCTTTGTAAGTGGGCAAACGTACAAAATCAGCAGGGGATCAAATACTTTTTCCCCCCACTGTAGTTACAGGGAAGTCCACCTGATCCTCTGCTGCAAACCTCCACTGACTCTCATGACTTCTGAGTGTATCGAATTTACATGTGTCTCTCTCTCTCTCTCTCTCTCTCTCTGTCTCTCTCTGTCTCTCTGTCTCTCTGCCTCTCTGTCCCTCTCTCTGTCCCTCTCTCTGTCCCTCTCTCTGTCCCTCTCTCTGCCCCTCTCTCTGCCCCTCTCTCTCTCTGCCTCTCTCTCTGCCTCTCTCTCTCTCTCTGCCTCTCTCTCTCTCTCTCTCTCTCTCTCTCTCTCTCTGCCTCTCTCTCTCTCTCTCTCTCTCCCTCTCTCTCTCTCTCTCTCTCTGCCTCTCTCTCTCTGCCTCTCTCTCTCTGCCTCTCTCTCTCTCTCTCTCTCTCTCTCTCTCTCTGCCTCTCTCTCTCTCTCTCTCTCCTCAGGAGAGTAGGGAGTTCCTAGACTGTCAGATGGGGTACTTCACGGCGTATGCTGACTGGGCTAATTTCACGGTGTGTTCACTTAGTGTACTACTATTACTGTACCAATGCATTACTCTACCGTGTGTGTGTTTGGTTTCGTTTTAGGTTCCTATATTTGTGTGTGTGGTTTAGCCTCAACCATACGTGTAAGAATGTGTGGTTGTGGTTGATCATCTTCTGTTGACACGGCCTGGGTTTTAGGCTGGGTATCTGCAAAGCACTTTGTGACAACTTCTGATATGAAAAGGGCTTTATAAAATACAATTGATTGATACATTTGATTGATACTTCTGTGTGTGTGTTTTGTAGATCACTCAACAGGTTGGTCTTTGTGGCCCAGTGGCAGAAGCTATGGTCTCAGCTGAGGTTATAGTCTGCTCAAACATGGTGCAATCTCTGGTGAGAAAACTATTACACGCAGAGAGAGAGAGAGAGAGAGAGAAAAGGATTCACTGTGCTAATCTAACATTGTTTATTAACCTAAATGTGTGTGTTTGTCCAGAATGCATTCTGGTTCAGTCTGGGCTGGTGTATGATCTTCCTGGTCCCCAGCATCATCTTCTCCATCAATCTGGCCAAGTTCTACAGAAGGATGAAGCACAGTGATATCTACGAGTGAGTAGCTAAGATATTTACACACATACATCCGATGATTGTACTTGGGTACTGGGTGGGCCCCATATCCCCTTTCCCCATATCATCTTATCTTCTTATTCAATACGATATAACAGGATAAACTGATCCTTTGTCAGCACTACTACTGCGAGACTCTTTGTGAATACGGGCCCAGGACACTATGATTGATTGAAACGTTGTTGCAATAAAGGTGGTATGGGACCAAGATACAAACTCTTTTTTTTTTTTCTTGTTTCATCTTTCTCCCCACAGCAACCACATAGCCATGAACATCATCCCCCGAGCCCAAGTCCAACCCTACTGAGCTGAGGGAAAGAGGACTGGCCAGGACTGTTACTGCTGTCAGGGACTACAACCATGACTGTATCACAACTCCCTGACAAAGGATCATGGAACATTTCAAACATAACTCTGTCACCTAAATAATAATTTGTTCTTAACTGACTTGCCTAGTTAAATAAAGGTTAACTAAATAAATAAATAAAAAAGAAACCTTCATAGAAATCAAATGATTGTCACTACCAGGACTCTGGCACCCCTACCTAAAGCTACTACATGGAACATTCTAAACAGGACTAAACACAATCACATGGTGTATTTCAATAAGGAAGTGGTACTCTCCCTCATTGATGGACTGAAACGGAGGAGCGATCTCACTCACTCAATTAAAGGACAGAGGAACTGTTTTCTGGAGACGGCATATGTGCCACACATGCACCTCATATTTCCATGCTGTGTGTCAGGAATTAAAGGCCACACTCTCAATGTCTGACACGCGCGAGCACACACACACACACACACACACACACACACACTTCCTCTCAGGAGTGTAGCAGGATAAAATGCAATCTACATAAACTCAACATTTCCCAAATGTGGTTCATGATATCTAATGGATTCACTGTATGTATATAACACTGTATGTTTTCAACCAATATTTTTGGTTTGAATGTACCATAAAGAACATCACTGGTATTTTTTATATTTTAAAGGATTTCGTTATGGGAAATGGGACTAACCCTGCTAGTACCACGTGGATAATGATATATTTGATACAGTATATATGAAATCAAATAGGGTAGGTATTCAATTTAATGTTTATGATCATTTCATTGTGAGTTTTTTAAAATCTTTTTTTAGTTGTAATTTTAAAAAAAAAAATAATTATACTGACTGAAATATGTGATTCTGCTATGATAAAATGTTGTGCCAAATAATGATTAGGATGTTTATATGTTACGAAGCACTTTATTAGGTCTGTTTATGTATTTACATTTTTTTTTTAGCATTGTGCAAATTACTCTAATTAAAGAATTGCTGCTGATAGAGATGATTGTGTGTTAGCTAATTCTTTCTCAAATGTGTCACTGTTAGTACTTTGTACTATAGCATGTTTCTGATAGGATAGCATCAACGGCCAACAGAAACGAGTTCTGCATTAGATTGTTGTTTACAGGATGCAATCTAAAAATGGAACAAATCAATCGATGCGTGTAGTTTTACAGCACAGATCCACCTGAAACAGTGAACACAGCCTCTCAGCATCACAATGGGGGAGAGAGGGAGGTGGGGGAGGAGAGGGGGATGGAATCATGGATATCAGGGGTGGAATTTGAACCCAAATGACGGATCTGCAGTTTTCTAGCCTCTTGGAGCAGCCTTGCTCTCTCTCACCCTCAGTCCTCTCTCTCCACAGCAGGATTTTCTAACTGAGATACAGTCCCCATTGTCTTCAGGCTGTTGGCATCATTCCAAGGGCTCCTCGACTGAGAGTGCAGACTACAATCTGACGCAAGACAATGAGTGGGTGCCTCCGCCACCCTTGTCCTCTGTGCACCTCCCTGCCCTCCCACCATTCTCTCTCTTCTCCATAGACGCACACACACAGTTCCATAGCCATGACAATAAGGAGTGGTGCTGCTCAGCAGACATGGTATAGTCATTCTTCTCATAGTTAACACACAGGAGAAACACAACGTTTAACCAACTGCACTGGTTCACACACAAGGCTGTGTGTAGCTCTAAAAGAGATTGTCATTGCTGGGCTATGGCCATATTGAGGTTAAAATCCAAAGCTATGGGAGCAGTGGGTCATGTGTCTTGAATGTAACTCCTAGTAAATGTAGTATTTCCTCCATTTCTGTGACTGGTCTGTTTGAGCTATCTTGCCAACTCCTATGGCACAAACAGATCTAGTACCAGGCTAGTTTAAACAAAGGGTAACAACAATGTTTTTGAAATTCGGAGTGAACAGAACAACCTGTGGGAATCTTAACCACATCACTATGTTATAATGATCTTGTAAACTTTGCAAGCTTGCACATAATATGGTTATCTGGAACGCACCCAATTACACAACTACTGTAGTTAGCCTGGGTACCTGACTGTTTCTGCTGTTAGAAACACTACATTGTTGCCTTGGCAAGACAACGACCAGTTAGCGTAAATCAGAAATAGCCTGACAAAATACTATACAATCCAATCAAACAGTTTATTCCAAAATAGCAAACATACACAAACAGAGACCATGTTGAAGTTGTAACTTTGATTTAATAACACATGTATGTTGCATTCATTCATAAATACCCAAACATTTTGTGTCTGTGTGGCTGAAAATTAAAAACTGCAGGACAGTTTTCAGAACTGATCGGAAAATAAACATTTTGATAACAGGCAATACAAATGGGGAACTCAGCCTGTCAAAATGGAGCAAAGGCAAATAACAAAGACTTCCTTTTAAGAGCACATTCACCTGGAGCGGCAGGTAGCCTAGTGGTTAGAGCATTGGGCCAGTAACTGAAAGGTTGCTGAATTGCATCCCTGAGCTGACAAGGTAAAAATCTGTCGTTCTGCCCCTGAACAAGGCAGTCAACCCACTGTTTCCCCGGTAGGTCATCATTGAAAATAAGAATTTGTTCTTAACTGACTTTCCTAGTTAAATAAAGGTTCAATTTAAAAAACCTGTCTGGATTGAACAGTAGGATACTAGGCAATGGGATTTTCTGTTATTGTCATGTTCTAAAGCTTTACACATCCATTCAAGTCATTGAGCCATCTTATCCTACTGGTTTCAGTTTCATTCTGGCACAAGCTTCACTTATTGATCAGTCAATGTCAATGATTGGCCATGTAGAATATAATAGAATAAAATAAAAGCATAGGTTTGGTGTAATAACCCGTATTTACACTAGCCCTATGCTGTTTAATCTATGTGGGGTATTTCCTTGAACCACTTAAACGAAAAGGATGGAGAAATTGGGCAGAGAACAAATTCATCTTTGGCTCTCAGAGCAGGCGACCAGTTTTTCCTGGCTGAGTTATGTGATCAGGAAAAGCTCATCGCCCCGTCTCACACACATCCCATGGTCACCATCCCATGGTCCTGACTGCTGTATCTATAGCGATGGTGGTGACGGCATTAGAGCAGATATGTGTGAGGATCAGCAGCTCTCTGAAGGAACTCAGTCTGTCCAGTAGCATTCTGGAGTCTCACTGTGTCTGCTTCAGCAGGCCACATTTGGTGAGCGCAGCATTCAGTCGGTTAGGCTATATTATCAATTTACAGGATATAGTGCCTTCAGAAAGTATTAACACCCCTTGACTTTTTCCACATTTTGTTTTATTACAGCCTGAATTTAAAATGGATTGAATAGAGATTTTCTGTTACTGGTCTACACACAACCCATAAAGTCAACGTGAAATTATGTTTTTAGACATTTTTTACAAATTCATAAAAAATGTAAATCTGAAATGTCTTGTGTCAATAAGTATTCAATTCCTTTGTTCTGACAAGCCTAAATACATTCAGGAGTAAAAATGTGCTTACCAAGTCACATAGTAAGTTGCATGGACTCATTCTGTGTGCAATAATAGTGTTTAACATGCTTTTTGAATGACTACCTCATCTCAATACCCACATACAGATAGTTGTTACCGTCCCACAGTAGAGCAGTGAATTTTAAACACAGATTCAACCACAAAGACCAGGGATGTTTTCAAATGCCTTGCAAAGGGCACCTTATTGGTAAAAAATTTTTTAAAGCAGACATTGAATATCCCTTTGAGCATGGTGAAGTTATTAATTACATTTTGAATGGTGTATCCATATACCCAGTCACTACAAAGATACAGGTGTCCTTCCTAACTCAGTTGGGGAAAGGAAGGAAATCGCTCAGGGATTTCACCATGAGGCCAATAATGAAAACAGTTACAGAGATGAATGGCTGTGATAGGTGAAAATGAGGATGGATCAATAATACTAACCTGAATGACAGTGAAAAGAAGGAAGCCTGTACAAAATAAATATATTCCAAGACATGGATCCTGTTTGCAATAAGGTACTAAAGTAAAACTGGAAAAAAATAGGCAAAGACATGAACTATTGGCCCTGAATACAAAGCTTTATGTTTGGGGCAAATCCAACACAACACGTCACTGAGTACCACTAGTCATATTGTCAAGCATGGTGGTGGCTGCATCATGTTATGGGTATGCTTGTCATCGGCAAGGACTAGGGAGATTAGGATTAAAAGAAACGGAATAGAGCTAAGCACAGGCAAAATCCTTGAGAAAAGCCTGGTTCAGTCTGCTTTCCAGTAGACAAATTCACCTTTCAGCAGGGCATCAACCTAAAACAGTAGTTCCCAAACTGTGGGGCACCCCCCTCGGGCGCGAGGGGTCAGCAGAGGAGGCGCTATTTATAACTTGTCCGAAATGCCCAGATCAACTAGTCCGTGTCAGTGTAATGCGTGCGTACTGGCGGCAGAGAAGTCAGGCGCAGGAGAGCAAAGACTGTTACAACGGTGCAGTTTAACAATAAAAATCACCGTGAACAAAAACAATAAATAAATACAATGGGACGAAACCCTTCGCACGCCAGACATAACGTGCACAAACTATTACAATCAACAATTCCGGACAAGGACATGGGGGGAACAGAGGGTTAAATACACAACATGTAATTGATGGAATTGAAACCAGGTGTGAGGGAAGACAAGACAAAACCAATGGAAAATGAAAGGTGGTTCGGCGATGGCTAGAAGGTCGGTGACGTTGACCGCCGAACGCTGCCCGAACTAGGAGAGGGACCGACTAAAAACTACGGCATAAGGAGACAACAAGCGGATACGAGGTGTCATGGCTTTCTCTCCTTGGTGAGGATCAAAGTACCAGATCAACTGGCAATGGCTGACAGATAGTTGGGCCGGTTTTATGACTTACCAGCCGGTCGTAAATTTAGAGAGAACTTTGTCTCTCTTGCCCTGCAGTATTGGGAAGGTAAAATACCTTTGTTACCGAGAGACTCTTGCTGCCCAAAACTTCAACATCAAACAATGGACACTGGGACAATGTATTTCAACATCCAAATGTTTGGAATGATGAGAGATGGAATATGGAAAATGTACGTCTATTTTGTGATGTCATTAAAATTGTTATGAAGACGTTATAATGGAGACATTGTAACTTGAAGGGCTTTTACACTGTGTATGTTAGGTTTACACCCTTTACGTTGTGTAGAAAATATCAAGAAAAAAGTGTTTTTGTGATGATAAGATTGTGATTTTAGTTCTCTAACGAGATCATAGTAAATTATGATACCTTGCCTCGTAACTAGCCACGCCCCAGGGAGCCTAGAGAGCATGTCAGCCTGACATAAATGCCCATTTCTACCCGAGGGTATAAGGATTGAGCTAAGAATTAACATATCAGACTAGACGGACCATAAGCTGCAGCTTGGTCCTTATTAGTCACGACCCCCAAAAAATGCAACACAAGGTGGAAGAAGACAAAGGAACCTCTTAACAATCAAGGCTACGGTTGAGTAGCCTTACTGTATCTAATAAGGTGAATTTAAGTAGGACCATTAAGTTATTCTCTTCAAATCAATCACTGCTTTCATCACCACTCTGGGGTCATCGACACGGCTGAATAGCCCATTCTCAGAAGACCACTCTTCCAGAACGAGTGCAAGTAAACAGACAACTAAGATGAAGGACATTGTGACCTATTGTGGCCAATCAGAGACTTACACCTGAGAACGAAGGAGAAGGACATCTGAAGAACAGGCCCCCCTTCCCACCAAGCGGAACCCTGCCCATGAAGGCCTGGGCCCAACAGAGATACCCAACAGAGATTCCCAACAGAGATACCCAACAGAGATACCCAATGAAGACCTTCAACACGTAAATCTGGACCCTCTCTTTCTAAAATGATCCGCCACCATTGTGGCAACCCCTATTACCAGTCTGTTCAACCTCTCTTTCATATCGTCTGAGATTCCTAAAAATTGGAAAGCTGCCGCGGTCATCCCCCTCTTCAAAGGGGGTGACACTCTAGACCCAAACTGTTACATCACTGACCATTTCGAATCCCACCGTACCTTCTCCGCTGTGCAATCCGGTTTCCGAGCTGGTCACGGGTGCACCACAGCCACGCTCAAGGTACTAAACGATATCATAACTGCCATCGATAAAAGACAGTACTGTGCAGCAGTCTTCATCGACCTGGCCAAGGCTTTCGACTGTCAATCACCGTATTCTTATCGGCAGACTCAACAGCCTTGGTTTCTCAAATGACTGGCTCGCCTGGTTCACCAACTACTTCTCAGATAGAGTTCAGTGTGTCAAATTGGAGGGCCTGTTGTCCGGACCTCTGGCAGTCTCTATGGGGGTACCACAGGGTTCTCGGGCCGACTCTTTTCTCTGTATATATCAATGATGTTGCTCTTGCTGCGGGTGATTCCTTGATCCACCTCTACGCAGACGACATCATTCTATATACATATGGCCCTTCTTTGGACACTGTGTTAACAAACCTTCAAACGAGCTTCAATGCCATACAACACTCCTTCCGTGGCCTCCAACTGCTCTTAAACGCTAGTAAAACTAAATGCATGCTTTTCAACCATTTGCTGCCCGCACCCGCCCGCATGACTAGCATCAATACTCTAAACGGTTCTGACTTAGAATATGTGGACAACTACAAATACCTAGGTGTCTGGCTAGACTGTAAACTCTCCTTCCAGACCCATATTAAACATCTCCAATCCAAAATTAAATCTAGAATCTGCATCCTATTTTGCAACAAAGCATCCTTCACTCACGCTGCCAAACATACCCTCGTAAAACTGACTATCCTATCGATCCTCGACTTCGGTGATGTCATTTACAAAATAGCCTCCAACACTCTACTCAGCAAACTGGATGCAGTCTATCACAGTGCCATCCGTCTGCGACCTGTACGCTCTCGTTGGCTGGCCCTCGCTTCATACTCGTCGCCAAACCCACTGGCTCCAGGTAATCTATAAGTCTTTGCTAGGTAAAGCTCCGCCTTATCTGAGCTCACTGGTCACCATAACAACACCCACCCGTAGCATGCGCTCCAGCAGGTATATCTCACTGGTCATCCCCAAAGCCAACACCTGCTTTTGCCGCTTTTCCTTCCAGTTCTCTGCTGCCAATGACTGGAACGAATTGCAAAAATCGCTGAAGTTGGAGACTTATATCTCCCTCACTAACTTTAAGCATCAGCTATCTGAGCAGCTTACCGATCGCTGCAGCTGTACACAGCCCATCTGTAAATAGCCCATCCCCATACTGTATTTATTTATTTATCTTGCTCCTTTGCACCCCAGTATCTCTACTTGCACATTCATCTTCTGCACATCTACCATTCCAGTGTTTAATTGCTATATTGTAATTACTTCGCCACCATGGCCTATTTATTGCCTTACCTCCCTTAACTTACCTCATTTGCACTCACTGTACATAGACTTTTCTTTTTTCTACTGTATTATTGACTGTATGTTTGTTTATTCCATGTATAACTCTGTGTTGTTGTATGTGTTGAACTCCTGTGCTTTATCTTGGCCAGGTCGCAGTTGTAAATGAGAACTTGTTCTCAACTAGCCTACCTGGTTAAATAAAGGTGAAATTAAAAAAACTGTGGGGACAACGTCATCGATGCACTTATTGCTGAAGCTGGTGACTGATGTGGTATACTTCTCAATGCCATCGGATGAGTCCCAGAACGTATTCCAGTCTGTTCTAGCAAAACAGTCCTGTAGCTAAGCATCTGCGTCATCTGACCTCTTCCATATTGAGTGAGTCACTGGTACTTCCTGCTTTAGTTTTTGCTTCTAAGCAGCAATCAGGAGGATATAATTATGGTCAGATTTGCCAAATGGAGGGCGAGGGAGAGCTTTGTACGCGTCTGTGTGTGGAGTAAAAGTGGTATAGAGTTTTTTTCCCTCTGGTTGCACATGTAACATGCTGGCAGAAATGAGGAAAAATGGTTGACGTGATTCATGAGGATGACGGCTTGTCTAGCTTTCTAGCTAAGATCTTGAAAGTATGATGTTGACATGATCAGTCCAATCAAAGCTATGGTGGATATAATGTGATTTGACATAATTTTATCTGTGGCCAATGACCTTGAGCCTTCTTGGATGGGCACTCCTAATGTAACTCTATGGCAGCACCCAAGGGGCTTGCATTTTTGTGCTCTCTCTGTATATTTTGCTGTTACATAGTGTCCCTATGAGTGACAGAACACTGAGCCATTTTGGAGCTGCCTTACTCAAGAAATCAAAAAAGAGACCATGTTTGTATCCAGCTTTATTAACTCAAATATTTTTTTTATACATTGTATGCAAACTGATATGTGATGCATATTAATGGAAAAATAACATGCAAAACAGGCAAAACAATTATAATAATAAAAAAATGGTTGGCTAAACAGGTGGGGCTCAAAACTGGCGAGGCTCTACCCCACCTGCCCTGAATGACGGGTCGCCACTGGACCTTACAGATAATTGTATATGTTGTGTACAGAGATGAGGTACTCATTCAAAATCATATTAAACGCTATTATTGCACACAGCACATTTTTAAACGGGTTCTTCTAAGAACTTATAGAGGACCCCCCTTTTTTTGTCCATGATGGCAAACACAAATTTAACTTAACTTACATTTTTCAAAAATGGTGATATAATGCTAAAAGCTTTGTTTTAAAAAAAAACTTGGATCATGAGTAAATTCATGCAGTGTATTATTTGTTCTCTTACAACTTTGAACCAAACGTGACAATTGCTCAATGGTGTGACTGTCCCAGGTAAGGTTGTGGAACTTTGAACTTCAAGTAAATTAATTGTAAAAAAGTATACAATTCCCTTCACCTACTCTTTTAGTTCTAACACAGAAGTTTATTCCATAAACAATAGTCTCCAAGGCTATTCGTGAAATCCAATCAGTTTTTTATAGATTCAATTTTGTCCCTAAAAGTGATGTCCACTTAGTGTGACACAATACTGTGCCAATACCGTGTCACAATACTGTGTCATTCTCTTGCAATGAGGAAGTACAAAAGACATGGCTGGAGCACATGGCCTGTACAGATTGTAAGCTTTATCAGAATGATGTATAAAAAATATTGCACTTCTCTGCCATTGCCTCAAAAGGGGTCAGTTTCTTAGTCATTTAGTGTGTTGACAATTTAAGTATAAAAAAGCAATGAAAACATGTTTTGGTGAAATCATATGGAAGGCTTACTGTTAACAATAAGGCCCAAAATGGACCATACAGCCTCAGATTTCCAACGGTGTGACAGCTTTTTTTCAGGGCTGGCGTTATGGGTGAGCCTTAGGGGGCCTGGCCCACCCTACCATACCTCCTTGCCCCTCTGTCTCTGTCTCAGTATGTGTAGACCATGTCTCCGATGCTGTTTGGACCAAAAGAGTATGGCATGTCATACTATTTCTGTCCAGACAGATTGAGATACATGGGCTACATACAGAGGGGCGCTGTTTTGCTTGCTTAGATGCATTCTTTGGCGATGTAGTTTCAGAAGAGAGAAAGAAGCAAAGCGAGAGGTATGGGATCAATATCATGCCAAATGTATTCACAAATGTAAATCACTTTCTACAAATGTAAATCACCAATTCACAAATGTAAATCACTTTCCACAAATGTAAATCACCAATCCACAAATGTAAGTCACTTTTCACAAATGTTAAACGTTATCCAGAAATGCAATTCACTATCCACAGACACCTTTTGATTTGTATTTGTAAATCGACATAATGCTTTATAAATTTTTTTATAACTGCAGATATGCAGGTCATTTCCAAGGGCCTTGAGTAAAATGACTGCCATAAAGACAAAAAGTTATCACTCGTAGAAAGCGATCTGTAGTCGTAGAAAAAAAGTTGGTCGCATAAATTTGATCCTATTGATGCTGTTGACCCGGATCACTGGTTGCTGCGGAAAAGGAGGAGGTGTGAAATGGCTAGCTAGTTAGCGGTGCGTGCTAATAGTGTTTCAATCGGTGACGTCACTTGCTCTGAGACCTTGAAGTAGTTGATTCCATTGCTCTGCAAGGGCCGCGGCTTTTGTGGATCGATGGGTAATGATGCTTTGAGGGAGACTGTTGTGAGAAGCCCCTGACTGCAGTGTGCAGTTCAGGGCTTGGCTCAATGTGGGCGGAGTCAAATGTGTTTAACCCGAACCCTTCCCGTCTCCTTCAAGGTCACCCAAGTTGAGGTTCACGACGAAGGTATCAACGTCAACGAAAGCAAATCTTATTCGAACCTAACCTACATGGATGAAAATATAAACCATGGAAGTAAGTGAGACTGTCATTATGCATAACGTATTTCATAATATTCTTGTTATACCAGTGCACTGGTATATTTTTATATAACCAAATACTGCCCTGATGTTATCATAGCATTAATTAGCACCCATTTGCATGTGAGTTAGCTAATTGCTTACAATGAGGGACTCTTATTTGGACAAATTTGCCTACTTGAGCAGTAAGCCTAGGTTTACATGTACAGTTATGTAATCGATTCGATCATTGATTTTCTGTGTATCTTCAATGTAGGCCTTGTTGTGTTTGGCTGGCACTAATGTGTATCGTTGACGCCAACGGCCATTCCCTAAGTTACACATAGCAAGTCTACACAGCCTACACAGGATATACAATAATGAAATTAAAATGTCTATTGCTTATTTTATGCCTTTCTAATTATCATGCCTTTTATGTCTATGCTAATTTTCTTTGATGTATAGAGACATGTTAGTGTGCTATTGGAGGGCGAGAGTCCCAAAATGAAAAAATGCAGTAGCAGTCAACTTCATCACTGCCCCTTCTGCACATATAAGGCTGAACAATATATGGTCAACCACCACATCAAAGGTCATGCTTCAGTGAGGCACAGAGGTACAATTTCTTTGTTTGTTTATTGAATATATTTGACGTTCGCGGTTTTTGATTTTTTCAGTTACATCAGCGTATTTAATTAAATTTTATAACTTGTTACTTTACTGTTATTCCTCTCTTTCAGAGTTCACAACCATAAAGTGTGGCTTCAGTTATAGAAGTGCGACACACTTTCATTGTTGCTATTGCATGGCAACAATAATCACCAGAGCACAGTTTCTGAAGCACCTGACATACCATCAGAATCCAGTGGCCCCTCAAGAGCACCCAGAGGCCCTTAAATTCTCATCACTAGTGGATATAATTTTTTGGGGGGATACCCATGATTTTCTTTTTCAAAGGAAAACATGCCGCAAATTAGGCGATGGTGGTGCCTAGATCTCCTGCAGAACTTTCCTTTGCCGTAAGTCTTGAACATTTTAAAAACTTTTCATTTGCATCCTTAAAATCACTTGTTTCACTGTAGCCAGACTGACCTGAATATATTTTCATATTGAATGTATGTAACGTATGTCATTCACTCACTAAGGTCTGAAGAAGAGAGGTTGAAATATCGAAAAAGGTGGCGAAAACGAAACACACTACAGGTAGGAGGTGTCATATGATGAGTGGTATAGTCTTAAACCAATGTTTAAAGACTTAACCCCCCCCCCCCAATATATTTCAGGATGATGTAGAAGATGTCCCCCCCCAAGAAGTCACAGCATGTCACATCAGCATCCAGCTCTGCAGGATCAGGTACTGTATAGGCTATTAGCTAAAGCAAGGTGCATTCTTGTACACACATCCCTGGAGGTTCCATTACACTACTTAATGACCACAATCTGTTTTCTTTCTAAACGATACTGAAAACAAAATGCACGGCGAACTGGAAGCTGTGAACTGGGTATGTAGTCTACTGTGTGTAATGCTGAAGGCTTGATGCATGGCAAGATATAATAGTTGTGATGACTTGTTGAGTAGTTATAGATATCATTGAAAATCCCTTTAGTAATAGTGGCTTTTGCTTGCATGGTGGTATTGTGAAAGTGGGGTGTAATTTGTCTTGATCACCCAATGAGGCACTACTCTTAATATTTATTCTTCCTTTTTCTTTAAGGAAGCAGATGTTCTTCTAAGGGACACCCTAGAGCAGTGGTTCTCAAACCTGGTCCTGGGGACCCAAAGGGGTGCACATTTTTGTTTTTGCCCTAGCACTACACACCTGATTCAAATCATCAAAGCCTGATGAGGAGTTGTTGGTTTGAATCAGGTGTGTAGTGCTAGGGCAAAACAGAAATGTGCACCCCTTTGGGTCCCCAGGACCAGGATTGAGAACCACTGCCCTAGAGGCAGCAAGGTGGTGCGAACGCCAAACATTTAAAGGCACCGTTTCCCTCCCTAGTGTAATTGGGATGGACAGGGAAGACCGCATTACTACCCTTAAAGAACTACGGTTGTATGATGGCCTGGATGAAGAGGAAAATATTATCCTCAGGGAATCATTCATGTTCTCGTTCCAGTTAAAGAGAGATTATGAGATGTTCTATGTGGAGGCAGTTGACAACAAGAAAATGACTGTCTGCCTCTTTTGATGAGCAGGAGTGAAGCCATTTTTGAGGAGTGGTCAAATCTTGTTTTTGTCTGCTGTGTTAATTGTGTTATGTTGGTTAGTAAAGAGGACGTAGAAGTCACCCGAGTCTCTGATCTCTTTATTGGAGATGGTATAACTTAATATACAATGCGCATTCAGCTTGTCAGTATGTCTATATGGTATAGTCTGTCTCCATTCTCATGAGGAAAGTAAATAACATTATGAATCAGGATAGGTAGTAAATGTATATATGTGCTCAATTAAATAATATAATTACAAAGTTATAACATTTATCAACACAAATTTTAACAGAACATGACATGCATAATAAGTCTGTTGTTCACTGCAACAATATCAGTAGCTTGTCTCAAATATAGCATGAAGCAAAAAGCGTTACAACACATGTTCTGGTACCACTTTATATAATATTTCTTACGATCTTCAAAAATGAAATATGTTTGTATTCAACATGTACTTTTCACAAACGTGTGTGTTTGTATTCAGTGTGTGACTGTCAAACCTCAGATCAGATGGACAAAAAAAACACTGGTGGGCGGGGTCCAACGTTTGACTCCGCCCACATTGAGCCCCGCCACGAACTGCACACTGCAGTCAGGGGCACTTGACTGTTGTCGATGTGTGCAGAGGGTCCCTGGTTCAAGCCCAGGTTGGGGCAGAAGCAATCCTGTTACAAAGTCTGATTCTATATCCTACACCTTCCCTCTATCTTTTGCATGCCTCTCCTGGGGAAACGGTTAGAGGCGTCAGGAATACTTATGTCTCCTTAATGCTCATTGTCTGTGCAACATGAGACAGCAGATGGATTATAATCACTTACAATGTATGACATATCCTTCACATTTAGTGGTGCTATCACACTGGCCAGCTAACTCAACTATTTGGGTGATGAATGGGTGTACACCGCAATAGTGCTAGGGTTTTGATTATTTACGTTGGACATACTATGGTTACACATATGGCTGACATATTATGGTTACCGTACTATAATTTCTGATTTATAGAAATCGCTTTCTACGAGTGCTAACTTTTTTTCTATGGGTGAGAACTTTTTTTCCATGCATGAGAATTTTTTGTATTTTTCTTCTCGTCAATGCACATGTCTGTGCATATCTCTCCTATGTGCAAATCTTTATGGCAGCCATTTTACTTAAGGCCCTTAGGAATGACCTGCATATCTGCAGTTATAAAAAAAATCTAATGCAATATATCGATTTACAAATACAAATCAAAAGATGTTTGTTTGTGGAAAGTGATTTACATATGTGGATTGCTGATTTACATTTGTGGAAAGTGATTTACATTCGTGGATTGGTGATTTACATTTGTGAATACATTTGGCATGATATTGATCCCATATGGGCCCCTTACGACACATGCGTTCGGAACGTGGCACAATTTCATGCGTCTGAAAGTACAATATTCAAACATTCTAATCCCTTGGTGTACATTTTTACACGTGATTCTTCCACATGTTGTGTTTGCATTTACAAGTGTAGAAAACGCGTGTCTTCTGTGAAGTTGCTTTTCAAAGTAGGAACATTGTATATGGTTGATTTTCTCTTATCCAAAAGCCTTAATATTTAGATTTTTTTTTAAATATATACAGTACAGTATATACACTGACTGATTCCTTCAAGCAAGTTTAACTTCCTCCAGCTAAATCAAGACAAGACCGTGGTACTTATTATTGGAGCCATAGCACAGAGAGAATCTGGCTGGACATGTTAATTCACAGCCACCAAAGATAAAACACTAGGTAAAAAACCTAGGTGTAATCTTTTATTCTGAACTCAATTTCTAATCACACATTACGAATGTGACCGAAATAGCTTTTTATCACCCCTCAGGTGCCAAGGTACGTCCGTTTTTATCTCAGGCTGATACAGAGAAGTATTAATGCTTTTATTACAAGCAGTCTTGACTACTGTAATGCTCTCCTGTCTGGTCTACCCAAGAAAGCCATTGGTCAGCATGGTTACTGACCAAGACCAGACGGAGAGTACACATTACACCGGCTTTAAAGTCTCTGCACTGCCTGCCTGTGAGTTTTAGAATTAATTTTAAGATTCTTCTATTGGTTTTCAACTCAATCCATGATTTTGCACCTCAATTAATGTCCTACCCAGTAGGTCCCTCAGGTTCTCTGGCACTGGCCTTTTAACTATCCACCTTGGGCGGATCAAAGGACCAAGAGGCATGGAGAGGCAGCCTTTAGTTATTATGCCCCAAACCTCTGGAATAGCCTGCCAGAGAACCTGAGGAGGCCAAAAAACTGTGGACATATTTAAAAGGGATCTTAAAACACACCTTTTTAGCTTTGCTTTTCCTTAGGGTGGTTTTTTAGTCTTTTAGTTTAAAATAGTTATTCTTTTGTTTATTGTGTAAATATTTCAGTTTTTAATTTCATAGTTTTTTTCCTGTGAAGTGCATGTCTGAAATGTGCTATGTAAATAAAGCTTGATTTGATTTATTACTCTGTTCCAGAATAAATGACCTTTGAAATGACCTATGTCCTTCCTCCACTGCAGCCATGTCCTTTCCTCCAGGCTTTTTGGCTTGGAAAGGGTAGTGACTATTAATACATTCATCTAATAATCAAACAGATAAGGTTTTGGAAAAGTAGGCACTTTAGTCAAAACATCCCCATCTGGTGGATATATAGTGTCATTAGACTGAGTAGGAAATCACTTTTCAAGACGAAGGCTGGAGGAACATATTGTTACTATAAAATAATGAATACACAATGGAGGGGATTTGCTTTCACATGGACTTATAGCTTGTTACTTCAGAGGCAAAATTGTTGATATACAGAAAATAGAAATGAATGTATTATCAGGGAACAAATAAGGCAATTGATATGTTATCAACTTGAGGTATGAAATAAGGTATAACATAATTGGAATGTTAATGACATCTCCATGGGTCCAACCTGGGGGGCTCAAAGACAATAGAGTACCTGTATGCATTTTGGGGTATATTGATTTGACAGAAGAGGCAGCATTGGGATGTGCTTTATTATCACATGGTACCCTAGATGATAACTACAACAAACTTCCCACAGAACAAGGAGACCCATTGGAAAAGTTTCAAAGAGTCATCATGGATTCAGTGTAAAATCAGTCACAGCAGCCTATTTTGAAGTTGGCCACCATTTATTTTAATGTGGATTTTTCTGGGCAGAAATGAATTAATAATTTGTGTAACAAGGCCAATAAAGACTGAAAATGTGTATTACTGTGAGGAAAATGCTAAAAGATGGCCCAGAGATGTGAGTTACAGTATATGTATTTAGCAAAATATTACCATAACTTCTGCTTAATTACTCAAATGTTAATGTCATAATGGTAGAAATATGACAAAACGCCTAAAATAAGGTCAGGTTAAGATGGGCTTAGGAGATCTTACATGTTTTCTTCTATGAGATAATATAATTCATTTAACATGACCTTTATCAATTATGAAGCTTTTTTGCAGAAGATTGTTGACACATCAACCAGGATTAAGGGGCAGAGCAAGACGTGACTGTTGTTGTTTTGGTAATCAGTGGCTGTGTTGGAGGCGGAGTGGTTTCTCCTCTCCTAGTCAGTTAGCAATTAGTACTGGGAGTTGTGCTTTTCACCTCTGCAAGGCAATTAGTACTTCAGTCTCCACTGTTTTCTCTGAGGCGGCTGTGTCAGTGGCGGTCTCGTTGCAAAACTAAGACGGTATCTGCGGAGTTTCTCTGCGGAGTTGTTTGAGGAAATAAAGAGAGGAAGGTTCCACACCACTCTCTCACTTGAGTATCTTACCTAGTTATTTTCAGATCTCATTTCGCTCTTTTGTAGCTTTGGCAACTATGTATGTTTTCTATACCTGTCCACTCCTCTCCCTGTAGGCTTTACAGACGCTCCCCACCCCTTGGCTGCAACCCTTCTAATTTAGTGTACCATGCGGGCACAACCCATGTGAAATTCCTGGTCGCTGGCAGCGTTTGGAACTGCCGATCTGAACTGCCGGTCTCTTGACTGCCGGTCAAGAATGCAGAGTTAATCTAGGCCTATGATGCCCTTCAGTCCCTTGACTTTTTCGCCCTGATGGAGACATGGATCGCTCCAGAGAACACTGCTTCTCCAGCTGCTCTCTCTTCATCTGACTATGTTTTCGCTCATAGTCCGAGCGTATCTGGTCGTCGCGGTGGTGGCACAGGACTACTAATTTCTCCTATGTGGAGATTTTCTCTTTTCTCCCTCACTCACCTGTCCAACTCCTCATTTGAATTCCTTTCTGTCACAGGCAGGTGTCCACTCAAGCTTAAAATTGTAGTCATCTTTCGCACCACCAGGTGTCCTTAGAGTTCCTCAAATTACCTTGACACCCTGATAAGCTCATTTCCTGACAATGGCTCACCGCTCTTCGTACTTGGCGACTTCAACCTCCCGATGTCTGACTTCGATTCATTTCTTTCAACTCTTTCTTTACCCTCCTTGCCTCTTCTGACCTCATCTTTCCCAGTCCCGACCCACTCACAAGGCAGGCAATATGCTTTACCTCATCTTTACTAGAGGCTGTTCACCTACTAATCTCATTGTAACCCCCCCTCCAGGTCTCTGATCACGACTTTGTTTCCTTTTCTGTCTCCCTCTCCTCCAACCCTAGCCACTCAGCCCTACCCAGATGGTCACAATCTACGCTCTCTTTCCCACTACTCTGTCCTTTTCTATCCTATCATCTCTCCCTTCTGCTAAATCCTTATCCATCCTGTCTCCTGATCCTGCCTCTTCGACTTTACTCTCCTCCCTTTCTGTATCCTATCTCTCACTGTCCCCTTTCCTCCAAGGCCAGCTCGGCCCTCCCCTCCTGCTCCATGGCCGATTGATTCATTGGGCCTACAGAACGGGGCTTGGGCAGCTGAGTGATAATGAAGGAAAACGAAACTTCCGGAGGACCTATTATCCTTTCACTCCCTGCTCTCTACCTTCTCTTCCTCTGTATCCACTGCTAAAGCCACTTTCTATCACTTTAAATTTCAAGCTTCTACCGCTATCCCTAGGAAACTATTTTCCACCTTCTTCTCCCTCCTTAATCCTCCACCCCCTGCCTCCCTGCATATGACTTTGTCAACCCCTTTGAAAAGAAAGTTGACAACATCCACTCCTCATTCACTCAGCCTATTGAGTCCACTAGTCCCACTGACACAGAACTACCCTACGCCTGGACCTCTTTCGCCCCTCTCTCTCCAGATGAAATCCTGGAACTAGTGAGGTCCGGCTGCCCGACAACCAACACCATCCCCTCCTCCTTTCTTCAGACCATCTCTGGAGACCTCACTTCCCTCATCAACTCATCCCTGCCCACTGGCTGTGTCCCCTCTGACTTAAAAACACCCCAAGTGCTCCCCTCCTCAAGAAACCAACACTCCACTCCTCTGACATCAAACATCTTTATTTTCTTTCCAAAACACTTCAAGACGGGTCACTCAACTGACACTGCCCTTCTCTGTGTCAGAGGCTCTCCGTACTGCCAAAGCTGATTCTCTTTCCTCTGTTCTCATCCTCCTAGATCTATCCCTGCCTTCAACACTGGGGACCATCAGATTCTTCTCTCCACCCTCTCAGGGCTGGGCATCTCAGGCTCTGCACACTCTTGGATTGTATCCTACCTAGCAGGCCGCTCCTACCATTTGACGTGGAGAAGACCTGTGTCTGCACCACATACTCTCACTACTGGTGTGCCCCAGGGCTCGTTTCTAGGCCCTCTCCTCCTCTCTATAAACTGAAACACTTTGTCGTACACAACGATCCAGAGCATCCCAAACGTGCTCAATGGGTGACATGTCTGGTGGGTATGCAGGCCATGGAAGAACTGGGACATTTTCAGCTTCCAGGAATTGTGTACAGATCCTTTGCCACATGGGGTTGTGCATTATCATGCTAAACATGAGGTGATGGTGGTGGATGAATGGCACGAAAATGGGCCTCAGGATCTCGCCACCATGGGGCACTGTTCACAACATTGACATCAGCAAACTGCTGGCCCACACAACACCATACACGTTGTCTGCCATCTACAGTTGAAACAGGATTCGTCTGTGAAGAGCACACTTCTCCAGTGGCCATCAAAGGTGAGCATTTTCCCACTAAAGTCGGTTACGGAGCAGAACAGCAGTCAGGTCAAGACCCTAGTGAGGACGATGAGCACGCAGATGAGCCTCCCTGAGATGGTTTCTGATAGTTTGTGCAGAAATTATTTGGTTGTGCAAACCCATAGTTTCATCAGCTGTCCGGGTGGCTGGTCTCCGACGATTCCGCAGGTGAAGAAACCGGGTGTGGAGGTCCTAGGCTGGCGTGGTTACACATGGTCTGCGGTTTTGAGGCCAGTTGGACATACTGCCAAGTTCTCTAAAATGATGTTGGAGGCAGCTTATGGTGAACATTACATTTTCTGCCAACACCTATGGTTGACATTCTTGCAGTCAACATGCCAATTGCATGCTCCCTCAAAACTTGAGACCAATGTGGCATTGTGTTGTGTGACAAAATTGCACAGTTTAGAGTGGCCTTTTATTGTCCCCTGTACAAGGTGCACTTGTGTAATGATCATGCTGTTAATCAGCTTTTTGTTATGTCACACCTGTCAGGTAGATAGATGATCTTGGTTCAGCATACATGTGTTCTAACTCGAGAAATTATTTGTTATTTTACGATTGGACAATGTTTGTTCCCCGCATATAAAACCACAAAGTCTACTGGAAACGCCCGAATTCAAGATTGCAATTTTGATGGCTCACACAGTGAGCTTACTGTACATGGTAAGCTGGTGTGCATGAAGTTGTACTTCATGTTTTAGTATGGAAAACGGCTGTGAGGGTTTAATAGCCACAATTACAATCTTTATAGAATAAAAATGTAATTTCATCAATTAAATGTAGAAAAACGTATTTGAGTGAACTTGATCAATTCAGCACTTGAAACAGAAAGTGAATTCTCTCACTCTTTCCGGTTTTAGCTTGCGGCTATCACTGTCTGGCTGGCTAGCTTTAGGACATTTACTATCCCATAGCAGTGACAAACTATCGACATATGGTAGTGCACAATTAAAATCTAGCTCACTTATTTTGCTAGCCAAAAATGTATTCAGAAACGGAGGAAGAGGATAGCTAGCTATAGCATTTTTTAACTAGGCAAGTCAGTTAAGAACAAATTCTTATTTTCAATGATGGCCTAGGAACTACCTTGTTCAGGGGCAGAACAACAGATTTTTACCTTGTCAGCTCAGGATTCGATCTTGCAAGCTTCCGGTTACTAGTCCAATGCTCTAACCACTTGGATACCCTGCCGCCCCAAATGCTAGTTAGCTGATGCCTCTTCAAAAAGAGGCAACTGTGACAACGTTGATCCTAAGATAAAAATAATCAACTTTACCTTTGAACAAAATCCCATCCAAAGAAAGCCTGTCTCCCGGACTGACCCCAAATCTACGATCAGATGCATGACCAAATCGTCACATTTCAATTTTGCCCGCAGGCAGGCTCTATAGAAAACTGAGCCATCCGCACACACAGAGAGCCCAAGTGCAGACAAACAGAGGCTCCCAAAACACAACTCATGCGGTAAGCTCCATAAATAAACTTTCCCATTGAGTAAACTACACAATCCACCCCTCTAAATAAAACCTGTCTGCGCTCTCCGAAATGCCAGCAGATCACGATTGAATACATTGCCGAAGTATCGCATTTCGGATTAGCCCGCCATCCACACACACATACAGTTTTGGCCCCAGCCACAGGGCTTTATAGAGAAAAATGTACCTCAATCGCGACCAAAACGACTCTTTTCCCATAGGCTTGTACTATCTATAGTATGACAGCACCAGCAGGTAGCTTCCAACAGCTGGCAGACATGATCATTTGGTTACTTTAGCGTTATGCAGTGTTATATAGATGGAAGACAAGAGCAAAATGCAGTACCTCTAAAGCTAGCTAACATTAACAAAGAGGGAGTAAGCTAGCTCTTTCACTGAAACGTTCCCTGCAGATTGACTAGTAGATGCCCAATTTGCCCGCCTGATTCTCACAAATGTATCCCACTTTTTACAAGCTGTTTCATTTGCGTGGCCATAAAGGCATACCCACATTTGCATAGTAAGTTTTGCTACACCCTGCTACCACACAAAGCTTGGCCATCTTAATGCAATTGCTAGCTTGCTCCGTATTGCTAACCCACAATTTGTATTTCTTTTTTCACGAGTATATGAAGGGTGCACCTGGATTTTTATTTCCTCACTGTGTGACACCGACCACAGGGCATTGTGGGATTGTTTCTGAAGTTGGTGCTGGTTTGGAGAACTTCAAATCCAACTTTTAGAACAATATTACAGTATTATATCAAATGTATTAAAGTGTTTGTAATTTGGGAACATTTTCTATTATATGAGTTTCTGACATTGAGAAATAGCTGCTATGTGCCTTTTCACAATCAAGACTACCTAAACAATATAAACTGGAAGAACCATCTCAGTAACGGGTGCAATAAATCCAACCCCTTACAGATTGGATTCATTTAGAAAAATTTAATTTATTTATCTTTGTATAGTATAAGATCAATTAATCGATCAATGTGCATTAGAAACAAATTATTCTAAAAATCAACCCGGCAACAAAGCATTCTGGGAAATGTTTTTATGAGGCCCCTCCTATGTCTTTTTCACTCAGAGGATTAACGTAAACACAGTCTAGTTACAACAACACCACCCAACAACACCACGCGATTGAAAATATTTCTTGAATCAAATGTCCCGTTCAGTTGTGCTGAAATGTAGGTAAGGTGACAGATATTCCTAACACTGATCTGAATAAAAGACATGAAAAGTCATATCAATTTTAGCAACACCCAAATCCCCAGTGTGAAAAAGTAATTGCCCCTTACACTCAATGACATTCATCACACTACTACCACCATGCTTGACCATTGGCATGAGGTTCTTACTGTGGAATGCAGTGCTTGGTTTTCGCAAGACATAATGGGACCCATCTCATCTAAAAAGTGTATTCAAGTTTGCCAAAAAGCACCTGGATGAACATTAAGTTTCTTGTTAGAATGTTCTATGGAGAGATGAGTCAAAATTACAACTTTTTCGACAACATGGGTCTCATTATGCCTGGCGAAAAACAAACAATGCATTCCACAGTAAGAACCAACGGTCAAGCATGGTGCTGGTGGTGTGAGGGTTTGTGGATGATTTGCTGCCTCAAGACCTGGACGACTTGCCTTAATAGAAGGAACAATGTATTCTGCTCTGTATCAGAGAATTCTACAGGAGAATGTCAGGCCATCCTTCTGTGAACTGAAGATAAAGCGCAGCTGGGTTAGGCAGCAAGACAATGATCCAAAACACACAATCAAGTCTACATGAAAATGGCTAAAAAGCAACACATTTGAAGTTTGGAATGGCCTAGTCAAAGTCCAGACTTAATCCCAATTGAGATGTGGCAGGACTTGAAACGAGCAATTAATGCTTGAAAACCCACAAATGTCGCTGAGTTAAAGCAGTTCTGCATGGAAGAATGGGGCAAAATTCCTCCACAGCGACTTGAGAGACTGATCAACAACTACAGGAAGTGTTTGGTTGGAGTCATTGAAGCTAAAGGTGGCACAACCAGTTATTGAGTGTAACGGGGAAAATACTTTTTCACACAGGGGCATTGGGTGTAGCATAACTTTGTTTATTAAATACATTTAAGTGTGTAATTGTTGTTATTTGTTCACTCAGGTTCCCTTTATCTAATATTAGGTTTTGGTCAAAGATACATTCAGTATCAAAAATATGCAAAAGTAGAGAAAATTAGAAAGGGGGTAAATACTTTTTCACAGCACTGTGCATGTTATAATAACTTTTTTTTAAACACACGGATCCATAATCCTGAGGACATGTCTCGGACAGAGGTTCCCTCAATTAAGGACAGCTTGACAGTCTTAAGGGTAAATGCAAAAATGTAAGAATATGTACAGAGACAATAAAGAGACAATTAAAGATGATATTTTTCAAAAGTTATGTGTCTGTCATATCATTCCTGCAACAAACATCATTGTTAGAAATGGGGGAATTGGCAAATCTCTTCCTCTTCTCTGCAACTCTGCACATGTTTGAGTGAGCGAAAGGGAAGATGAGCAAGAGAAAAATGAAGGGAGGTGTCTGAATCAGGACCCAGGAGTTTTGCACCTGAAAAAAAATGCGAGTTAAAATAGGATTTGATTAGCTTTACAAACGTAAATTATTAGAAGCGGTGATATTTCACATGGATCTACTTGCAGTAAGATCAGGCAATCAGGGGCAGCTGAGTAGCATGTCTTTTGGGGAATCCAGTCTCAGTGAGACCTGATGCAGAGATAAAACCATAAAACATCATCAGCATAGCTAGTACAAACCTAACTCTTACGAAGATGGTTAGTAAAAATCAATACACATTGAAGATCAGAGTATCAAAGAAAAAAATAATAGATTTTGCATACAGAACTTACTGTCAGTAGCTACTCTCTAAACATCAAAGGTTCCTGGAGTATCCTTTATGGATTCTTCAAATTGAAACTGTGCACTCTAAAAAATTAAGGGTTCTTCTAAGAACCTCAAAGGAGGTAGGGTTCATTGAGGAACCTCCTTAGTTGGTGGGGGTTCTTGAAGGAACCTAACTGCCCAAATGAAACATTTGGATTTGAATTTGAAAGCAGGTGCAGGCAGTTAACTGAAAAATATAAAGATCTCCTCAATTTAAGGTAAGTTTTGTCCCTTGTATGATCTAAATTGATATTGTTTTATGATGATACCATCTATCTTTTAATTTCTGTGCAAATCTTTCTAAAACAGAAAATGTACACAACTCAATGGATATCAATCAACAAAAAGGTAAGACTATGTAGGCTATAAGAATATGTTGAAGGCTAGCTGTATTGGGTGCCAATGACTGAACAGCTCACTTTTGTGTCCGTGTCTGCAGGTATAGAGACAATTAGGCATACAAAGGTATGTAAATTGGTATTGGTATGTTATGCTGATCACATTACCATCCTCCTCCCTTACCTGTTCAATGAATATCCCATAGGCCTTTACATTATGGAAAATGTATGTTTATGAAACCCATTATCAAAACAGTTTTTTTTCATTCACATTTACCACAAAAACCACGGTATGAATTCTGTCGTGTGCACGTTTTGTTAATCATCTGTATAATTACTATTTTTGGGATTCACAGACTTCACCCTACAGTGGGGGAAAAAAGGATTTGATCCCCTGCTGATTTTGTACATTTGCCCACTTACAAAGAAATGATCAGTCTATAATTTTAATAGTAGGTTTATTTGAACAATGACAGACAGAATAACAACAACAAAAATCCAGAAAAACGCATGTCAAAAATGTTATAAATTATTTGAATTTTAATGAGGGAAATAAGTATTTGACCTCTCTGCAAAACATGACTTAGTACTTGGTGGCAAAACCCTTGTTGGCAATCACAGAGGTCAGACGTTTCTTGTAGTTGGCCACCAGGTTTGCACACATCTCAGGAGGGATTTTGTCCCACTCCTCTTTGTAGATCTTCTCCAAGTCATGAAGGTTTCGAGGCTGATGTTTGGCAACTCGAAACTCAGCTCCCTCCACAGATTTACTATGGGATTAAGGTCTGGAGACTGGCTAGGCCACTCCAGGACCTTAATGTGCTTCTTCTTGAGCCACTCCTTTGTTGCCTTGGCCATGTGTTTTGGGTCATTGTCACAACCCATTTTCAATGCCCTGGCTGAGGGAAGGAGGTTCTCACCCAATATTTGACGGTACATGGCCCCGTCCATCGTCCCTTTGATGCGGTGAAGTTGTCCTGTCCCCTTAGCAGAAAAACACCCCCAAAGCATAATGTTTCCACCTCCATGTTTGACGGTGGAGATGGTGTTCTTGGGGTCATAGGCAGCATTCCTCCTCCTCCAAACACAGCGAGTTGAGTTGATGTCAAAGAGCTCCATTTTGGTCTCATTTGACCACAACACTTTCACCAGTTGTCCTCTGAGTCATTCAGATGTTCATTGGCAAACTTCAGACGGGCATGTATATGTATTCTTAAGCAGGGGGACCTTGCTGGCGCTGCAGGATTTCAGTCCTTCACGGCGTAGTGTGTTACCAATTGTTTTCTTGGTGACTATGGTCCCAGCTGCCTTGAGATCATTGACAAGATCCTCCCGTGTAGTTCTGGGCTGATTCCTCACCATTCTCATGATCATTGCAACTCCACGAGGTGAAATCTTGCATGGAGCCCCAGGCCGAGGAATATTGACAGTTCTTTTGTGTTTCTTCCATTTGCGAATAATCGCACCAAATGTTGTCACCTTCTCACCAAGCTGCTTTGCGATGGTCTTGTAGCCCATTCCAGCCTTGTGTAGGTCTACAGTCTTGTCCCTGACATCCTTGGAGAGCTCTTTGGTCTTGGCCATGGTGGAGAGTTTGGAATCTGATTGATTGATTGCTTCTGTGGTGTCTTTTTTAGAGGTAACAAGCTGCGGTTAGGAGCACTCCCTTTTAGAGTGTGCTCCTAATCTCAGCTCGTTACCTGTATAAAAGACACCTGGGAGCCAGAAATCTTTCTCATTGAGAGGGGGTCAAATACTTATTTCCCTCATTAAAATGCAAATCAATTTCTAACATTTTTGACATGTGTTTTTCTGGATATGTTTGTTGTTATTCTGTCTCTCACTGTTCAAATAACCCTACCATTAAAATTATAGACTGATTATTTATTTGTCAGTGGGAAAATGTACAAAATCAGCAGGGGATCAAATACTTTTTCCCCCCACTGTATACACCTCTGAGCTGCAAAATCATTCTGGCTACGGATACGGATACGGAGAATATCAACACATCAACACGTCAGAGGATATACAGTGCCTTGCAAAAGTTTTCACCCCCTTGGCATTTTTCCTATTTTGTTGCATTACAACCTGTAATTTAAATGGATTTTTATTTGGATTTCATGTAATGGACATACACAAAATAGTCCAAATTGGTGAAGTGAAATGTAAAAAATAGTACCTGCCAGTCTGCACAACGCGATATCAACCTAGAGCATATCAGACTGCTTCTCTACTATACCACTGGATTCCTGCTTCTCTGGATCATTACACCGGATCATTACTCCGGATCATCGCAGCTACCTAGCTGCAAACGGGTGGTTACTGTTAGCTAAATGCCTCTGTCCTGAAGCAAGCACCAGCTATTCTTGAGCTAGCCTCGAGCTAGGCCCATATACCAGCTAATTCTAGGACTACAATACCTCCTTTGCCAATTGGCCTGGATCCTTTATTGTTGACACCGAGCCCCACCGATCCATCACAACTGGACTGCCGACGTAATCGCCTGTTGTGGTCTTAACAGGCTATTCTGTTACGATGTTGCCGAAGAACCATCTACTAGCCCCGGCCCGCTAGCTTTTCTGAACGCTGTGTCCCCTGCTCGCCTAGCGTAGTAGTGACTACTGAACAGCACCCTGACTCACCTATTGCTGCTCTTTTGACCCTATGATCACTTGGCTACACAGCTGATGCCCCCTGGACTAACACGGTACATCATTTTGTTTACCTGTCGGCCCCAGCCTCGAACTCAGGTCCTGTATGTACCTAACTGACCCGCTCGGCCCATTCATCGCCATTTACCCGTTGTTGTTTTAGCTCTCCTGATCAACACCTGTGATTGCTTTATGCCTCTCTCTAATGTCAATATGCCTTGTTTACTGCTGTCTTTGCTAGGTTTTACTGTTTTATTTCACTGTAGAGCCTTCAGTCCTGCTCAATAATGCCTTAGATAGCTCTTCGTCCCACCCCACACACATGCAGAGACCTCACCTGGCTTACGATGAGAGAGGTTTCGTCTCTTAACTCAACGCCTAGGTTTGCCTCCACTGTACTCACATCCTACCATACCCTTGTCTGTACATTATGCCTTGAATTTATTCTACCACTCCCAGAAATCTGCTCCTTTTATACTCTGTCCCCAATGCACTAGACGACCAGTTCTTATAGCCTTTAGCCGTACACTTATCGTAGTCCTCCTCTGTTCCTCTGGTGATGTAGAGGTTAACCTAAGCCCTGTAGCCTCCAGTTCCACTCCTATTCCCCAGGCTCTATCATTTGTTGACTTCTGTAACCTTAAAAGCCTTGATTTCATGCATGTCAACATCAGAAGCCTCCTCCCTAAGTTTGTTTTATTCACTGCTTTAGCACACTCTGCCAAACCTGATGTCCTAGCCGTGTCTGAATCCTGGCATAGAAAGGCCACCAAAATTCCTGAAATTTCCATCCCCAACTACAACATTTTCCGCCAAGATTTTCTGCCAAAGGGGGTGGAGTTGCAATCTACTGCAGAGATAGCCTCCAGAGTTCTGTCATGCTATCCAGGTCTGTGCCAAAACAGTTCAAACTTCTACTTTTAAAAATCCACTGGTTCCAGATCATCTATAAGTCTTTGCTAGGTAAAGCCCCACCTTATCTCAGCTCACTGGTCACCATAGCAGCACCCACCCGTAGCACGCGCTCCAGCAGGTATATTTCACTGGTCACCCCCCAAAGCCAACTCCTCCTTTGGCCACCTTTCCTTCCAGTTCTCTGCTGCCAATGACTGGAACGAATTGCAAAAATCACTGAAGCTGGAGACTTATATCTCCCTCACTAACTTTAAGCGTCAGCTGTCAGAGCAGCTTACCGATCATTGCACCTGTACATAGCCCATCTGTAAATAGCCTACCAAACTACCTCATCCCCATACTGTTATTTATTTATTTTGCTCCTTTACACTCCAGTATCTCTACTTGCACATTCATCTTCTGCACATCTATCTCTCCAGTGTTTAATTGCTAAATAATTATTTCAACACTATGGCCTATTTATTGCCTTACCTCCCTAATCCTACTACATTTGCACACTGTATATAGACGTTTCTATTGTGTTATTGACTGTACGTTTGTTTATCCCATGTGTAACTCTGTATTGTTAGTGTCGCACTGCTTTGCTTAATCTTGGCCAGGTTGCAGTTGTAAATGACAACTTGTTCTCAACTGGCCTACCTGGTTAAATAAAGGTGAAATAAAAAAATATAACTATTAAAATCTAAGTGTCACATGATCTGTCACATGATCACAGTATATATACACCAGTTCTGAAAGGCCCCAAAGTCTGCAACACCACTAAGCAAAGGGCACCATGAAGACCAAGGAGCTCTCCAAACAGGTCAGGGGCAAAGTTGTGGAGAAGTACAGATCAGGGTTGCGTTATAAAAAAAATATCTGAAACTTTGAACATCCCACAAAGCACCATTAAATCCATCACTAAAAAATTGAAAGAATATGGCACCACAACAAACCTGCCAAGAGAGGGCCACCCACCAAAACTCACAACCCCGCAAAGAAGGGCATTAATCAGAGAGGCAACAAAGAGACCAAAGACAACCCTGAAGGAGCTGCAAAGCTCCACAGCGGAGATTGGAGTATCTGTCCATAGGACCACTTTAAGCCGTACACTCCACAGAGCTGGACTTTATGGAAGAGTTGTCACGCCCTGACCTGAGAGAGACGTTTTTCTCTGTTTGGTTAGGTCAGGGTGTGATATGGGGTGGGCATTCAATGTCATATATTTCTTTGTGTTTGGCCGAGTATGGTTCCTAATCAGAGGCAGCTGTCTATCGTTGTCTCTGATTGGGAATCATACTTAGGCAGCCCTTTTTCCCACCTTCAGTTGTGGGATCTTGTTTTTGTACAGCTCAGTGAAAGCCTGCAGAACGTGATGTCGGTTTCCTTTGTTTGTTATTTTCTTTAGTGTTCTGAGTATAAATAAAATTTAATCATGAGCACTTACCACGCTGCACCTTGGTCTACCCATAACGACGAACGTTACAAGAGTGGCCAGAAGAAAGCCATTGCTTAAAGAAAACAATTAGCAAACCCATTTGGTGTTCGCCAAAAGGGATGTTGGAGACTCCCTAAACATATGGAAGAAGGTACTCTGGTTAGATGAGACTACATTTGAGCTTTTTGGCCATCAAGGAAAACCCTATGTCTGGTGCAAACCCAACACCTCTCATCACCCTGAGAACAACATCCCCACAGTGAAGCATGGTGGTGGCAGCATCATGCTGTGGGGATGTTTTTCATTGGCAGGGACTGGGAAACTGGTCAGAATTGAAGGAATGATAGAGGGCACTAAATACAGAGAAATTCTTGAAGGAAACCTGTTTCAGTCTTCAGGAGATTTGAGACTGGGACGGAGGTTCACCTTCCAGCAGGACAATGACCCTAAGCATACTGCCTAAGCAACACTCGAGTGGTTTAAGGGGAAACATTTAAATGTCTTGGAATGGCTGTAATTGCTGCAAAAGGTGGCTCTAGAAAGCATTTACTTTGGGGGGTGAATAGTTATGCACACTCAATTTTTCAGTTTTTTTTGTCTTATTTCTTGTTTGTTTCATGATAAAAAATATTTTGTGTCTTCAAAGTGGTAGGCATGTTGTGTAAACCAAATGATACAAACCCCCCAAAATCTATTTTAATTCCAGGTTGTAAGGCAACAAAATAGGAAAAATGCCAACGGGGGTGAATACTTTCACAAGCCACTGTACCCATTGGACTTGGGGCTCTGCTGGGAGTTTACCTCATATTTAGATTTTTTTATTCTGCTTTGCTACTAAAATCATAATGACAACAGAGAACTAAAATATTGTGTTATTATTTTGTCATGCATATTTGTAACGGTTGTCGTCGGGAATGGAGGACCAAAACGCAGCAGGAATGTGGATGCTCATCTTGTTATTTATTTTAACTAAAGCAAACACCAAAATAACAAAAACGAAGAACTCACGAACAACAAAACAGTCTTGTAATGCTCACACAGGCAAAACAAGAAACAATCTCCCACAACACTACACCAAACAATTACCCATATATAGGACTCTCAATCAGAGGCAACGAGAAACACCTGCCTCCAATTGAGAGTCCAGCACCCACACCTAAACATAGAAAACCTAAACTAGACAGAATGCAGAAATACAACCTAGAACATACTAACCTAGAACATACACCAAAAACCCAGGAACACATAAATCAAACACCCCACTACAACACACACAAAACCCCCACCATACAAAACAAATATCCCTCTGCCACATCCTGACCAAAATACTAAACAACTACTCCCTCTGCTGGTCAGGACGTGACAATATTATTATTATTAATAATACTAATAGGGGAGGGGGGTTAGTTAATCATAATTAACACTGAGAACTAAAATATTGTGTTATTGTTATGCGTATTATTATTATTAATAATAACCCTTTTAAAGGGTATTATTATTAATAATAATAGGGGAGGGGGGTAGTTAAAAAATGAAAAGGTTCTTCAAAAGGTTCTTCAAAAGTTTCTTTGAGGATCCAGTAAAAGGGGTTATTTGAAGAACCCATTTAAATGGTTCGAAGATCTTATAGGGGTTCCCCCACATTTTCAATTTGAAGAACCACCAAAGGATACTCAAGGAACGTTTTCTTTTTAGAGTGTGGGGGAACCCCAATAAATTCTTCAAAGAACCCCTTTTAATGGATCCTCTAAGAACCTTTTGAAGAACCTTTTGGGGTTCATTTTTTTAACTACCCCCCTCCCCTATTATTATTAATAATAATACCCTTTAAAAGGGTTATTATTAATAATAATAATACGCATAACAATAACACAATATTTTAGTTCTCAGTGTTAATTATGATTGTAGTGGCAAAGCAGAATTAAAAAAAATCCAATATCAGGTAAACTCCCAGCAGAGCCCCAAGTCCAATGGGTAAATCATCTGCATTGTTAAATGAAAAGGTTCCTAGAGTACCCTTTTAATGGATCCTTGAAGAACCTTTTGAAGAACCTTTTGGGGTTAATGTTTTAACTACTCCCTCTCCCCTATTATTATTATTATTATTAATAATGCGCATAACAATAACACAATATCTTAGTTCTCAGTGTTTATTATGATTTTAGTGGCAAAGCAGAATAAAAAAATCTAAATATGAGGTAAACTCCCGGCGCTTTGAGGATCTTAGAAGAACTCTTGTTGAACCCCACATTTTTAGAGTATACGTTTCCATCCAATTGGCTACAGATTTTCATGTCAATATTCTAGAATCCGCATAAAGAAAATATGTGCATTTCCCATCAGTGGTATCTTTCCACCAAATGGACTTGTTACTGAGAAAAATCTGTGCGCGTTAACCTAGTGCACACAAAATGTACTTTTTCACTTATAGTACCAGTCAAAAGTTTGGACACACCTACTCTTTCCAGAGTTTTTCTTTATTTTTACTATTTTATACATTATAGAATAATAGTGAAGACATCAAAACTATGAAATAACACATATGGAATCATGTAGTAACCAAAAAAGTGTTAAACAAATCTAAAAATATTTTATATTTGAGATTCTTCAAAGTAGCCACCCTTTGCCTTGATGACAGCTTGCACACTCTTGGCATTCTCTCAACCAGCTTCATGAGGTAGTCACCTCGAATGCATTTCAATTAACCTGTTATGGCGAGGGGGCAGTATTTTCACAGCCGGATAAAAAACGTACCCGATTTAATCTGATTATTACTCCTGCCCAGAAACTAGAATATGCATATAATTATTGGCTTTGGATAGAAAACACCCTAAAGTTTCTAAAACTGTTTGAATGGTGTCTGTGAGTATAACAGAACTCATATGGCAGGCAAAAACCTGAGAAGATTCCAAACAGGAAGTACCCTCTCTGACCATTCCTTGAGCTTCTTGGCTCTGTTTATTGGAAACTTAGGATCTTTGCTGTAACGTGACACTTCCTACGGCTCCCATAGGCTCTCAGAACCCGGGAAAAGCTGAATGATGTAATTCCAGCCGCTGGCTGAAAAACATTAGCACCTTTGGTAAGTGCTCTATCAGGGGACCATCAGACTGAGGCCCGTGCACGAGGGGATCCCATGTTTTTATTTTCTCTCTCTTTGAACGTAAACACTCTTTCCCGGTCGGAATATTATCGCTTTTTTACAAGAAAAATTGTATAAAAATTGATTTTAAACAGCGGTTGACATGCTGCGAAGTACGGTAATGGAATATTTAGAAATCTTTTGTCACGAAACGCGTCAAGGGTAACCCTTATTTACCCTTTCGGATAGTGTCTTGAACGCACTAACAAAACGCCGCTATTTGGATATAACTATGGATTATTTGGGACCAAACCAACATTTGTTATTGAAGTAGAAGTCCTGGGAGTGCATTCTGACGAAGAACAGCAAAGGTAATAACATTTTTCTTATAGTAAATCTGACTTTGGTGAGTGCTAAACTTGGTGGGTGTGTAAATAGCTAGCCCTGTGATGCCGGGCTATCTACTTAGAATATTGCAAAATGTGCTTTCACTGAAAAGCTATTTTAAAATCGGACATAGCGAGTGCATAGAGGAGTTCTGTATCTATAATTCTTAAAATAATTGTTATGTTTTTTGTGAACGTTTATCGTGAGTAATTTAGTAAATTCACCGGAAGTTTGCGGGGGGTATGCTAGTTCTGAACGTCACATGCTAATGTAAAAAGCTGGTTTTTGATATAAATATGAACTTGATTGAACAAAACATGCATGTATTGTATAACATAATGTCCTAGGGGTGTCATCTGATGAAGATCATCAAAGGTTAGTGCTGCATTTAGCTGTGGTTTGGATTTATGTGACATTATATGCTAGCTTGAAAAATGGGTGTCTGATTATTTCTGGCTGGGTACTCTGCTGACATAATCTAATGTTTTGCTTTCATTGTAAAGCCTTTTTGAAATCGGACAGTGTGGTTAGATTAACGAGAGTCTTGTCTTTAAAATGGTGTAAAATAGTCATATGTTTGAAAAATTGAAGTTTTTGTATTTTTGAGGAATTTGTAATTTGCGCCACGCCCATCATTGGCTATTGGAGCAGGTGTTCCGCTAGCGGAACGTCTAGATGTAAGAGGTTTTAACAGGCGTGCCTTGTTAAAAGTTCATTTGTGGAATTTCTTTCCTTCTTAATGTGTGTGAGACAATCAGTTGAGACAATTGTGACAAGGTAGGGGTGGTATACAGAAGATAGGCCTATTTGGTTAAAGACCATATTATGGCAAGAACAGCTCAAATAAGCAAAGAGAAACAACAGTCCATCATTACTTTAAGACAAGAAGGTCAGTCAATATGGAAAATGTCAAGAACTTTGAAAGTTTCTTCAAGTGCATTCGCAAAAACCCTCAAGCTGACATTTAATCCTAGTAAAAATTCCCTGTCTTAGGTAAATTAGGATCACCACTTTATTTTAAGAATGTGAAATATCAGAACAATAGTAGAGAGAATTATTTATTTCAGCTTTTATTTCTTTCATCACATTCCCAGTGGGTCAGAAGTTTAAATACAGTCAATTAGTATTTGGTAGCACTGCCTTTAAATTGTTTAACTTGGGTCAAACATTTTGGGTAGCCTCCCACAAGCTTCCCACAATAAGTTAGGTGAATTTTGGCCCATTCCTCCTGACAGAGCTGGTGTAACTGAGTCAGGTTTGTAGGCCTCCTTGCTCGCACATGCTTTTTCAGTTCTGCCCACACATTTTCTATAGGATTGAGATCAGGACTTTGTGATGGCCACTCCATTACCTTGACTTTGTTGTCCTTCAGCCATTTTGCCACAACTTTGGAAGTATGCTTTGGGTCATTGTCCATTTGGAAGACCCATTTATGACCAAGCTTTAATTTCCTTGCTGATGTCTTGAGATGTTGCTTCAATATATCCACATAATTTTCCTCCCTCATAATGCCATCTATTTTGTGAAGTGTACCAGTCCCTCCTGCAACAAGCACCCCCACAACATGATGCTGCCACCCCCGTGCTTCACGGTTGGGATGGTGTTCTTCGGCTTGCAAGCCTCCCCCTTTTTCCTCCAAACATAACGATGGTCACTATGGCCAAACAGTTCTATTTTTGTTTCATCAGACCTGAAGACATTTCTCCAAAAAAGTACGATCTTTGTCCCCATGTGCAGTTGTAAACCGTAATCTGGCTTTTTGATGGCGGTTTTGGAGCAGTGGCTTCTTCCTTGCTGAGCGGCCTTTCAGGTTATGTCGATATAGGACTCGTTTTCCTGTTGATATACATACTTTTGTACCTGTTTCCTCCAGAATCTTCACATGGTCCTTTGCTGTTGTTCTGGAACTGATTTGCACTTTTCGCAACAAAGTACGTTCACCTCTAGGAGACTGAATGCGTCTCCTTCCTGAACGGTATGACGGTATGACTTCTGACCCACTGGAATTGTGATACAGTGAATTATAAGTGAAATAATCTGTTAAGAATAATATAAAACCAGTCTGCACACCACCAAGGTGAATTGATTTAGTCTTGACTCTTGGTTGACGGTGTTGGGGGATGGGTAAATGTATTGATGCTCGAGTGCCAAATCAACACATATTTGTTTCTATTTTTTTGTTACTTCTTTTTGATATTTATGAGTCTTATTTTTGTATATATTTTTCTATTTATATAGTTTTAAATGTGATGATTATTTATTTGTGTTGTTCCAAATGTCTGAATAAAAATTAGTTAGTGCAGAGTGGTGAAGGGAGGGGGTTCTCCCAGGGAGCCATACAAGCTAGAACCGCCACTGTCTACACCGATTAAGCATCGTTCACACCCTCTTAAGCTTTATCCCCAACAATCTCTTTAAGGTTTCTTCCGAGCGTTCTATACTAACGACAGCAGTCAAGCACCCCTGTAAAGACCTTTAATATCCACAGATTCAAAACAGCTACTGATAACAAATCTGTATTTTGTGGTTGTGACCCAGAGACTCTTGACCATTTATTTTGAGACTGTTCTTACGTCAGAAGATTTTGAAGTGAGTTAGAAGATTTTATTTTAAAATAAACTACCATTAATGTTAATTTGAAAGACTCTGATATTATGTTTTATTTTGATCCAAATTATATGGAACCTGATTTAACTTTCATTGTTCATTTGTTTATTTTTCATGACAATATCTTTATCCATAAAATGAAGGAGGTGGAGAACAAACCTCTCTTCCCATTGTTTAAGATAGAATTTAAATATTATCTTGACATTTCTGTAAGCGTAAAAACAAAAAGCAATACATACCATAAAACTTTTTGACAAATTGAAAATGTATCTCAATATGTAATACCCCTGTCTGTACTCAATACCCTGTCTGTACTGCTCTGAAATCGGAGTAGATAGCCAGAGCGAATTTACCAACTAGTACATCTATCAACAGTTGTTGCAGTGACATTCTATTGAAATGGATACTTGCATAGTGGAGTCTTTTGTTAAGACATGTAGCTAGCTAGCTAGCTAAACAATCAGTGGTGTAAAGTACTTAAGTAAAAACACTTGAAAGTA
Organism: Salmo trutta; assembly: GCF_901001165.1. Taxonomy (NCBI): domain Eukaryota; kingdom Metazoa; phylum Chordata; class Actinopteri; order Salmoniformes; family Salmonidae; genus Salmo; species Salmo trutta. The sequence goes on from NC_042961.1 coordinate 30,211,622, forward strand.
CTACATAAGTAATTTTTTTAGGTATCTGTACTTTACTATTTATATTTTTGACAACTTTTACTTTAACTTCACTACATTCCTAAAGAAAATTATGTACTTTTTACTCCATACATTTTCCCTGACACCCAAAAGTATGCCGTTACATTTTGAATGCTTAGCAGGACAGGAAAATTACATAATTCACACACTTTTCAAGAAAACATCCCTGGTCATCTCTACTGCCTTTTATGTGGCCGACTCACTAAACACATTCTTCATTTGTAAATTATGTCTGAGTGTTGGAGCATGCCCCTGGCTAACCGCAAATGTAAAAAATAACAAGAAAATGATGCTGTCTGGTTTGCTTTATATAAGTAATTTGATTTATACTTTTACTTTTGATACTTTAGTATATTTTAGCAATTTAATTTATTTTAAGACATTAGCATATTTAAAACCAAATACTTTTAGATTTTTACTCAAGTTGTATTTTACTGGGTGACTTTCACTTTTCCTTGAGTCATTTTCTATTGAGGTATCTTTACTTTTACTCAAGTATGACAATTGGATACTTTTTCCACCACTGTAAACAATGAATCATAATCCCAACATGATGTTACTACCCTGCATAAATCTAAAGGTACCTAACCAACCAGGTTCAATGTTAGCAAGCTAACATTAGGCTATAACTAGTCAAGCAAATGGCTCTGAGATATGATGATCATACACATAATGTTAGCGAGTGAGCAAGCCAGCTAACAATAGCTAGCTAACAGTACACTTTAACTTGAAATGAAACCACTTTCTGTCAAAATTAGAAATGTGTAATATCTGAAAATGTAGCTAGCTAGACTATCTTACCCGTATACATCATTCATGGATGGACGCGTCTCCTGTCGGATGCCATTGTTGCCCTTAGTTTGAAGATGTAATCAGGAGACAGGTATTTTCTCCATCTCCTTAGCTATCATACTCAAATTCCACTGATTTCAAAACTCGGTCCTCCAGAAAGTGGAGAGCATACACATAACATTAGCTAGATAACAGTACACTTAAACTTGACATTAGGCTTACGCAGTTTTACTACGCGATACATCAAACAAATAGTTGCATTAGACAGGATTACCTAGACATACTGACCAGCTCAAATAGACAGAAGTGTGATATATGGCAGACCAATCCAAACTCACCTCTCGGCATGTCTAGCCCACTCATTATCTCAGCCAATCATGGCTAGTGGGAAGGCTGCTGTCTTCTGTGGATAAACCAACTAGATTCGTATCAAGGCACATGAAAGTTCACATGTTCAACAAGGCATTTCTGCCAAAAACGCATTTTGATTTAAAAAAAAGTTTACATTCAAACGGCTCTCCTGTGAAGTAGTGACCCGCGACATATACCTAGTTTCCTGAAACGGGTAACAAATTAAATTTAACAAGACACACCTATTAACTGAAATGCATTCCAGGTGACTACCTCATGAAGCTGGTTGAGGGAATACCAAGAGTCTGCAAAGCTGTCATCAAGGCAAAGGGTGACTACTTTGAAGAATCTCAAATATAAAATACATTTAGATTGTTTAACATGTTTTAGATTACTACATGATTCCATATGTGTTATATACAAGTTGATCATTTTAAAAGGCTAATTGATCATTAGAAAACCCTTTTGCAATTATGTTAGCACAGCTGAAAACGGTTGTGCTATTAAAAGAAGCAATAAAACGGGCCTTCTTTAGACTAGTTGAGTATCCGGACCATCAGCATTTGTGGGTTTTATTACAGGCTCAAAAAGGCCAGAAACAAATAACTTTCTTCTGAAACTCATCAGTCTATTCTTGTTCTGAGAAATGACGGCTATTCCATGTGGGAAATTGCCAAGAAACTGAAGATCTGGTACAACGCTGTGTACTACTCCCTTCATAGAACAGCGCAAACTGGCTCTAACCTGAATAGAAAGAGGAGTGGGAGGCCTTGGTTCACAACTGAGCAAGAGACAAGTACATTAGAGTGTCTAGTTTGAGAAACAGACGCCTCACAAGTCCTCAACTGGCAGCTTCATTAAATAGTACCCACAAAACACCAGTCTCAATGTCAACAGTGAAGAGGCGGGGATGCTGGCCGTTTCCAGCTACGATAATCATTTACAACATTAACAATGTCTACACTGTATTTCTGATGAATTTGATGTTATTTTAATGGACAAAAAAATGTGCTTTTCTTTCAAAAACAAGGACATTTCAAAGTGACCCCAAACTTTTGAATGTTAGTGTAAGTATGTATGTGTATATGTATGCATAGCACACAGTGTCCTCCATCATACTTAAATGGAAGAAGTTTGGAACCACCAAGACTCTTCCTAGAGCTGGTCGCCCGGCCAAACTGAGCAATCATGGGAGAAGGGCCTTGGTCAGGGAGGTAACCAAGAACCTGATGGTCACTCTGACAGAGCTCCAGAGTTCCTCTGTGGAGATGGGAGATCAGTCCAGAAGGACAACCATCTCTGCAGCACTCCACCATTCAGGCCTTTATGATAGAGTGGCCAGACAGAAGCCACTCCTCAGTAAAAGGCACATGACAGCCCGACCTAGAGTTTGCCAAATGGCACCTAAAGACTTTCAGACCATGAGAAACAAGATTCTCTGGTCTGATGAAACCAAGAATGAACCTGGCACCATCCCTACAGTGAAGCATGGTTGTGGCAGCATCATGCTGTGGGGATGTTTTTCAGCGGCAGGGACCAGTCAGGATTGAAGGAAAGATGAACGGAGCAAAGTACAGAGAGATCCTTGATGAAAACCTGCTCCAGAGCGCTCAGGACCTCAGACTGGGGCGAAGGTTTACCTTCCAACAGGACAACGACCCTAAGCACACAGCCAAGTGGTCTCTGAAAATCCTTGAGTGGCCCAGCCAGAGCCCGGACTTGAACCCAATCAAACAACTCTGGAGAGACTTGAAAATACCTGTGCAGCAACGCTCCCCATCCAACCTGACAGAGCTTGAGAGGATCCCTAAATACAGGTATTCCAAGCTTGTAGCATCATACCCAAAAAGACTCGAGGCTGTAATCGCTGCCAAAGGTGCTTCAACAAAGTACTGAGTAAAGGGTGTGAATACTTAGTATGTAAATGTAATATTTCAGTTTTTTATTTTTAATAAAGTTGCAAACATTTCTAAAATCCTGTTTTTGCTTTGTCATTATGGGGTCTTGTGTGTAGATTGATGAGGATTTTTTAAAAAAATCCATTTTAGAATAAACTGTAACGTAACAAAATTTGGAATAAGTCAAGGGGTCTTAATACTTTCCGAATGCATTGTATATACCATTCTGTTGGTTGCAAGAATTTTGTATAATAATTTAACTTAAAAAATTCTAAGTGTTGAATCTTGCATCGTTTTGCTTATCAGTTCACAAACCATGTGCCATGGAATTGGAACATCGAACATCTCTTACCAACTATTTTACAATCTATATGGGACAGCTGTCCATTTTTTGGTCCTTAAATGAAACTGGTATACTTTTTTATTTATCACAATTTGCTTTAACAGATTTTGGTCTTTAATGCAGGGCCGACAGACAAGTTCCTTACTTTCCCCCCTTCCAGTTGCCTCTTCCATTTTTGGGTAGAGCAGACATTTATATATATTTTGTTATTAGCTGTATGTGTGACATAACTCCACTAGTCCTATTTATCATATTATTTACAAGTTCTACCTTTTTTTAAATGTATTGAAAAATAATGTTTTTTTATCAATTAGTATATTTGAGTTTAACCACAATATTTGTTGTATTATTTGTACTGTCTTTTCTGGTGGATTAAACTGAAATTGCAACCAACTTTCTATGGCTTGTTTTAAAAATAGCAATATTTGGAGATTATTTCATTTTCAAATAGCCAAAAGTGAGGGGTTATAATCTGAATACAGGGGAAAAGGCCATTCTTAAACATGGGGGGAGTCATTCTTACTAATCTGCTAGAGAACCAGTTCGGATTTAAGTATAACTTTTGTATGACTGACGACTTTAGTGAGTGGTCTAATGCTCAATAATTTTATAATTTCTGCCTTCCGAATTCATCTTGATTTTATAAATAAACCCGCTCAATTTTGTCTGGCTTGCCGTACCAAATCAAATTTTATATATTTTTTCTCATATAATTTTAAAAACTGTTCGCTAGGTGTAGGCAAGACCATACGCAAATAGGTAAACTGGGATATGACTAAAGAGTTAGTCAGGGTGATTTTTCCACAAATAGACAGGTATTTTCCTTTCCATGGTAGCAAGATTTGATCTATTTTTGCTAACTTTCTATAAAAATGTACTGTAGTGAGATCATTTCTTTCTTTCGGGATATACGTATATGTATACTGAGTATGTCCACATCACCGTCAGACCATTTTATTGGTAAACTACACAGTAATGTACATTTTTGTTGGGGTGAACCAATACGTAATATAGTACACTTACCATAATTTGGCTGTAAAAGTATCTACATCCTCTATAAGGCTGTGGAGGGATCCAAATTGTGGATTTAAAAGAAAACATGAATCATCAGTGTACAATGACACCTTCATTTTTAAACCCTGGATTTCTAACCCCTTGATATTATTGTTGGATCTGATTTCAATAGCTAACATTTTGTTTGCCATAATAAATAGATACGCCGTTATTGAACAACCTTGCCTTACTCCTCTTGACAGTTTAATACTTTCAGAGAAGTATCCATTCTTTAAAATATTTCACCTAGGGTTACTATTCATAACTTTAACCCATTTTATAAGAGATTCTCCAAAATTGAAATATTCCAGGCATTTAAATATACATTCTAGGCGTACTTTATCATAGTGTTCTATTGTTTCCATTAATTGTCTTATATTATCTCCAATGTATCATCCACGTAGAAAAAACTATCTGATTAGGATGAATAATATCCGACAATACCTTTTAAATTCTTTGCACCATACATTTTGCTCTAATTTTTGCATCACAACACTGAAGTTTAAGGGGCCTCCAATTTATTTAATGGACTGGATCTTTATACTTACCACTTGGATCCTGTTTCAGTAATAATGAAATCAGACCTTCTTGTTGAGTAACTGACAATCTACAATTTTTATAGGAGTGGTTAAAACATGCTAGTAATGGTCTTATGACTATATAAATTATGATATATATTTTCAAAGAAGCGTGGTCATCATTATTTGGAGTGTATAGATTAATGAGCCATATCTGTTTATTGTCCAATAACATATTTAAAATCATCCATCTACTTTGCTGGTCTGTTTGGACAATTTGCACATTCGGATGTAAATTATTGTTAATTGGCCTACCGAGTGGCTCCGTGGTCTAAGGCATTGTATCGCAATGCTTGAGGCGTCCCTACAGGCCGGGTTTGATCCCAGGCTGTGTCACAACCGGCCGTGACCGAGAGTCCCATAGGGCGGTACACAACTGGCCAAGCGTTGTCTGGGTTAGGGGAGGGTTTGGCCGGGGGGGCTTTACTTCGCTCATCGCGCTCTAGCGACTCATTGTGGCGAGCCGAGCACCTGCAGGCCGACTTCGGTCGTCAGTTGAATGGTGTTTCCTCCAACATATTTGTGCAGCTTCCTTAAGCGGGTTAAGCGGGCAGGTGTTAAGGAGTGTGGATTGGCTGGTCATGTTTCGGAGGACACATGACTCGAACGGAGCCTGTTGGGGAGTTGCAGCGATGAGACAAGATTGAATTTGGGAGAAAAATGGGGTAAAATACAAAATAATTAAATTATTGTTAATTAATATCATCAGCCCTTTTAAGTTTCTTTGGCCATCGGACAAGTATATTTGACCCCCCAGTCCCTTTTCCACACAACTTCATATAAAACTGTTGAATGAGTTTCCTGTAAACAATAGATATTAAATTCCATCTCTTTTAGCCAGGTAATTATGATAAATAGAATTGAAACGTGTATCTCATAGCCAGTTATAATTGTAAACTTACTATTAAAAAGTACCGTAATGATTGAGTGTCCATATAGCTGTGACATGATATTTGCGTTGCTACTAAGTAAACCTCCAATTGTTCTCCACTATTCTATCCTTTTCTTCTAATGCTATCTTATTTATTTATAAAATACAATAAATAGAAAGTCGAATACTAATTATTTTACAACATTCCCTTGAATGGTATAGTGTAGTTTTAGTTTATTTCTTTATCAATTGTTGTATTTTATTGTTTTCCTATATATTTTGTTATTACAATCCCTACAATGGATAGTATTGGGTATTCCATTATTCGACTCCTCTATGGGAACTTTGTAATATTTAGAATAGCCATGGAGTAGTCTTGGTGTCTCGGAACATTTGCTTATCAATATACAGTTTATGTCATAGCTGCCACACCTGTCTTTGTGCTTGTCTCCACCCCCTCCAGGTGTCGCCAATCTTCCTCATTATCCCCAGTGTATTTATACCTGTGTTCTCTGTTGCCAGTTCGTTGTGTTCATCAAGCCTACCAGCGGTTTCCCCTTGCTCCTGTCTGTTTCTAGTTCCTGTTTTCTAGTTTTCCAGGTTTTGACCATTCTGCCTGCCCTGACCCTGAGCCTGCGTGCCGTTCTGTACCTTGTCACACCACACTGGATTATTGACCTCTGCCTGCCCTGACCCTGAGACTGCCTGCCGTTCTGTACCTTTTGGACCCTGATCTGGATTACTGACTGTGATCTGTCGTTTTGCCTGCTCCCTGTTCTAGTAATAAACTTTTGTTACTTCGATACTGTCTGCATTCGGATCTTCCAAAAATGTGATAGTTTATCGACTACGAGCTACACGTTTCCCTTTACATCTATTCTCCATGAAGAGTGTGTACAGAACTTTGCGCCGTTCTACAACTTCTTTCGGGAACTGATTTCATGCCTATTTTAATGCCAGCGAGTCTTTTACCCAGGCTTTTAACCATTATTGTATATTTAAAGAATGCACATTTGGACAATGATTGGGCACTCATATCTCTGTCATCTCTGTTTGAAACGGTGTACAAGTTCGAGTTGGAATTGTCGACAGCATCGTTTGGGATCTGTAGCACTGTGAGAAATTATTATTTCACCACACTTTTATTGACCCCTTTCATTGACTGCTGCTACTCGTTGTTTATTATCTATATGTAGTAACTACATATACAGTTGAAGTCAGAAGTTTACATACATTTAAGTTGGAGTCATTAAAACTCGATTTTCAAGCACTCCACAAATTTCTTGTTAACAAACTATAGTTTTGGCAAGTCGGTTAGAACATCTCCTTGGTGTATGACACAAGTAATTTTTCCAACAATTGTTTACAAACAGATTATTTCACTTATTTCACTGTATCACACTTCCAGTGGGTCAGAAGTTTAAATACACTAAGTTGACTGTGCCTTTAAACAGCTTGTAAAAATCCAGAAAATGATGTCATGGCTTTAGAAGTTTCTGATAGGCTAATACACATCATTTGAGTCAATTGGAGGTGTACCTGTGGAGGTGTTTCAAGGCCTACCTTCAAACAGTGCCTCTTTGCTTGACATCATGGGAAAATCAAAAGAAATCAGCCAAGACCTCAGAAAAAAATGGTAGACCTACACAAGTCTGGTTCATCCTTGGAGCAATTTCCAAATGCCTGAAGGTACCACGTTCATCTGTACAAACAATAGTACGCAAGTATAAACACCATGGGACCATGCAGCCGTCATACCGCTCAAGAAGGAGATGCGTTCTGTCTCCTAGAGATGAACGTACTTTGGTGAAAAAAGTGCAAATCAATCCCAGAACAACAGCAAATGACCTTGTGAAGATGCTGGAGGAAACAGGTACAAATGTTTCTATATCCACAGTAAAACAAGTTCTATATTAAACATAACCTGAAAGGCCGCTCAGCAAGGAAGAAGCCACTGTTCCAAAACCGCCATAAAACAGCCAGACTATGGTTTGCAACTGCACATGTGGACAAAGATCGTACTTTTTGGAGAAATGTCCTCTGGTCTGATGAAACAAAAATGTTACTTTTTGGCCATAATGACCATCGTTATGTTTGGAGGAGAAAGGGGGAGGCTTGCAAGCTGAAGAACACCATCCCAACCATGGCAGCATCATGTTGTGGGGGTGCTTTGCTGCAGGAGGGACTGGTGCACTTCATAAAATAGATGGCATCATGAGGAAGTACAGTTATGTGGATATATTGAAGCGACATCTCAGACATCAGTCAGGAAGTTAAAGCTTGGTTGCAAATGGTTCTTCCAAATGGACAATGACCCCAAGCATACTTATAAAGTTATAGCAAAATGGCTGAAGGACAACAAAGTCAAGGTATTGGAGTGGCCATCACAAAGCCCTGACCTCAATCCCATGGAAAATGTGTGGGCAGAACTGAAAAAGCATGTGCAAGCAAGGAGGCCTACAACCCTGACTCAGTTACACCAGCTCTGTCAGGAGGATTGGGCCAAAATTCACCCAAATTATTGTGGGAAGCTTGTGGAAGGCTACCCGAAACGTTTGACCCAATTTAAACAATTTAAAGACAATGCTACCAAATACTAATTGAATGTATGTAAACTTCTGACCAACTGGGAATGTGATGAAAGAAATAAAAGCTGAAATAAATCATTCTCTCTGCTACTATTCTGATATTTCACATTCTTAAAATAATGTGGTGATCCTAACTGACCTAAGAAAGGGAATTGTTACTAGGATTAAATGTCAGGAATTGTGAAAAACTGAGTTTAGATGTATTTGGCTAAGGTGTTTGTAAACTTCCGACTTCAACTGTACATATTACCTCAATTACCTTAACTAAACTGTACCCCCGCACATTGATTCGGTAACGGTACCCCCTGTATATAGACTCGTTATTGTTATTTTATTGTGTTACTTCATTTTCTTTCTATTTAAAATAATAGAATTGGCAAATATTTTCTTTCTTTAAAAAAAGTTCTGCATTGTTGGTTAAAGGGCTTGAAAGTAAGAATTTCACGGTAAGGTCTACACCTGCAGTATTCGGTGCATGTGAAAAATACAATTTGATTTGATTTATTATAGAATACCATAGAATTCCAATGTTTTGCCTGAATTAGCAGACTTAAATATAGAACGTTAGCCTATACATTGCCTCCAGTATTCAGATCCCTTGACTTTTTCCACATTTTGTTACATTACACCCTTATTCTAAAATGATTAAATTAATACAAATATTCAGCAATCCACACACAATAGCCCATAATGACAAAGTGAAAACAAGATTTTAGATTTTTTGCAAATGTATTAAAAAATGGAAAACAGAATTGCCTTATTTACATAAGTAATCAGACCCTTTGCTATGAGACTCGAAATTGAGCTCAGTTGCATCCTGTTTCCATTGATCATCCTTGAGATGTTTCTACAACTTGATTGGAGTCCACCTGTGGTAAATTGAATTGATTGGATATGATTTGGCAATGCACACACCTGTCTATATAAGGTCCCACAGTTGACAGTGCATGTCAGAGCAAAAACCAAGCCATGAGGTTGAAGGAATTGTCCTTAGAGCTCAGAGACAGGAAGGCTACCGAAAAATGTCTGCAGCATTGAAGGTCCCCAAGAACACATTGGCATCCATCATTCTTAAATGGAAGAAGTTTGGAACGACCATGACTCTTCCTAGAGCTGGCCGCCTGGCCAAACTGAACAATCGGGGAAGAAGGGCCTTGGTCAGGGAGGTGACCAAGAACCCGATGGTCACTCTGACAGAACTCAGAGCTCCTCTGTGGAGATGGGAGAACCTTCCAGAAGGACAACCATCTCTGCAGCACTCCAACAATCAGACCTTTATGGATTAGTGGCCAGACGGAAACCCCTCCTCAGTAAAAGCAACATGACAGCCCGCTTGGAGTTTGCCAAATGGCACCCAAAGGACTCTCAGACTATGAGAAACAATATTCTCTGGTCTGAACTCTTTGGCCTGAATGCAAAGCGTCACGTCTGGAGGAAACCTGGCACCATCCCTGCGGTGAAGCATGGTGGCGGAAGCATCGTGCTGGGGGGATGTGTTTCAGCAGCAGGGAGACTAGTCAGGATCGAGGCAAAGATGAACAGAGCAATGTACAGAGAGATCCTTGATGAAAACCTGCTCCAGAGCGCTCAGGACTTCAGACTAGGGCGACGGTTGACCTTCCAACAGGACAATGACCCTAATCACACAGCCAAGACAACGCAGTAGTGGCTTCGGGACAATTCTCTGAATGTCCTTGAGTATCCAAGCCAGAGCCCGGACTTGAACCCGATCGAACATCTCTGGAGAGACCTGAAAATAGCTGTGCAGTGACACTCCCCATCCAACCTGACAGAGCTTGAGAGGATCTGCACAGGAGAATGGGAGAAACTCCCCAAATACAGGTGTGCCAAGCTTTTAGCGTCATACCCAAGAAGACCCAAGGCTGTAATCGCTGCCAAAGGTGCTTCAACAAATTACTGAGTAAAGCGTTTGAATACTTATGTAAATGTGATATTTCTGTTTTAGCAAAAATGTCTAAAAAGGCAAGTCAGTGAAAAATAAATTATTATTTACAATGAAGGCCTACCCTGGGCCAAGTGTGCGCCACCCTGTGGGACTCCCAATCATGGCCGGATGTGATGCAGCCTGGATTCGAACCAGTTACTGCAGTGACCCCTCTTGCACTGAGATGAAGTGGCTTAGACCACCGCGTCACCTGGGAGTCCATAGATTGTAGATTGATTCCATTTTTGAATAAGGCTGTAACTTAACAAAATTTGGAAAAAGTCAAGGGTTGTGAATACTTCCCGAATGCACTGTACATCGCTTTGTGTTGTAACCCCTTTCTGACTTTTGACCCACTGTCACTGTGTAAATAACTACTGGCATGACTCATTAGTGTGAAGGTACTAACTCATTGGCTGGGTGCCAAAGCTGACATTCTTAATGTTCTCATTTCATTATCCCTCAGGTTACTGCCTCTGTCACAACATGTCTGCCATCAGTCTCCGAGCATTCCAAAACAGAGGTGGATGAATAGGCCTGTAGAAATATAATTGCAAAGTCTGTGGATTGGCTGTTGTGTGGAAGATTATCATTTGATATGGTACCATCCCAAATAGACAGGACTAAAACCAGCAATCAGCCAAAAGGGTTGAGGTAGGCCCATAATGTGCGTGTGAGTGAGAGATTTGTATTGATTTTTGTAATGATTTTATTCATTAAAGGGAAGAGGATATTTTTGTATGTATTTTTATTGATAAAAGGAGAGGATAGGGCGGTAGCTCCTATCTCACGGATGCGTAGGGCTATAGTGACGTAGTACGCATGTCTTCTTGCAGTGCGCGCTCGGCCTGTCAATGCAGAGAGATTGTAGTGAATTCCGTGAGGTCATGTTTTGTAGCAGGACAACAGAATAGCCATAATTTATTATCCAAATAATTAAACTTAATTCATCTTCGAGGACTTGGACTTTTGTGGCTAATCCAGAACTGACATTCTGTATTTTGTTGAAGGAGGTAAGCCTTATGTTTCCGCGCCGCTGTCCATGGTATTGTTTAGCTGTGGGGGAGGGTCGTTTTCGCCGCACCGCACACAATTTACAGATGCTGTTTGTTGTAAATAGATTAGAATTGTGCAATTTATTCTATCATATTTAGCTAATTGCACAACGTGTCCATGATTTAATGTTGCTGTACCACGAAGATTTCGATTGTTGGATTGGCATAGATAGCGCTCAAAATAAGTTATCCTGCTATGTGTAGCACAATACTGCATCGCATAGGCTAGGCTACATACAGGCTGTAATAACCAGGCTATTACCAAAAGCCGGCTTTGGAAGTATAGACTCACTTGCTACATTGTAGCGAGGTTAGTTATTGTCATATTATTGCCATATTTTCAAGGCACCGGTGTTGTTTTTACCTTGCAGCCACATCTACATAGAACGATAAAGGGTCGGCTGGCCAAGGTTATCATGACTGAAGTTACATACCGGGGATTGTCAGGGCCATTAAAGCAATTGATCACTTCTGATTATAAACAATCTGAATGGTCGATATTTAAGCCTGAATATCTTCCCTCTGTCATTCTTGAAGTCTTGGCAACACGATGTTCAGTGTACAATGTTATGATGAAGACAGCTATGCCTGGAATATATTTAAAGTACAAAACAATTGGAAAGTATAGGCCTAGTATTTACATATAGTCTAGTGCCAGAATAGGCCTATATTATTTTATGGTCTTATCTGTATACCCACCCACTTATACAATAACATGTTCAAGACTTAAAAACCTCTTAAGGATCCAACCCTTCTTTTTCTTCAATTTTCACCTAAAATGACACCCAAATCTAACTGCCTGTATGTCAGGACCTGAAGCAAGGATATGCATATTCTTGATACCATTTGAAAGGAAAAACGTTCAAGTTTGTGGAAATGTGAAATTAATGTAGGAGAATATAACACATTATATCTGGTAAAAGATAATACAAAGAAAAAAACATGCATTTTTTTGTAGTTTTTTTTGGTACCATCTTTCAATTGCAAGAGAAAGGCCATAATGTATTATTCCAGCCAATGCGCAAATTAGATTTTGGCCACTAGATGGCAGCAGTGTATGTACAACGTTTTAGACTGATCCAATGAACCATTGCATATCTGTTCAAAAGGTTGTATCAAGACTGCCCAAATGTGCCTAATTGGTTTATTAATACATTTTCAAGTTCATAATTGTGCACTCTCCTCAAACAATAGCATGGTATTCATTCACTGTAATAGCTACTGTAAATTGGACAGTGTTGTTAGATTAACAAGAATTTAAGCTTTCTGCCCATATCGCATATGTCTATGTCCTGGGATTTTTTGTTGTTGTTACTCATGCTAATCACAATTGCCTATGTTAGCTCAACCATCGTGTGGGGGGGACACCGATCCCATAGAGGTTAAGCCCATATAGGTAATGACACTGGTGAACAATCTATTATTCTATATAAAAATACAGAGAGAAATGTAGGAATTTAATCAGACGGTTTATGTGTATGTTCCAATGTTATTTATTTCTTAGTTATACTGTATTAAAGGTCCAATGCAGCTGTTTTTGTGTCAATATGAAATATTTTCTGGATAACAGAAATTAAGTAATTAAGTACCTTACTGTAATTGTTTTCAATTAAAATTGTAAAAAAGGAAACAAAAATAGGTTCTTAGCAAAAAGCAATTTCTCAAGCAAGAATTTAGCTAGGACTATCTGGGAGTGGCCTTCTAACCCCCTCCCCCCCTTAAAAGATTTAGATGCACTATTGTAAAGTGGTTGTTCCACTGGATATCATAAGGTGAATGCACCAATTTGTAAGTCGCTCTGGATAAGAGCGTCTGCTAAATGACTTAAATGTAATGTAATGTAATGGGAGGGATATGTAACCTGAAAATTAGCTGCTATTAACTAACTGCAGTATGTAACCAAATTCACATAGAAATGTGTGTTATAGATCTGTCATTCTCATTGAAAGCAAGTCTATGACGTGGTAGATCTGTTCTATGTGTGCTATTTCTATTTTCATGTCCCTCCCCGTCCCCAGTGAAAGTTGGCCCCTGGTACAATGATTCTCTACACTCTACTTGCTTGTTTTGTCACATAAACTGAAATTAAGCGATCTATTAGAATTTTAGCAACCAGGAAATGGAGGAGCGATATCTGCATAGTGCATCTTTAACAGAGAGAAGGGAAAACTCTTTGTTATTGGTGTATTAACTTACACCGCCTGGTGATGTTGCCAGGTGGTCCAAAAACCCCACCCATGCAAACAAGCAGAAATTTCAGGTGGTCTTTTCAAACAGCTCTTACACTAAAATGGCATTATCATAATTTTCACAATTTAACGGTATTATTCCAAACTCACAGTATGGAAATATGTGTAAAACATAGGAAAATCACATTTTTGACTGCATTACCCCTTTAATAGCTTGAGGTGAGATTCATGATTGTGGATGTTTTGTCAGATATACGCTATAGTCAGTTCCTGTATTGCTGGTGCTCAGGATGACTCCCAGTGTTGAGGGGCTGTTTATCATGTTAATTAGGAAGACTGATCATCAGTCATTAAACTGGAGTGGAGTGTCGCTGACTGTAATTGCAGGGCTGTAGAAGTGTAGCTGCCGGCCTGACTCATAGGCCCTTGATAGACTACCTAATAATGCCAAGTGGAGATGGACAGAGAAAGGAGAGAGAGGAGGAGGGAGCTATAGAAAGGGGGAGAGAGAAAGAGAGCTGTTGTTGGTGCAGCCAGTCACTGACTGAAGTGAAAGATAAGATACTGCATTTATAGCCAGTATTCATCCTTTTGTCACGTAATGATTACACATAATAAATAGTCACTGTAACACATTAACAGGTGCTACCGTTCACTGGTAACTGCATCTTACAGTAATTGGCATCATCCAAGAGCTAAGTAGAACTTTAGCTCAATTGGTATAGAATAAGTTTGGCTACATAAGGTTATGCTTTATTCATTAACCATAGTGTGTTTGTAATCATTATACAGCAATTGTTAATTTATTCATTCAGACTTACAGTATGTTACCCATGCAGGTATATAACCTACAATTAAAAGCAGTACGCTAAGCACCACACTCCATCCACTCACCTGATCCATCTGAACCATGATCGTATGAATGCCTGGCTTCTGTCTGATGATTGATATAAATAATTACTGGAACACTGTGCGGGGTGTTTGTGTGTGGAATCTGAGTGTTTACTTTGACACGGCGGGCGATGTCTCTGATGCGCAAGTGTGACGTTAGCAGGACAGTCGGGATGTCAGAGGAAACAGCATGGGCTGAAACATATTTAGCCCTATTATGATGGACTAATCACAATGCATGCTTCCGTCCTCCCTTCCTTGGGAAACCACAGTTTTGAACTGATAAGATATGTGAAAGCTAATGAAACGCTTAGTGGCTGTTACCTCCAATGGCAAAGAAGGATGTATTTCAAAATGGAGGGAAATCATTGATTTACATTTTAGTCATTTAGCAGTCACTCTTATCCAGAGCATTAGGATTAAGTTCTCAATGGCACATGAACACATTTTTCGCCTAGTCGGTTCAGGGATTCAAACCAGCAATCTTTCAGTTACTATCCCAATGCACTTAACCGCAAGGTTACCACTAGGCTGCCTGACATGATAGGTGAACGCAGACGTTACTATCCGATGGTTACGAAGGATGTATTTTCAATGTAGTCAAATCTGGCCAATGTTTCTGACAGTAATGAAAACTTATACTAAACAAAAATATAAATGCAACATTCAACAATTTCAAAGATTTTACTGAGTTACAGTTCATATAAGGAAATCAGTCAATTTAAATAAATGAATTAGGCCCTAATCTATGGATTTCACATGACTGGGCAGGGGTGCAGCCATGGGTGGGCCTGGGAGGGCATAGGCCCACTCACTTGGTAGCCAGGCCCACCCCCTAGGGAGCCAGACACAGCTAATCATAAGGACTTTTTCCCCCAAAAAGGGCTTTATTACAGACAGAAATACTCCTCAGTTTCATCAGCTGTCTGGGTGGCTGGTCTCAGACGATCCCGCAGATGAAGAAGCCGGATGTGGAGGACCTGGTTGTCACGTCCTGACCAGTAAAATAGGTCATTTGTTATTGTAGTTTGGTCAGGACGTGGCAGGAGTGCGTTTGTTTTGTGTTGTCAGGGTTTTTGGGTTGTGTTCTATGTTTTGTATTTCTATGTTCTATTTTCTAGTTTTTCTATGTCTAGTTTATTGTTTTGACCTTCAATTGGAGGCAGCTGTTCCTCGTTGCCTCTAATTGAAGGTCCTATTTAGTAGGGGTGTTTTTTCTATGGGATTTGTGGGTAGTTGTTTCCTGTTTTGTGTTCGTGCACCTGACGGGACTGTTTAGTGTTGTTTTTTGTATACGTGTTTCTTTTGTTTTCCTTCTTTAATAAAATAAGAAGATGAGTTTACACGTTCCCGCTGCGTTTTGGTCCAATCCCTACGACACCCGTGACACTGGTCTGGCGTGGTTACACGTTGTCTGCGGTTGTGAGGCCGGTTGGACGTACTGCCAAATTCTCTAAAACAAAGTTGGAGGCGGCATATGGTAGAGAAATTAACAAAAAGCAAAATAAGCTTTTTGTGCGAATGGAGCATTTCTGCGATCTTTTATTTCAGCTCATGACATATGGGACCAACACTTTACATGTTGCGTTTATATTTTTGTTCAGTATAGATCAGTGAGAAGATGGGAGAGAGAGAAAGAGGGGGAAACACTCATTGGAGGGTCAGTATCAGTATGATCCCATCCTATTGAACCCTCATGTTTCATATACAACTTTATTGAGAGAAGTAGACCACCTATGGTTCACACTCAGACCCGCGGCTCCTGAGGATATTGTATACTCCCACCTCCTCTGTTTGTAAAGTTTAAGGGACATTACATTCCGCTTCACATTTTGTCAGGTGTTCTCAGACCACGAAAGTAGTCTTATGTCACGAAGAATCAACATCCCACACCATCCGTTGTTTATATCGAGCTACAGTCACTAGGGAAACTCTTCACACCCCTTGCACAGTTGTCACATTTTGCTGCCTTATATTTAAATATAAAAAGGATTACATTATATTTTTCTCCTACTGATTTACACAACCTACTCTACACTTAAAAGTAAATAAAAAATATATTTAAAAAAAATTCATTAAAAAAAAAACCTAAATCTTTATTGCGTATGTCTTCACACCCCAGAGTTAATACTTGTTCAAAGCACCTTGGGAAGCAATAATTACAGCTGTGAATCATGTTGAGTAAGATTTCACTAACTTTACACAACTCTTGGAGCAGCATATATAATTATATTTTTTTGGGGGGGGGGTAGATTGTAGCTTCCATCAATGTAATTGTCTGGTAGCAAGATATTATCTATAAACATTTATTGGAGTGAGATCATTTATTTCGGAATATGTATACAGAGTATATCCACACCACCATCAGACCATTTTATTGGTAAACTACACGGTAATGTAAAAGCTAGATTTTTTTTAATGATCAAATAATTATTTGTTTGTAAAAAAAAATATCTATATCTTCTGAGGATATAAAAGAAAACATGAATCATTAGCAAACAATGACACCGCATTTCTAATCCCTTGATATTATTGTTGGACCTGAATTTAATAGCTAACATACATGTATGCCGATAGTGGACAACTTTGTTTTACTCCTATTGACAGTTTAATACTTTCTGAGAAGTAGCTATTATTACTATTTTACTATACATGATTTTAACCCATTTTATAAGAGATTCTCTAAAATTGAAATGTTCCAGGCAAATCAGCTATGAATAGCAGGCCTGGTTTCCCATATTTTTTTATAGTGTTCTGTTGTTTCCAGTACTTGCCTTTATATTATCTCCAATGTATCGTCCATGTAAAAAACCTGTCTGATTAGAATGAATAATGTCAGACAATACCTTTTTTAATTCTATCCGCTGTACATTTTGCTCTAATTTTTGCATCACAACACTGAAGTGTAAGGGGCCTCCAATTTTTTTAATGGACTGGATAATTATATTTACCACTTGTATCCTGTTTCAGTAATAATTAAATCAGACCTTGTTGAGTGTCTGATAATCTACCATTTACATACGAGTGGTTAAACATGCTAATAACAGTCCTCTGAGTATATATCCTTTGTGTTTGGCAAAATTGCTGAAGCTAAGTCAATTTGTTTGGGGATCATTGATGGACAGCAATATTCAAGTCTTATCTCAGGTTTTCAAACAGATTTATGTCAGCACTGAGACTGGACCACTCAGGACCACTCAACACCTTTTGGAAAGCTGGTATGTCATCTGTCTTAAAATGTGTGTAATTTTCCCTTTGGAAAAAGAAGTGTTCGGTCTTCAAAAGACTGATGCAGGTCTTCAAAAGTTTTCCCCTGGGCTTTGCCCCTTTCATATTTACTTTGGGCCCAGTCCCTGCTTGTGAAAAGCATACCTATAACATGATACTACCACCACAATTCAAGAAAATGTAGAGGGCTTCACTCTGTGATGTGTTGTGTTGGATTTGACCCAAAACTTCGTTTTTCATTTAGGCCAAAAAGTTTAATATTGTGCCATGCTGACTTGAAGTACAGTATAACTTTAAGGGCCATGTTGCAAACAGTAGTGTTTTTTTTTTGTAGAAGATTCCTTTTTTTCACTCTTTCAAACAAGCCAGTAATGTGGAGTGAATGCAATGTTGTTGATCCATGCACAGTTTTTTTCTGCTCAGCCAATGAACTCTGTCTGTTTTAAAATCATTTTTGGCCACATAGTGATATCCCTCAACAGTTTCCATTCTTTCCTGCAGCTCAGTTAGGAAGGACAGCCAAATCCCCAGTGATATGATACACCACCTACACATTATTTACCCAATGTGACCAACTCAATGGGATAAATATATATATTTAACCTTTATTTAACTAGGCAAGTCAGCTAAGAATAAATACTTATTTACAATGATGGGCTAGGAACAGTGGGTTAACTGCCTTGTTCAGTGGCAGAACGACAGATTTTTACCTTCTCAGCTCGGAGATTTGATCTAGCAACCTTTCAGTTACTGGCCCAACGCGCTAACCACTAGGCTACTTGCCACCCCAAATATTCAGTGTCTATGAAATATTTTGGAACCTCCCCTGTCTAAAAATGAATCACTGACATGTTTTTAAAACTAATTGGTGACTCTGAGGTTGAATCATTGTTTGAATATCACTATCTAACGGGGACCTTACAAAGACAGTGACAACTACTTATGCGAACAGGTGGACACCATTCAATAAATTGAGTGATTTTTTTAATGGAAATATTTGCTCTTCACACAGGAAGGTGTGTAAAGATTTAGGCAATCAAGATATCTATGTTTTCCATTTTTTATTCATTTCCGCATATGTCTACAATTTGTCTTACGCTTTGAAAATGTGGAGCAGTTTATGTAGATCTGTAGAAAAAATAATAATAATTATATTCCTTTTTAGATTTTAATTTAAGGAAGCAATATGTGACAACTGTGCAAGGGTGTGAAGACTTTCACTAGGCACTGTATATACAATACCTCAACCAACAAAATAATTGAAAGATAAGCACCACAGATCTGGAAATTGCATGGTGCTTATCTTCTCCATTCATTTTTTGATTGTGGCATATACACATGGCCTGGGACGTGGACTTATCTCAAAAGAAGATTGCTTTTGAGTTTTGAAAACATCTGATCATCTGATTTTTAAACCTTTTATGTTTAAGAAGGAAAACTGTAGCATTGGATAAGGTTAATAAGAATAATAGGTTAAAGCTGGAATCCTTAATTTGTGAAACTGCCATGTCTGTTCGGAATATTACTACAATAAAGAAGTTATTGCAAACATCAAACACTTTTTATCTGACATCATTGCACTCATGATAGGACAGCAGAATATGCCCAATTTTTTTGTTTACCACACTGCCGAAAGTAACTCTCCTCCGTTTTTATCAACAGCAAAAAAACAATAACAATGGCGCTGGGGGTGAACAGTTGTGCTATTTCCCCTAATGCAGAATTAATTAAAGCTAGAAACATGCACTTCCAAACATACCGTAGCTACCTGTGTTCTGTATCCTAAAAATATGTTATCCTCTCCCTCTCTTTCTCTGTGTGTGTGTGTTTGTGCACGTGTGCGTGCGCTCTTGTGTGTGTGTGCGGGTCCATAGTACAGAGAGCCTAGTTTGGATGCCCAGAAAGTAGCTCCTCCAGGTTTCATCATGAATAAAAACAAGCGAGGAGGAGAGAGGGAGTTCTATAGTTTAGATGTCGGAGATTCCACCTTCAAAGTTCTGAAGCGCTACCAGAATCTAAGGCCCATCGGCTCAGGAGCACAGGGAATCGTCTGGTAAGTATAATCACTTTGCAATTACTATTTCATTACTGAGAAGAAAAAACAATGTGCTGGTGGTCTCAAATGGGAAAAACTATAAGGCCATGAAGTCTTGGTACAAGGTACTCTTTGAAAAGGGCAGTCTATGACTGGCAGAAATAAAGAAAGGGGATGAAGGTCACCCCTTAGTAAATACAAATTGTTCGATTGGTACGGTAATTTTTGTTTATATATCTTTTATGCTAGTTGTATGATTTTTGGGGGGGTCTAATTTGAATTATTCTTATATAATTTACTTTATGTTCACACCCCTGTTTAATTTCCTTATGCTGTTATTTTGTTTATGTCACATGTTTTCTTATTGGTTTTTCTGCCACTCAAATGTGATTTATAGAGCCCCCATGTGGACATTACAACCTTTACCCCCAGATGAAGGCTGACATCATGCCGAAATGCATTGGCGTTTGTTTGTTATGCTTTTAAATATTTAGAAAAAAATGGCAAGAAAATAAATGCTTTAAGTTCATCAATTTGTTTTCTTCAAGAGTGCCTTGATGGAAAATGTCAGCCCCACGATACATTTGAAAAACAAAATCTAATTTGGTGGCAGTGGTGTAAAGTACTTAAGTAAAAATTCTTTAAAGTACAACTTAAGTATTTTTTGGGGGTATCTGTACTTTACTTTACTTTTACTTCACTACATTCCTAAAGAAAATTATGTACTTTTTACTCCATACATTTTCCCTGACACCTAAAAGTATATTTTTTTAAACCCTTTTTCATGGTATCCAATTGGTAGTTACAGTCTTGTCCCATCGCTGCAACTCCCATATGGACTCGGGAGAGGCGAAAGTTGAGAGCCATGCATCCTCCGAAACACAACCCAGCCAAGCCACACTGCTTCTTGACACAATGGCCACTTAACCCAGAAGCCAGACGCACCAATGTGTGGGAGGAAACACCGTACACCTGGCGACAATGTCAGCGTGCACTGGAACCGGCCCGTCACAGGAGTCGCTAATGCCGGCCAAGCCCTCCCCTAACCCAGACGACACTGGGCCAATTGCGTGCCACTCCATGGGTATCCTGGTGTGGCTGGCTGCAACAGAGCCTGGACTCGAACCAGGATCTCTAGTGGCACAGCTAGCAGTACCTTAGACCACTGTGCCACTCGAGAGGCCCCTCCAGCACCCAAAAGTACACATTACATTTTGAAAGCAGGACAGAAAGGTCCAATTCACACACTCATCCCTACTGCCTCTGATCTGGTGACTCACTAAACACAAATTCTTTGTTTCTGAATGATGTCTGTGTTGGAGTGTGCCCCTGGCTATGCGTAAATTTAAAAAACACGAACAATTGTGCCAAATGGTTTGCTTAATATAAGGAATTTGAAATGATTTATACTTTTACTTTTGATACTTAAGTACATTTTTGAAATTACATTTACTTTTGATACTTAAGTATATTTCAAACCAAATACTTTTATACTTTTACTCAAGTAGTATTTTACTGGTTGACTTTCGCTTTTACTTGAGTCATTTCCTATTAAGGTACTGTATCTTTATTTTTACTCAAGTATGACAATTGGGTACTTTTTCCTCCCCTTATTTTTTTCTGCCAGTCATATACTACTACATTAATGTTTGAACAGCGGTTTGTGCCAGGTAATTACCAGTAAACGATGGGATGCAAAATAAAGTGTTGCAGTTTATTGTTTTCAAATCCTTTTTGCTTGAGATATATTTTATTTAGCCCCATGAAATGCTTTTATTTGAAATTCAATTGGTTTCCAAGGTAACATACAATTTAAAGCTACATACCAAAGTACCCCAGTGTTTGAATTTGTCTAAACACTGTGGTGCTGAATCAATGGACCAAGGCTAATGCCAAAGCTGGCCCATCAATGGCAAAATGGACCATGGAATTCATTCATTTGGACAGTGTCCTCATTTTAGGTTATATTTCAAGGTCATATGCTGTAAAAGACCCAATGAAAAAAAAAACAATCAGACATCCATTTAAATTCCTATTTACTACAGTCTGTATCACGCCATTGTCACAGATATGTTCATGTATTGCCATGTTCTTTGCCTTTTAGTTCAGCGTATGACCACAACCTTGAGAGAAATGTGGCTATTAAGAAGTTGAGTCGGCCGTTCCAGAACCAGACGCATGCCAAGAGAGCGTACAGAGAACTGGTGTTAATGAAATGTGTCAATCACAAAAATGTAAGTCTGCCTACCAACACTGGTCAATGACTTCCTGCTGTTTCTATTATATTCTAGATGAGACTCTATGACAATTATGCTCAATTATGTTTATGAATGGCCTGGCTGGACAGGAACAGAGAGGAAAGGAACAGTAGGAATAATATGTTATGAATGCATAATGATACTTAGATAGATAGAACAGTAAACAGGCATTTGCCATGGTAGCTTATATTGTGAATATATAGAGGACTAGAACGCGGTTTCAGTCAATCAGCATCCAGGACTTTTTATTGTTTTATTGTATAATACGTTTGAAATTGAATTGATTACAAACATGTGGACTGTTTTTCTTATATTGAGGAAACTAATCTAGCAAGCAACCTGTATGACTTATGTTGTTGTGTTTATGTGTTTATGTTGTTACCTCTACAGATCATTGGCTTATTAAACGTATTCAGCCCACAAAAATCATTAGAAGAATTTGCAGATGTGTAAGTACATTAATTGGTGTAGAATAACATGATCAACCTTTGACAGTGTAAAATGGTTACATGCTGTTAGGAATTAAGACATTGGAGGATCTTTTGAACAGGCCTGTCTGTCATCAATGGCAGAATGACTCGGCTATTACCAGAATAACTGTGTGAAATCTCTTCTGCCAGCGCATATCTCTTCTCTGTTCAAGCCATCCAGCTGGCTCCACAGTTACCTCATGATGTGGGTGTGTGCGCCCGCTCGTGTTTGTGCGTGTGTCCGCGCCTATGTGTGTGCATATTCTCATCTCACTTCCTACCTGTGTAGATACATTGTGATGGAGCTGATGGATGCCAACCTGTGCCAGGTGATTCAGATGGAGCTGGACCATGAGAGGTTGTCCTACCTGCTCTACCAGATGCTGTGTGGCATCAAACACCTCCACAATGCCGGCATCATACACAGGGTAAGGCTCATGCTGGCTCATACACGCTAACGCTAAGCTAACATGTAGACACAGGGGTCGGCTCATGCTGTACGTGCTAACACTTAGCTAACAGGGTAACACTAAGCTAATAATGTAGCAATAATGTAGCTCATCATTATAATTTGTAGCTCGTCATTACAAATTCTGGGGCATTTTTGTATTTCCAGGAAAAGTAAGCTCAAAGCTCTGATTACAGTAACTCCTCCACAAAGAGTAGGTGATGATGTCAGAGCTTTGATGTTGGCTAAATCCACAGGAGATCAAGAGGAACCTGCTAATGATCTAAACACGGCTCTATTCCCGGGCTCTGGTCAAAGTAGTGCACTGTATAGGGAGGGATAGATAGGGTGCCATTTGGGATACATATTTGGAGCAATGGAGCATGTACAGTTGAAGTCGGAAGTTTACATACACCTTAGCCAAATACATTTAAACTCAGTTTTTCACAATTTCTGACATTTAATCCAAGTAAAAATTCCCTGTCTTAGGTCAGTTAGGATCACCACTTTATTTTAAGAATGTGAAATGTCAGAATAATAGTAAGGAGAATTATTTATTTCAGCTTCTATTTCTTTCATCACATTCCCAGTGCGTCAGAAGTTTACATACACTCAATGAGTATTTGCTATCATTGCCTTTAAATTGTTTAACTTGGGTGAAATGTTTCGGGTAGCCTTCCACAAGCGTCCTACAATAAGTTGGGTGAATTTTGGCCCATTCCTCCTGACAGAGCTGGTGTAACTGAGTCAGGGTTGTAGGCCTCCTTGCTTGCACAGGCTTTTTCAGTTCTGCCCACAAATTTTCTATATGATTGAGGTCAGGGCTTTGTAATGGCCACTCCAATACCTTGACTTTGTTGTCCTTCAGCCATTTTGCCACAACTTTAGAAGTATGCTTGGGGTCATTGTCCATTTGGAAGATCCATTTGCGACCAAGCTTTAACTTCCTGACTGATGTCTTGAGATGTTGCTTCAATATAGCCACATAATTTTCCTCACTCTTGATGCCATAGTTTTGTGAAGTGCACCAGTCCCTCCTGCAGCAAAGCACCCCTACAACATGATGCTGCCACCCCCGTGCTTCATGGTTGGGATGGTGTTCTTCGGCTTGCAAGCCTCCCTCTTTTTCCTCCAAACATAACAATGGTCATTATGGCCAAACAGTTCTATTTTTGGTTCATCAGACCAGAGGACATTTCTCCAAAAAGTACGATCCTTGTCCCCATGTACAGTTGCAAACCGTAGTCTGGCTTTTTTATGGCAGTTTTGGAGCAGTGGCTTCTTCCCCGCTGAGCGGCCTTTCAGGTTATGTCGATATAGGACTCATTTTACTGTGCATATAGATACTTTTGTACCTGTTTCCTCCAGCATCTTCACAAGGTCCTTTGCTGTTGTTCTGGGATTGATTTGCACTTTTCGCACCAAATTACGTTCATCTCTAGGAGACAGAACGCGTCTCCTTCCTGAGCGGTATGACGGCTGCGTGGTCCCATGGTGTTTATACTTGCACACTATTGTTTGTACAGATGAACGCGGTACCTTCAGGCATTTGGAAATTGCTCCCAAGGATGAACCAGACTTGTGTAGGTCTACCATTTTTTTCTGAGGTCTTGGCTGATTTCTTTTGATTTTCCCATGATGTCAAGCAAAGAGGCACTGAGTTTGAAGGTAGGCCTTGAAATACATCCACAGGTACACCTCCAGTTGACTGAAATGATGTCAATTAGCCTATCAGAAGCTTCTAAAGCCATGACATCATTTTCTGGAATTTTCAAAGATATTTAAAGGCACAGTCAACTTAGTGTACATAAACTTCTGACTCACTGGGATTGTGATACAGTGAATTATAAGTGAAATGATCTGTCTGTAAACAATTGTTGGAAAAATTACTCGTGTCATGCACAAGTAGATGTCCTAACCGATTTGCCAAAACTATAGTTTGTTAAAAAGAAATTTGTAGAGTGGTTGAAAAACGAGTTTTAATGACTCCAACATACGTGAATGTAAACTTCCGACTTCAACTGTACACCCAATGACCATCGAGATCATTCTGAGATGAATCTTGATTCTATAACACTGTAAGTGGTTTGTATGTCATACTACTAAGCTGCTAGCATACATGCAAATCTGTGAAAGATGACTTACTATAATATTGTAGTTAAAATGGTGTGACTCATTACTGTTGTTAATATGGTGAGGAATATGGATGCTGACAGTTTTATAATATATTATGTTGACGCCACTCCTATACTCCTACGTAGCTTCACTAATGTTCCCCATCTGTCTCTCTCATTGTTTGGGCAGCATTATGTTCCCTTACCATCAATCAATCAATCAAATGTATTTATAAAGCCCTTCTTACATCAGCTGATGTCATAAAGTGCTGTACAGAAACCCAGCCTAAAACCCCAAACAGCAAGCAATGCAGATGTAGAAGCACGGTGGCTAGGAAAAACTCCCTAGAAAGGCCGGAACCTAGGAAGAAACCAAGAGAGGAACCAGGCTATGAGGGGTGGCCAGTCCTCTAAAGGCTGTGCCGGGTGGAGATTATAACAGAACATAGCCAAGACGTTAAAATGTTCATAGATGACCAGCAGGGTCAAATAATAATAATCACAGTGGTTGTAGAGGGTGCAACAGGTCAGCACCTCAGGAGTGAACGTCAGTTTGCTTTTCATAGCCGATCATTCAGAGTATCTCTACCGCTCCTGCTGTCTCTAAAGAGTTGAAAACAGCAGGTCTGGGACAAGGTAGCACGTCCGGTGAACAGGTCAGGGTTCCATAGCAGCAGGCGGAACAGTTGAAACTGGAGCAGCAGCACGACCAGGTGGACTGGGGACAGCAAGGAGCCATCAGGCCAGGTAGTCCTGAGGCATCGACCTAGGGCTCAGGTCCTGAGAGAGAGAGAGAGAGAGAGAGAGAGAGAGAGAGAATTGATGATGATGACAACATTGATAATTATGATCTCTCTTTGTCCCTCCTCTAGGATCTGAAGCCCAGTAACATTGTGGTGAAGTCAGACTGCACATTAAAGATCTTGGACTTTGGCTTGGCTCGGACAGCGGCTACAGGTTTACTGATGACCCCCTACGTAGTGACCAGATACTACAGAGCACCAGAGGTCATACTGGGGATGGGCTACCAGGCCAACGGTCAGTATCTGTCAATCAAACAATTAATAAATTGATCAATCAATCAATCAGATATTTATTCTACCCATAACGATTGTATGCATTTACCACCACCGCAGAAACAATGGTCTCTTTATTAACTGCTAAAATGTAATTAGCTTGTTTCTGTGTCTCCACCCCCCTCCCCTCCTCTTCTCCATGTTGTAAACAGTGGACATATGGTCTGTGGGGTGTATTCTGGCAGAAATGGTCCGTCACAAAATCCTGTTCCCAGGAAGGGACTGTATCCTTAGTGCTTCTGGCTGTGAATCATCTCCTTAAGTAATAAAACAGTTTGCCACCTCTGTGGAGCCATTTCTCTTCAGTCTCTCAGTTTCCGAGATGGAAAATGAATTTCACGTCCTGATTTCCTGCTTTTTCCTTCCCGTTTGACAGAGGGCTCCATCGCTCGAGACTTGCAGATGCTTCATGCTGCATCCATTTTCACTCTCATTTACCCAATTTACTCATTCAATGCTTCTCCTTCATTCATCAGATTTATCACTCTTTCCATTTTCTGTTTCATTCATCTGATTTATTTGTGATATCCATTTTTTTGTAATCCATAAACTTTTTACTCTCTCATTTCCTTCCTCTGTTCTTCATTTTTTTCTCTCCGTTGTGCTTGCATGTCATCTCTCCATTCATCGTGTAGTGGACGTGTGGTCAGTGGGCTGTATTGTGGCTGAGATGGTCAGAGGTAGTGTGTTGTTTCCAGGCACTGACCGTATCCTTTCCTCTTTTACCGTAATATCATTTTATCCTGTCTGTGTGGTTTTACCATGTTTATACCATCAAGCACTGCTCTATAGAGCACCACTTTTGCACTCCACCCACCATCATATCCACCATATCCAAGTACAGCCACACTCTCATCCTCCTTCCCCAATTATCACCTCAGCTTCTGCCAGTACATACAGATAGTTCTAGAAAATAGGGATAGTTCTGGAAAAGTAGTTCTCTAACAATGTAAAAGTGTGTGTTTGTGGAGAAATCTTTGTGTACTCTTTCCCTAACTCCACCTGCTCAGACATTGACCAGTGGAACAAAGTGATAGAGCAGCTCGGGACTCCGCCCCAGGAGTTTCTGATGAAGCTCAACCAATCAGTAAGGACGTATGTTGAGAACCGACCGCGCTACGCAGGATACAGCTTCGACAAACTCTTCCCTGATGTCCTCTTCCCTGCAGACTCAGAACACAACAAATTGAAAGGTACTGGAGACTGAGAATGTGTGTGGGTAGGGTTTGTGTGTATGCTTGTGCTGGTCTGAACTGTATTTTCTCTCCATTCCCAGCGAGCCAGGCCAGAGACCTGCTGTCTAAGATGTTGGTGATCGACTCGTCTAAGAGGATCTCGGTGGACGAGGCCCTGAAACACCCCTATATCAACGTGTGGTATGACCCAGCAGAAGTGGAGGCAGTAAGTGTTTAACAAGTGGTATGCTCTATTGTAGGGGAAACTTGGAAATTGG
The DNA here is from genome assembly GCF_901001165.1 of Salmo trutta. Lineage (NCBI taxonomy): Eukaryota > Metazoa > Chordata > Actinopteri > Salmoniformes > Salmonidae > Salmo > Salmo trutta. The sequence continues at coordinate 30,239,297 of NC_042961.1, forward strand.
ACTGAAACGGTTGACACTCTTAGTCAGAAGAGAATTACGGTCAATGGTTTGATGTAGGGATGAACCTTTCTTCCCTCTCTTTTCTCTTTCCTGTCTTTCTTTTGCTTTCTTTTTCCTCTCAGCCCCCTCCAAAGATCACAGACAAGCAGCTGGATGAGCGAGAGCATACAGTGGAGGAGTGGAAAGGTTAGAGACGTTACTACAACTATCACTTTTCACTAGACATGGGTCACATACATATGTCAACAACTTTGAAATACTTGAACGTATATACTCGATTTATCTTGGAGTTTGCACTTTTAGGACTTCATTTTGGTTCCATTGTACCAGAGGAGCTTTCACTTTTCACTGTAATGTTGATATTTGACTGGTTTACGACTTTTCCATGTTATGTTATGGTGTGAAACGTGATGCTGCAGAGCTGGCCAGGTTCAAAGGCTGGGTGTAAATATCACTGTCACCGGTTTTACCTGGCTCAGGGTCCAATAGGATGAAGTCCTACTGATACTGACCCCCCCCCCCCCCCCAATGGGTGTTTATGATCTTCCCCCGGTGATGATTTCTGTGTTTTGTTACTTGTCTTGAGGGCAAATCTCTCTCTCTCTCTCTCTCTCTCTCCCTCCCTCCCTCCCTCCCTTCCCTCTCTTCCTAGACCTGATCTGGAAGGAGGTGTATGAGTGGGACGAATGGACCAAGCAGAATGGAGTGATCAGAGGACAACCTCCTCCTTTAGGTTAGTTAACACTGTTTCTGAAGTTTTTTATTGTACTTATGTGAGCTGGTCTCTGCTGTTATTGTATTACATTTCACTTTGAAAAACACCACGAGTAAAACTCTGTTACTGAAAGAGCGCATGCAGATCTGACTCATAGGACGGAGGTGAATTATGTAGTTGGATACTGTAGGGGGGTTGCTGCACCCCTTACAGACTCAGAGGGGCTCTTCCGGCACCCTATGGTGTGTGCCACACAGGTGTATCTTACAGGACAGTGTGTGTGTTTGTAAATGTGCGTGCTAGTACCTAGTACAGGTGTATCAGTCATCCTGTGTGTTTCTCGCAGCACAGGTGCAGCAGTGATTGACAGCTCCCCTCAGCCTGCCTCATCCTCCTCCTCGGCCAATGACGTATCCTCCATGTCGACTGAGCCAAGTGACCCCACCATGACCTCTGACACGGACATCAGCCTGGACAGCCACACCTCCCTGGGAGCACTGGCCTGCTGCAGATAACACACGTACACATACACACACACACACACACACACACACACACACACACACACACACACACACACAGCCCTACACATCCTGTCATAGTATACATAGTTTGAGACACTTAAGGGTCCTTTGTTAAAAACATTTTTTTGTTTTTATGTACAGCTTCTTTTAATTTCTCTGTCTCCTATATTCTGTATTGCCGATTGTGTACATGCTGTAAATTATTATATTTATTTATTTATTTATTTATTTTCTTGTGTCAGCTTCTGTCCCTCCAAGCTGTGTACAGTATTTCTATGCTGTAAGTTATAGTCTTTTGGATCTCACAGTGGATGGAACTTTTTCCCCTTTTCTCTATTAGAAAGTGTTTCCTTACAAACACAAATTTTATTTTGTAGTATGTAGTGTTCATCTCTATTTAAATGGATCCTAAAAAGCATTGAACATATTTCGACACCCTGTTACTCTGCCTACCCGTAGCTGTAGTGTTCTGTAGTCATGGCTACAACTTTAATTTTTCTATTTTTGGAACATCTCTTTATTTATTATATGACTGTAATTCTAATGTTTTTTGGTGTTGGATCTGGAGATAGCATTGTTATCAAATGTTAATGAACAGATATGGGAGTATGGGAAGGCAATAAATAACCTGGCCCAAATACTTTAGACACTTTCCCCTCTCTGTTGCTTTACTTCTTCAACCAGTTACAATTTGCTCCCTGACCCTCCTACTTGTCCCTCACCCTTCAATGTTTGCAGATCTAGTAGTTCTGGATAAGTATAAACACCTGTACAGTTCTGCAAACATCAAAGGGTTGGGGCCAAGGGTAATGGTAAGGGACCAATTTGGGACAAATTAGCTGCTTATGTTTTATTGGTGGGGCCAGGAGTCTTTCCTCAGGTTACATGACCAGGCAAAACCCCTAGCCCTATTCATTTGATTTAAGTGCTCTTACAGTTGTCTGTGTTTTTAACCCCTCTCTATCTTGCTCTGCTGTTGAAGCACTCGGAGTGTTTTCTTAGCTTAGTAAGTTTTAGCTCCTCTCTCTGTGCCGTCTCTGTTAGAGGACTTGGTTTTATTAACTACCTCGCCTATATGAGTTTCTGATTGACATAACAGTCCACAGCATACGGTCTTAAAAAACAGATGTGAATAAAGTTTTAGTTTTATTTATTTATTTGGAAATGTACAATTATCAATGTTAGAAGACTGCTAGTATTGTACGTACTCACTGGGCATAGACGTCAATTCAATGTCTATTCCATGTTGGTTCAACATAATTTCATTGAAATGACATGGAAACAATGTTAATTCAACCCATGTGTACTATGTATATACATTTATTTTTGTTTTATTTTCAGTTGATGTGCAATACCTATGATTTGTAGACTATAGAGTAGGTAGTGAGTGGTTGATTTGTATGCTAGATGGATGTTCTCCAGGGGTTTCAAAAGGTTTGCCGCCAGCCATGTTTTCCTTTTTCTAGATGAAGACGTATTTGATGGCTCGATTCCAAACCGATCCCTCACCCCTCTTTTCGCCGTTCAACCCCCTATATGCCCTGTGTATGTTTGGAACTGGGCCCCATCCCTGGCTGTGGTCAGGCCTATCACACACCAGACACATGGCTGCGTTCAGGAGGGCTCAATGCTTTGGAACGTTCAGATGGAATCTGTGGAATCCATCTAGTAAGTTTCACCATCCTGAACGCAACCCAGGTTTCGTGGTGTTTTCCGCGAAGGCCAGTTGTATAAATTTTAGCCTTTTGATCTGGACAAGGCCTCACTACAGACTTAATGTACACACTGGAAAAAGTTAGACAATGTCAACCTGCAACTCCTGCAAATAAAGGGTTGAATTTGATTATGTTTGAATTGTTTTTATTCTCAACACATACATCTTGTAAGGACATTCGTTTATGTTGACAAATGAATGGAGGCTTTCACTAGAGTCTGGTCAGTTTTGGGACATGTACCTGATACCGCTATGATAAACAAGGCACATTTAAAAAAAAAAAAATCAGAAACGACAATCACTAAACTTTTCTGTGGTGTGGTGAAACTGTGGCGTGGTAAAAGTTATCTGGTTCTGAGGAGTATTCAAGAGCGGGAATAGAGATACACCATCTCTTAGCCTAGAATGTTTGGAACACCTGAGGTAGATATTTTAACAGTGTAAGTATCAAATGTAACCAGTTAGAGGGCTATTTTTAAAGTGATAACTAACAGTCTAGCACACACAGGGGCAGTTTCCCAGACACAGATTAAGGCCGAGATTAATTCCAATCAACTGTAGATCTGCGATTATAACGTGCTTGACATTTAAAGGTAATTGAGCCGACATACAGTATGCAGCATTTACCGTGAATGCAGTTTACACGAACGTGGGAACAAAAGCTGGTCCTGAAAGTGGGCTCACATTAGTTTGTAGCCCAAACGGTTCGAGCAGACGTTGGCACATCGACAGTACCGACTTCAGACGAGTCCCATGACACTTGTGGGGGTCGTGGAGCAAAACATCACCATTGTGTTCGTGAGAGTCTCATTTTTCCATAGAGTGATCATATGGTCTGACAAACACCGCTGTAGCTCGGCCACCTTCCACCGCAGATGTGGAAAACCGCAATAGGCAGATGCGGTGGATTGAAACACAGCCCATGAAAAAAAACCATCTCTAGCTTAAACTGACAAATTTGGATGTGGATTTTTTGATTATGTTACTTATATTGACACACTGGTGCAGATAATGAGGGGGATGGGACATTAACAAGAAAGAGAGTCCATTCTGTCACTCAAGGCTTCTCTGTCAAGTGGAACATCTTGCTCTCTGCTACCGCAGATATTTGAAGATCCATTGGATTTAGTCATATTGTCATCATGCACTATGTAAAGTGAAGCTACAGCTTTCAATACCAGTGTTGTCGGGAATATAGCTGCTGGTATCGACACAGCTCTGTCTTCTGTGGCTAAAGCAGTGAATCATCATAATCCATACACCGGTAAGAGTCTACAGTTAAAATGGGAGATTCCTGAAATGGGTTTCCATGGCCGAGCAGCCGCACATACGCCTAAAATCACCATGCGCAATACCAAGTGTCGGCTGGAGTGTTGTTAAGCTCACCGCCATTGGACTCTGGAGCAGTGGAAATGTGTTCTCTGGAGTGATGAATCATGCTTCACCATTTTGCCGTCCGACGGACAAATCTGGGTTTGCGGATGCCAGGATAACGCTGCCTGCCCCAATGCATTGTGTCAACTTTAAAGTTTGGTGGAGGAGGAGTAATGGTCTGGGGCTGTGTTTCATGGTTCGGGCTAGTTCCAATGAAGGGAAATCTTAACACAACATTCTAGACAATTCTATGCTTCCAACTTTGTGGAAACAGTTTGGGGAAGGCTCTTTCCTGTTTCAGCATGACAACGCCTCCGTGCACAATGCGAGGTACATACAGAAATGGTTTGTCGAGATCGGTGTGGAAGAGCTTGACTGGCCTGAACAGAGCCCTGACCTCAACCCCATCAAACACTTTTGGAATGAATTGGAACGCCGACTACGAGCCAGACCTAATCGCCCAACATCAGTGCTCGACCTCACTAATGCTCTTGTGGCTGAATGGAAGCAAGCCCCTGCAACCAAAACATCTACTGGAAAACCTTCCCAGAAGAGTAGAGAATGTTATACTGTGGCAGCAAAGAGGGGACCAACTTCATATTAATGCCCATGATTTTGGAATGAGATGTTCGACGAGCAGGTGTCCATGTACTTTTGGTCATGTAGTGTATATAGCTAGGTAGTTAGACAGTTGCTTACAGGTACTGTACTTACCGTTGTAGCTTGCTTTGTCCCACAATGAACCATTGTTTACAGATGGCTCGTTGTGGGACGAGGCAAGTTAAGCAAGCTACTGTAGCTGAGGCGGCCAGTTGCGTTCTGCTGTTAATGTTGATTGCTGATGTGCTCTGGCATGCATAACATGATAATAATCTTTTTCATGTTTGCCAGTTTGTGATGTTTAACTAGCTAGCTTCTGAAAATAGCCACTGTGGTGCGAATGCTTATCAAACCCCATGTTACGTCGTAGGGATACATACTAAGTTGTCTAGCTAGTTAGCAACGATGAAATGATAGCTAAATAGCTAGCTAGCTATTGGATTTTAGATGTCACTTTTTTGCATCTTGAACTAGCTGGTTAGCTAGATGAATACCATTTACATCTAGCCAGCTGGTAATTATGAAGCTAGTTAACTTGCGTCTGCATTGCAATTGTTGGTCTGGAAGCAGGTTAAGTGTGTACAGGGCATTTTAGTACAGCTGTAGCAGTCAACAGACAATAACAAGCTTTATGACATTAATTAATTCATGTTTTAAATAACTTTTTGTCTTTCAGCATGAATATGCTCTCCACCACCAGTACAAGGAGATGATCGAGGATGAACAAGTAAAACTTCAGGTATGTTGTCTTTGGACTTTGAGCTTATTGCTTGAATTTGGGGGTGAATTAATGTTATCGCTGGTATGCAAGGTTCTAATGTCTTGTCTATTTTTGTCTGCATTCCTCCTTTATAACTTTTAATTGTCTGGAGCCTGGTGTTGTTGTGGGCAAGGAGCTTCCACTCAGATGGAAACAGGTTTCAGCTGCTGTGCAATGTTGACGTCCTTCCACCCAGAGATGTGAAAGCATCCCCATGACTGGACACAACCCGTCAAACATATATTTTTGAGAACATCAGCACTTTTGCAATGAAAAGGCCATGGACATTACATGTCCTGCTCTAAAGGGCAGGACAGAAATATGCCTCAGGCTAGATTCCTTTGTTCATATAATAACATGACCTGAACCAAAGTAACTCAAAGGATCTTATAATATACAGTTGAAGTCAGAAGTTTACATACACTTAGGTTTTTCAACCACTCCACAAATTTCTTGTTAACAAACTATAATTTTGGCAAGTCGGTTAGGACATCTACTTTGTGCATGACACCAGTAATTTTTCCAACAATTGTTTACAGACAGATTATTTCACTTATAATTCACTGTATCACAATTCCAGTGGGTCAGAAGTTTATATACACTAAGTTGACTGTGCCTTTAAACAGCTTGGAAAATTCCATAAAATGATGTCATGGCTTTAGATGCTTCTGATAGGCTAATTGACCTAATTTGAGTCAATTGGAGGTGTACCTGTGGATGTATTTCAAGGCCTACCTTCAAACGCAGTGCCTCTTTGCTTCACATCATGGGAAAATCAAAAGAAATAAGCCAAGACCTCAGAAAATACAGTGAGGGAAAAAAGTATTTGATCCCCTGCTGATTTTGTACGTTTGCCCACTGACAAAGAAATGATCAGTCTATAATTTTAATGGTAGGTTTATTTGAACAGTGAGAGACAGAATAAGAACAAAAAAATCCAGAAAAACGCATGTCAAAAATGTTATAAATTGATTTGCATTTTAATGAGGGAAATAAGTATTTGACCCCCTCTCAATCAGAAAGATTTCTGGCTCCCAGGTGTCTTTTATACAGGTAACGAGCTGAGATTAGGAGCACACTCTTAAAGGGAGTGCTCCTAATCTCAGTTTGTTACCTGTATAAAAGACACCTGTCCACAGATGCAATCAATCAATCAGATTCCAAACTCTCCACCATGGCCAAGACCAAAGAGCTCTCCAAGGATGTCAGGGATAAGATTGTAGACCTACACAAGGCTGGAATGGGCTACAAGACCCTCGCAAAGCAGCTTGGTGAGAAGGTGACAACAGTTGGTGCGATTATTCGCAAATGGAAGAAACACAAAAGAACTGTCAATCTACCTCGGCCTGGGGCTCCATGCAAGATCTCACCTCGTGGAGTTGCAATGATCATGAGAACGGTAAGGAATCAGCCCAGAACTACACGGGAGGATCTTGTCAATGATCTCAAAGCAGCTGGGACCATAGTCACCAAGAAAACAATTGGTAACACACTACGCCGTGAAGGACTAAAATCCTGCAGCGCCCGCAAGGTCCCCCTGCTCAAGAAAGCACATATACATGCCTGTCTGAAGTTTGCCAATGAACATCTGAATGATTCAGAGGACAACTGGGTGAAAGTGTTGTGGTCAGATGAGACCAAAATGGAGCTCTTTGGCATCAACTCAACTCGCCGTGTTTGGAGGAGGAGCAATGCTGCCTATGACCCCAAGAACACCATCCCCACCGTCAAACACGTAGGTGGAAACATTATGCTTTGGGGGTGTTTTTCTGCTAAGGGGACAGGACAACTTCACCGCATCAAAGGGACGATGGACGGGGCCATGTACCGTCAAATCTTGGGTGAGAACCTCCTTCCCTCAGCCAGGGCATTGAAAATGGGTCGTGGATGGGTATTCCATCATGACAATGACCCAAAACACACGGCCAAGGCAACAAAGGAGTGGCTCAAGAAGAAGCACATTAAGGTCCTGGAGTGGCCTAACCAGGCTCCAGACCTTAGTCCCATAGAAAATCTGTGGAGGGAGCTGAAGGTTCGAGTTGCCAAACGTCAGCCTCGAAACCTTAATTGTCAACGTCGTGTGTGTAGGTGGCAGGGAAGTCAGGCGCAGCAGAAACAAACTTCATATAAGCGGAGAAGTTTAATAAACTTTCAAACAAACTCCAAAAATAGAATACATAAAAAATCAACATGGGTACACATACCCGTCGCACACCTAAATAAACAACACGAACACAATAACACAAACAATCTCGGACAAGGACATGAGGAGAAACAGAGGGTTAAATACACAACAGGTAATGAATGGAATTGGAACCAGGTGTGAAAAGAAACAAGACAAAACCAATGGATAATTTTAAAATGGATCAGTGATAGCTAGAAGACCGGTGACGTCGACCGCCGAGCACCACTCGAACAAGGAAGGGCATCGACTTCGGTAGAAGTCGTGACATTAAAGACTTGGAGAAGATCTGCAAAGAGGAGTGGGACAAAATCCCTCCTGAGATGTGTGCAAACCTGGTGGCCAACTACAAGAATCGTCTGACCTCTGTGATTGCCAACAAGGGTTTTGCCACCAAGTACTATGTCATGTTTTGAAGAGGGGTCAAATACTTATTTCCCTCATTGAAATGCAAATCAATTTATAACATTATAACATTTGACATGCGTGTTTCTGGATTTTTTGTTGTTATTCTGTCTCTCACTGTTCAAATAAACCTACCATTCAAATTATAGACTGATCATTTCTTTGTCAGTGGGCAAATGTACAAATTCAGCAGGGGATCAAATACTTTTTTCCCTCACTGTAAACACCATGGGGCCATGCAGCCATCATACCGCTCAGGAAGGAGACGCATTCTGTCTCCTAGAGATGAATGTACTTTGGTGCGAAAAGTCCAAATCAATCCCAGAACAACAGCAAAGGACCTTGTGAAGATGCTGGAGGAAACAGGTACAAAAGTATCTATATCCACAGTAAAACGAGTCCTATATCGACATAACCTGAAACATAACCTGAAAAGCCGCTCAGCAAGGAAGAAGCCACTGCTCCAAAACCGCCATATAAAAGCCAGACTACGGTTTGCAACTGCACATGGGGACACAGATCGTACTTTTTTGGAGAAATGTCCTCTGGTCTGATGAACCATAATGACCATCGTTATGTTTGGAGGAAAAAGGGGGAGGCTTGCAAGCCGAAGAACACCATCCCAACCGTGAAGCACGGGGGTGGCAGCATCATGTTGTGGGGATGCTTTGATGCAGGAGGGACTGGTGCACTTTACAAAATAGATGGCATCATGAGTGAGGAAAATTTGGTGGATATATTGAAGCAAAATCTCAAGACATCAGTCAGGAAGTTAAAGCTTGGTTGCAAATGGGTCTTCCAAATGGACAATGACCCCAAGCATACTTCCAAAGTTGTGGCAAAATGGCTAAAGGACAACAAAGTCAAGGTATTGGAGTGGTCATCACAAAGCCCTGACCTCAATCATATAGAAAATCTGTGGGCAGAACTGAAAAAGCGTGTGTGAACAAGGAGGCCTACAAACCTGACTCAGTTACACCAGCTTTGTCAGGAGGAATGGGCCAAAATTCACCCAACTTATTGTGGGAAGCTTGTGGAAGGCTAACTGAACAATTTCACCCAAGTTAAACAATTTAAAGGCAATGCTACCAAATACTAATTGAGTGTATGTAAACTTTTGACCCACTGGGAATGTGATGAAATAAATAAATCTGAAATAAATCAATCATTCTCTCTACTATTATTCTGACAGTTCACATTCTTAAAATAAAGTGGTGACCCTAACTGACCTAAGACAGGGAATTTTTACTTGGATTAAATGTCAGGAATTGTGAAAAACCAAGTTTCAGTGTATTTGGCTAAGGTGTATGTAAACTTCTGACTTCAACTGTAGGCCTATGTTAATATATATTTTTTTAACCTTTGTGTACGTATACGTTTTTACTACAGTACCATTTAAAAGTTTGGACACATTCAAGGGTTTTTCTATATTTTGACTTTTTTCTTACATTGTAGAATAATAGTGAAGACATCAAAACTATGAAATAACAAATTCTTCAAAGTAGCCTCCCTTTGCCTTGATGACAGCTTTGCACACTCTAGGTATTCTCTTAACCAGCTTCACCTGGAATGCTGAGCACTTGTTTGCTGCTTTTCCTTCACTATGCCGCCCAACTCATCCCAAACCATCTGAATAGGGGTGAGGTCGGGTGATTGTGGAGGCCAGGTCATCTGATGCAGCACTCCATCACTCTCCTTCTTGGTCAAATAGCCCTTACAAAGCCTGGAGGTGTGTTGGGTCATTGTCCTGTTGAAAAACAAATGATAGTCCCACTAAGCGGAAACCAGATGGGATGGCGTATCGCTGCAGAATGCTGTGGCTGCCAAGTGAGTTAAGTGTGCCTTGAATTCTAAATATATCACAGACCGTGCCACCAGCAAAGCAACACCACACCATCACACCATCTCTTCCATGCTTCACGGTGGAAACAACACATGCGGAGATCATCCGTTTACCTGCTCTGCATCTCACAAAGACACAGCAGTTTGAAACAAAAATCTAAAATTTGGACTCATCAAACCAAAGGACAAATCTCCACCAGTCTAATGTCCATTGCTTGTGTTTCTTGGCCCAAGCAAGTCTCTTGTTCTTATTGGTGTCCTTTAGTAGTGGTTACTTTGCAGCAATTCGACCATGAAAGCCTGATTCACTTTGAAGCATTTATTTGGGCTGCAATTTCTGAGGCTGGTAACTGTAATGAAGATATCCTCTGAAGCAGAGGTAACCCTGAGTCTTCCTTTCCTGTGGCGGTCCTCATGAGAGCCAGTTTCATCATAGTGCTTGATCGTTTTTGTGACTGCACTTGAAGAAACTTTCATGGTTCTTGAAATGTTCCGGATTGACTGACCTTCATGTCTTATAGTAATGATGGACTGTAGTTCCTCTTTGCTTATTTGACCTGTTCTTGCCAAAATATGGACTTGGTCTTTTACCAAATAGGGCTATCTTCTGTATACCACCCCTACTTTGTCACAACACAACTGATTGGCTCAAACGCAATAAGAAGGAAAGAAATTCCACTAACTATCTTTTAACAAGGCACACCTGTTAATTGAAATGCATTCCAGGTGACTACCTCATGAAGCTGGTTGAGAGAATGCCAAGCTTGTGCAAAGCTGTCATCAAGGCAAAGTGTGCCTACTTTGAAGAATCTCAAATATAAATTCAAATCGGTTTAACACTTTTTTGGCTACTAAATGATTCTATATGTGTTATTTCATAGTTTTGTTGTTTCACTATTATTCTACAATGTACAAAATAGGAAAAATAAGGAAAAACCCTGGAATGAGTAGGTGTGTCCAAACTTTTGACTGGTACTGTTATTGTAGGCTACTACCTAGTTAATAAAGTATTTTATGTTTGAAATCTTTCCTTTGTTTTTTTTAAGCACTACCTCACTGATTTAGCACATGGCCACAGTCACGTGTTCCAAAGTGAAGAGATGGGTTGGTGTAAAGCTTTAGAGGTTGTGAGCGATGCATAAATGTGGGAAAACAAAGAATAGTACTGTAGCTGTTCAATGTGTAAGGTTCTTTATTATACAACAATAAGCGATTTTATGTTTATTAATGTGATAATGTTCAGAAAGTGCATTTAGGTGAAAGTATGCCTTTCTCTATATATGTTACCCAAGGATTATTGTAGAGCAAGTGTGAAAATCACAGCAACATTTTTGAATGATTTTTTTCTCCTAAATGGGATTATAAATGTATCAACTTTTAAAGCATCATTACTTCCCCATGTTTCCTCCAACTACAGTGTATGATATAAATCTCAGTCTACTTTTATCCAATGTAAAAAAACACCATTTCAAATTTTAGAACATAAGACAGAAAAGAGATGGTGGGTCACATTTTAAGGTTTAATTTTACATTAGTTTATAAAATAGACTTAACTTTAGGCTATACTGTATTACAAAAGTGATAGGGGGGAATTCCGACCCGAGTTAAGCGCACGGAAACAGAACGTTATTCGCTATTTTTGCACTTTTTAATCACTGCCATGGAAGTGAACTGGGTAAGCGAAGAGCTAGATTACTACCTCTATGCTAACGTTAGCTAGTTATAGAGCTACAGCATTTAGCTCACGTTTTCCATCTAAATTACACTGATAAAATGAACCAAATGTAAACATGTCTGCCAGCTTTTGGTAGCTAACTGCTGAGGCTGTCATAGATAGTACAAGCCAATGGGAACGAGTAGTTTTCAAGGTGTTTGTGGGGGCTGTGCGTTGCAGTAATTCAGTCTTTCTGTGGCTCAGGGAGTTTTCTATATGGCTGGTGAGAACATTGTAAGGACATCACAAAAGATAGGTTTGCAAAATACAAAAATTGTCCAGTTGCGTGGATGATTTCTACAATGTTTCTTTTAGGGTGCAAAAAACTTTCACCTGGTGTTACAAGAACGTTATCACAGTTCCATGATTAGTGAGGATTATTAGGGTATATTTATAGGACTACTGTTTAACCCCTATTGTACACTTTTCTCACCTTCCAACTCTTAAAACAAAACATGAAAAAAGCATGTGAAAAAAGCTTGGTTTTCAGACACACATGAACAAATCACATATACATTTTATTTATTTGTTTAACATGTGAAATGTTCACGAGTCTGACTTGGTTTTCGGACACCACTTCCAGCTACATCCAGGGACCAAACAGGACCAACCCTACTTAGCTTCAGTAGCAAACCAGAAGTGTGATGCAGGGTGCTATGTTGCTGGAATAAATGTGCTAAAACTTGCAACTGGAAAAAAGGCCAGGTTAACAATCAAAGATGGGGAAAATTGCAGGAAAGAGGGAGATGTTTTATTTCATTGCGTTATCAAAAAATGTTTAACTGAAAACACATTTTTTGCATCCATTTACAATTTATTGCTCTCGCATTTAAAAACGTTTTCCTTTCAATATTTTGTTTTGCTTTCAATATCATTATTTTTGTTTGCAGCAATAACAATTTTGTTCTCGACTTGAGAAGTTTTGCTTGATACTAACGGCACAAAAGTAACTCAATCACTAGAGGATTGCACCATATAATAACACTACTGATCTATTAAAGGTGTTTAAAGCGGCAATCCTTAATTTAAACATGAACTAAGTGTGATCCCTACCACAGTTTCGCAAAAAATGTAAGGCCTGGGGCTGGAGAAATGCAACTGCTCTCAAATCCATAGACTACACTATGGCTGCACGAACTGACCATCCATGATATCAATATTATAGTTTAAAGGATGTTTTTAGGTTATATATGGTTTGTTTATATTTACTTTGTTTACAAACATTGGAGTAAATATGGAGTTTTCTACATGAAACTGCAAATTAGATTTTCACTTTCAATGTGGAATTGCAAATTGCAAACAAATCACATGTAAAATAAATCTAATTTGCAGTTTCAAATATGAAAGACTTTCACATTAAATTCTCCCTTTCACATGTGGAATTGCAAGTTCACGTGAAAAACAATCACATGTAAAAGTTTTTCACATGAATCTACCAATTAAAATGTTTACATGTGAGAGGTTTTCACGTGGGAATATGTTCTATTGTTTTATTCACCATTATTTTGCGCGTAAAGGTTCTATAAACCAGTTTTTTTTTATTATTCATAAATACTTTCCTAACCCTAAATAATACAAGAACAGAGCATTTTTAAATATACCAATAGATGCTGAAAATGAGACAAATGTGCCTTCGCAAAGTATTCAGACCTCTTAACGTTTTCCACATTGTGTTAAGTTTCAGCCTTATTCTAAATGCAAAAAAAGAATCCTCAGCAATCTACACACAATAACCCATAACGACCAAGCGAAAACAGATTAAATGTTTTTTTTTTGCACATTTATAAAATATAAAAAGCAGAAATACCTTATTTACATAAGTAATCAGACCCTTTGCTATGAGACTCAAAATTGAACTCAGGTGCATCCTGTTTCCATTGATCATCCTTAAGATGTTTCTACAACTTGATTGGAGTCCACCTGTGGTAAATTCAACTGATTGGACATGATTTGGAAAGGCACACACCTGTCTATATACAGTCCCAGAGTTGACAGTGTATGTCAGAGCAAAAATCAAGCCATGAGGTCGAAGGAATTGTCTGTAGAGCTCAGAGACAGGATTGTGTCGAGGCACAGATCTGGGGAAGGGTACCAAAAAATGTCTGAAGCATTGAAGGTCCCCAAGAACACAGTGGCCTCCATCATCCTTAAATGGAAGAAGTTTGGAACCACCAAGACTCTTCCTAGAGCTGGCCCCCCCGGCCAAACTGAGCAATCGGGGGAGAAGGGCCTTGGTCAGGGAGGTGACCAAGAACGCGATGGTCACTCTGACAGAGCTCTAGAGTTCTTCTGAGGAGATGGGAGAACCTTCCATAAGGACAACCATCTCTGCAGCACTCCACCAATCAGGCCTTTATGGTAGAGTGGCCAGATGGTAGCCACTCTTCATTAAAAGGCACGACAGCCCGCATGGAGTTTTCCAAAAGGCACCTAAAGACTGTCAGACCAAGATAACCTGTTCGGGATAGGGGGCAGTATTTTCACGTTTGGATGAAAAGCGTGCCCAGAGTAAACTGCCTGCTACTCGGGCCCAGAGTCAAATATGTGCATATTATTAGTAGATTTGGATAGAAAACACTCTGACATTTTTAAAACTGTTTGAATGATGTCTGTGAGTATAACAGAACTCATATGGCAGGCAAAAACCTGAGAAAGATCCAACTAGGAAGTGGGAAATCTGAGGCTTGTAGTTTTTCATTCTAATCCCTATTGAAACTACAGTGTCTGTGGGGTCATTTTGCACTTCCTAAGGCTTCCATTGGCTGTCAACAGCCTTTAGAAACTTGTTTCATCCTTCTACTGTTACTGGGCAGAGAATAGGAGCTCAGTCAATCAGTGGACTGCCTGGGACCAGTGAGTTGTTTACTGCGTGAGCGGTGCGCCGCTCCTTCTTTTTCCCCTGTAATGAATACGCAATTGTCCGGTTGGAATATTATCGAAGTTTTATGATAAAAAGACCCTAAGGATTGATTGTAAACATCGTTTGACATGTTTCTACGAACGGTAATGGAACATTTTGACCTTTTGTCTCTGGTTTTACGCTTTTGGACATAAATATGGAGTTTATCGAACAAAAGTAACATTTCTTGTGGAAGTGGGAGTCCTGGGAGAGCATTCCAACAAAGATCAGCAAAGGTAAGGGAAGATTTACAATACTTTTTCTGAGTTTAGTTGACTCCAGAACTTGGCGGGTAACTGTATAGCTTGCTTTGATGGCTGAGCACTGTACTCAGAATATTGAAAAATGTGCTTTCGCCGTAAAGCTATTTTGAAATCTGACACAGCGGTTGCATTAAGAAGTGTATCTATAATTCTTTCAATAACTGTTGTAAAGTTTATCAACGTTTATGATGAGTATTTTTGTAAATTGATGTGTTCATTCACCGGAGGTTTTGGGAGGGAATATATTTTCTGAACATCACGCGCCAATGTAAAATGGGTTTTTTGGATATAAATATGAACTTTATCGAACAAAACATACATGTATTGTTTAACATTGAGTCCTGGGAGTGTCATCTGATGAAGATCGTCAAAGGTTAGTGATTCATTTTAGCTCCTTGCTTGGAAAATGACTGTGTGGTTTTCTTGTCAAGTTGATGTCCTAACATAATCTAATGTTACGCTTTCACTGTAAAGACTTTTGAAATCGGACAATGTGGTTGGATTAACGAGAGTCTTATCTTTAAAATGGTGTAAAATAGTTGATTGTTTGAGAAAATTGAATTATGGTATTTTTGTTGTTTTGTATTTCGCGCCCTGCTATTCCATTGGCTGTTGGCTAGGGGTCCCGCTGGCGGAACGGTGTTCCTCTAGCGGAACGTCTGTCCTCAACAGGATAAACAAGATTATCTGGTCTGATGAAACCAAGATTGAACTCTTTGGCCTGAATGCCAAGCGTCATGTCTGGAGAAAACCTGGCACCATCCCACGGGGGTGGCAGTATCATGCTGTGGGGATGTTTTTCAGCGGAAGTGTCTGGGAGACTAGTCAGGATCGAGGGAAAGATGAACAGAGCAAAGAACAGAGAGATCCTTGATGAAAACCTGCTCCAGAGCGCTCAGGACCTCAAAGCCTAAGCACACATTCAAGACAATACAGGAGGGTCTTCTGGACAAGTCTCTGAATGTCCCTGAGTGACCCAGCCAGAGCCCGGACTTGAACCCGATCAAACATCTCTGGAGAGACCTGAAAATAGCTGTGCAGTGACTCTCCCCATCCAGTTGTAGAAACATATCCCCAAATACAGGTGTGCCAAGTTTGTAGCGTCATACCGAATAATAATTGATGCTGTAATCGCTGCAGAAGGTGCTTCAACAAAGTACTGAGTAAAGGGTCTGAATACTTATGTAAAAGTGATATTTCCTTTTTTATATATAAAAATGTGCACAAAAAAACTGTTTTTGCCTTGTCATTATGGGATATTGTGTGTAGACAGATGAGGGGAAAAAACGATTTAATCAATTTTAGAATAAGGCTGGAACGTAACAAAATGTGGGAAAAGCCAAGGGCTCTGAATAGGAACTTTATATTCTAGTGAGTCTGTTGAGAAAATTCAAATTAAAGGTACACCTAATTTAAAGGAGTAATGTACTGAAAACCCTATTCAATGAAAACTCCACAATAAAATCTGTTAGCTAGCAAGTGGGTGGATTTTCAACAGTTGAATTACATTTATTCTGAGTGTGCAAGGGAACCACAAGCCCGTTACGCACCTGCATAAGGTAAGTCTGAATAGGAACTACTGAGAAGTGTGTAGGAAAGGCGTGCGTAGGAAACGTACGCCTTTCCTAAGTCTGAATCGGGCCCATATTGAATTGTGTTAGGAGATGTATCTACTTCTTGGATAGTTGCATCTGAGCTACTGGCTTAATCCCATTCTTTAACTTTTATTTTTGGTTGAGTTGGAGAAGTGAATCCAACATATAATTTGTCGACAAGTTTATTGGCTATTTATAGTATTTCAAAAGTGACATTGAATTGTGTCTGTTTGTCAACACAACCAAATATCAACATTTGAAGGAGATGTGTCTTCTGCTTGGATAGTTCCATCTGTGCCACTGATTTAGTCTGGCTATAATTCCAGTATATGGAATAGGTGGAGATCTCTCAACAATCATTCTCGCAATAGCACATTGGTGATAGTCAGTGACAAATATCATAGTTACGCAGGGCTAGGTTTGGTTAAAACCCTGGATCGTAGACCAAAGGGTAAATTATCCAGTAGGAGGTGCTGCCCACCCTATAATTATTTTTTTCATTGTGGATATAAGGTTGAAGATCTGATGTTTTCTTAAAGGTACAAGTTCAACATATTTTATACAAGGTTTGTCTATGTTGAAATTTGGTTACCATGATGACATAATCCTGTGTTTGAAATGTCACCCTCAAAACAACATTTTACGTTCGTTACTTTTTTCAAATCTAATGTATTTTCCACATAAATTCCATGTCGCTATACGTTGACGTATTATGTTGAAACAACAGTGAGTGATCCAGTTTGTGCCCAGCGGGTAGGCTTTTGCTCGGTAGGCTAACGCTGTCTGCTCAGGTCTAGCTGGTATCTGTGCCAGTGGTCAGGTTCCCCAGTGTAGCAAATAACTCTTCCATCTCTTTCTGCAGGAGAACATTCCGAGTCTCAGCCTCTTGCCTTGCGCGTTCCGAGTTCCCCAGACGGATCTCCATCATGAATAACCTCTTCTTCTCCTGGCCTAGATCCTCTTCTAAACGACCAGACTGGAGACGAAGAGCTGAACACGAATCCTCTAATCTGAGAACATAAAGAGAGAGAGGCTAGAGAGTACTGCAGACACACACGCATGGATGTGCACACATGCATGTATGTGCACACACTCACATATACACCACAACATAACATTGCCATATCAACAAGAACACAAGCTAGTTCTTACTTGTGTATGCGTGTCTCATAGCTGATCCTCTGTCTCCTCAGCTCCTCCTTCAACTCCGTCACCAGGCTGAACAGACCATCATTGACCCCTGACCTCTGACCTGGGATGTCATCCCCAGGGTCACCCTCAGTCCAGCCAGCGCTGCTCACACACAGCTCTAGAGGAGAGCTTCTGCCCCCAGCCATCGAGGACCCCGCCACAGCCTGCCCTGACCCTAAACCAGAAATCAGTGTGCCGTGCTCACTTTCTGTAGATTCAGCCAACGGGATCTCACAAGAGGTCCAGGGGGAGGGGCTGCCAATGGGCAAGCTCAGACTGCAGGGAGTGACATTAACGTTGTCATAGGTCGAGAGCCTGTTGGAATGGGGGGAGTTTCTGACAGATAGGGAGGGCTTTATATTGGGATAGGAGGAGACTATAGTAGAACAGGAGGAGTCTATATGTAAAGGAGATGAGTCTTTTAGCGTGCTTCTTTGGGAGTGTGAAGAGTCTTTTAGCAACAAAGAGGACTCAGTATATGAGTCTAGCAGAGAATCTATATGTGTCTCTTTCAGGCAAAGCGAGGACTCTTTGAGTCGTTCGCCGGTCGAAGCGGTCCGTCGGTGACTCCGGAAGGACGTCAGTCCATTCATCAGCCAGTGGCCTCCAGTGACTGTGGACACATCAACTGCTGACCCCCCCAACTTCCCCCTTACCCCCCCTGACCCGGACCTGCCCTTCAAAGAGGACCTCCATGAAGACTGGCTTTTGGACTGCTTACTGGGACCGGATTCTGCGCCACGACCACCCGAGAGTTTTATTTCGCTCTTTCCTTCACGCTTTCTCTCCGTCTTTTCTTCTGTTCTTCCACCATTCATTCCCTCAGAATCCCCCTCTGTTCTTTCCTTGGGGGTTAATCCAGGGTGGTCAGTGTCAAGAGAGGACACTGTGGAGGTCGGGAGGGGCTGAAGTGGTTCTTGACTTGGGGTGTTAGGGGTCTGTCCCAGGGGTGGATAGTCCTTGGCGGGGTTGGGGGGCAGGATTTCCTCCTGTGAGTTCCATTCCACCCTGCAGCGCTGAATCGGGTGGACCCGGGGATAGGAGGTTGGAGGAGGGGCAGATTGGTCCTCCCTGGGAGTCTCTGCCTGCCCCTGGTACAGACGAGAGTGTTCACTGATCAGTACAGTCATCAGGTGCTGCACCTGGGAACTACCTGCAGGGTGCAATAAAAAGCAAATACACTGCTCAAAAAAATAAAGGGAACACTTAAACAACACAATGTAACTCCAGGTCAATCACACTTCTGTGAAATCAAACTGTCCACTTAGGAAGCAACACTGATTGACAATACATTTCACATGCTGTTGTGCAAATGAAATAGACAATAGGTGGAAATTATAGGCAATTAGCAAGACACCCCCGATAAAGGAGTGGTTCTGCAGGTGGGGACCACAGACCACTTCTCAGTTCCTATGCTTCCTGGCTGATGTTTTAGTCACTTTTGAATGCTGGCTGTGCTTTCACTCTAGTGGTAGCATGAGACGGAGTCTACAACCCACACAAGTGGCTCAGGTAGTGCAGCTCATCCAGGACGGCACATCAATGCGAGCTGTGGCAAGAAGGTTTGGTGTGTCTGTCAGCGTAGTGTCCAGAGCATGGAGGCGCTACCAGGAGACAGGCCAACCCAGCAGCAGGACCGCTACCTCCGCCTTTGTGCAAGGAGGAGCAGGAGGAGCACTGCCAGAGCCCTGCAAAATGACCTCCAGCAGGCCACAAATGTGCATGTGTCTGCTCAAACGGTCAGAAACAGTCTCCATGAGGGTGGTATGAGGGCCCAACGTCCACAGGTGGGGGTTGTGCTTACAGCCCAACACCGTGCAGGACGTTTGGCATTTGCCAGAGAACACCAAGATTGGCAAATCCGCCACTGGCGCCCTGTGCTCTTCACAGATGAAAGCAGGTTCACACTGAGCACGTGACAGACGTGACAGAGTCTGGAGACGCCGTGGAGAACGTTCTGCTGCCTGCAACATCCTCCAGCATGACCGGAATGGCGGTGGGTCAGTCATGGTGTGGGGTGGCATTTCTTTGGGGGGCCGCACAGCCCTCCATGTGCTCGCCAGAGGTAGCCTGACTGCCATTAGGTACCGAGATGAGATCCTCAGACCCCTTGTGAGACCATATGCTGGTGCGGTTGGCCCTGGGTTCCTCCTACTGCAAGACAATGCTAGACCTCATGTGGCTGGAGTGTGTCAGCAGTTCCTGCAAGAGGAAGGCATTGATGCTATGGACTACTCATTGATGCTATGGATGCAATTGAGCACATCTGGGACATCATGTCTCGCTCCATCCACCAACGCCACGTTGCACCACAGACTGTCCAGGAGTTGGCGGATGATATAGTCCAGGTCTGGGAGGAGATCCCTCAGGAGACCAGAAAGTTACTGCGTGAGGAAGGGGGAGTGCAGAAAATGTACATTCTGTCAAAACATGATATTGTTCAATCTCATGTCTCCTAAGAAGGGAGGCATAGGGTTTCAGTCACTGATAAATTAGGACAGCCGTGGATTAGGGAGGAGCAAGGAATTCGGCCCTAGGTCAGGTCAGATGACGTGAGAAGGAACAGTCCTATCCCACACACATATATTTCCATGCCCACGAAGGTTCTAGCATGAGGCAGGGCCACGACTACACCATTGAGAAGAACCAGTTAAGTTCCTGACTAGCAACAAAGTATTTATTGGCTGTCTAGATGTGCAAGGAGTTGAATATTCCTAGTAGGAGGGTATAAATATATGTGCTGGTGTAAACATGTCTTTGTCTTTGCAGCTGTTTGACGCAGTGGGTGAATAAACTTGGTTTCAGCTTTTCCTAGTTGTCCAAACTGAGTAAAAACTCTAACACCGGACAATGAAAATCCTTTCTCCAGCCTCATCCCACAGATTATAGCAAAAAAGTGGCCAGGCTGCTAGTTGGCTGAGAAATACATTACATATATTGGCTTTAAACTCTGGTTAAACAATGCCTCCTTCTCACTGATATTGTAAAATAAAAGTTTCAACTTGAACAAATCCCCTCTATGTAAAATGTTATGGTTAGTTTGCTCATAGCACGTGTCATCACAGAGAAAAATGTGCTGGTATCTACCCTCCATCATGATTTGTGGGTCCTCCATCTTGGGTCGGAAGATGTTGGGTCCGAACACAGTGGCCAGGTTCTGAACACTCATCTTGTTCTGACTTGAGTGGGACTGGACCTCATCTAGGAATCTGTAGTGCACATACACACATGCACACATGCAAGCACACACACATATATGCACGCACAAATAAAGGCTGGTAAGAATAAAACACAGAGGAGAAATATAAATAGCCCCCTGAAGCAACATTTTATTTCCTCCAAGAATGTCTGAATATCTCAACTCTTGTATGTTCAGTATGATTCAAACTGAGACAGATACAGTATGAGAAGTGGTGGTGAGTCATGATGTTGCCACAGTCTGTGTGAGCTGCCTCATTCTGCTGTCTCAGCTGCCTGTTGATGCCATTAAACATCTATTTCTAGTGTCAGATGATGTCTTTAACCCTTTAACTGGCACACCAAGAAAAAAAAATCTGAAAAATTATTGTTCTGCAAAATATGTGTATTTAGCTTCACTATATATATAGGCCATAAATGAATAATTTTTGTTTACATGACTTAAACTTTGATAGATAACACAGGGCAAACATCTCAACCAGCAGATTGAGCTGCCCAATTAGAGTAAACTGTATTGGAATTTGAATATACTTTTTAAATAAAATAAAAAAATAAAACATTAATTTACATTATGTCTGCTTAATTTACTTATAATGGAAGATAAGCTTAGTTATATAAGGATATGAAATATTAATAAAATATGCTACATTTGTGTGTCAAAATCTGAATATTCAAATGCATGTAAATGTATGCATTTACAGTTTAATGACATGTGCGGAATGATATTATGAAACATATTGAAGATGACAGGCAGACAGTAAATAATGATATGGATTTTTTTATTTATTATATTTGCACAGACAAAAGAAATCCCATAAAAATGTCTTTATTGCCCATTATCACTAGCTTTGACTTAATAGCATTCCTTTAATGGGCAACTCAACCATCTGGTAGAGCATATTTTTACCTGCAGATGTATCTGAGGAGGTTGTAGTTGACCTGAGGAAGACTCTTCAACTGCCTGCCCAGCTCAAGTATCCCCTTCAAAAAGAGAAAGTCCCAATATCATTATTCATTAGGGTTTGAATGAGAGCATTACTACTTTGAAAAGGGGCACATATGCGCGCGCGCACACACACACACACACACCTCCTCCTGGTTCTTGGCCAGGAGTTGAGCAGTGGAGAGGAACTCTGTGTATTTGTTGAAAGGCACCACAGGCTCTGGCAGCTCTCTGAGGTACAGCTTCAGCAGGGACGCCACCGTGTGGACATCAGTGTTACTGTTAAACATAAGAATTATGACTGATTTACAATAGAGCTCATCTACCTGTCTGTGTTGTGTTTTTTGTTGTTGAAATTTTACCTTTATTTAACTAGGCAAGTCAGTTAAGGACAAATTCTTATTTATAATAACTGCCTTCACCGGCCAAACCCTAACCCGGACAACGCTGGGCCAATTGTGCACAGCTCTTTGAGACCCCCAATCATGGCTGGTTGTGATACAGCCTGGAATCGAACCAGGGTCTGTAGTGACGCCTCTAGCACTGAGATGCAGTGCCTTAGACTGCTGCGCCACTCGGGAGCCCCCCAATAGGTTGTGTTTTACATTGTGTTATTCTGTGTTACCTGTAAAGGAAAAGTTGATGCAAAGGGAAAGTACTTCTACCTGCCAAACAGTGGTTTCTCCCCGCAGTTAAAGGCGTCTTGCAGCTCTCGTACGTGATTGGTTTGTCCAGGCATTCTGAACAGCCCCTCCTCCGTTAGGCCGTGCTGGTGTATAAAACACACACACTGCTGCACCAGCAGAGGCACCAGAGGCTTGCTGCTGCTGCCACACCCACTCTCACACTGCATTGTCTCCTCTAAATGCTGCCCAAAAATACCTAGAGCAATGACACCCAGATTCCAAGAACACACACATACACAATCAGCTGGCTCGTACAGGACGTTACATGTTTGTGTGTGTTTTCTGTGCGTGTGTGTCTCTGTGTGTATTTGTGTGTGAGTATGTGTATGAGCATGTGTGTGTTACCTCCTCCTAGCGGGGCCCATATAGCTCTTCGTATGGCTCTGACCCATTCCTCCATGTCACTCTGAGACTTAGCCATCAACAGGAAAGACTCACTCAGACCTGAACGATCCTTCTCCCCACTGCCTCCTGCAAACACACACACACACACACACACACACACACACACACACACACACACACACACACACACACACACAACCTGTGTGAGCAACCGACATACTCTTCAGTCTCTGAGGCGATTTAAAAACAACGCATGAACCCCTAGCATGAAGTATGGCAGGTGGAAATTGATTCTGTATGCGTTGTACATTGTCATTGGTAATTATATGCAGAGTGCACTGTTGATGTCTTCATGAGCACAGTGCTTGTCTTTAGCACTGATGCCATCTACATAGTACGTTGTTATTGGTATTGTCAGTGTCATCATGCAATGCTCTGTGCTTATGTGCCATACAAAGAGCCTTTAACAGTGGTGCTGATCTTTGTATTTTTCTGAGTAGACCACTAGATGTTGATGGTGCAACTATGCCAGTGACACTGTGAACCATCAGATCCTCCTCTCCATCCTCTCAGGGCTGGGCGTCTCAGGCTCTGCACACTCTTGGATTGCATCCTACCTGGCAGGCCACTCCTACCAGGTGACGTGGAGAGGATCTGTGTCTGCACCACGTACTCTCACTACTGGTATCTCCCAGCCTCAATTCTAGGCCCTCTCTTCTTCTCTCTACACACCAAGTCACTAGGCTCCGTCATATCCTCACATGGTCTCTCCAATCATTGCTATGCGGATGGCACTCAACCTACTTTTCTCCTTCCCCCCTTCTGACACCCAGGTGGTGACATGCATCTCTGCGTGCCTGGCAGATATCTCAACATGGATGTCGGCCCACCACCTCAAGCTCAAACTCAACAAGACGGAACTGCTGTTCCTCCCGGGGAAGGCCTGCCACTCAAAGACCTCTCCATAGTGTCGCCCTCTGAGAGTGCAAATAACCTTGGTGTGACCCTGGACAACACCCTGTCGTTCTCTGCAAACATCAAAGCAGTGACCCGCTCCTGCAGGTTCATGCTCTACAACATCTGTAGAGTATGACCCTACCTCACACAGGAAGCGGTGCAGGTCCTAATCCAGGCACTTGTTCTCTCCCGTATGGACTACTGCAACTCGCTATTGGCTGGGCTTCCCGCTTGTGCCATCAGACCTCTGCCACTTGTCCAGAACACTGCAGCCCGCCTGGTTTTCAACCTTCCCAAGTCCCACTGGCTTCCAGTCAAAGCTTGCATCCACTACAAGACCATGGTGCATGCCTACGGAACAGCAAGAGGAACTGCCCCTCCCTACCTTCAGGCTATGGTCAAACCCTACACCCCAACACGAGCACTTTCTTCTGCCTCCCAACCTCCTCTTCACCACGACACCCCCCAAAAGTACCAAAAAAAACAACCAGCACTAGCTCTGACTCTACTGAAAAATGTACTTTCTATGCTGTGATATGGGGTTGTCCCACCAAGCTATCTTAAGACGATTGCACACTCTGGATAAGAGCGTCTGCTAAATTACAAAAATATAAGATGTTCTGCTCCTAATATATATCTATTATTATTATTATATATTTTTTTATGTAACCTTTATTTATTAACTAGGCAAGTCAGTTAAGAACAAATTCTTATTTGCAATGATGGCCTACCCCTGCCTCCCCTAACCCGGACTACACTGGGACAATTGTGCGCCACCCTATGGGACTCCAGATCACGGCCTGTTGTGATACAGCCCGGAATCGAACCAGGGTTTGCAGCAATGCCTCTAGCACTGAGATGCAGTGCCTTAGACCGCTGCGCCACTCAGGAGACCCTAGATACTACAGGGCATGGTCAGTCCTGTCTGTCTATATGTATGGTGTCAAACGGATCTCTAGTGTCGAGCACGTGCGAGATGGCGCTGTCGAGCAAGATCAGACATAATTGAGCAAGCAAACACTGAGTCGAGAGCGCAGAGGATGGGTTCCACAAGCACAAAGGCCAGTTGAGAGCGCAGAATGTGGTTGAGCGAGCAGAGGACGGGTCCCACGAGCGGGCAGGCAGCAGGGGTCACGCAAATTAAACTTGAATTGCACTTGCAAGTGTCACTTTGAGTAATCAGAACATTATTGCAACACGCAAAATATGAATTCTAGAACAGAGATAGTTTTTTTTGTTTTGCAGATACTTACTAAACGTCAAGACTCAGAAGTTACGGCGTTCTCACAAATACATTGCATCCCCACGTGGATATCTCATCTCACACCAAAAAATATCGCAACAGCAATCGTTTACTTTAATTCTAGGTAATGAACATAGCCTGTAGCATTCTACTGAAACGCAATTCATCAGGTTTCTGGACCGATCACAGCTTGACTGCTCTCCAATCGGATTTTGACGGTGAAAGGCAAAGTAATGAAGTAGCCTATGAGTAGCCAGAAAGCACTAACATCCGGTTTTCAGGGGTACAGTATTTTCAACCTATGTTCCGTTTCCCCTGAAAAACGGGTTAATGGTGAAGTAGCATTAGGGACGATGGCCGACGATAAAAATGTAAGCTCTGTAGTTTTTCATTAGAGAAACTAGCTAACCATCCAACTAGCTCAAATCAAATCACATTTTATTGGTCACATACACATGGTTAGCAGATGATATTGCGAGTGTAGCGAAAGGCTTGTGCTTCTAAAATCAAATCAAATTTTATTCGTCACATGC
Organism: Salmo trutta; assembly: GCF_901001165.1. Classification (NCBI taxonomy): domain Eukaryota; kingdom Metazoa; phylum Chordata; class Actinopteri; order Salmoniformes; family Salmonidae; genus Salmo; species Salmo trutta. The sequence continues at coordinate 30,264,980 of NC_042961.1, forward strand.
GTCGAATACAACAGTGAAATGCTTACTTACAAGCCGCTTACCAACAATGCAGTTTAAAAAAAATAAGGAAAACAATAAGAGATTAAAGTAACAAGTAATTAAAGAGCAGCAGTAAAATAACAATAGCGAGTTCTATTTCTGGTTCCTAGTTCTCGTTCCTAGTTCCAGTTCTAGTTCCTAGTTCTAGTTCCGAAGGTGCCGCAATATCTAACATGTAATCTAACAATTCCACAACATTTACCTAATACACACAAATCTAAGTAAAGGAATGGAATAAGAATATATACATGTACATATATGGATGAGCAATGACAGAGCGGCATATGCAAGATGCAATAGATGGTATAAAATTATGTATATACAGTTGAAGTTGGAAGTTTACATACACTTAGGTTGGAGTCATTAAAACTCGTTTTTTAACCACTCCACACATTTCTTGTTAACAAACTATAGTTTTGGCGAGTCGGTTAGGACATCTACTGTGTGCATGACACAACTCATTTTTCCAACAATTGTTTACAGACAGATTATTTCACTTATAACTCACTGTATCACAATTCCAGTGGGTGAGAAGTTTATATACACGAAGTTAACTGTGACTTTAAACAGCTTGGAAAATTCCCGAAAATTACGGCTTTAGAAGCTTCTGATAGGCTAATTGACATCATTTGAATCAATTGGAGGTGTACCTGTGGATGTATTTCAAGGCCTACCTTCAAACTCAGTGCCTCTTTGCTTGACATCATGGGAAAATCAAAAGAAATCAACCAAGACCTCAGAAGACAAATTGTAGACCTCCGCAAGTATGGTTCATCCTTGGGAGCAATTTCCAAACGCCTGAAGGTACCACGTTCATCTGTACAGACAATAGTACGCAAGTATAAACACCATGGGACCACTCAGCCGTCATACCGCTCAGGAAGGAGACGCGTTCTGTCTCCTAGAGATTAACGTACTTTGGTGTGAAAAGTGCAAATCAATCCCAGAACAACAGCAAAGGACCTTGTGAAGATGCTGGAGGAAATAGTAAAACGAGTCCTATATCGACATAACCTGAAAGGCCACTCAGCAAGGAAGAAGCCACTGCTCCAAAACCGCCATAAAAAAGCCAGAATACGGTTTGCAACTGCACATGGGGACAAAGATCGTACTTGTTGGCGAAATGTCCCCAGGTCTGATGAAACAAAAATATAACTGTTTGGCCATAATGACCATCGTTATGTTTGGAGGAAAAAGGGGGAGGCTTGCAAGTCAGAGAACACCATCCCAACCATGAAGCACAGCATCATGTTGTGGGGGTGCTTTGCAGCAGGAGGGACTGGTGCACTTCACAAAATAGATGGCATCATGAGTGAGGAAAATTATGTGGATATATTGAAGCAACATCTCAAGACATCAGTCAGGAAGTTAAAGCTTGGTTGCAAATGGGTCTTCCAAATGGACAATGACCCCAAGCATACATCCAAAGTTGTGACAAAATGGCTTAAGGACAACAAAGTCAAGGTATTGGAGTGGCCATCACAAAGCCCTGACCTCAATCCCATAGAAAATTTGTGGGCAGAACTGAAAAAGCATGTGCGAGCAAGGAGGCCTACAAACCTGACTCAGTTACACCAGCTTTGTCAGGAGGATTGGGACAAAATTTACCCTACTTATTGTGGGAAGCTTGTGGAAGGCTACCTGAAACGTTTGACCCAAGTTAAACAATTTAAAGGCAATGCTACTAAATACTAATTGAGTGTATGTAAACTTCTGACCCACTGTGAATGTGATGAAAGACATAGAAGCTGAAATAACTTTTCACATTCTTAAAATAAAGTGGTGATCCTAACTGAGAAAGGGAATTGTTACTAGGATCACATGTCAGGAATGGTGAAAAACGGAGTTTAAATGTATTTGGCTAAGGTGTATGTACACTTACGACTTCATCTGTAGCTACCAAGACTATCTGCATTGACCCTTTTTGCACTGACTTTTTTTACTCATAACATACGCTCCTGCTACTGTCTATTATCTGTCACTTTATTCCTAGTTTTATGTACATACTGTATCTACCTCAATTACCTCATACTCCTGCACATCGACTCGGTACTGATAGCCTGTGTATATAGCCAAGTTATCATTACTTGTGTATTTATTGTTACTTTTATTATGCGTTTTACTTTTCTATAGTTTCTCTATTTTCTTTCTCTCCGCATTGTTGGGAAGGGCCTGTAAGTACCGTAAATTCCGGACTATAAGCAGCAACTTTTTTCCCAGGCTTTGAACCTCGCGGCTTAAACAATGACGCGGCTAATATATGGATTTTTCCCGCTTTCAATTTTTTTTTCTCCAAAAAAACACATTCTGTGACGTGCTCAGTTTTTTGTCGGCATGAAGCTTTCATTAGACCAATGAAATTGCCGAACGGGTTAAGGTCAAACAACTTTTTTGTTTACTGTTTAGATTAAATCGAGCGCTCTCAAACTTCCCATCATTCTGATTACGGTAGTCATTTTGTCACCCTCATCATGGCAAAGACACGGAGAAATGCATATGATGCAGCTTTCAAGTTGAAGGCGATTGATCTGGCTGTTGGAAAAGGAAATAGAGCTGCTGCACGGGAGCTTGGTCTTAATGAGTCGATGATAAGACGTTGGAAACAGCAGCGTGAGGAATTGACTCAGTGCAAAAAGACAACTAACGCTTACTGCTAATAATTATTTTTTGTTTCGTTAAAGCCTATTTATTTTTGTTACAAGCCGTGTTTCGTTAAAGCCTATTTATTTTTGTTAGAAGCCGTGTTTCGTTAAAGCCTGTGTAAAGTTCATTTGTTTCAATGTACCGGTAGGCACCTGCGGCTTATAGACGTGCGGCTTATTTATGTTCAAAATAATATATATTTTTTAATTCAGTGGGTGCGGCTTATATTCAGGTGCGCTTAATAGTCCGGAAATTACGGTAAACATTTCACTGTTAGTTTACTCCTGTTGTTTACGAAGCATGTGATGAATACAATTTGATTTGAACCAGGAAGTGCATCATCGGAGGGAGGGTTTAGATGTCTCCATGGTTTCTTACCTGGACCAATCTCAAACAGGTGGCGACCAGCTTCATCCTGATTGGCCGACAGCTCACTGACCTGACTGCCCTGGAGAATGATGCATCCCTGAGAGAGAGAGAGTGAGAGAGAGACAGAGAGAGAGCAACAGAGAGAGACAGAAACAGAGAGACAAAGAAAGGAGACAACACAGTATTAAAGGTAGAGCATTGTGTGGTTTGCTATAATCAAACAGAAACATTACTTAACTCTGTTTGAAATGGAAACCACTTAGAGCACAGGGAAGGAAGACATGCTGTGCATGAAAAACATTACAGAAATGTTACGAAACATTATAGACTCCATCGTCTCCTTTAGTCTTGATATATGTAGAGTGACTTGAAAGTGTCCTGAATATGTGCATTAAACTAGAGTGTAGTATACCTGAGGTTTAGTCTCATCCTGGTCTTTATAAAAGTACAGTGCTTCAGTGTGGAGAACGAACCACCGTAGCTGCCAGTTCCTCATGATGCTCCTCTGTCTCTTCAGCCAGCCGGCCTTCAGCGTCATCTCCTGGCCTAGAGGAGAACTGCAGCGGCCCAGCACCATGCTCTTAGAGCGGGCTGGGGAGTTCGAGATGGGGGAGGGGAGAGAAACATGAACACAAACACATATAACCTATATACAGACAAACACACGCACGGATGCACGCACACACGCACACACACCATCCCTAATCATTCTCCACTGAGGTCCCTATGAGAACAGTCTGATTCCAGTGTCTGAGCCATGCATAATGATTTATTCATTATCAACTGGACCAGTCTATTATCAGGGATGGACAACCCTCAGCTGCTGGAGCCTTGCTCTAACACACCTGAATCCTAGTTCATTCTCCACAGAGATGAACACACACATAACCTATGCATGTACAAAGGCACACACAGCTAGAGCATCCCTAACCTCTATTCACTGAGGTCCCTATAATATGAGAGCAGGCTGATCCCAGAGTTGAAAACCATCCTGGAGAGCTACTGGCTGTCCAGGCTTTTGCTCTAACACACCTGATACTGCCAATGGGGCAGATGATTATAGGATCAGGTATGTTGAAATAAGGTTGAAGCAAACCTTCCAATTGCGTAGATATAAATGCTGTAGAGGTCCTATTTGTCTCTCCAACAGCTCAGAACAACCATAACAGACTGATTAAAAGAGAAATTACACATCAGACACTGGTGTATCGGATAAACCTCAGTGTCAGGCTGAGAGAGCGAGAGGAGACAGAGAGAGAATAAATTATTTATATTTTTCTTGTTAATTGCATCCCTGTTTCTGCTGAGGACAGCTCAGGGCTGAGCTCTCTCTCCATCTCTCGCTCTCCACCTCTCTCTTGTATTTTGCAGAGTCATGATCGCAATAGATTACGTGTATTTCACAACACATTTGGTAGGTAAAATAACCACTGATCACAATCTTTTCAAGTAAAACCTTCTTCAAATAGCAGTGAGAGTGTGAGTGGATGAACGACAAGTGCAAGAGTTAAGTGGTAGTACAACATACAGTCTGTGCCTAGTCTCAGTCTTGTGATTTACTGCCTCCATATCCATGTCCATCCAGTCATGCATGAGGTATGTCACGCTGTGGGCAGGTCTGCCTGCCTGTAGGCCTGGAGCTGTCTACTGCGTCAGTTATTAGTACCGTGTGAGATGAACTATGTTTATCACTCAGCTGTTGTGATGGACACTTTTAGCCCTGACAGTAGTAGTAAGCTGTCATATACAGCAGTAGTAAGTCCTACATGTCACACAGCCACAACTACAATTCATCACCGGGAATAAATACAACATCTCAACGTAGTATGTACAGTACACTATGATCAGCTCCGTCTTCTATTGAAATATAGAAATATCCTTCTGAGATAAGAGCAAGCAACCAAATATTTCATTTATCAATAACTACATTTACATTTCAGTCATTTAGCAGACGCTCTTATCCAGAGCAACTTACAGTGGTGAATGCATACATTTCATAAAAAAAATTCCGTACTGGTCCCCCGTGGAAATCGAACCCACAACGCTGGCGTTGCAAACACCATGCTCTACCAACTGAGCCACACGGGACCTAGTGTGGAATTGTACACTGTAAGATGCATATGTATGCATTTCCGTAACCAGGGCTCTAAGGGCCGTAACCATGCTCCTAGATATTTTGCTATGCGACCTGGAAAGAAAATCACCTAGATAATAACTGTTGTAATGATAGGCTTCACTTAGTTGTTTCTGAAAAAGTGAGTGCTGATTCATTCAATTCGAAGGGTACATGTAAATAATATTAAAGGACCAGTGCAGTCATAAACTTGATTTAACTGTGTTTTATACCTACAGTGCCTTCAGGAAATTATTCAGACCCCTTGACTTTTTTCACATTTTGTTACGTTACAGCCTTATTCTAAAATCGATTAAAGAAATAAAAATCCTCATCAATCTACACACAAGAACCCATAGTGATAAAATGAAAACATATTTTTAGAAATTTTAGCAAATGTATAAAAAATATAAAAATGAAATATCTTATTTACTTAAGTATTCAGACCCTTTGCTATGAGACTCGAAATTAAGCTCAGGTGCATCCTGTTTACAATGATTGTCCTTGAGATGTTTCTACAACTTGATTGAAGTCCACCTGTGGTAAATTCAATTGATTGTACATGATTTGGAAAGGCACACACCTGTCTATATAAGGTCCCACAGTTGACAGTGCATGTCAGAGCAAAAACCAAGCCATGAGGTTTAATGAATTGTCCATAGTGCTCAGAGACAGGATTGTGACGAGGCACAGATCTGGGGAAGGGTACAAGTGATAGGGTAATATTTCACCCATCAGACTATTCTTGATTTAATCTAATGACTTAAATGTAAAATGTAAAATAAACTAAATAATATTCTGTAGTTTTTTACTATTTTCTACATTGTAGAATAATAGTGAAGACATAAAAACTATGAAATAAGACATTTGGAATCATGTAGTAACCAAAAAAGGGATTTTTTTTTATTTTTTAAAGTAGCCACCCTTTGCCAGAGCTTCCAATAGCCTACAGTTAATCTCTTTCCGTAACCTGTTGAGGCTGGCAATTAAGGAGAATGCAAGAGGCTGAACTAAAGACGTTCCAGAACTGCTGTATTTGAAGCACCACCCCTTTCTGTCCAGTTTCACAAGGACCTTACATGTTCTGTTAAAAGGGGGAATTGGCTCTGGAAGACAAAACAGCCAAATACTCCATCTAAACGTGAATCGATTCTCAATTGCGGTATGGTTCTAGAAACATAAATCACTCTACTTTCATATCACGTCAAAATAATTTCACAAATGTCAAATACTCACTTATTGTACACTGTTTTAATTGGTTTTAACACAGTTGCAGCTGACAGTATTTTTCAGTGACAACACATTTGTGGAGTCAGTCTTTCATTTACACAAAGGTGTTCGGAGACACAGATAGCTAATTAGCACAGGTAGTCCACTCTGTCTTCTGTCTGTTTTCCGCAAACAAGCGCTGTACCATGGAAATATGGCCGTGTGTCTCAATTGAACCTTTTTTTATTATTTCTCACTGACATGTTTCCAAAACCGTACTGCAAACGATACGTGTTAATGTTTAGACCGAGCATTGCAGCTCTTAATAAAACTCCCCCATACAGAAGACGCCTTTGTCCAATGACTCTTATGTGTAATGTAATGGAACTGAGAGTCATGATCAAGGGCTACAATATCCCCTTATTTTCAGTCAGTTCAATTATTTATTTTTCCAAGGTCTGAGGCACTTTGATCAGTCACATTCTTCAAGCCCAAGAAACAAACACTTAGCTTCCTTGTACATATGGAAATTAAAAAAGGTTTCTGAAAAACTTTTTGGAGGGTTACTGTTAAAATTATTTATATAAAAAAATAGACAATGATGACAGGAGTATGGGCCCCCAGAGCTCGTGGGCCTCACGCCTTGTGGAGGCTGCAGGGGTGTCCGGTTTGCCAGTACCACTCAGAACACTCCCAGACAGTCTCAGCAAAATTCTTGCTTGAGAAATTGCTCTTTGCTAAGAAGCTATTTTGGTTTCTTCATTAGTATTTTAATTGAAAGCAGTAACAGTAAGGTACTTAAATGTTAAATAGCAATTATTTGATATTGAGATAAAAATGGCTGTATTGGACCTTTAAAGAATGCATGCATCAGTGATTTGTAAACTGAACAAAAATATAAATGCAACATGCAACAATTTCAAAGGTTTTACTGAGTTATAGTTCATAGAAGGAAATCAGTCAATTTAAATAAATAAATTAGGCCCTAATCTATGGATTCCACATGACTGGGCATGGGCACAGCCATGTGCCCACCCACTTAAGAAACAGGTCCTCCCACTGGGGAGCCAGGCCCAGCCAATCAGAATTAGTTTTTCCCCACAAAAGGGCTTCATTACAGACAGAAATAATCCTGAGCACCTCCCTCCCCACGCACATATGATCCCGCAGGTGAAGAAGCCGGATGTGGAGGTCATGAGATGGCGTGGTTACACGTGGTCTGCGGTTGTGAGGCCGGTTGAATGTACTGCCAAGTTCTCTGAAACAACGTTGGAGGCGGCTTATGGTAGAGACATGAACATTCAATTCTCTGGCAACAGCTCTGTTGGACATTTCTGCAGTAACCATGCCAATTGCATGCTCCCTGAAAACTGCACATTTTAGAGTGGCCTTTTATTGTCCCCAGCACAAGGTGCACCTGTATAATGATCATGCACCTGTCAGGTGGGTGGATTATCTTGGCAATAAGTTTTTGCAACTTTCTGAGAGGTAACACATGGGAATGCCTGTGTCTACCACTTTGAGTAGCCAGTTAGTTATGCTGAAACAGTCATTTCTAAAGGCTTTCCCATAAAACTTTCCAAATGAAATGTTAACTGCAAAGTAGGCTTACCTGGTAGAATGATATGATATCACGATCGTTTGTAACAATCAGGTGGTCTTTTGTTTCGCAAGCTCTGCTATTGTGCATTCAGTACAGAAATACTGCTAGCAAAACACCAGTCCCACCGGTTTCGGAAATCCGAATCCGGTGTTATTATGGCAAATAAATGTATTGGCTGGTAAAAAAAAACACAGTGGCTGGTGGAACAAAAAGGGTCGTTCCAAAACCACTCACAGGCATTTGTTTAGGCTACACCTTGTTCAGTCATGTTACCTCATTAGCTAGCTAGTTAACAACCTGGTTACTTTAACAATATATCTAAACATTTGGGGGCACAGAAATAAAGGAAAAGGGATAGATTCTTTAGAAGATACAAGGTTCATAGCAATGAATGAATGACTGATCTCTTGAATGTCTTCACTCACATAATTTATGCTCTTAAGGAGACGGTATACAGTGGGGCAAAAAAGTATTTAGGCAGCCACCAATTGTGCAAGTTCTCCCACTTAAAAAGATGAGAGAGGCCTGTAATTATCATCATACATACACTTCAACTATGACAGACAAAATGAGAAAAAAAATCCAGAAAATCACATTGTAGGATTTTTTATGAATTTATTTGCAAATTATGGTGGAAAATAAGTATTTGGTCAATAACAAAAGTTTCTCAATACTTTGTTATATACCCTTTGTTGGCAATGACACAGGTCAAACGTTTTCTGTAAGTCTTCACAAGGTTTTCACACAGTGTTGCTGGTATTTTGGCCCATTCCTCCATGCAGATCTCCTCTAGAGCAGTGATGTTTTGGGGCTGTCGCTGGGCAACATGGACTTTCAACTCCCTCCAAAGATTTTCTATGGGGTTGAGATCTGGAGACTGGCTAGGCCACTCCAGGACCTTGAAATGCTTCTTACGAAGCCACTCCTTCATTGCCCGGGCGGTGTGTTTGGGATCATTGTCATGCTGAAAGACCCTGCCACGTTTCATCTTCAATGCCCTTGCTGATGGAAGGAGGTTTTCACAAAAATCTCACGATACATGGCCCCATTCATTCTTTCCTTTACACGGATCAGTCGTCCTGGTCCCTTTGCAGAAAAACAGCCCCAAAGCATGATGTTTTCACCCCCCATGCTTCACAGTAGGTATGGTGTTCTTTGGATGCAACTCAGCATTCTTTGTCCTCCAAACACGACGAGTTGAGTTTTTACCAAAATTTATATTTTGGTTTCATCTGACCATATGAAATTCTCCCAATCCTCTTCTGGATCATCCAAATGCTCTCTAGCAAACTTCAGACAGGCCTGGACATGTACTGGCTTAAGCAGGGGGACACGTCTGGCACTGCAGGATTTGAGTCCCTGGCGGCGTAGTGTGTTACTGATGGTAGGCTTTGTTACTTTGGTCCCAGCTCTCTGCAGGTCATTCACTATGTCCCCCCGTGTAGTTCTGGGATTTTTGCTCACCGTTCTTGTGATCATTTTGACCCCACGGGGTGAGATCTTGCGTGGAGCCCCAGATCGAGGGAGATTATCAGGGGTCTTGTATGTCTTCCATTTCCTAATAATTGCTCCCACAGTTGATTTCTTCAAACCAAGCTGCTTACCTATTGCAGATTCAGTCTTCCCAGCCTGGTGCAGGTCTACAATTTTGTTTCTGGTGTCCTTTGACAGCTCTTTGGTCTTGGCCATAGTGGAGTTTGGAGTGTGACTGTTTGAGGTTGTGGACAGGTGTCTTTTATACTGATAACAAGTTCAAACAGGTGCCATTAATACAGGTAACGAGAGGAGGACAGAGGAGCCTCTTAAAGAATAAGTTACAGGTCTGTGAGAGCCAGAAATCTTGCTTGTTTGTAGGTGACCAAATACTTATTTTCCACCATAATTTGCAAATAAATTCATAAAAAATCCTACAATGTGATTTTCTGGATTTTTTTTCTCATTTTGTCTGTCATAGTTGACGTGTACCTATGATGACAATTACAGGCCTCTCTCATCTTTTTAAGTGGGAGAACTTGCACAATTGGTGGCTGACTAAATACTTTTTTGCCCCACTGTATACTTTTCAAGGAGTACATTTACATGTACACTAATGATTAGATATTAAACTGATTATGGCTGCAGGCCGAGTATGTCATTAGTCATGTAAAACACCCTTCTCTGTTTATCTTAATTGGCGTGAGGTTTTCTGAGCAATCTTTCTAATGATTAAGACATGTAAACACCTTAATCAGAGTTTCGGAAGTGTATTTGATCTGCGTATGTGCTAGCATGAGCAGCGCGAGCTTCCTTCTTTTCCGCAAGTGAACTGAATTTGGATAAACTGAAAGTATTGATCTTAGAAATATTTTTCACATATAAACTTTATATGTCTGAAGTCAAAATCAAATAGGCTTCACAAAAATAACATGGTCGCTGTGGAAGAACGTGTATTTTGATACAGTGTCTTTGCAAGGTATTCAGACCCCTTGACTTTTTCCACATTTTGTTACGTTACAGCCTTATTCTAAAATTGATTAAATTGTTTTTTCCCCCCTCATCAATCTAAACCAAATACCCAATAATGACAAAGCACCTTTGGCAGTGATTACAGCATCAAGTCATCTTGGGTATGACGCTACAAGCTCGGCACGCCTGTATATGAGGAATTTCTCCCATTCTTCTCTGCAGATGCTCTCAAGCTCTGTCAGGTTGTATGGGGAGCATTGCTGCACAGCTATTTTCAGGTCTCTCCAGATATGTTAGTTTGGGTTCAAGTCCAGGCTCTGGCTAGGCCAATCAAGAACATTCAGAGACTTGTCCCGAAGCCACTCCTGCGTTGTCTTGGCTGTGTGCTTAGGGTCGTTGTCCTGTTGGAAGGTGAACCGTCGCCCCAGCCTGAGGTCCAAAGATTAACTTTGCTCCATTCATCTTTCCCTTGATCCTGACTAGTCTTCCAATCCATGCCAATGAAAAACATCCCCACAGCATGATGCTGCCACCACCATGCTAAACCTTAGAGGTGGTGCCAGGTTTCCTCCAGACGTGATGCTTGGCATTCAGGCCAAAGAATTTCAACATTGGTTTCATCAGACCAGAGAATATTGTTTCTCATGGTTGTTTCTCAAGTGGGCTGTCATGTGCCTTTTACTGAAGAGTGGCTAAAAGCCTGTTTTGCTTTGTCATTATGGAGTATTGTGTGTAGATTGATGATGACAATATTTTTCAAATCTATTTTAGAATAAGGCTTTAACGTAACAAAATGTGGAAAAAGTCAAGGGGTCTGAATACTTGATCAATTGTTATCAATTCCATAAACTTCATTGAGTCTAGCAGAGACTGGAAAAGAAAGAACAGCTCTCATCAGATAGTGTCTTTATCACATGCAAGGAGATGCAATAATCACATCATCCAAATACAGAAGTAAACTATCACACAGCCAAAACACTAAGAGATAAAGTGTGCTGCATGCATTATGGAGACACAGTTACTATCACAGTCGCAGAGAGAGTGAGAGAGCAAGACCGGCACACTGCTGAGATGCTGCAGAGAGAGAAAGAGGGGAGGAGAGGATGAAAGATTGTTCTTACCCCTGCGTGTCTGTCTGTTTTTAGGGCTAAGCATGGTTGTCATTGCAGTGCTAGTCCCATGTCTGGATCCCTTCGGTCACACGCACACCGCTCTCTCCTCTCACTCTGCTGCCTCACCCTGTTTCTTATTCCCTGAGGCACCACCCTTTTTCTATCTCTCTTCTTCACTGCCACTCAATCTCCTTTCGGGAAAGCACCCTCCGGGCTCTCTTTCCACTCTCCCTCTCTTTCTCTGTCTCCTTTCCAGTTACACTCTCTCTTCCTTCCCCTTTCTCTCTCCCCTTCTCTCTCTGTCTCACTAGCCCAGTGTACTTACAGCACTGCCCACTCTCCTCCTCACTGAGAGAGAGAGAGAGAGAGATGTATATGTTTAGAGGGATATAGAGGTATAGCGAGGGATAGACATTTCCTGCACATGCTCAGTTCTAATATTACTCCTGCTGCATTATTCAGACAGACACAGATGGGCGCACACACACTCAAGCACATGCACAAACACACATAATCACAGTTTGCCATAGTCCACTTCAGGTTACTAGCCAGGTATGTAAAACTATTCTACTCTTGTTTTCAGGTAAACCATTCACTAGCCTCCTGCACCCAGACTTTATTTCCACCTGACTCCCTCAAAAAGCCAGCAACACAGACGGGGACGTCAGCATGGAAAGGTACAACAGACAGACAATTGAAAATACATACAATAAAAGGAAGAAAATACTACCAATGCTGTCCGTATCATTTTAGAACAGCAAATTCTGTGGACACCAAACACTCTAGAGCTGTGTTTCGAATACTCATACTAACTGCACTAACCGTACTATTTGTGATGTAAATTGAGTATGTAGTATGCTTATTGGTTATAGTATAGATAGAGTTAGTATGCCAAATGTTCCCGGATGTCGTACTAAATTCGCCAAAATACGAAGTATACAAGCTGTGGACACTATTTCTGTGCTTTTAGGGCCCATAATACAATTCTTCAGAAAATGGGCGTGGCTTCACAACATTTTCAGATTTCAAGAAAATGGCAGAAAATATGCAGCCGAAGTCCGACGAGAGTGGACACAATTTCTTTGCTTTAAGTAATTATGACAAAGTTTAAGAACATTTTCAGCAATGTAAATAAAGTAATGACTTTTCAAATCAGTTATGTTGGCTAACAATTTGTTAGCTACGTTATCCTCGTAGGATATCATTACAGCAGTATGTACTGGTATGTTAGCTAGCTACCTAATGTTAGTTGGCTACTAATACATCAAACTTGCCAGTATATTAACTATATGCTATTCTTACCTTAGCTAAGTGGTATAGTTGTTGTGCGTTCTCAATGGTCATTGTTAATTCGCTCTAGCCTTCTACTCCGATTTCAGAGCCCTCGTGTCTGAGTGTGCCAGAGCGCAGAATAACTGATGAATTTACAAACGCTCAACATCCATTGAATATGGCCGGTGTCAGTAAAAGTTGGCAAAAAAGCATAATTAAATTGTTGCCAGCAGCACAGTTAGTCACCAACGCTCTAGATAACATAAAAACAGCCTAACCAGCTCTGCTAGGGGGAATAAAATACATATACTCATTAGTATGTAGTATACAGTATGTTAGTATGGGTATTCGAGCACAGCTCAGGTGTTGTTAGAGCATAGAGCTGGTCATTACCTGAGTCTTGTCTCTGTCTGTCCATGGGTAGAGTCTTGGAAAGGTTAATCACAGACACTACTCCATCTGTCTACTGCTCGGTACCACTATCTGGAATGCTGACCGGACACACAAACATTCAGAGTCAACACACACACACAGTGAGAGAGAGAGTCTGAGAAAAACTACAACAGAAAGTCAACAACTATCTGACACCATGACCCTCACTCCACTTACAAGATGTATTCAGCAGCCTGAATGCTCAGTCGGTCAGTCATATATTGATAATTGTGAGAGGCAATCAGATGATAATGATAGTGCTAATGCTATATACCCAGAGTTGACACCAGCACAACAGAGCAGTGATAGTCTGGAGCTATAGAAGGCTATGCTCAGGACTGATGTTGCTACTAAGGAGACAGAGACTATTACCTGCCACGTCATCTCAGACAGAGAGAGAGAGACGCCTTTCAGTCCTCAATAGCTCACTGTGGAGATAGGAGACACACACACATATACCTACATACACATAGGCATCCACACACACAGAAAGAAATACACAGCTCGGAGACAGTGGTACAAAATGCAGACACAGGTCTTCACATAGTGTGGGGTCAGAATCATGTGCTGTGTGACCACGCTTCCTCTCTCTCTCTGTCTTAGGAAGTGAGTAGTCAGTATGGAGAAGTGAATGTGCAGCCCTCTGGCTAAACACATGCTGGTTCCTCTAGGTATTAATAGACAGCCCACACTGACAGTCGTAGCATTTACATTCACATTTTCATCTGTGCCAGGGATGGCAAACCCCCATCTTCCTGGGAGAGTTACTGGGTGTGCAGGATTTAGTTCCAAGTCCAACCGTGCTCTTACATCTAATTCTAATCAGCTGCTCATCAGGATCTTGATGAGCTAAATCAGGTGTGTTAAAGCAGGACTGGAAAAAAAGCTTACATATCCCATCGCTCTCCAGGAGGAGGGTTGACCCATGGTTGCAGAACGTGCAAACATAAAAGTTATGTCTGTTCTGAAAGAGAGGTGGAGTGATCTGCGGTGCTGGTAGTCGCTCAGCTGAGGTCGGAGAAAATAGTAATCTGCTTTAATTTTCAAGAGGTGCCGTCATTGTTGACCAATCACAATAGAAAACGTAGCCTGCATGGTGATACGTCAGCACCAGTGGAGGTTCCTCAGAGGAGGAACAGGAGGACCATCCTCCACAGTGAATTAAAAAAAAAGAATAATATTGAAAAATTAAAAAATATATATTTTTAGATAGAACTATACTAAATATATGCATGTCACCATAAAATGTATTAAAACACACCGTTTTGCACTCTGTAGGGTAGCACAATGGTGTAGCCGGAGGACAGCTAGCTTCCGTCCTCCTCTGGGTACATTTAGCCTACTCAAACACCCGGCTCAAACAGAGGGAGGCTATGTTAGTTAGCTGGCTATGACTATCCAACACTGGAACTCTTCTAAGTCAAGGTAAGCTAATGGTTTTACTAATTTATTGCCACCGGGGCCCACCGGTGTAACTGCTAAACTGCTTACTGACTGTACACTGTACTGCATGATTGTGGAGGGTTTACTAACGCATTAGTTCTAATAGCTACAGTATGTTTAGTATGACGTTACATTGGCTAATATGGTGACAACGATGTAGGTTGTGTGTAGTTGTCAACATTTATTAATTTTTTTCACCTGGTTACAGGCAGCTGATGTGTTGTACATTGAAGTCCACAAGCGAAGGGAAAAGGTGAGAGAAGGAGAGAGTGTAGATGTGAGAAGGAATACAACGTGGCTGCTATGAAAGTGAATTGTCTGATCAGGGGTGTATCCATTCCACCGATTCTGTTGAAAAACTTTTCTTAAACGGAACGAAACTGGGCTAAGCACACCTGAATGTGGCCAATAGAAACTCTCGTTTGCAACTGTTGGACAAATGATTACACCCTAGATCAGCTAGATGCAGCCAAGAGTGTGGTTGATTCTGATATTTTCCAATTGGGAAACTCTGAGGTCATTTTTCTACAATGTCTTTCTATGTCGGAAACTTCCAAGTTGTCTT
This sequence comes from Salmo trutta, assembly GCF_901001165.1. Taxonomy (NCBI): domain Eukaryota; kingdom Metazoa; phylum Chordata; class Actinopteri; order Salmoniformes; family Salmonidae; genus Salmo; species Salmo trutta. The sequence continues at coordinate 30,280,225 of NC_042961.1, forward strand.
GAAAGCTTCATAACTTTCCCACTCTAGCTATAGTTAATTAGCTGGCTAACACTATCTGTTAACAGAGTTAAGTTTACCAATAAAAATCTATTTTTGGATGAGTCATTTCTGTTGCATGTAAATATATGTATGCATGCTTATCAGTGGAGGCTCCTTAGAGGAGGAAGGAGAGGACCATCCTAATCAGTGAATTTCAGAAGTTAAAATAAAACATTAAAAAGTTATCCTTTAAGATAAAACGATACTAAATATATTAAATAAAACACACTGTTTTGCAATGGCCTACAGTAGTCTCAACAGCACCCTCTAGGCTAGCATGGTGTAGCCGGAGGACAGCTATTTTCTGTCCTCCTCTGGCTACATTGACTTCAATACAAAACCTAGGAGGCTCATATTTCTCACTCCCTTCCATAAACCTACTTGGTAATTTGACGACTTCCGGAGGACGTCAAACCAATTAAAGCTTTTGCAGTATGAACTGACATGCTGTCCATCCAATCATAGGAAAATATAATTAATCTAGTGTGGTGTATTGGGGTTGTGGTGTATTGGGGTTGTACTGCAGAACATCACGGGGGTCCTATGTGTGGAGAAGCTTGGTGAATCGGTGACATTGTTGGACAGTTAGAGACTGAGATAATATCCCCAAAAAACTATTCAATTAAAATTAGTTTCTTCAAATTACAGGAAACAAATGAGGTAAATTATATATATTGCTTTCTTGGTTTTAGAACTTCATTTTTGTGTTGAGTTTATTTATTTCAATTTGCTTTGCTAACTTTAGTAGCAAGAAGCTAGATAGCTACCAGAGTGCAGTTTTCTCTGTCAGAATGCCTTCCTACGAAAATGTAGCGCTTTTTTAAGAACCCCTTTCGTTGCCCAGATCAGATTCAAGCTTCTGGGAAAAAGCTGCATCGATCATGTAATGGACGAAGGTCTGCATATTCAAACAGCGCAACACAATGAGAAGGTACTGTAAGAATAAACGGGGATGTTCTCAAGCAGTTTATCGACACTACTGCATTTCTGGCCATGTAATTGTTGGCTTTTAGGGGGCACGATGAGAGGGAAAGTTCCTCTTACAAGGAGCTTGCAGAGGAAATTTCACTATACAATGCTGAGCATATGGAATATCCTACGGTCTCCTCTGGAATGTCGAAATCAATTCAGAATGATTTGATAGCTTTCATTGCATCATCCATTAAAAGTGAGATTAAGAGAGGTTGACTCAGCGCATTTTTTCGCATGGCAAATGGTTTAAACCACAGACATCAGCTGTAGCTCGCAGTTGTCAGTTTTCATCAGGTATGCGGATGATCAGTGCTTTATTCTAGAACGTTTCTTGGGCTACCTTGATACGTCAAGAGGGCGAGATGCGCAGTTTGTGTTTGACTTTGTGATTCTCAGATGTCTGAGTTTAATTTAATGGAGAAACGTGTTGCCCAAACCTATGAAGACGTTACTGTAATGGACTGTAACCGCTATTTCTATTTGCAGCGGAGTAAATTACTTAATGTAGAGCGAATTACATTTTCAAATCAGTGATTCATGTGTAACTCATTGTATCTGCTATTTGTATTTACAGCTAAGTCCCCTCCTGTTCCCTGATTAAGCCATGATGGCCTCTCCACTCCACTACCAGTGTCAACTCTCTCCTGACATGAACTGAAGCCATGTCTCATGTGCCCTCTCATCCACTGGTGCATTGAATGTTTCATCTCCATGCACTGTGAGTATCTCTGTCAATTGACTCTACATACAGTGATGAGAGAAAATCAGATAAACACCATCACATTATTACACATCAATGTGATTTTTATCCTTGCTTGGACTAATTCATTCTTAGCTTTTTTGTCTAACTGTGTTGTGTTATGTCTTCCCAGTCAAGTCCTGCCAGTGGAAGAGTTGAGCTCTTCTCCAACACCATCCATGATGAGCCTATCCTGCACTGAAGCCTCTGAACACCTCAACCCCTGTCCTGCACTGAAGTCAAGCCTCCGAACACACCCCTACTCATGCTCTCATTCAAATCACTGCTGTGATATCTTCCTAACACTAAGTAGCCATCTCATTCTCATTGCCCATAATATTTTACTATACATGTCTTTATTAAATGTTTTAGGTTGAAATAATTTCTTAGATTTTTTTAAACACGCATTATCGCTTCCGTGTGGTCTGCATCTATACCGTGGGTCTCCCATTCACCTAAAATGTTTTAATCACTAGCCTCCACTGATGCTTATGGTGTTCTAGCTAGTCACTTTTCACACTGTTAATGTTTGTTTCTTCCATTGCTATGGTCACCGGCAGCTGTCCAAGACAATAATCACATCATGACACATACAATCCCCTCTGATCCTGGAAACTCAACCAGACCAGCTCACCAATAAGACAGAGATAATTAACATTATATGATTTGATTGGCTAATGGAAAAGGACCAGATGGAATGGAATGCCTGGAACAGAGGCGATGCCACGTCAGAAAATTGCTACTGCTAGAATCCATAATGCCGATTTAGGGAGTGTGTGTGTGTGTGTGTATGAGAGAGTGCAAGTGAGAGTGTTTGTAAGCAAGTGACAAAAGAGAGAGAGAGAGTGGGAGAGAGTAGAATGGATGTTAGAGAGAGATAGGTCTTCTGGCCTCCTCAACCTGTACAGACTGCTTTCTCCCATCTTAAACACTCTGTATATAGAGCAGGCCATACAGAGGACATTCAATAATATTGCATGTGACACAAATGGCTAAAACGCTCAGATACAGTGCCTTCGGAAAGTATTCAGACCCCTTGACTTTTTCCACTTTTTTTTTTACAGCCTTATTCTAAAATTGATTAAATAAATAAAAATCCGCAATCTACACACAATACCCCATAATGACAAAGCGAAAACAGGTTTTCAGAAATGTTTGCAAATGTATTAAAAATGCAAAACAGAAATACCTTATTTACATAAGTACCCTTTGATATGAGACTTGAAATTGAGCACAGGTGCATCCTGTTTCCATTGATCATCCTTGAGATGTTTCTACAACTTGATTAACAACTTCAGTCCACCTGTGGTAAATTCAATTGATTGGACATGATTTGGAAAGGCACACACGTCTATATAAAGGTCCCACAGTTTACAGTGCATGTCTGAGCAGAAACCAAGCCATGAGGTCAAAGGAATTGTCCTTAGAGCTATGAGACAGGATTATATCGAGGCACAGATCTGGGGAAGGGTACCAACAAAGTTCTGACAGAGCTCAATAGTTATTTTGTGGAGATGGGAGAACCTTCCAGAAGGACAACCATCTCTGCAGCACTTCACCAATCAGGCCTTTATGGTAGAGTGGCTAGACGGAAGCCAAATCCTCAGTAAAAGGCACATGACAGCCCACTTGGAGTTTGCCAAAAGGTACCTAAACACTCTCAGGCCATGAGAAACAACATTCTCCGGTCTGATGAAACCAATATTTAACTGTTTGGCCTGAATGCCAAGTGTCATGTCTGGAGGCTACCTGGCACCATCCCTACGGTGAAGCATGGTGGTGGTAGAATCTGTTCATCGTGTGGATGTCTTTCAGTGGCAGGGACTAGAAGACTAGTCAGAATTGAGGCAAAGATGAACAGAGCAAAGTACAGAGAGATCCTTGATGAAAACCTGCTCCAGAGTTCTCATGACCTCAGACTGAGGTGAAGGTTCAACTTCCAACAGGACAATGACCCTAAGCACACAGCTAAGACGATGCAGAAGTGGCTTCGGGACAAGTCTCTGAATGTCTTGGGTGTGGTCCGGACTTAAGCCTGATCGAACAGCTCCGGAGAAACATGAAAATAGCTGTGCGTTGCTGCACCCCATCCGACCTGACTGTTTGAGAGGATCTGCAGAGAAGAATAGGAGAAACTCCCCAAATTCAGGTGTGCCAAGCTTGTTGCGTCATACCCAATAAGAATCGAGGCTGTCATCGCTGCCAAAGGTGCTTCAACAGAGTAAAGGGTCTGAATACTTATGTAAATGTAATATTTCAATTTTTTATTGGGTATTGTGTGTAGATTGAGGGGGAAAAAACAATTTAATCAATTTTAGAATAAGGCTGTAACCTAACAAAATGTGGAAAAAGTCAAGGGGTTAGAATTCTTTCCGAAGGCACTGTACAGTATATACATTACCCGACTAAACCACGCTTAGATGGCTACTGAATCATTATCCTTTAATCTAGCAATATGTCCCCATGGGATATTGAGGAAATCAGTGAGTGTAATCGGAGATGACTGGATGTGGTCTATTAGCAGTGCTGAGTCTTGGTTTTGCTATAGAGTAGGTCAGAGTCACGACATGTTATTAGCCAATGTGAACATGTGACGAAGGTGGTTTTACATGTTGAACCACTCTTCCCTAATGAGTAATGTTGCCTGAGACCTGTAGACTTGTTAGCTCCCTGAACTAACGCAGCCATACTGTCATGCGATTAGCCAAACGACATTGTACTTATAAGCTAAAAGCATGCATAATTTCATCATATTACTTTTATTTAAGTAAAAAGAAACATGTCACGTTTCAAGTGACCAGTTATCTCCAATGAAACACTGTTTTAAAAACACCAATGCATTAAAATGTAAAACAAAAAGCTAACTCCACGGGATATACTGTAGTAAAATAGTGGCATCCTTCACAGGACAGCGCAAAATCAGTTGTTCATAAACTAGCTACATTGTTGTAGAAGTACTGTCAGCTTTAAAATAGCTCAGAGCATCACATAAAACTAGCTCTACATGTACTGTATACATAGGAAATGCTTACCAGGACATAGTGTTACATCAGTGCGTTATGTGAGGAGTGTGACATGTTGATTTGTAAGCTGGCAAGATTTCTGCATCCAGTCTACTGTAGTCTATATATTAAAAGTATAATTTTTCAATACCTATGTTCAAGTATAAAGTTTAACAGATATGTTGACGACCTCACTCCCAAAGACAATCTAAGGAATATCTAATGTTAAGATCTATTATAACTAATTCTGGTCTACACACCACTTGTTATGTTTAATAGCAGTATTAGCTTCCAAAGGTAATGCCTAGGCTTTAGCTCACCATGCTAACAGTCTCACAGATGATCCAGTTGGTTTCAAGAATGGAATATATAATTCATATATACATTGTTCTTCATTACACCACAGGTTTTAGAGTCCATATTGTGTCTAAATGTCTATGGAGATATTGTCCCCCGTCTGTCCATAATCTAACCGTCTCCTCCCCTCCAATAGGAAGGTAAGAACCGTTGCCCAGCGGTGTCCTAGTGACCGTTGCCGAGTCTCGCAGGTAGGTTTGAAGTAGGTCGTAGTCCCCATGGCGATGGCATCAAACTGTTCTGTCAACAGCCAAGCCTCCCAAAGGATTGTCAGAGCGTTCATTATTGTCAATGTGACCACCCAGAACTGTGCAGCTACTGCCCTAACCAACGACTGGTCCTCAAGGGACACCACCACCACATACAGGTGGTAAATTGCCGCAGCCACGAAAAGGAGGTGTGCTACGGCCATGGAGAGGATGAAGATGATGAAGAGGCGGTGGTTTCCCCTACCAACGCAGCGGTTCAGGAACAGGCAGTGGTGGTCGTAATCCCTCACACACACATCACACAATTTGCAGTGTTTAGTATGGTCCGGCTGGAACAACTAGAGAAGAGAGGGAATAGCAGTGAGAAACACTTTTTGTTTGAGTGGTTAACTTGAGAAGGGATAGATGCGGACCAGATTGGTGCACATTTAGCAAATTTGATCTAACAAAGTGGATATGTCAAATCCGTCATGATTTATGCATTTTAAACAGGCCCACAATGTGGTTAAGTTACATTTGGATATATTTGTTTTCGTGCATTAAAATGTAGAAGAAGTCCCTTTTCAGGTTTAGAAGAAGTGACTATTGCTTGCTGTTTGGGGTTTTAGGCTGGGTTTCTGTACAGCACTTTGAGATTTCAGCTGATATACGAAGGGCTATATAAATAAATTTGATTTGACTATTAAATGCTAATTCCCGTTCGTATAAATCGATGGTGGTAGTCAGTCGTTTTTAACGAATGCAGTTGATTGGTAATGATATGAACATGTGTTGGGGTTGACATCCATACAAGCATTATACTACAATTTGTGTCTCAACATAGTGTTAAATACGCCTAAATGTAGGCACATTTTGCTGGAGGCTAATGAGGAGACTGGTTCTTTCCCCCACGCGTTTCCATTGTTATGTTCGAGTTCATTTGACTTGTTTACTACATCTATGCACTTCCTTCTATATATCATAAATACGAAAACTGTTTTAAGCAGGGGTTGGAACCGGTTCAGGGTAAATAACGAAATTTGAAGAACAGAACTAGAGCGAAAGTGATCTATACTATTCCATAACAGAACCGTTATTTTAAAAGCATGGGAACCGGTTAATAACGTTCTGGGCATTTTTTTTCAGTCCCACAAAAAACGCAACAAAGTGCCTATGCAAAGCCCTTGCTGTCACTCAAACTTTTTCCAGTGTCTGCCTGCCAGCTGAAAATCATTGCCAGTGTGTAGGCTATCTGCCTCTCCCTCGGAAGCATATAGTCTACGGTAGCTACTGACGTTACAAGCATGATTCAAAAATTAGGTCGATTTTTTTATTTTTTATTAGAAGAATGGATTTACTTTTCAATGCTAGTTACAGATACCGTAGTTACCACGTTTCACATTGGATTTATTAACTACAGAAAGGTAAGACGTGTTATTCTGCTGCCGCTCTGCACACACACGTTTGTTTGGGAGCTAGCTCCGGTCTAGCTCTCAAACTTTAGGCTGCATTATGTGTAATGTAACTGACCAAGGGCATACTCTAGTCCAGTGCTTCTCAATTATTTTCTGTTACGCCCCCCCTAGGAAGAAGTAAACATTTCGCGCCCCCCCAACTCTCCGCCGCGACTGTAAATAGTATCATTTGTCTATAAAATTGTTATAAGTACACCTCTGCATAACATTGTATTATTATTTTTGCAGCACTTGCGTCATCCAGCATGAGAGACCATGTCTAATGCTGCAGGCAGTATCAGCTCCTCTGCTATGGAGTGGGGTTTTTTGCACTGAGCAATTTGGTACGCCACCTTATATGATGCTAACAGTGCTCGCTGGTTTACTGAAGTAGCATTCACAAAGCGGGACGATTGTTGACAATATTCAGCACGTTTTCGATGAAAAAACTCAAGCGGCTTATCAGCGTGATTGGGGTGTAATGTCTTTAAGTGACGCCTTAATTTATTTGGCTTCATGCTGTCCGCTGCCAACATTTTTAGACAGAGTAAACATACCGGTCTTTCCTCGTCTCCCACCGTAGTCACAGTGAAGCCAAGCGCTACATTCGCTTCGTCATATTTCCTCGTCTTAGCTTTCGGGAGACTTACGTTTGTCTCATTATCTCCGTCTCTCTCCGCCTTTCTTTTCATCCCTGTTAAATATTTTTCCATGTTGTCTCTTAAGGGTTTGTTATCTGCACTTCATATCTCCTGCTCTGTGCTGTGTGATCTTGTTCGATTAAAAAAAAAACTACTACGGGGCAAAAAAAAGCGTGTTCCCCGGGGTCACGCGCCCCCCCTGGCATCGCTCCGAGCCCCCCCAGGGGGGCGCGCCCCACTATTTGAGAAGGACTGCTCTAGTCCAACGTTGGTTTAACTAACTCTCTGAAGTTCAAAGACATTGAAAAGTTTCTTCATAGAAGCCACTCCTCCGTATGTATAATTCTATGGGCCTTATTCAGATAATGTATGTCATAACAACAAGATGCCCAGCGCTCTCTGAGAAATTTCAGTTGCATCTCGCACACCCTACACTACACTTGTTTTTCCAACGCATGTAGCTACATAGCAAGCTGTTCTATCCATTGGTTAAGTAATTTAATGTCTAGCTAAAATGTACAAAAATATAGTTTTGAGGTTTAAAAAGGAACGATATAAACCGTTACTATGTTTTGGTTAGAACCGATTCAGAACTTTATTTTTCTGATCGGAACGGAATCCAAACATTTAAAAGACACACCCTAACCCCTCAAATTAAGTGGACACCTCTGTTGACGTATCAAGACGTCTGACG